>NC_141137.1:29194945-29823432 GCF_053477565.2 Lygodium microphyllum
GGGATGAATGCCTTTTATAGGCTTACTATAGGTGATATTGGTAGGTGGAGAACAGTGGAAAGGCACCATGGTAATCACCAACCGTGGTTTTAATAAACCATGCATACATGACCAGTCTAAGGCTTTATTTTCAGTATATTTCTTTGCCTTGTTTGTTCCCGACAAAGAGGCTTTGGTGAATGTGATTGCACATTTCTCAACACCTCTCCTGAATCACGACTAGAAAAGACATTGAGTATACAGAGGCTTTCATGAGTAGAACCTTGCTAAGTGTAGACATGGTAGAAAATGAGCTACAAAAGAGGGACTAATAAGTCCTATCCTTTGGTTCTTGGGATTCTTCTTCTCCTTCTTCTTCAATGTTGTTTTCTTCTTCTTTGACTGTAGCAAGATATGATCGTTGAGACCTTTTCTTAGCATAGCAAAATTTCTCAATATGCCCAGTTTTCTTACAAAAATCATAGACTACACTCTTCTTCCCTTTCACATAGAGGGGTTGTTGGTCTCCTCTTGGGATGCTTGTTTCTCCCTTGTTTTTTATCTTCTTTTCCTCTTCCAGGAGAGAGGCTTTGATGTCCACAAGTTTCGGCTTTAGCAAGTTGATTAATGTGGTAGACACATTATTAAACTCAGGTGGAAGACTTTTGAGATGCACTCCAATGCAAATGTCTTCATCCATCTTCAAGTTGATTCCTGCAAGTTGTGTTAGCAAGCTTTCCATATAATTCAAATGAGTTGCAAGTGAGGTATTACTTTGCATGTCGAGCCTAAAAAATTCAATTAGTAAACCATATTTTGAGGATTTTGAATAATGAGGTCCAAATAGGGTTTCTAATCGATCCCACGTCGCGTAAGAGGTTTCACAATCATCAACATGATGAATATAGCTATCATCAAGTTAGAGATTGATAATAGCTTGAGCCTTATCATCATTTTTATCCCATATGACTAAAAATGCAGCTTCCCTTGGTTTTTTCTCTTGACCACTTGTGATTGACCACAAGCCTTTCTTCATTAAGATCAGTTTGATCCTAGTTTTCCATGTATGGAATCCAACACCATTGAATCGGGATGTCGCTGAGTCCATGCCCATTTTGAGATTGCAAGATCAGTAGCAAATCAACTCCAAAAAATTCAAATTTAAGTTGAGCACAAGTGCCAAGAAGCACTAGGTGATTAGTATCAAGAGATACTAGGTGATTTGGTGACTATTATGCCCTTGAACTTGGAATCTTTAAGATCTTGCAAATCCGAGTCTGAGTCTTTCCCTCCTTGATTTAATGCTGGAGTTGCAAAAAAAACTTGATAATAGTCTAGTGGAAGTGTTGAATTTGAGTGTGTTAAAGGACACAAGAGGATTAGTGTTAATCAACACTAGTATTAAGAGATACAATGTAGTTGACACTTGATGTTGAATCTTCTTCTTAATGATTCAAAGTGGTAACTTAGTTGGAAAATCACTATTGTAGTAGATTAGAGGTCAATGACATTACTGAGCCAAAGAAAGTAGGAAAATGAAGAAAAATTTGAGCTTTGAGGTTGATGGCTATGGAGTTTGCATTAGGGTTTCTGGGGGCAGCCTTGTTTTTCAACTCTTGTGAAGTGAATACTTGAGAGATACTTGATCATTTCCAAAAATTTCTGTATAGAAATGAAGCCTAAGAGATAGGCTATCAAATCCCTATGATGCTTGTCAGCATTGCAACGTGTGCAGGTGGAATGAACCATACAAATGCTAGAGGCCCAAATTTGATCAACGACTAAGTAAATGCGTAATGATTGAGCATGGAGTCAACAATGTTGGGCTTTGAAGTGACAAGGAGGAGGACCTAGAGTTAAGAAAGGTTTTCCCATAAGGAAGTACGAGCTGAAATAGCCTAGAGAGGGAGATTTAAGTCCTCCAATGAAGTTGGGTAGCTATGGAGGTAGGTGAGAGATCCATGGAAAAGTGGAGGGAGCCAAAAATTCAAACTAGAGTGACTCAATTAGTGGTCTGATGACTCACTAACTTAAAGCCCGCTCTGATACCATGTTAAAATACTGAGAATACATGCTATCGAGGATCATTGAAGAGCAGATAGACAATCATAATGAAGCATAAGCATTGACAAAGAAGAACAACTGATATTATCCAAGCATAATGCAAGTACATCTAATGAGAATGACTAAGTGAATGAGTGTGGGGATGAGTTCCTTTTATAGGCTTATAGTAGGTGGTATTGGTAGGTGGAGAAAAGTGGAAAGGGACCATGGTAATCACCAACTGTGGTTTTAATAAACCATGCATACATGACCTAGTCTAAAGCTTTATTTGTAGTATGTTTCTTTGCCTTGTTTGTTTGCAATAAAGAGGCTTTTGGTGGATGTGATTGCACATTTCTCAATAGTCATTCAAAAGTCCAGTTGAGAAACCAGATAGCCAATAGAAAACACATCTACTAAAGCTAAGTAGGGAGAAAGAAAGGAAAGCATGGGAACATAATAGTATGTGGTATTTGTTTATTTTGTAATTATTTCTCTAATGCATCATTCATGATTTATGTGTCATGTTCTAGGATTAGTATTTATAAAATGGTTAAACTTGACTATTCTCTTGTGTTGTCCATTATCACAAAAGCTATGGTAAGGGAAAAGGTGGGAAGGGAGACATTATTCTTATGTGTGTGGATGCATGCATGTTGTTATCAAAGGTTATAGGGGTGTTTCCTAAGGGTTAAAAGGGCTAGAATGGCATACTTTGGTGGAACTCATTAAAAGGGGAAAATGGGGAAGGGTTAGAGCACACACAAGAACAATGAAAGTTAAAAAGTGTAAAGTGTGGACAAGTTCTCTTCAATCCTTCATAACATTCATTTTGTTCTTTATTCAAGAGAACCAAGTCTTAACTCCCCCCCCGCCCCCCAAAGTTAAGGTATTAAGCCTTACATCTCCTTTTTGTCTAAATCCATTAGGTCATTGCAAGAAATTGTGAGAGGATTGTGAAAGGGGAGAAGGAAAACTATTGAAAGAGGAGGAGAGGTGATCTTTGAAGGGTGTGTGGGGTGGAGCTCATATGTGGGGGAAGGATGATATGGGAGGAGGTGAGATTGAAGAGGAGCACATGTGTGAACCTTTCATGTTTCACTTGGGAGGCACTACATGGGGAGTTCGATGATTTGCCTATGTATGGAAGGGGTGGGAAGGCTACCATGGAGGGGTAGGACACCATGTTGTTGATGGAGAAGAGGAGAAGGTTGTGGAAGAAAGTAGGAAGAACAATCCTACTATTGTTGGTCTTTTTTTTTCTTCTTATGGTTCTACTTCTAGAGATATGTGGTGGGTGCAAGAGAGATTCATGACCTACTCTTGTCTTTTTCTCCCTCATATTATTATTCCTATTCTCCAACAAAAATCCTCCAAGTTTCTTGCCCTCCCCTTCTATGAGTCTTACAATAGTCTTCGTAATGCATACATTCATGGTGCTTCTTCTTCTTCTTTGATTATTTTTGTTTTGTGTGTAAGCTCTTTGAGTTGAAGAGAAAGAGATCCTACTTCTTCTTTTTCACCTTCTTATTTCATTTCATATGATTCAACTACTATTAAAGCCTTAGATCTCCAAAGAAATCATCAATGTTGATTATGATGTCCATCCCTTCATTAGCAACAACAATTATGATAGAGGATGGGCCAAGGTAGAGGAACATAGAGGCAATTGAAAGCTACTACTAGTGATGGTCAATACAGTTATGCTTCTTGTTGGAGAAGGAACACGAGGATTTATTTAAGGAAGGACAATTTATGTATATTGATTGTTGTTTTCTAATGTGTGGTCAAGAACTTATCTTGGGCAATTGCATGGAACCTAGCGTGATAGTCAGTCAAGGCATCAATGAAGGATACATGATGCACCAAAGTAGCTTGAGGTTCCAAGAAAAAGTGATGTTACAAATGGGTTATAAGAACCCTTATTATCCTATGGAAAAGAGGTTAAAGGAAGCCACGACACTTGTTGGTCCACATATTCAAGATGGAATGTGCAAATGATTTGAGGATTTCCTAAAATCAAAGCTTGGATACTCACAAGCACCTCTAAATTTTGAGATGCAAAGGTATAGTACAAATTCTTTGGCCTTGATATTTGAAAGCTTGCAAAATCTTTTAGGATATGGAAAGGATGCAAGGAATCTTATGAACGTGGATATATTTAAAGTTGATCAAGGAGAATTGGTCTACGCAGAGCGGCATAGTTGGAATGGACAATCACAAAATTCATGGGCTTATACTTTGGATAGAGCTATTGTGCTTTCTTCAAGCCTTCTAATGCATCTTGCATGGGATGGAGAAAAACCTATCTTTGTGTTTGATCTAGTCACTTTAAATGTTTTGTGGGCAAAGCAACATGATGGAAGTGAAAATATTTTTGTTTATGACCCAAGCTAGCCACTGCACAAGAATGCTTGTAGGCTAAAGGGGAGGGCTAAATATGTTACAAGTTTTTTGAAAATGCTATATCTAATTTAAATAAGTAAATGAGCCTCCTCCTAGACAAAGTAATAAATGGTGTGAACATATGCAAAATGATATATAGAACTATTCTCGTCTATTTTTGTAACCATGAATAGGAGAAGGAAGGTGTGTTTTCCTTTAACCTATGGGAATAATTGATTGTCTATTCATAGTTGAGGAGGTTGGGCAATATCATTGTGACTCTTGGTTTTTTTGTTGCCTATTGTGGGATGGATGGTGTATAGAGTAACCTATTGTGGTGGATGATGTATGTTGTTTCATGGAGGAAATGCTACTAAAGTAGGTTGCACATGATCTTGGTAATTCAAGTCAACTAAGGAAATGATCATGATAAATTATGTGGTTGGGGTGGTCTCCTTGACAGTGGCTTTATGATGTCTTGCTTGGGTAGTTGGGTGGTGGTGGTGGCTAGATAAATGCTTTCTAAGTTTTTGTATTGTTCAAAGTTGCTAATAGATGGTTGCAGCCAAAGTCTGAGCTATTTGAGGCTAGTACCATTCCCAAACACCCTATGAATGCTCCTTTGTCTTCTCTGATTGGGGTGTATCTAGGGTTTTCTCCTTGCATTGCTTGCATGATAATGTATCAAAGCCAAACAATAAAGTTGATGCCTTTATTTGTGATAGTGACACACTGATATTTCAAAAATATGTGATTCATCATTCTACTAAATGTAGCAGGTGGGTTAGTCAATCCAAAAGGCATCACTAAAAATTCATAATGACCAAATTGTATTCGAAATACAGTCTTAAATATATCAGATTTATCTAATCTCACCTGATGATAACCAGATTTAAGATCTATTTTACTAAATATAGCAGAACCTTGTAGTTTATCCATAAGATCATATACCCTAGGAATTGGATATCTATTCTTTACAATAATCTTATTTAGGGCACGATAATCAATGCACATACAATAAGTATTATTATTCTTCTTTACCAACAAAACAGGTGTGCCAAATGGAGAACTACTAGGTCTAATTAATCCTCTGTTTAATAATTCCTCAACTTGATTTTGAATTTCTTTCTGCTCTATCTGGTTATGCCTATATGGTGCTTTACAAGGTGGTTGTGTACCAGGAATTAAATCTATTTTGTAGTCTTCAGGACGTGAAGGAGGTAGTCCAGGTTGTAGATCTTCAGCAAAACAATCTTTAAATTGTGCAAGGAATTCTTTATGCCTAGGGTGCATATGTTTTTCTTTAGCTTGAAGTTCATTCACCCAAATTAGATAAGATTTACTTCTTTTGCGTAATGCATGTTTAGCTTGAGTATGAGTAAGCAGTGGAAAATTATTAGATGCGTGCATATCATACAATGTAATGTGTTTTCCTTGAAAATGAATTTTAATTGAATGCCTGGAATAATCTATGTCAGGATTATGGTGATGACGCCAAGGCATACCTAGGATAATATCACTCGACTGTAATGGTACAACTAGACAATTCCTTCTTTCAGTGTATTCACCAATTTGAATTTCTAAATCATGCATCTCTTGTGTTCCATTATGCCTTGTGCCTAAGAATGTTGCTTTAATGCGATAATGGGTAGGAACAATTTGTAATTTCAATTCTTTCACTAACTTTGCAGAAATAAAATCATGTGTACTACCATCATCATGCAAAATAATATTTTCTTTTCCATGTAATAAACATTTCATTGTCAACAAAGAATGTGGAGTTGGCATACCTGGTAAAGTATCCAAAGGAGTAGTAACGTCGTCCTCATCTTTCGTAAAGTTAGGCATTTTCTCATGTTCTTCATCTTCCATTGCTCTAAGATAGTTGATATGGACAGGTGGCTTCTTCAATTGGCAATTAGCTGCTAGATGTCCAGGTTGATGGCATTTGTAACACACTATAAGTTTGGCTTTAGATACATTGTTTGCAATGGTAGGAAGTCTAGGAATATTAGGATTTGGCTGTGAAGATGGCTTAGGGTTTTGATTGGTATTTGATGGCAAAGCAGGTGGTTTTGTCCAAGACTTACGGAAAGATGATGAAGGAAATCGACTTTGATTGAATCTTCTAAAATTTGAATTGAATTTCTTAAAATCATAGTTACCATTTGCTTGAAATTTTTGTGGATGCTTGTCTCTTCCTCGAAGCTTGTCTTCAGTGTCATGAGCTAAAGAAATTACATCTTCAAGAGTTGCAGGCTTGAATATATTGACTTCAGCGTAGTAACGCCCAAGTAATCCAGACATATACTTGCGCTTGTGAGTCGCTTCAGGTACGTCTTCAAGCATGCGTAGTTGCAGTAAGGCATTCTAAAAGCGTTCGGTGTACTGAGAAATAGGCTCACGATCTCTTTGAAGGTCCCATTGCTTTATGGTTTTTTCATGGAATTGTGGAGGAAGGAAATTCTGCATAAACTTCTTGAAACTCTCCTAGGTAGTGGGACAATCTATGCTATTACGAACCATGGTCCACCAAAGAGATGCTCTATCCACTAAATGATTAGTGGCATACTTGATTTTATCTTTTTCTGCGTATGTCTCTTCATGAAAGTAATCATCAAACTGACTGATGAATGCAAGAACAGTCTTTCCATCTCGAGTGCCATTGAAAGTACGGAATTTGAAATTTCTTTTACTTATCTTTGTTTCTTTGCGGATGGATTGAGCTTCGAGAGTCACATCAATGGTTCGTCGGATAAGATCTTCGGATTGTGGTCCATCTTTGTAAATTGGCCAATTCAACTTGCAAGGCTTGCCGGGCTCTTCGTTCTTCGTCCAACTGCATCATAATTAAATCCAATTTTTGTTCCACCGTAGGTTCAGGAAGATCGCCTTCAGCCATTAAATCATCCATATTTTGTTCCGTCATCCTGTAAAAATTCAAAAGACCTCACACTCTCAAAATCCAATTAGCGAGATGAGCGTAGCTCAAAGTCGGGTGTACAAGGCTTATAGATTTTTATTTGGCTTTCACGATCTTCGACTTTTGCGGTTGCAGGATTTGAAATCTTCGAAAATTCTATGTATGACCTTCTATGTGTGCTGAAACTGGTTCAGCAAGTCTACATATGCGAACAGAGTCTCCCAGGGAACAACTTTGCAGTTCAGTGCTTCTGCACAGGAACAGTCCTTATGGGAGTTTTTGGCATAAGTCAGTTCTGAATTCTGGTGACTTGATTGACTTGCAGAGTTGCAAAACTTATGAAACTTGATGAACTTTGAAGATTTGTATGACTTTGGACTTGCTTGACTAAGCTTTAAGCTTAGTTTGAAAAAAACATCAAATTTTCGGGAGGGGGGGGAGGGGGGCGTTTTTCAGCGCCGTGATTCACGGCGATCCTCTCCTCATGCCGCCGTTTGATAAATTTTATGGCTAAGCTTTTTAAAAGCTTAGTTTTGAAGCTCTTAAACTTGATGGAGAATATGAAACTTATCTCTAATCTCTGAGAAGACAACTTGATAGAAGGAGATGTTGACGTGGTCCTCCGCCTCCTCAGGTCGGTCCTTCGCGATCAAAGGCTGTAGACAGAGGTTCTTAACCGTCAGGAATCCACCCGTATTGATCGTTCGCGATGAGACTGACTATAGAGCTCGATCATTCCAGGAGCTCTGCCTTCGCGCAAGATGGGTAGCGATTAGAAGCTTTCAATCTCAGCTTTACTCTAATACCACTGGTGCACAAATCGGATGCTGTATGCTCGCGTAGTGAACGCCGAAAGGTCCCTAAGAAAAAAAGAACTCTACTTTTTGCACAAAACTCAAGGTAGAAAGCATACACGACATGAACAAGAGACCAATTGGGTGCAATCTCCCCCCATGCCTTATGTAAGCGCTCCACAAAGCATGTATTTTATGTATTAATCATCTTCAAGCTCAAATAATAGCCCAAATTACAAAATAGCATACTTTTGGCTTTTGAGTTTTTGCTTCAACACAAAATAGAAATAGAGCTAATGGGCGGGCGTCCAAAGAGTTAGGCATACCCAATACAATGTCCAAATACAAATATCATAAACGTGCGTCCATGCGCATACAAAATAATAAATAAATATCCAACATATTAATAAATTGGCGCGAAAAAATATAGGCGCCATGCCTAAGGTATGCACCCATCAAAATATAAATGATAACTCACATACACACTATCCTCCAATGCTTTCCTCTGCCACTACTACTATCTCTACACATCAACTGAAGCATTCACAATCGTTAGTAAAATAATACAATTAAACCGACAAAAGTGAATACCTAGCAGTCTTCAGCTACATAAATAAATCAACTGGTTAGAAATCAATCCTAACCTTAATTTATCACGAGTGCGCACTCTAAACTCATAAACGTTTATTATTTTAATATGTATTTTGCGGAATCACCCGCTATGGAATCACCCATGTACACACTAAATTAATGAAACGCCCGAAAAGGATAGGCATCCCCATCAACTTCTCGCACAAAGAATCCACTTTGTGTATGTCAACAAAGTTTACGGAATCCACCGTAAAACCTCACGAAATCCACCGTAGCACGGAATCCACCGTGAAATATGCCTCCTGGCATCAAGTGGCCCCTCCAACTCATCACTCAGTCTCAGCGTGCGATGATGATAACTTGTACTATCATAAGCTTTACAACTCCACCCTTTAACCAGCTCACTGAAGCAGCGAATTGCATGTTAATTCCAGGGTTTGTTTTGAGCTATCTTATACTTCGATGTCGTCCAAAGTTCTCTAAAATGTAGAAGTAATCTTTGTGATTGCATGTATTCCTGAGGCTGCAGTAATGAGATTGACAGTTCTGTTGTCCACATAGGTGGCTTTAGACTCTTGATTTTGATGGAATATCCTCTCTAGTCAGGATCAGCGCAACCATTTTATTTATGTTGCCGATCCTCTCCTTTGGCATGAGGCCCCCGTGCACAGAGACAGCCTCACGTCCCTTATGTAGTAGGTTACGTCCTCCCAAGATAGCACGACCATTCCCCTCCCCCCCACCCCAACCCACAAGGCGTTTCTCACACACGGTCTGAAAAGCATCGTAGCTTTTCTTAAGAAAGTAAGGCTTTTTAACAAAAAATCCTCTTTTATCCTTATCATGTCCCTCTGATTTCTCATTCATACTAGACTTGTAAAATGAGGGATAAAAGAAATTCCAAAACTTATAATTATGATCTTTTTGTAAAGGGAACATCTTGAAGCGAGTGCAATGATCCTTGCTTTTTGGAGACATAATGTGGAAACATTTGTTGCATGAGATTCCACAAGTTGTAGCATCTTTATTTTCGGTACTTCAATTGTTATTAAACTTGAAGATTTCCCACACAATGTAGTGACGTCCCATCATTCTCTATTGTTTGTGCTCAGAAAAGTTGTATCCAAAGAAGCTACATTATCATCACTTCCTGCCTTGAGTCATGCATTGTGCCCTAACAAGGAAATATGCTTTGAAACAAATCTTTGTTCTAATCCACTCATGATTCAAGAAATTTTGCAATGTTGGATCCATGCGATGCAACCAATCGAGCAATGCTCCAACACAAAAAAAAATTGAATGCATTGAAGAAATTGTGCCTAGCCTAACTACATGTACTCGTGCATTATGCAAATGCAAACACAAAAGATACACACAATGGAAAATAAACTCATAATGATGCTGACTAAAGAGTTTAAAATCCTGGATAAAAACTCCACCCTCAGGTTCACAGTGGTAGACACACAACATCACGACATCTGTCCCCTCCAAACCTACACATCCTCTAGATGGGCCACAACTATCCATCCTCATCAATGCCAAGCTCGATGGTAAATGTAATCTCTTCATTTTTTGTAAAAGCATATTCAATATCCACATCTTCATTTTTATCATCTCTTGGCTCAAGACCATCATACATCACATCATCTAATTCCTCACCTGCGTAGATTGCTTCATTTATTCTCTTAAATAGTTTGATTCTTTTCCCTACAATTGGAATCTGCAAGGCTATATCATCAAGCTCTACAAAGGAATATGTAGCATTGTCATGGACATGTTACACTGAATAGGGCCCAAACCATCATTTGGAAACCTTGTAGATAGCACTATACTGATTATCTAGACTGCTGTCATAAACCAACACCCAATCTCCCTCTTCAATCTCTTTAGGCTTCAATCTGTGTCTGCTATCAAAGTGGTCTTTGTTGCAAATTCTAACCTCTTTGAGCTTTTGAGTTGCTCTCTCAATGTCTTTAGGTCTTCTCTCCAACTGACAAATGCAAAGAGACAAAATATCTTCTCTAGTCATCTTTTCTTGCTACCATGGTAAAGCACTCCAAGTAAGTGTGCAAGTCTCTATAGGCATGACTGGCTTCTATCCATACATCAACTCCACTGGCATATATCATGTATTAACACTGTGAGTAGTGCGATCAGCCCATAAGGCATAAGGCAACAACATAGGCCACTCTCGAACCCATTCACCACATGCTTTGGCCAAGGCTTTCACAATTGGCGAATGGCCTCTTTCGCTCTTCTCGTTGCCTTCTAGATTATAAGCCGAAGTCAAAGAAAGTTTAATGCCAAGGTGAGAGAAAAATTTGCTAGCCTTATCAGCATCCAACTCACCTCTATCTGCAATAACTTTCCCAATACATCCATAACTGCAAATAACATCCTCCAATAGAAACTTACAAACCACTAAAGTAGACGTTGTTCGTAATGCTCTTCCTTCCACTTGATTTGTGAGATCTTCTTGTGGAAAAACAATGTAGCACATTTGCCATAAACCAACAGGCATAGTGATCAAATCAAGAACCCACTTGCAATGAATACATAGCAAGTAGGTAGGATGAATCTCATCTCTACCCCTCATTGAAGAGAACAATTGACAATTAGGGCATGTCTCAAAAAGCTGTGAGATATCTCTATATATGCCTCTCCACCAATAGCACTCTTTGATATTCTCATAGGTTGCCCAAATAGCACAATGCCCAGCCCAAAGACTTTCATTGAATTCTTTCATGATCCGCACCTGTGAGGCTCTATTACAAACAACTCTCAATGGTTGTCCTCCTCGCTTTCGTGGATGCTTCCAAAGTAGCCCACTTCGCAAGAAGAAACCATAAGCTTTTCTTCTAATCTTTTTGAAGTCTGTATCAGTCCATCCATCCTGTGTAAACATGGTACTCAAATAACATCCAATCAATAAATACTCTCCTGTATACAAAGTCTCATCAAAGCTTTCCAAACCAGACACATGACAAATACGATCAGCATGCATGGATAAAAGATCAGCCCCATAATCAACATTGTCAATGCAAGAAAAATCCATATCATCTGGAGTAGAACAACTCGTGATCATACCTAGAAGAGGTAAACAATCCGTCTCAACCACCACGGCAGCACCAATGAAGTACTTTCTATCATTCTTAAGAGTCGTGAAAACTCCCAAGAGTTCTCTTTTAACTTGTGGATACCTTCGTTGGCATTCGTTTAGGACTTTTGCGCCAAACCAAATAGTATACCTATTCCCATCTGCATCATCTTGGCCAACAGCCCATCCAATGCCGATAGGACTAGTATCAAGAGTAAGAACAATAGGTCTCCCACACTCATAATCTGCCTTTCGAAGAGTCGAGCAGGAGCTCTAAATAATTTCTTCAATTTCCGCATGGCTTTAGTATCTTTTATCTCCCAAGAAAAGCATTTCCCTTTCCTCGAGAGCTAGTAGAGATCATCTGCAATATGAGTAAAATGAGGAATCCAAATAAGATAGAACACACAAGCTCCAAGAAACTTGCGAACCTGCGAAGTAGAAGAGCAAGTCTCCGCAATCTTCTCTATGGCACGAACCTTTGCAGGAGAAGGCTTCCTACCATAATATCTATACACATGTCCAACAATCAAAACTTCTCTAGCTAAAAAAAAAGACTTCAACCCTGATAAGGTCAAATTCACTTCCTCTAGTTTGCAAAGAATCCTCTCAACATCTCTAATATGAGAAGCCACAAAGAACCTACACCCATGGTCATCTAAAGAATCATCTTTTCCTTCTTCCAAGCAATCCTTTATAGGTAAATCATCAATGAAAGGCATAGTAAGATTAGGAATAAAATCTCGTAGAACCTTGTTCATCCCATTCATCATATGGGCAAGTGAATTAGTAGCTCCTTGTGGAAGCATACACATTCGGAAAAGGCCTAAAGGTATCTTCATTGTAGTCAAATCTGTGCTCTCAAGGGCAAGCTAGAATCAATCATATCTGAAATAAAGATCACCGAGTGAATAGATAGCACATCCAACGAAAGTTTCGGTAAACTCATCCATAATAGGTCCAACATCAACATTTCGAATAGTGACCTTGTTTACTGGCTGTAGGTCTTGTATGAATCTGAGTGTCCCATTCTTCTTAGGATCTATGAACCACCTATTAGAATATGGAGCAAAAGATGGTTCTAGAATCCCTATCCTAATCCTCTCATTCAAAAGCTCTACCAACTTGGGCAAGCGAGCCCTCAGTATAGGCATAGGCCATAGATTCCAAGGGACATGCAGAATTGTAAGAATAACCATATGCATCAACCCAGGGATCAACGCATCAAATCTCATGTGGAAAGAAAGCAAAAGATTTTTCATGTCTGCATAACATCTCTTCAAAACATATTATCTCTTCACGAAGTAGAAAATCTTCTGTCCCAATCTTTCTCTTTCAATGTCTCAGCTGAAAACTTATGTCCAATACCTGTAGGATCTCGTAAAGGAGGTTGCACAGCAGCTCTCCTAGTCATCTCATTGTCCAAAGGTAGTGGTCGTGCAACTGGTCTAACCTTCTTGTTAATTGTCTTATATTTTGTTTAAACTCTGGCTTCATTGCTACAACCTGCAAATTTCAACCCTTGTTGAAAATACCCTAGTGAACACAAATTTTGATGTGTATAAATAGCAACACCCAAATCTTTTTGCTGAAATATGTCAGCAAATAATACTTTTTACTAACAATTCTCAGCACCCAATTTCTTTTGAATCATGAAATCAGTAATTTTAGAATGCATCGCTAGAGACTGGACCTGTAAGACATATGTCAACTCTTGATTGTTAGAATTTAGCAATACCTAAGCATGAAAGACCATCTATTCGGTCTTCTTCCTACCAAACACCTGCAAGCATAAATTCTTTTTCTTTTCTTTTTACATACTGCCTAGCAGATCTAGGCATGTCTGAAATATACTGAAAACACAAAGTACTTTCAATGAATACACCATAGACACATGAGAAAAAACTACCACTACCAGGAGGCGACAACTTTCCTTGTCGCATACCACCATCATCGTCTTGCATGACCATGGTATGTAACAAAAATCCGGCTTTCCTGCTGGAAGAGGGGAATTCCTCAAAGAATCCTTATTTCACTAATGATTGATACAAACAGTCATAAACTTGATAGCTCTCTTCCCATCCTTGCTTCGGATCCGTGCATAGGCAAACCCATCATCCAGAACCTTAGTCTCCATCATCCAAGACTCAACAATAAATGGCTGCTCCAAAATAATAGGATAAGAATAAGATTTTTGTACAAAGAAATGATAAGACTCACCCACATCTCCAATAGAAATCTTTAGATTTGGACAAGTAGCATACAAATCTCATACAGTGTTGTTGGCCGCACATATGCACCAACCATGATCCACATCAACTGGCCATCCACCAGAATCATATAAACCTCGCACAATTACATTAATATTGGAACCATGATCCAAAAGGGAAACACAAGGAGTCTCAATCTCACTAACCTTGACGACAATTTCTGTAGTCGCATCATGCCTAGTGACTTTGAGAAAAATGGCTACGAGGTACCATTCAAGGCACTTCTTTGCTCTCATCATACTATATGGGCTGAAGTAAAGGATGAAGAGACTTCTTGAACTACATACATAGAGCTCTATCTATAGACTCCTCAATAGTCTCCTCTTTAGAATCAATCTCCTCAATCTGCAACCCATAGAGAATAGCCTCGACAACAACTAAAGCCTCTCGATGGATCATATCCTGAGTTGGCTCTTCAATAATTTTCCATTTTATTTTTATGATGTCAATAATAACATCATGAAACTTTGTTTTGGAAATCTCCAAGACTTCTCCAAGTGTAAATTCAATTTTGCAATTAAGAATTCGATCCTCAAGTACCATTTTCAAGTCTGTGGAAGTCTCGATGCCGAATAGCAGCTTGAACCTTTTTAGCTTCGAATCCTCCTTTGCCAAAATTCATTTTAAGCGGTTGCTTTGTATCTCAGAAACATATCATCCTCTCCTTCCACACCACCAACTTCAATCTTTTCGCCTCTTCAAAGTCTTGATAGTCCTTACGCTCATGGTCTGGACTATTGCACCATATGCAATGGCATACTCGATCACTTCTAGAAGAATTCATAGGGGTAGAAGAGGTTTGGATGGAAGTTGGATCTAGGTTAAGTGGTTTTTGCTCTCTTTCGGTCATGTTAATTTGAAGATATTTTAAGTTCTTTGAAATTTCTTCCACCATGTGTTTGACAGTCGATTTGGCAGACGGTCTGACAACCGCACTACGAATAGGCATAACCATAGAAGTAGGCATAGACATGGGATGAGAAGTAGGAGAAGAAGTGGAAGGAGCAATAGGTGCGAGGTAGGAGAAGACATCGCTAGAGGTATTTGCATACCATTTTGTAAGTGAGCCTTCCATCTCCGCCTCTTTGTCAATGTGAAAATCACATCAGCAATATCTCGCTAATCTGTTTTCAATCCCATAGGCTACATGTGGTCTTCAAGAAGCTTTTCCAACTTGTCCTGAAGTGCAAGATTAGGTACTTGCAAGAATAACTCCACATTCTCTAAGTTTAGAGCTCTTTGCTCAAGTGCATCCAAGTGGTTGTATCGTTCTTCAAACTCCGCAATAACTCAGAAGCAACAAGTCCTTTGTTGGGCTGATAGACCCATTCTCTGAATGCCTTCCGCGTAGCAATACCATAATCCTTCAGAAAATATTCTTATTTGAGTACCTTCTTGAAGACATTCCAGTTTGAATCTTGTATAAATAAATCAGTCACTCTAACCCGCAAAGCAAGCGTGACAAGCTGTAGGAAATAGTTGCTCCGATCGGTAGGAACTCCAAAGAAGCACATCTAGATTTTAAAAGTTTTAAGATAAGCTGAGACATTTCGGCCATCAAATAATTTACTCTCACTTACCACAACCTCAATTGCTTTGGTTGAAATATGCTCTTGTTCTTGATGTAGCATTCGTTGTTGATCCAATTGTTGTTGATGTAGCTGCTGTTGCTGTTGCATACATAACTGCATCTACTGATTCTGCATCATTGTAGCCAAAGAAAGATCTTCCTCTCATCAATCGAAAAGGATGGAGCACTTGATGATGAAGTGGGTGGAGTATTGTAAGAGTCTCCCATATTGACAATCAGAAGGGACACTTTCACATCGAGATCACTAGGTGTCGCGGGGGATTCATGCACGAGTTCGTGAAGTCACTCACCATAAGGACGTTATGTGAGATGGAAGCAATGGATGATGTAGAACACTCAACTCAAGGTAAAAACGTGGAGCAAAAACAATCACAATACATCAATTTAGCTTAGATGAGCATGTTCTCGTTTAGATATGATAAGTTCAATGTGTTTGTAAACATATTTTGTTAGCATAGCTTCTCGATTCACATAACATCAATCTTGCATTCAAGATTCTTTCCTAAAGTAAATCCATAGTAGTAAACTTGAAGTGTGCCTTTTAGACATGAACAACATAAATCTCCAAACTAAGAGCAAAACAATGAGCTCATTCAAAATTATGGTTTTTTTAATCTTCACAAATAGCTCAAAAGGCCTTTACTTCATGATTGTTTAAGACAGTCTATTCCAGTGAGCAAGGAAGAGAGGGCGAGGACGGTTTCCTATACCATGAACTTCCTATCGGATGTAGTAAACCCATGTCCATGCTCTACTCTGAAATTATTTCCTTGCACGTTGGCATTGTTCTCACCCAATCAAGTTGAAAGGAATACCCCAAGTTCTTCGAGGCTATAGAGTCCACCCACAATAAGACCTCTCCATCGCATTAACGGTACTTCACAAAGTTGATGTCTTGGCTTAAATCCAGAAGCAATGATGGCAGCCCATGATGTTAAACTTCCAATCATAGCCTAAGGCATCTAGAAAACAAGATAGTCTTAGATGATGCCCCTAATATGCCCTTCCACATCATAATAGTTGATATGCTTTCATGGTTATCTCTAAAGATTGTAGTGCTTCACTTCTCAGATGATCATCAACAACAGCGGGCTTCCAAGGTGACGATTGTAGCTCCCAATAATTACAATGATATTGATCAACCTACCACTTGATAGATGATGCGATCAACAGATCAATTGGTAAAAAAATAGAGAAGGAAGCCACAAGTTTGCTGCCAGATTTGTAATAAATCGCCTTTCCGACATGCTTGTAGATTGCTGCACAATCCCTTGAGGAGAGACAACCCCCTTCTTCTCGACCTTGGATCTAAAGCTCTTGGCATATATGAATAGAAACTCTCTTTGTGCAACTTCACCATCTGTTGTGAGTGCTTCAGGAATGGTTTTGTATCATCACCTTCATCCCCAGACAAACATGCTAACTCCCTTCGTTTTCGGATCTACCCGATTCTGAGTTTGTGCTTTTTCTTTGATAAAAGCTCTTATTGCAAAAGCTTAATGCCATCTTCAACCATGCCTCACTTCAACATCTCAAACCCTGTGACGTTCACAGTCCAGTTGTAGAGTATATCATCGTATGCAGATAGACAAGTCCTTTCACCCATCACTTTCAACTACTACTTTATCACCTTTGCTTTGCCTTCATCGTAGCAACAATTGATCCTCCTCCACCACATCTAGGTTGAGACTGCATGGAGGAGGAAGTGAAGTGGCCCCTCCAACTCATCACTCAATCTTAGCTTGTGATGATTCGAATGTGTACTATCATAAGCTTTACAACTCCACCCTTTAACCAGCTCACTGAAGTAGCAAATTGCATGTTAACTTCAAGGTTTGTTGCATGCTATCTTATACCTTGATGTCATCCAAAGTTCTTTGTAGTCAAGATCAATGCACCCATTCATTTCTATTGCTAATCCTTTCCTTTGGCATGAGGCCCCCTACACAAAGATAGCCTCCCGTCCCTTATGTAGTAGGTTGCATCCTCCCAACATAGCACAACCATTTCCCCTCCCCCCCAACCCACAAGGCTTTTCTCACACACGGTCTGAAAAGCATTGTAGCTTTTCTTAATAAAGCTAATGCTTTATTAAAAAAAACAATCCTCTTTTATCCTTATTCTATCCCTTTGATTTCTCATTCATATTAGACTTGTAGAATGAGTGATAAAAGAAATCCCAAAACTTGTGATTATGATCTTTTTGTGAAGGGAACATCCTGAAGTGAAATGCAATCATCCTCACATTTTGGAGACGTAATGCACAAACATTTGTTGCATGAGATTCCACAAGTTGTAGTATCTTTGTTGTTGTACTTCAATTGACATTAAACTTGAAGATTTCCCACACAATGTAGTGGTGTCCCATCAGTCTCTATTGTTTGTGCTAGGAAGAGATGTATCCAAAGAAGCTACACTCTCATCACTTCCTGCCTTGAGTCATGCATTGTTCCCTAACAAGAAAATATGCTTTGAAACAAATATTTGTGCTCATCCACTCATAATTTGAGAAATTTTGCAATGTTGGATCCATGCGATGCAACCAATCGAGCAATGCTCCAACACAAAAAAACATATGAATGCATTGAAGAAATTGTGCCTAGCCTAACTACATGTGCTCGTGTGTCATGCAAATGCAAGCACAAAAGATACACACAACGGAAAAAAAACTCATAATAACGTTGACTAAAGAGTTCAAAAGTGTGGTGAAAAACTCCACCTTCAGGTTCACAGTGGTAGACCCACAGCATCATGACACCAAATTTCAAGTCGATCCTAGTGGGTTCTGTTGCAAACATTCCATTGCGAGGTGGACTCGAGAAACCCTTGGTGACAAACCTTGGAACATTCCAAGGGAGTGTTGGGTAGGGGCGCTTAGACTCATTTCTCGATGGGTCACAAAAACGTGCTTGGACAACTGTTAGGCAAGCACGTTACAATTGATATCAAAGGCAACCAAGGAATAAAACAATTAGGATAGATTGGGAAGAGTGAAGTGATGTTTTCACTAGAAAATATTTTTCCTTTTACTCACTTATGGATTGTTGCCGCTTCTAGACTTACGAGGCATGGAGCAGGTTCCTCGTATTTCATATCATGTTCAAGAAGGCTATGAACTCCTCAAGCTATCCCAAAGGATTCGACATGATGGGGATCCTAGATTAGTTCTACAACCCCTCACCGTTGTAAGTGGAAAGGCATTGGACTTGGAGCACGGGATACTGCTACATAGATGCCAACCAAGTTGCCTCTCTTCAAAACAATCTGAAAAGGCTAAAGTGCTTGGAGGACTTGAAGATTATCAAGTTATTCATCTTCCATGAGGCTCATGTAAACTCGATCCTACACATTGGACACTGGCAAGTAGAACAAAACTGCTATATCTATGAGGAGGTGGTCAAAGTCTTGCCAGCATATAGAATTAAAGTAATGGGGTGAAAGAAACGTCATGGCTATCAAAAATAGGGACTTCCTAAACTTCCCATGACTTATCTCTTCCTAAGAATCTATTCTCCCAATCCATATTATGATTTCTATCCCTGTAGTTGAATCCAACATGGAATTATTAACCTAGCACTAATGTATTACTTGAAATGAAAATCATCACATTCAATCTCTACGTATTCTTGAATAATTGTACTTGAGGTTTATGCTTCTTTATGGATAAATAAGAATTTTATGTTCATTCGATTTGTTGCACAATATTGATGGGAAATAATATGTGCATTGATTAAAGTTGTGTAGGGACATGTAAATGCAATCCTAATATGGAAAGTTTAAATTGGTAACCAGATACAACCCCAAGCACAGAACCAGAATCTTGTTTCTGCACTAAGCTTGGCAGCGGTACAAGAGAAGAAGTTTCTTCTCAAACAAATTAAACCACCAAAATTTTACAGAAAGCCGAAGCTTGTTGAAGCCTATGCTAAAATATGGATTGAATCCATGGAGGATCATTTCAGTGCGGAAGGAATAGCACTTGTGAACTAAGCCATGATTGCCAAGCTCAAGCTCACTGGTGAAGTTAGACTATGGTGGAAGCAATGGTGTAAAGACCAAGCAATCACGAAAAGCATAATAACTTGGGATAAACTAAAGGAAGCAGTGTAGGGAAGGTACATGCACCTGTGTACAGAACTCAGAAGATGAATGAGTTCTTTAAGTTGAAACAATTGGGCCTCTCTCTGGAGGCGTACTACTCAAAATTTGTCTCCTTGATAAAATACACCCCAACAATGAGTATCCCCCAACAAGTCTCAAATATCTATGATAGGCTGAATCGACCAATGAACACTTGGTTGGAATTAATGCGTCCTTCAGATTTGCAAGATGCATTGATAAGAGTATGACCTATTTCCCAAGAAGTCCATAGATCTTGGTCTTACAAAGATCAGAATCTAGGGATCTTGAAAGCTCAAATTAAAAGGGTGAAAGGACAGAGTCAAGGCCAATGGAAGAAGCCAAGAGCAAATGCAATTAGTGAATTTGTCCCCACTCAAAGAAGTGATCAAATCCCGTGTTGTTTTCACTACAATGAACTTGGGCACTTCAAAAGGGAATGTCCCAAACTTGGTGGAGATTGCTATCAAGGAAAATTCAGTGGCCAAGTCAGAGCTACTTTCGACTGTGGTCCTACCGCACTGGGAGGGGCAAAAACTTCCAATATTACCACTAAGGGAATCAAAGAAGAAGAAGACCCATCCATGGAAGCTGAGATTGAGAGGGTAACCATTTATGCCACTCTCCATAAAAAGGGACCTAACCGCTAATTTTCGGTGATTCAAACACCATCAGACTACCAGGGTAAGAAATTCAAAACCTTGATTGACTATGGTAGCACTCATTCTTTCATTTCACGAGCCTTTGCAAGAAGGTTAGGGATAACCACTGTAGCTGCACCCACTTTCCTTGTCGAACTAGCAAATGGGCGAGAAATCACTTGTACAAGACAAACTGCTAAGGTGGAATTCCTACTCGAAAACAAGCCCACATATATTAAGTTTAGGATAATGAGTTTAGAAGTCCATGAGTGCCTACACGGAATGGATTGGCTAATCCCCAATGATGGTCACATCCATTGTGGAAAGGGTCAAGTCTCTTTTCAAAATCCTAAGGGTGAGCTAGTTAGAACACAAAGAGAAGCATGTAAACCAAATATCGAGCTAGCTAAGTCAATGCGAATAGTTCAAGGAATAAGGAAAGGATTACCCGCCTACTTGATCAAGCTAAACAAACCAGAACATGTAGAGGGCACCAATGAAGAACCATCATGGTTAAAAGAATATGTGGATGTGTTTCCATACGAATTGACCAAATTACCACTGCCTAGGGAAGTGGATCATGAGCTTAAGCTAATGCCAAGAGCTGCTCCAATTGCAAAAAGGCCCTATAAGATGTCCATTCTTGAAGCTAGTGAGTTACAGGAAAAACTCAAACAGCTACTGGACCAAGGGTACATATGCCCCAAGTAGTTCTCCTTGGGGGGCTCTACTCTTGTTCCAAAAGAAGAAGGATGGTACACTTTGACTTTGCATCAATTATAGATGCTTGAACCAAGTAACCATTAAGAATAAATACCCCATTCAAAGGATAGATGAGTTACTTGATCGATTGTAGGGAGAAAAAAATCTTCTCCAAGATTGATTTGAGGTCAGGTTACTATTAGATCTGTGTCAAAGAAGAGGATATTTTTAGGATGGCATTCAATACCTAAGAGGAGGATCATGAATCCCAAGTTCGCATTGTCCTTGAGACCATGAGGACTCATAAGCTCTATGCTAAGAAGAAAAAGTGTGCCTTTCTCAAGAGGCAAATTGAATATCTTGGATTTATTGTGTCAAATGAAGGTATCTCTATAGACCCTACAAAAGTTAAGGATGTCCAAGAGTGCTCTCCACCAACTACTATTAAAGAAGTACATAGCTTTCTTGGATTAACAGGTTGGTACAAGATCTTCATTAAGGACTATGCCTTAATTGCAGCACCCCTCACTACTTTACTAAAAAAGCAAGTTGCCATAGTGTGGACATCCACTGAACAAAAAAGCTTAGATCAACTCAAGCATAGCTCAATGAGAGCACCAATTTTGAAACTCCCTGACTTGAGCAAGGAATTTGAAGTTGTCACGGATGCTACCTCACTTGCACCAGGCTGTGTACTAATGCAAGAAGCTCATCCAATAGCCTACTCCTCAAGGAAGCTAAAAACCCATGAAAAAAATTATGCAACCCATGACCTGGAGCTACTAGAAATTATTCATGCTCTCAAAATTTGGCAACACTATTTGCTTGGTAGCAAGTTCTCTTTTGTCACTAACCATAAGAGACTCAAATGGATCTTTACACAAATTGACCTCAATATGAGGCAATGCCATTGGATTGAGGTTCTCCAAGAATATGACTTTGAGATCAGGTATTGACCTAGTAAAGAGAATGTGGTTGATGATGCCTTAAGTTGCAAGGCATTCCTCAACTCTCTTATCATGGAGGAACCCTTCATGGCGGAATCATTAGCAACTACGGTGTCAATGCATAACAACCCTATCCTTGAACTAGGTAAGGAAAAAGCTGGCCATGACCCAGAATATCTAAGGATGACGAGGGAGATTTTTGAAAAGGACCAAAACCGCAGACTTAAGGTCAAGTATCAAGAACTCTCTGTCAATGAGGGACTTGTGTACTTTAGAACTAGATTATGCATGCCCTCAAGCAAGAAACTCAAACAGAGAATACTTTGGGAAGCACATGACTCGCCTTTTTCAGGCCATCCCGGATACGTCAAGACCCTCAACATGGTCAGGAAAAGCTACTACTAGAAATGCTTAAGGGAGATGTACTCAAATATGTCATGGAATGTTTGTCTTTCCAGTGCATTAAGGTAGAACATTTCAAGATGCTCGGGAAGCTGCAGCCTCTTGACATTCCCAAAATGAAGTGGGAATTTATCAGCATGGACTTTGTTGGCGGGTTACCTTCAGTTCAAGGAGGCTACAATTCAATTATGGTTATAGTAGACATTCTCACCAAGGTTGCACACCTCGTTCAAGTCAAGACAAACTATAAAGCTTCAAATATTTCTAGACTGTTCATCAAGGAGATATTCAGACTCCATGGGTTGCCTAGAAGGATCGTTAGTGACTGTGATTCCCTCTTCACATCTCATTTCTAGAGAGGGATATTTGAGGCCATTGGGACTCAACTCTATTTCAGTACAACCTATCACCCTCAAATTGATGGCCAAACGAAGAGACTCAACCAAGTCCTTGAAAATATTCTTAGGGCATATTGCTGTTGCAAGCCCAAGAAATGGATCCAATACCTACCATTGGTAGAGTTTGCCTATAATGCTTCCTACCAACAAAGCATTCAAATGACACCTTTTCAAGCATTGTATGGACATGATTGCCGCATTCCATTGAACTTTTGAGATCCTACTTTAAGGGTAGAAGCTTCAAAGGAAATGCTTGAGGAAATGGATGAGTAGGTCAAAGCCATCAGACAAGACATTAGAGCTACCAAGGATAGGCAAAAAGCCTATGCAGATCTAAATAGACAAGAGTGACTCTTCAATGAAGGAGATATGGTTTTTATTCATGTACGACCCAAGAAGAGTTCATTTTCTTTGGGAGAATTTAAGAAACCGAGTCCAAGGTATTGCAGGCCCTATAGGATCCTCAACTGCCTAGGGCCCAATGCCTACAAACTCCAACTCCTTGAGAACGTAAAGGTTCACAATGTATTTGATGTTAGCCTACAAAAGAAATTTGTATCCAATCCTAGCCATGTACTCGATGATTAACAAGTTGTAATGTCAAGTCAAGGAGTCCTTGAGCTCTGGCCAGATAGAATCCTAGATATTCAAGAAAAGTGATTTAGGAGTAGAACCCTCAAAGAGTACCTCATCCAGCGCAAGGACTATCCAAAAGAAGATGCCACATGGATTGATGAGAGTACTCTCAACCAACAATACCCCCAATTCCTTTTGAGATGAGGACATCTAGATTCCTTAAGGGGGGGAAGGATGTAATATTTTTCCCCTCCCGTAACCAAAGGCCCCTCCCTTTTATAAATTAAGGAATTTAAAAATAAATAAATAAATAAATGCCCCCTACTCACACCACCACAGCTGGTAGACGAAGGGGGGTTGTTGTGGGATGATGTCATGGTAATGGCATAGGCATGGGGGAGCTCCAACTCAAAGAGAACAGCCTGTTGCTACTGCGGTATGCAGATGCAGACAAGGTGTGATTATGTGGGCATGGGGGAGCTGCAGTGATGGACGACTCCAGGTGGGGGCGAGATAACAAGTGGCAGTGGAGCTACAATGACTACCCCTTCTCTCCGCCTCCACCATACTCTGCATGGTAACCATCCACCTGGCCGCCCTTATGGGGATAAGGGGGGCCTCCATGCCATACTATCCCCCCTAGCCATACTTTGCATGGTAACCATCCACCTGGCCGCCCTTATGGGGATAAGGGGGGGCTCCATATCCCTTATGGGGATAAGGGGGGGCTCCATACCCCTTATGGGGATAAGGGGGGGCTCCATGCCATACTATCCCCCCCCCCCCAATACCACTCTAAAATTCCCCCTTAGGCAAGAGAAGGGGGGCAATTACTATCATTACTCTCCCTTGTTGTCGGACTGGAGGGAGAGAGAGAGAGAGACAGAGAGGAGAGAGAGAAAGGGAAATTTCCCTTGGAATCTTTCAAGCTTCCTCTCTTTTTCCCCCCCTCTTTGAGAGGGTTCTCATAGCCAATTTCTTCTAGGAGGAGTCAACTCTCTTGTAGCTCAGGTGCATATCTGCGAAGAAAAATCTGAACTATATGATGCCTCCCAAGCCAAGTAAGGTCCAATTGAGCGTGAATCATGCATCAACCTATGGAGCTACAGGTCAAGGAATCGCGACACTTGGTAACCAGATGCATTCCATAAATCTTAATCTGGTAGGAATCTTTGAAAAATGTAGATCATGCGAAAATCTATGATAGTAACCACCAACTAGGCTGTATTATAAAATCATGTTTGGTATTGTGTTTTGTTGCACTCTGGCATGTTTTAGAACGAACAATTTGCACAAAATATTATGCATTGCTGCACATAAAAATCAAGGACTTTATTGATTGTCTTCATAGAGCATTAGATTTATGCATTAGCATTGGCATGCTTGAGAGGTAAAAGAAACTGAAAAATGGGTTATCGAGACGATAAAGCATAGTCATCATTAGGAAGAAATCATACTTTTGCATCACGAAATTTTCAAATATGCAAGACCGTGCAAGAGGATGGCATCCTATAAACCTTTAAAGAGAAGTGACTCGCATTTGCATTAGGTGTGATGATTTCATGTTCCTCACACACAAAGAAAAAAAATACAATCACTATTTATGATTTGCATGAGTGCATTGAAATGAATTCCCAAGAATAGAGGAGCCGCATTACATCATCAACTTAGGAAGGACTTACATCTCGTTTCGCTTGGCATCCATGGGCAATAAGTTACCCTACATGCTAGGGATTCATCTTAAAGAAAGATATAAGACACTCATATGAATTGCCAAACTTAATTGTCTGAGGCAAATCAATCAATGAAACCCTATATGTTACATAAGGCTAGGGTTCAATTTGACTTAATTAGGGTTTAGTTGTAAACAAGTCAAGCTAATTTTTATAAATATAGGCTAACCTAAATACAAATAAACCCCTCATTGGTTTGTATCCTGCATCTGGCCGCGATAAATCCAAAACAACCTTGGAGATATCACCTTTAACCATGATACAACTCGATGTTGATACAAGAAAACTCCAGTGTTGTATTCCCAAGACAAGAACCTTGGATTAAAGGCTAGCAAGCTAGGGCAGCTACCATTTGAGAACTTGTTTGGGGTAAAGGTGCCTTTGCCTAGCCGTCCGTGTATTATTACACTAACAGTACCCGCCACTGCACACTACAGGTGGGGGGTGCCTGTCACACTCACTTATTCTTTATTCTTTTGGTGACATTTTGAATAAAGGAAGGCCCATCCACACATTGTGGTTGTTGGAGTTCCCACTTCTGAGTCTCTCTCTCTCTTGGCTCTTGCTCTCCATCTGCCATAGCTCTCACCGCCAAGCTTCTTCCTCCTGGGTTCCACTTTCCTTTCAACTGGTATCAGAGCAAAGGTATTGAAGCTTGCCTGGCATTCTCTTCAACTTGGATTTCAAGAGCTTCAACCCGAGCTTCAGTGGTAGCCATCGCACCTTCATTTGCAAGTGTGGTTTGATCTCTTACCTCCTCTCCAAGCTTCCAAATCTTCATCGGCTTCTTCCGGGCTGCATTGGAGCCCCCTTGACATTGTCAAGTGCCTCCGAGGGCTGTTGAAGATCCCCCAACCCCCAAGAATAGCCAGTGCAATTTTTGGCGCATTTTTAGGGGGCTGGGTTGATCTGCTCCCCGGCATTTCCCTACTCCTCAGCTTCCCAACACTCTTGGCAACTGTCCCGAGCATTGCTTGACTCCCCAGCATTAGTGCTTGACTCTCGGTGATCAATTTGAGTGCTTCCCCCTTCAGCCCTTTGTTGTATACACAGTCTTAGGACTGTCAAAACAGGGCAGCACTTGACATTTACTATTTGATGTTTCTTGGCATTGCCTGTTTGATGCTTATTGATGCCCATTGATGCTTGGATGTTATGGGATGCTATGTCTATGCTTTGGGACTGATTTGGAGCATATTTGAGCACCGTTTGAGATTCATTTAACAGTAAATTGCTTATTGTAATACAGTGGGCTGAAGTTCATTTACTTGGTGTATGCATTGGTTAATGGATACAAGGTGCTTACTGGAGGTTTGAATGATTATACCGATGTATTTGGAGGTTTTCAAATGCTTCTTCTTGGTTCCGGAATGCTTTTGATCTTGGATTAAGCTCTGACTTAGTTGTTCTTCACTGGAATTTAGCTTCAGTTGGCATGCTTTGGACCGATCTATGCCTATTGTCACTGCTTGATGTTTAGGCCTCTTGTATTTATACTTTGGTCAGATATGGATGCCACTTTAGTTTTCCCATGCTTGACAATTACTTGGAGCTTCATCTTCAGATATATTTGATCATTTTGGATCTACTGGCATTACATTTGGTTGTATGTTACATGCTCTTTAAATGCTTTTAGGCTTATGCTTTACGGGTCGGAGATAGCCTGGGATTTATGCTACGGATGTATCCTACTGGGATTTGGCATGTCTGATGCTATATATTTAATGTATTCGAGTTGCTTGCTCTCTTTGCATATGATTTCACTTCGAATGGAGCCTCTTGGTATATTCGGATGTACACAGAGTCTTATCTACAGATGAAGTTGAGCTTGTAGGATAGTTGCATGCATTTTCTCTCTTGAGAGTTTTATGTCTGCAATTTGTCTATAGTGAACTAATTTGATATGCCTATTGGGGCAGGAACCTATCTATGTCACTGGTTTGTCAGTTTTTTATGCATCTTGGATGGCTATGTATTGAGCTTCTTGCTCTATCAGTTATGCTTATGCTTGGTCTCTTCTCTCACCCCAAGTCCCATTACATGCATGACTTCTGGACCTATGAGATGTCTCTTGCCTGACAGGTTATTGGTTTTACAGTTCTTGGTACCTTCTTGCCCCTGGAAACTCAATGTTGGATGTATCTTGCTACCTGGCACTTGCAGTGACATATGTATCAGTGATTGCTTCATTTTAGGATAATTTTACATACTGTTGTCATTTATTACAACAAGCTAAAATCTACAAATTTTGAGCACTTCTATTAGGGTAATGCTTACTATTTGGTGTTATCTTGGTCATATTTGGTGGATAGGTACTTCTCTTGTGAAATTCACCCTTTCAGCCAATTTTAGCAGTGGTTTTAGTGCATTTTTTGCTAATTACAGCAACTTGTTATTTTTCTTTTTTGCTTTGATTTGGGACAATATGGCTGGTCATCTGAAAGATACAGCTCTCTTTAACATTGCCAAGTTTGATGGTACGAACTATGGATATTGGAAGTCCCAAATATGGCAAGCTTTGGTGTAGAAATTGCACATTAAACCCTTGCGTTACAAGGGCATTAAACTTGAGGGTATGGATGATAGTGTTTAGATGGAAGTTGATGAGCTATGCAAGTCTACCATTATTTTGTCACTCTCACAAGAAGTCCATCATAATGTTGCTGAAGATGAGAATCAGAGTGCATGGGATTTAAGGGAGAAGATTCAGGAGCTCTATGCGCAGTAGAGTCCTGCGTCAGATATGTATTGGCTAAAGTAGTTAATGGATCTTCGCATGTAGGAGGGGACCTCCCTTTCATCTCATTTCAGTCAGTTTCATGCTATCATGAAGAGTCTGTTGTCACAAGGTATTGAGTTCAAAGACAACTTGCACCCATTGTTTCTACCTGGCACCTTGTCTGAATCATGGGATATCTTCCGTACTATCATACGCATGAACAAGCTTGATGGGCTAAAAATCAAAGATGTTGAGAGTGCTTTATTGACTGAGGAAATCAATAGGAGAAACAATGATGCTTTCTGCTCTTCACATGCATTGACCGTTAGAGGTGGCAGACATGGTAGGCATGATAATGATCATAAGAGCACGGACTCTCAGAAGTCCAGGTCCAAGTCACGTGGTCGCAGTAAGTCTCATGGATGGAAGTCTGATCTTACTGATCATTATTGTGGGAAAGTAGGAGATATTAGGCCATAGTGCCATAAAATGCGTGATGATAAGCACAAGGAAAAGGAAAAATAAAAAGTGCAGGAAAAGTTTTCTAAGCAAAGTATAGTACTTGCAAAGTCCAATGTGAAGATAGAAGATGTTAATGTTATACAGGCCACTGATTCAGATGCTAATTACATACTTGTAGCTTCTTCATGCAATGCCTTATACACTTTTGAGATACATTCTATGTATGCACAGTGCTGGCTCTTGGATTCGGGTGCATCCTTTCATGTGACACCCTGTAGAGATTGGTCTCATACCTATCGTACCATGTCTGGTTCTATGCGTCTTGGTGATGACAGGTCTCTTGACATTGTGGGAATTGGAGATGTTAGACAACAGTTTCCTTCTAGAAGCTCTTTTGTTTTGCATGATGTACACCATGTACCTGCGTTGACTCGCAGCCTTATGTCAGCTAGACAGCTTGATGATGCACGGTAATTTGTGTCTTTTGGAGACTATGTATGGAAGATTACTCGTGGCAGGCTTATACTTGCAAGAGGTGCCAAGTCTAGCAGCCTCTATTTCTTACTTGTATCTGGAGCTACATTGGATCATGTTTTATCTATGGGTTCTATTCCTCATGTATCTCTTTGGCATGCTCGTTTGGGGCATATATATCTTAAAGGAATGAAAATACTCTATGCTTTGCAGTATCTTTCGCCTTTTGACTCTTCACATTTTGATTCTTGTGATCATTGTTTGTATGGCAGACAGACTAGAAATACGCATAAAAAGTTTGGTAAGAAACGCATGGGTGATCCCTTGGCTCTTGTGCACTCGGATGTATGTGGGCCCATACCCTGTTAGTCACTTGGTGGGGAAAAGTACTTTGTTTCTTTCATAGATGATTACTCACGTAAGGTTTGGGCTTATCCCGTAAAGATAAAATCTGATGTCTTAGACACATTTCAATGTTGGCTTGCATTGGCAGAGAACTAGTTTGGGAAAAGGCTTAAATGCCTAAGGTCAGATAATGGGGGTGAGTATGTATCATGTGCTTTTGAGCAGTTTTGTGATGAGCGAGGTATTAAGCGTCAATTGACTGCCCCTTACACCCCATCCCAAAATGGTATGGCTGAATGCATGAATAGAACCATTCAAGAAAGGGTCCATAGCATGCTTAGCCAGGCTGGCTTACCATAGCACTTTTGGGCTAACGCAGTTACTACTACACTGCATCTCATTAACAGGTCACCTAGCGGTGGCATTGACTTTCACGTTGCAGAGGAGGTATGAGGAGGCAAGTCCCCCCTCTTATGATCATTTGCGTGTCTTTGGATGTGATGCATTTTGCCATGTTTCCAAGGACAAATGCAATAAGTTGAATCCTAAAAGTGTCAAATGCATTTTCATTGGCTATGGAGATGCAGGAGAGATGGGTTACCATCTGTGGGATCTGGAGGCGCGGAAAGTGATCCACAGCCATGATGTCGTCTTTCATGAGGAAAAAATGCATATGCAACTTGAGAAAGTGGTTGAGGTACGCATAATTATCTTTTAGGAGAGGCCACCGCTCCCATTTAGCTTGCTCCACATCTAGCTAGATAGCTCGCAACATCACCTGATGCTCATGGCCTAGATGCTAGACATGTTAATGTTAGACAGGATGTCGATCAGGCAGTAGAGCCTAGATTGAGGCATTCTACTAGAGATAAACGAGATCTCCTGACCATTTTGCGCCCTCTATGGATTATGTACTGGTTACATATGCAGGAGGGCCTCTCACTTATGATGAGGCTATGTGCAGGGGTGATTGTCACTCTTGGGAGAGGGCTATGCAGTCTGAGCTCGATTCATTGCATAAGAATCAGACTTGGGATTTGGTTTCCTTGCCTCAGGGTAAGAAGGCTTTTCCATGCAAGTGGGCGTACAAGCTAAAAAGTACCCCTGGACACCCCAAGCCTGTATACAAGGCTCGATTGGTTGCTAAGGGTTTTAAGCAGGAGCATGGTATTGACTTTAATGAAGTATTTTCTCCTGTGGTCAAGATGACCACCCTACGCTTAGTCTTGGCCTTGGTTGCACAGCTTGACATGGACTTGTACCAAATGGATGTCAATATGGCTTTTCTACATGGGGACTTGCATGATGAGATTTACATGGAGTAGCCTAGGGGCTTTGCAAACCCTAACAGGGAACACCTAGTGTGCAAGCTAAAGAAGAGTCTATATGGCTTGAAGCAGGCACCTAGGGAATGGTACCATAAGTTTTTTGCATTCATGTAGTCACAGGGCTACAGCCGCTGTGCTATGGATCCGTGCTTGTATACGAAGAAAGCCCATGATGGTTCTTTACTGATTTTGGTACTTTATGTGGATGCCATGATTTTAGCAGGGATAGCTCTTGAGGAGCTAGATGCTCTTAAGGCTCAGCTCAAGAAGAGCTTTGAGATGAAAGATCTAGGACAAGCCTCTCATATACTTGGTATGCATATTACGCGCGATAGATCTCGGGGACTACTCTATCTGTCACAGAGGGAGTACATTCATAAAGTCCTTGAGCGCTTCCGCATGCAAGATGTTAAGCCTATTGGATGTACATTACCTTCTCATGTGAAGGTTTCATAGGTTGATTGTCCGTAGACAGATGAGAAAAGGGTCGAGATGGCCAACATTCCCTATGCATCAGCCGTGGGCAGTCTTATATATGCCATGATAGCCACCCGTCCAGATATAGCTTTTGCAATTGGGGTTGTGGTACGTTATATGGCCACACCTAGCAAGAAACATTGGGTTGCCATGAAGGGTATCATGAGGTACCTAAAGGGCAGAGCAGATATGTGTCATTTTTATGGTAGCTAGGATACATGAGTCGTGGGGTACACTGACTCTAATTATGCAGGACATGAAGATAGTAGGAAGTCCACTTCTGGCTATGTGTTCACTTATGCTGGAGGGGCTATCTCTTGGATGTCCAGGGAACAGATGTGTATGGCCCTTTCTACTATAGAGGTTGAGTATATTGCAACCACAGAGGCTTGCAAGGAGGCTATCTGGTTAGGCCGTTTGATTACTAATCTTGGTATGACAGATGCTATGCCTACACTACGTTCGGATTCCATGAGTGCCATTTAGTTGGCCAAGAATTCGGTCTTTCATGTGAAGACAAAACATATTGAGGTGAGGTATCACTTCATTCGTGAGATCATTGAGGACAGGTCTATTGACCTTATCAAGATTCCGACTGAGCAGAATCCTACAGACATGCTCACGAAAAGCGTCACTACCCGAGGGCTTTGCCTTCCTCAGGAGATTGATGGGCATTGGATGAGGTGGCGTCTTTTTCCTCATGCTGTTGTACATGTGTACATATTGTACTATCTTTTCTTTTTCTCTCTCACTTGGGAAGATTCACCTTTAAGTGGGAGGTTGTTGGGGGTAAAGGCGCCTCCACCTAGCTGCCCATGTATTACTACAATGACAGTACTACCCGCCACTGCACACATCAGGTGGCGGACGCCCATCACAGTCACTTATTCTTTATACTTTTAGTGACATTTTGAATAAAGGAAGGCCGAGCCACACATTGTGGTTTTTGGAGTTCCCACTTTTGAGTCTCTCTCTCTCTCTTGGCTCTTGCTCTCCATCCGCCATAGCTCTCACCGCTAAGCTTCTTCCTCCTGGGTTCCACTTCCCTTTCAGAACTATTTGATATGGATCCGATTGCATAATTTCCTATCACATAGGACTCGGGTCGGGGGTATTCTCTATCCCTTAGAGGATAATTGGAAGTTAACACCGAGGCAAGAAAGACCCAAGAAGGGCTAACGCTAAGCATCAAAGATAGGGACTCCACCTTAGGATATGTCCTGCGAGCCCTGTCCTTCACTAATATTTGTGCTTGTAAATTTAGGAATACCATCTATCAAAAGGATTGTATGACCCCAAACTCATAAGAGATCGAAATAATGAATTAGGTTGAATTCATGGAGGGCATGCCAAGCCACCCCCAACTGGCTGCCAACCCTAACCAAGGGGGTTCTAAATAACCATGTCGGGAACGTGGACCGAACCTGCCACACGAGATCTCTACGTGGGATAGTTTGAATGTGGGAGGATGCTTGGATGCCAGGGGGGGAGGGGGGGGGCTCTGCCTGTAAAAGCATAGGGGATGCAAGCCTAGGTGGTGCAAGTGGGTGAGGTGGTTTAATGTGATATATATGTGGGTTGTGAATTTTTAATGTGAGTAAAATTTTTATCTAAGTGAATTATGAATATGAGTGAAGTTTTAGTGTGAGTGAATTATGAATGTGAGCATAAACTATGATGATGATAATGACCTTTTCGTGCAAAGAAACTCTAAATCTATGTGAAAAATATCCTAGTAGGTATCAAATGATAATAAGAAACAACCAATCAAACAATGAAATGATGGTCATGTATTCGATTCTTGCATTGTGTATTTTGAGTTTGAATCACTTCTTTTCCTTCAATACATGTTGTCATGCTGCTATGAGCACACCGTGGGAAAAACTCTAGAGTGCGGCTTTCTTATTGATCTAGAGAGCCAACGCCATTTCAGACATTAGTGTTAGTGTCCATGGTTCAAGAATATTAGATTTTTGGACAAGTTTATCCAATTTTTTATATTTTAGATATTATCTCTTGTAAAAATACTTAAAACTTATAGAAAACTTCTAATTAGGATGACATGTAAAAGAAAGTAGGTAGTTTTCAGCCATTTTTGAGAGGATTTTATGTAAAAAGAGGGATTGGCGAAATGGCTCAACGTGGGATTGATGTTTTCAAGCAATGAATAGCACTCCAAAGTGGGAGATGAAGGAGTGATCTGGTAGAATTCTGGCCAAGTGTGCTGGTATTTTATTCCCCTTTCGGAGCCAATGGAAGCATTAGATTGGCGATCTAAACATCATAGAGGAAGGTATTGTTTTATGCACGTTTTTGTCTACAAGAGATTTATATTCTCATAATGCAAAAATAAATTGACAAGCTTCATCTGTGTGAATATTCTTCTACATCTTCTATTTCTTTGAACTCCTTTTCTTGTGTCTACTCCTCTCCTCCCTGAATCTCCCTTCACCGTGTGGTCTCTTACCCCCGTGGTAGACTTTTGACCCCCCAAAAGCTCTAACAACATACAACTAGAGGACTATGATAACCATGATGTATGTTCAATCCACAATAGTATGACACAAATTATTCATGCAAGCGAAGTTTGAGTTTTGAGGTTTTTCTTTATCTTTTGTATTTTGTGTTTTTTGGAGTTTAGAGTTTTGCTTACTCTTCTTTCTTTAATGTTCATACTATGAATCATCCATAATAAGAAGGTTGTACCTATAATATTGATATATAGATTGTTCAAGTAAAAAGAGTCAAATTTTTCATTTTTCATTTTGTGTTTTTGTGTTGCTTTTGCATAGCAAGCATGATGTATCTTCAATCCACAAAAATATTGTATCATTTGTTTAAGTAAGAAAGTTTGAGTTTTGAGTTTTGCGATTTGCGACTTGTGTTTCTGTGTTGCTTTTTCTTCAAAGCACACACAATCCAACAAGCATGACAAGCATGATGTATCTTCAATCCACAAAAATGTCACATGGTTTGTTTAGGCAAGAAAAGTTTGAGTTTTGTTTCTGCATTTTGTATTTTTGAGTTTTAGTTTTGTATATTTTCCTATCCTAACAATTCCTATTGCTTCAATGTTAATCCAATGAACTAGTTCCTTCCGATTCATCCTTGTTAGCCTATTCGAATAGATTTTAGAATACTAGCCATAAACACAAACGATCAGTACACTATCGATTCCATCCATGCCCATGCACAAGCCTCCTATTTTGCAAGATGGTAGGAGTGTCAAAACCTTGGTGATTGTACTATCCTTGGTCCTAGAAATGCAACCAAAATGTTGAGCCAAATGCACCATCAATCGGGGCTTTGGAGGGACTTTTATTATTTTAGAAGCTGTAAATCACTTCGATGACAATATCTCATCTTATCTCTCAACACTCTACTCTAATTAACCAAGCATCCTTCTCTCCAAACCAAGAAAGCAAGATTACAAGACTAGCTTCGAGGTATAGTTAACTCACCAACTTGCCTTTCTATGTTGTTGTCCAAAAGCTTGAATGCTCAAAGATGGTTCCACAACCACGATCAATAGGATCCAATGATGTCACTTCTTTACATTAACCACTAAGCACATCAACAAGTTGAGAAGCTAGTAGAGACAAAGAGAAAAGCAAGACGACAAAGAGCTTCACCTTTCCTTAGTCCCTCACTCAATACCCCTCTCACTTGTTAAAATATTGAGAATGAATGCTAAGTTGGATCACTGATGAGCAAATAGACAATCATAATGAGGCATAAGTAATGACAAAGAAGAACAATTGATATTATCCAAGAGTAATGCAAGTACAACTCAATGAGAATGATAGATCAAATGAGTGTGGGGATGAGTGCCTTTTATGGGCTTACAATCGGTGGTATTGGTAGGTGAAAAAAGGTGGAAAGGGACCATGGTATTCATCAACTGTGGTTTTAATAAACCATGCATACATGACCTAGTTTAAGGCTTTATTTGAATTGATTCTTTGCCTTGCTATTCATTACAAAGAAGCTATAGCAAGTGTGATTGCACATTTCTCATCAACACCCCTCCTCAATTACAACCAAGAAAGACATTGAGTATACAAAGGTTGTCATGAGTAGAACCTTGCCAAGTGTAGACATGGAAAGAACCAAACATATAAAGCTAGAGGTTGTCACAAGGCCTCATTAACTATGTACAAGCTGTAGCGTTGTGCAAAGGTTACATGAGGAGTATAAAGCTTATGGTAAGAACATTTGGTAAGTACACATTTAAAACCTTAAAAAGTCAATCAGAAAATGAGCTACAAAAGGAGGGACTGTTGATGAGTCCAATCCTTTTCTTCTTGGTTGTCTTCTTCTTCTTCTCCATTTTTATCTTCATCTTCTTTGATTGTTGCAAGATATGCTCTTTGAGATCTTTTCCTAGCATGACAAAAATTCTCAATATACCCAATTTTCTTACAAAAATCACAAACTATGCTCTTCTTTCCTTTGTCCTTCACATATAGGAATTGTTGGTCTCCTCTTGGGGTGCTTATTTCTCTTTTACTCTAGATTTTCTTTTCCTCTTCAAGGAGAGAAGCTTTGATATCCACAAGCTTTGGCTTTGGCATGTTGATTAATGTGGTAGACACATTGTCATACTCAAGTGGAAGACTTTTGAGAAGTACTCCAATGCAAATGTCTTTATCCATGTTCAAGTTAATTCATGCAAGTTGTGTCAACAAGCTTTCCATATAATTCAAATGAGCTACAAGTGAGGTGCTACTTTTCATGTCAAGCCTAAGAAATTTAATTAGTAATCCATATTTGGAAGATTTTGAGTGAGCTCCAAACAGGGTTCCTAATCAATCCCATGTTGCTTGAGAGGTTTCATATTCATCAACATGATGAATGTAGTTGTCATCAAGTTAGAGCTTGATAATAGCTTGAGCCTTGTCATAATTTTTATCCCATATGACTGAGAGTACAACTTCCCTTGGTTTCTTCTCTTCACCACTTGCGACTGACCACTAGGCTTTCTTCATCAAGATTAGTTTGATCCTCGTTTGCCATGTGTGAAAACCAACATCGTTAAATTGGCATGAGGGTGAATCTTTGCCGATTTTGTTGGTAGGAGCAACAACAAACAATTGACTAAGAATAGACTAGAAAAAGAGTTGAATTTGAGTGTGTCAAAGGACACAACAAGAGTGTGACATCATTGAGCCAAAGGAAGAGAGAAAATGAAGTAAAATATGAGCTTGGAGATTAATGACTGCGGTTGTCCTCTTTAGGGCTTTGATAGGCGACTAGTAATTTGCTTATTGCAACTCATTGAGGTGATTATATGGCATAAGATTTGATGGGGAGGTAGTTTAGATGGTAGGCTTCTAAAGCCCTATGAAAATCATTGATATTGTTGTGTGTGCGGGTTGATTGGGCAGTACAAATAGGTTGGGCACAAATCTAGACAATGATCTAATGCAAGCGTAATGTTGGAGAGGAGAGACACCAATGTTACACTTTAAAGTGATAGGTAGGAGCATCCTAGTCAAGGAAGAGTTCTCCAAAAGAAAAAAATGGATGATAATGCTTGGAAAGAGAGATTCAAGCCCTCCAATGAAGGTGGGTAGCGATGGAGGTAGGTGAGAGATTCATGGGAAAGTGGAGGGAGCCAAAAATTCAAACTAAAATGACCTAGTTAGTGGCCTAATGACTCATTACCTTGAAACCTTCTCTAATACCATGTTAAAATATTGAGGATGCATGCTAAGATGGATCATTGATGAGCAAATAAACAATCATAATGAGCTATAAGTAATGACAAAGAATAACAACTGATATTATCTAAGCATAATGCAAGTACAATTGAATGAGAATGATAGATCAAATGAGTATGGTGATGAGTGCCTTTTATAGGCTTACAGTAGGTGGAAAAAGGTAAAAAGAGACCATGGTATTCACCAAGTGTGGTTTTAATAGACCATGCATACATGACCTAGTCTAAGGCTTTATTTGCAATGTGATTCTTTGCCTTGTTGTTCATTAGAAAGAGGCTATAGCGGGTGTGATTGCACATTTCTCAATATCAATCGATCCCTCTTATTCACTCTCAATAATGGAATCAATATGGTAGAGTAGAAGAAGAAAATAGAAAGTTTAAATAGTCACATTGATAGAGCTTCCACAACATGGACACACCAAAAGGGTCATTACAACTAAGATCTCCCATCTTGATATAGATACAAATTAGGGTTAGGGTTACATCACATCTCTAGGATGATGCACCATTTTAGGGTTAGAATTTGCACCCCACTTTGCATTTTAGGATATGCACCTCTTTTGCATTTTAGGGTTTCCACCACTGTGAATTAGGGCTTGGACCCTCTCTTAGACATCCTACACACTTACTGGGCTCTAGGCTAGTCAATACTCATAGCATCCTTGTACCTTAGTCTAAATAGACCAAATCTATGCCAATCTAATCACAAAAACATGTGTACAACCCACGCAAGAGTTGTGGATATGACAAATACAACTACGAGTAATAAATACAACGTGCACGGGAGTGAGTGCAAGTCCCACAAAATATTACATCCATGATAATCTAGTATCCATGAGTATAACAATAATATGCATGTGCAAAAAAATAATATTTTCATACACTGTGACTGCAATCACAACAATAATTAATGCAAAAAATATGGTTGAAAATTATGTCAGACAGGTATGCAACCTGGATATGTTTGAAGTCATAAAAGAATTCAATCTGCTAAATGTAAATTTCAAGAAGAATGGAGTAAAGCAGCTATGGACACAAAGTATAAGAGTTAACAAAAAGGTTAAGTGAGTTTCTATGCTTTTACCCCCTAGCAATGATGGGATGTATGAGACAATGTTAGAATACCCAAGGCCGGGGAGATCCAAGGGATGTTGGGCATAAGTTTACTACAAAGACACTGAAAAAATTGAATGTTGGGTGTGATGGGCTTCTTTGGCCAAGAGAAAGGGATTATTTTATGCAAATTCTAGCAATGCACTAAAAGGCTTTCACATTTCAGTTTGCTGAAATCGGTTGTATTGACTCAATCATTGTGGTTCTAATGGTGCTTTTTATAGTGTTGTATGTTGCAGTCTGAGACCAATTCATGTGCCATGGGAATACTTGTCTAAACCAATGGAGTTGTTAAATGAAAATATTAGCATGAAAATTTTAGAGCCATCCTCAACTCGATATTCAAGTTGTTGGTTTATAGTCTCCAAGAAAAAGGGTGCATCACAGTTCATTAGGTAAATGGTGCATCACTATCATTCAGGATATGCACTCGATAAACAAAGTGATAATATGAAATGTTGGTGGAGAGGGACTTGTAGTAGATGCATTTGAAAAATCATTTCTTGGAAGGGCTATATAGTCATTCGTGGATTTGCACTCAGATTATGATCAATTTCAATTGGCAAGCGAAAGTAGAGATATCATTACCATGAAGATGTCATTGGGATTAGTTTAGATGTGTACTCTTCCATAGGCGACTACAAACTCTATAGTCCAAATGATGAATGTAATGAATAAGGTATTAAGAGACTACATACCTCTCATATTACTATGTCGTTTCTTGATGTTGTGCCAATTAAGAGCTATGAAGTGGATGAAAAGAATGAGGAGTTGGATGAAAATGGTTGCAAATTCCTTGTTGCCAGATTTTGGCTCAATTAGAAGTTTATTTAACTCTATCGTGTCAAAAATCTACATTTGATATTGAGCAGGTGTTGATTGTAGATCACATAAGTGAACCCTATCGAACCTTCATCAACAAATTTTGATGGAATTGAGAAGTTGCAAAATACTTGCGCTAGTGTGTTAGAAGTTAGGAGGTTTTTAGGTACATGTTTTTTAAGTCATATAGATTCCTCACTTTGTGCATGTGACTGATGATGTCTATCAATTATTTAGGAAAAGGTAGAAGTTTCATTGGAAAAACGAAAATAGTGAAGCCATGAAGAAGTTGAAGAGATTATTAAAGTTTGCATTGACTTTGAGAAAGGTAAACTATCCAAAGGAAGACCTATTATCCAAGTACAATTGACACAAGTCCCATTGGCATTTAGTGGACGATTGGACACGATGATAAACAGGGTAATATATATGCTATGAAATCTAGTGCAAAGGTATTGATTGAGAGGTAAATAGATACCGACAAGTGAAAAGAATGTTATGGGTGGTTATAACAACCCTCAACTGTGATCTAGAGTAGTACTTTATTAGTGCATTTATGGTTATAGAAATAGATTACTTACCATTATTAAGGATGATTGTTAATTGTGCAACTCCATATATTGTTATTCTAATAGATTGATTATAAGGTACACTTTGCAAGATTTTAGAGCATTTCTTCTGGATTGGTAGTAAGGTGTTCTCAATGGAAACTGAAGATTTAAAGCTTCAATGTGGCCGTCTATGCAAAGCGGTTGAGTCATATGATGCAAGTCAATTTAATGCTACAGGCAAAGCTGAGTGCAAAATCAAGTCTACAAATAAAGAAGAAGTGTCCATTGGACATTAATTCATGTGTTTGAGGTAGAATTTTATGCCAATAAACCTTAATTTTTGTAACTATTTTAATGGGACATGGGCCAAAGGCTAGAGGGGCACTCAATATATGCAATTTTTAATGTAAGAATCGTGGGGAGAGAGAAAGAAGTTACAAGAAAATCCCGTGCCAATTTTTGGGGCTATTATCACTACATGCAGAATATGTATCATCTCTGAAGAGAAATATGAAGAATGGATTCCCCTCTCTATCCCCTAGAAGAAAAGTGGGCAATAATTTTTGGGGTTGTTCTTGAGATTAGTACACGCGGAATATGCATAATCTCTTATGAGAAATATGAAGAATGGATTCCCCTCTTTGTACTTTACACAATGATGTTAATATTTTGGCCCAATTTGAATAAAATAGAATGCTGGTTTTTTAGTATTTCTCTTTCCTCCCTTCCTACATGCATAAAGTATGTTTCTTTGAGAGAAGGAGGTTGGATGCAAGAGACTGAGAGATGAGAGAAATATGGAAAATAATTCTTGTGGTATATTTCTAGAGTTTTGGATGATTTCCTAAGCATATTAGTGGCTATCTGAAGTGTTAGCAGGCTTGGATTATACATGCGGCCTCATATGTATTACGACGTATAAGCGACCTAAGTACAAGTACTCTAATTTTTATAGTAAATGAAATCCAAACCTAAAAAATATTTTTGTGGTACAGAAAGAAAGGTTTTAAATTAGTTATTAGAACTTCACCTTTTTTAAAAAAATTTATTATAAAATATATATTTACAAAAATTTAAGAAAAATAAAAAATAGCAAAAAGTAGTAGAAAATTACCAATAAGTAGTAGTTTGCTAAGAATGATTTGAAGAAATAAAAAATATAAAAATATTATACATTTGTTCTCAAAATATGGTCTACTAGACACCTTATATTAGGCACTTGTGCTTGGAGTTCAAGGTAGACAGTTAGTTCATTGGACTACAACATAATACGCTAATTTTTAGAGAGAGTTCTTCTAGCTATAATATATCACTCATGGTCATAGGGCTATGGGGATTGGTTGTGGGATAGTGAGCTAAGAGTGTGAGAGAGCCACTATCGAGCCCATTTTAGGGCCCAATAGGTCATGCATTTGTTAGTAGTCTTTCAAATTCCATAAGAATCTAAGACTCAATTCTTAAGTGTATGACTCTTTGCTAAGAAGTGAAGAAAGAGCTATTAAGGTAAAAACATGAGCACAAGCTAGAGACCCCTCGAATTTAATGAGAACAACATGAAGAGTGTCTACGAAAACACATAATTTTTTCTTGCAAATACTTCTTGGACCATACTAGTTATTTATTCCTCATAGTTAGGGGGCTTATATCTCCTTGTAATAAGAGCAATCCCAGTATATGCAAAGCTAGTAGTTTACCCTTAACTCCTAAAGTTTAGCGGTCTACTTCTTCAAGGACTAGCCGCATCCCCACCATCTAGTAGTGCCATTAGTAGTAATGTAATTATCCTTCCTAAGTCTACTTTTATATTTATAGGAATAGCATAACCACCATTAATACCCCATCAAGTAATACAAATCCTAGCTGGTATAGTGGCTCTATCTACTTTAGGGTATCCCTTGCCTATTTATAATGGAAGTCCAAATGAAGATACAGAATTAAACGCCATATTTGGGAATATGGAAATTTCCCATAAGTTTAGGACATGAGGTCAAATCTTTGGATTTGTCATAACTTGACCACTATAACTCCAAATCAAGAGCTCTATATGGCTCAATAGATTCCAATTTTCAAGTGCTTTCCAAAGATAGGTCACACGGGCATGTTATCCAGGTGTCACCTTTTTAGTATTCAAAAAATGGGAATTGGGAGATTCCCAAACTCACTAATATTGTGTTATTACATATCAAAGACTTTCAAAAACTTATGTTTAACTCTCAAGTAAATGAGTAAGTACATCATTTGATATTCTTTAGCATGACTTTGAAGGGAAATGCGGCCAAATGTTAGTACCAACTTGCTAGTAGCAGATTTGATTGCCACTATGCAAGCATTCTACACTACGCCTTCATAAGGAATTCTCCCCTAAAAAGGGGAGCCAATATTGGCTATGCATCCTAAATGAGACTTGACAAGAATTTAATGAGAGTGTAAAAGTGTATTCTCAAAAGCTACATGAAGATTTTCATTGCTTGGGTAACACTATTCAATTATCTCATGTCACTCACTTGCACTCTGTCTTGTGAGAGTTGGATTTTATGATCCAACTACACTTGAGCAACATAGTATTGAATGATTTAGATATTATTATATTAGTAGCAGAGGGGTTTGAGTCAAGAATTCAAGATACCTATGCAGCAAGAGGGCAAGCCTTCTCAATCATTGGGTTAGTGCCAAATGTAGTGCTAACAAGGTACAACTCATTACTTGCATTACCCAATAATGTAGTTGTGCAAATTCAAGGAGCCCTAAATCAAGGGTTTTCCCAATTACCTACTAATTTGTGCCAAATCGGGCCTACAATTGAGTCCTTTAACATCTACGAGTAGTGGCTAGGACCTTGTCACAAACCAAGGGTTTGTACAAGTAGCATTCCCTTTACAAATTGTGAAACCTAGTGTGTGGGTGGCTCCTTAGGCCTCTGAATATGAATCATCTACATCTAGTATGATATGATGAAGCATTACACAAATATGATCACGAAACAATACCTATAGATTGCTGTGAATATGAATTTCTTGAAGCATCACCAAAACCTAATGGGCACTATGAAGCCTAATGAGATGGGTCCATCAAAGTTTAGTTGCAAGTGGTATGGCAGTTAGTACCTCCCAAGGAAGTGTCCTCATGTGAAGTGTGACATATGTGAAAAGTCATGCCATATGACCAATACATGTTGGAGTAGGATTAGTTCTCTCTAGCAAGGTAGTCAACTACCTATCTTGTGAATCATCATGCCAATAATGGGAATACTCAAGGGGAGGGCCATAAGTAGATCTTGCAAAGGGGAAAAGCCACCCTAGAGTAAATGACTAGTTGGGTTAGCTTAGTTGAAACATTTCCAATTAAGGAGGATGTGGATTCTAATGATGTTAGATAAAAGAGGATCAAAAGGATGGACCTAGTACAAGCAACGCTAATCCTAAGCCTCGTATGGTTGTCAAAAAGGCTCCAAAAAGGTCACAAATGCTAACATCCAAGAAGGTTCTCTTAAAGATAAGGCTATTTTAGAGTAGGCTATGATTAAAAATAATTGCAAAGAAAAAGTGAAGAAGGATGCTCAGGTCATTAGTAAGACAAAAGAGGAGATCATATGGAACGAGAAGAAAACATTAGCAAACTTCTAAGAGTTTGATTTAGCAAATGCTTTATGTGAAGCAAAACCAAATGTGAACTTGTTATAGCTAATCCACTTGTCATCTAACATTCGCGGGGAATTTAAGAAAATCCTATAAATAGATTATGTTGTAGAGTATGATGGTGTTAATCAAGTGGGTAGTGAATGGTGGGAGCATGTGAAAAAATACCAACCTAGGGTATGAGTTTGGAACCTTGTAGGTAAGTGTGGTTGTTGCTTTGATGCTTTGGTATTTCAATAATACCTAACATTCTTTTAGGCTAGAAGATGGAACCACTTTGGGTAACATTTTTTCTTAGAATCTTTATTTAGAATCTTCTCAAATATTCCCTACAAAACTACTAGTTTTTCATGTAATTATTCAAAATCACACTTTCTTGAGTCAATGTTTTGAAAAATGGATTTGAAAATGACTAAATTTTTTGAAAAACATCATATTTTTCATCTTTAAAAGTTCCTTGATTTTGAAAGAAATTTTTAAAAAGAACCATAAGAGAAGTACATAAATTTCATCCATCCTGTGAAACCTATTCGCTATGAGACTCTTTATACATATGTTATTGAGATTTGGAAATATTTATTAAAATTAAAGTAATTTAAAAATAGATAAAGATATCAACAAGAAGTTAAAAAGCAAGGCTAAATTTCATTATTGTAGGGCATTTACTCTTCTTAGTCTTCCTCTTTTGTTGCACCATTTGTATCACTAGCTTTTGTCCATTCATCTTCTCAACTAGATGGTGCATCCTCTTCTCTACTATCAACAAGAGCATTGCTCTCATGTAAATTTATACCTTTCTTTTCCAAGTTTTTAGTACATTTTTTTCCTTAGGCACATCATCAACATCTTCATGATTATCTTTCTATAAACTTGGAACTTCCTTTTTCAGAATTGCAATGGTTGAGCTCCTAAATTGTTCAATCGTTTGTAAGGGAAATTTCATATACTAGTATAACCACCTCATCAGTACATTGGCTTGACTTTTCTCACTTCCTTTTTGTTATAGGATCTCCTATACAGTTCTAGGCTAGTGTATATTTACCTACAAGTGCATGCTTATGCTTTGCTTGAAATCAATGTACCTCTATAGAGAGCAAGTCCTACCTAAAGTATGTTCCTTTTTAACTTCCAAAACTTTTGTTATCCCTAATGGATGACCCTTCACATCATCCATGACTAGTGTTGCCACAAGTTAGTCTAGCTTAATATTGTGAAAGCCACCTTTCCATACTTCTTGTATTTTCTTAGTCATTGTTTTTTATCTTCTTCCACCAAGATACATTTCTCAATCTTTAGGATAGGTAGGACCTTTTAGATCTCCTCTAACATTTGTACATCACTTCTTACGATAGCATTTGTAGTACTCAAACTTTAAGGCCACGCAAAAGGTTCTATTAGCTCTATTAATCATCATTTAATACTTTTGTAAGTATTTTCTTCGTGCGTAGCATCAAATCGACCAAAATATTAGCTAAAAATTTAGATACTTGATGTACTATATCAGCTTGGCCAAAAAACTAGCAATTTTATAAGAAACTTGATGCAATACATTAAATTGGCTGAAAATTTAGTAAAATTTATAGGAAAGTTGTTGCATTGCATCAACTTGGCTAAAAATTTGCAAACTTTCTAAGAAACTTTATGCATTGTATCAAGCAGGAAAAAAAAAGTACTAATATCAAGTGAACTTCTGGCCAAACAATTAATAATCTTTTTGGTAAACTTGATGCACTACATCACATTGGCAAAAATTTAACAAAATTTCTATCAGACATTCTCCTAGTTTAGACTCTTGATTTGTGTCAGGGAACTAGACCAGCAGAGGATCTTGGTGGTTTTACTTCTCTTTTTCTATCATCTCTTTTACCTCACAAACAAGTGGTTTCCCTTGTCTAGTCCTTACTGCCAATTGAAGGAGACATCAATTCGTTCTACTCCTTGAATCAGGTTTCTCAATTGGTCTATGACCCTAGATGATTTTGATGACATCCATTAAGACCCAGATCTAATACAAAGAGTGAGAAAATTTGATGCATTGCATCAAATAAAATGAAATGCTAGCAAAAAATCTAGACAACTCAATGCACTACATCTATTTAGCTATAACATTTAACAAATTTCCAAGAAAACTTTATACATTGCATCAAGTAGGACCAAAGTTGATTTAATATCTAAATGAGATTAATGCACCACATTGGATCAATAGAAATATCAATAACAATTACAAGAAACTTGATTTATTGTGTCAATCAGACCAAATTATTAACATAATCTCTAAGAACATTGTTCTACTAAATCAAGTAAAACTAAATATTTTGACACAACTCTACTTGAACTTGATGAACTACATTGAGTTGGTGGAGATCTAGAAAAGTATGCAGTATAATCCATTAAGTTTTTATTTTTAAAGTAAGAAGGTTTTTAGAACGTTGATGTATTGTAGTAATCTCTTTATAATCCTTAAAAAATTCCTCGGTTCAGTGATTAAACATATTTATTATATTCACTATAACTTGATGCACTGTATCAAGTTTACCTACATTTATCAACATTATTCTCAATCAAGCAGTTATCTAAATAGAAGGTCTATAAAATCTAACTATCTAGCTCTTACAACTCAATCACTTGCTTGAAAATGTTGGATACTTTAGCTTTTTACTAAAAATGAATATTTTTGAAGTTTTTTAATACTAGCCAAAAATCACTTACATTGGCATTTTTGGCTATTGTTGAAAGGTTGTTGTGCTAGATTTGTGTGGGATGGTGTTGATCCTTCTATAATGCGTGTTTGCTCTAGCTTGTTGATATCTTTCTAGTGAAAATGAGAGAAGTGAGATATGCATCCCTTCTTATAAATAAAAATTTCCCAACCTAATAGTCCCTTAATACTAGCCCACATTTAAACTTAGCAAATTGGCCCTATTATTCCATTTTTCTCTTATCACTGAGTTGTAGCATTACCCTCTTGTATTTGCTTCTAATTCTCATGTTAGCACCTATTCTCTTGCAAGCACCTATGTTGAACCTTTTCTCTACTATGAATGGATACTTTGACTTTTGATTCCTATTATGGATCCAGTGCTCTATATTTTAAACATTTCATAGACCCACTAGTGAATAACCTATCTCTTGAAAAACAATTGAATCTATATCTCTTACCAAACTAAAAAATCCTTAATGAAGAAGACAATATATCATAAGTGGTATCTTCTCATTGTCATGGGAAAGCACTAGTGGAACTTGGACATATCTCATATCCACCCATCTTAATGACACAAATCCATCTTGAGCTATATATGTCACTAACCATACAATCTCCCATACAAGCATAAAGTGTCTTAATAAGAATGGAACTTTTATAACACTAGAAAATTGCCAAGGAGAATAAAAACAATAATAAACCATCATAGCACATTTATGAAGCACAAAAAACATCACTAGGGAAAGCCTTTCAAGAGGAAGTGAAGGAGAATTGGACTTTTTATTGAGAAAGTTGTATGATATCCATGAAAAAATGGTTATCATCATGGATCTAGACATGGTCATTCTATTAAAGATGTCACAAACTTTGGTGATATCCATGCAAAGATGGTTACTATCACAACTATAGACATGGCACATGACTAGGTGGCTTTGTGATTACCACAATCAAAATATGGCATTCTTCCTATTTTAAATGCATGGGTCTTATGGTAGCCTTGTATAAGCCTTGTGATAATATGGGATTATAATTTCCTCAATTTTCCTTTCGTATGAGAACATTTGGTCATGGAAATCCATAGTCAAGTTGTATTTTTTGTAGATCTACTTTTTATGAATCCTTTAAAACTAATGAAATTTCAAAACATGTTAAAATTCTTGTCACTAAGGGTAGGGAAGATTATTTAGATGACATGTTTGGGCATCCAAATAGTGTGCATATGTATTCATTTTTAGCTTCAACAACGTATAAGAAAATGAAATTCTTATTAATTGAAGTTCCCCATACATACATAAAGGGCTACCATCAAGGGTTCAAAAATTGGCAATGAAACACTATTAATTGAAGTTCCCTATTCAAAGGCCTAATTTAGGCTTCTATACACGTGAGTATGTTAGCCCAATTCAATGTGAATTGCATGATCATATGATTGCATGATCATATGTGAATTGCATGATCATATTGCTCTTCTTAGCATGCTGACTCTCTTTCTTCTCTTCCTTGCTGTCATCCATCTTCTCGCCCTTCCCTTTCTCTTTCTTCCATTTATAGTAGTCACGTTTGAAGTGACCCTTGTTACCACAATGATGGCATTCAGCATCCTTATTATGTGATTTATTGTGTCCCTTGCTATCAAATTTGAATTTCTGTTGTGATATGCCTCTAATATGCAAAGCATTGGAAGACTTACTAGATGCATTTTTCTGCCAATTCATTTCTTCCATGAGTAGAGAACTCATATCAGCATACAAAAGCATAGCATTAGAATTTCTCATAGCAATCCTAAAGGTATCCCAGCTCTCTGACAGAGTGCAAAGCAAGAACGTAGCTTTGAACTCATCATCAATATTGAACTTTAAAGCAACAAACTAGCTAAAAATGGAGTTAAACTCACTAAGGTGAGTAGACACTTACTTAGCATATGATTGGCATGTAAAAATTTCTTTCTCTAACTCAAAATTATCTATTCTTTGAAAGCACCTAGTGAGATATTTACTTCTCAATATTTGGAATCCATAGTGGTGCACATAGATTAACAAATTGTCTAGGGTTCATCAATGAACTCTAGAGAATGTAGAAAACCATGGTCAAAGCCAAAGTTACAAAAATTTCAAATGGGTTGCGTAAATACCAAAATAACATTCTTGTACAAAAAAACATCCAAGTTCTTCTAAAATGAAGCATATAGTTCCATATGACAACTATCATAAGTATCTCATATTTTCTAGGTGCATAACATATGACTAGCTCACATGGCGAGCATTGTTGGCTAGGCCTACTAACCATCCTTTGTGTGGTTGGTGTCATTGCAAAGCTCATGAGGCTATACCTCGCTCACTTTATATTTTTATTAACAAAGAGAAGTAGCCATGTGATAGTTCTTCCCTTTTCTCACAAAAAAGAATTGATAACATGCTTCATGAATGAAAGATGGTACACTCTATGCATTGTCATGTAAAATCCAAGAGTTGCAAGAGGCAAACAACTATACTTATTAAATTCAATTTCACTTTTATAAATATCTATTTCTTAGTGAAAAAAGCACGACCTTTATGAAGATTTCTATGTTGCCACCATTGATCCCCTTCATCGACTTGCTCAACACTATTGTGTTACAAAGGATTGAGGGTTGCATTATTATCCTTGACTCCTCAAAGATACAAAGAACACATAATGCACTCACAATAGTCATAAGAGGCACTTGCGTGACACCCTCTCCTTTTCCATAATGGAGGAAGCCTTGTTATTACCTCCTCTTCTCTTGCCATTGATGTCTCTATTCACAATGGTATGGATGTGCCTCTCTCCTACAACATTCCCTTGCCCTTGCCCTTGTCCTCTCCCCTCCCCAAAATCCCACCCCTCCTTCTTAGAGCTGTCATTGAGCCATTATCGAAAGTTCTGTAACTTTGGTTATGCTTCCTACAAACACCACTAGCAAGAGGTGCAATGTTGGTTGCACCCCTCCATACCCACCAAGTCATCCCTTCGAATAGCCTTGCTACCTATGATCCTCCAACAAACCCCAACCTTCCATTGCTATCTTCTAGTTGTGTAACTTTGGTTATGTTTCCTATCAACACCACTAGAAAGAGGTGCAATGTTGGTTGCACCCTTCCACACCCACCAAGCCATCCCTTTGAATAGTTATGCTACTTATGATCCTCCCCAAGGGGTCCACCTATAAGAAATCATCTATATAACATGTGCTCAAAGGATATTAAGAAAGACCCTTTCTTTACATACTATAAGGCCTTTAACCTCTTTTACTTTACTAAACATGCTTATTTTTTTCAAATTGTAATAAACAATCCCTTTTGTAGATATAATCCTATAAATTTTACTAAAGATATTACATTTTCTTTTGAGCTCACATGGTATCTTACATGTTCTATAAGGTGGAACCCCTAGGTAATCCTCCAACAAACCTTAACCTTCCATTGTTATCTTCTAGTATGCCTCAACCAATAGGTCTAACACATTATACCCCATCCTTCCCAAAGTTTGCCCTGCCACTTTGGAATGTTTTGAATCTCAAATAAAAAGAGTTCTTGATGTTTCCAACCACTAAGGTAGTTCAATTGTGTGCAATGGCTTAGGAAGCTAAAGATAATCATCAACACTGTTATCTCATACATAATCTTCTTCCACCTCAACTTGTTGACAAACCATATACACACCCCTACCCAAATGTGCAGACAAATTCCCTAAGTAGCATGACGCCATTCAATGTTACAATTTATCTAACTTCATACCCATCATATGCTTTCTTTATCCCATTGTAGTCCACAAGAACTAAGCTATTAAATTGTTATGTCAAGTTACAATATGAATATTGCATAGGTCATGTCCTAGTCTTGGGAAAGCTATTCATCATATATGGCAAGTAATTGCTAAGTAAATTGTGCATGCAAAAAATCCAAAATATAGTTGAAATTGAAGATAAAGCTTACGTAACATACAAATGAACACAACATAAAGTTCATTGTTTGTAATGTGGGATTAAGTGTTGATCTAACATGTAATGATATCTGAGCTCCAAAAGCTATGGAAGATTCAAAGCATAAAGAGAGAGAGAGAGAGAGAGAGAGAGAGAGAGAGAGAGAGAGAGTGTGTGTGTGTGTGTGTGTGTGTGTGGCGGGGGGGGGGTGTCTATGAATGTGTGCTTGTGTATAAACATTTGTGAGACACTCACTTCTTAGTAAGTGAAATCCATGGTGCTGCAGAAAGAGTAACAAATTATCAAGGATTCATCAATTTAAGTCAATAGAGTCTAGAAAACAGTTGTCATGACCAAAGTTACAAAAGTTTCAAGTGCATTGCTTATGAATACCAAAATAACATTCTTGTATAAGAAAACATCTAGGCCCTATTAAGATGAAGCATGTACTAGTATACGACTAATCATAAATATCTCAATTTTTCTAGGAGCATGACATATGGTTCTCTCAGTGCATTACATTATTTGCCATGTATCATCAAATTTTACAAGAAATGAACTTGCTTAATGAGCTCAAACCAACAATTCCAACAGACGAGAGCAATACTTGAGACATGAACAATTTCATTTTCTACCATAGAATCTCTATATTCTAGCATGCCTAAATTGGTTTATGATAACTTAGTTTCCTAAGAGAAAATATCAAAATGAGCATTGGACCACATGCTATATCTTCTGACCATCCAAACCATCTAGGTACCTAAAAATGAGCCAAATAAATGCATGCTAACAACATGAGACATCGGATTAAGGCATTGCTACATCGATATGATACATTTCTAGCAGCGATTCAAGAAACATTGTGCGCTAGTGGAAAATCTTGGTGCGCAGATCGGACGCAGGTAGCTCACGTAGTGAATTCCCAAAGGTCCCCAAGAACAAAGCACTCTACTTTTTAGCACAAAGACCAATGTAAAAACAAGCACGACATGAGACAAGAGACAAATTGGGTTGAAATCTCCCCCATGCCTTGTGTGAGCGCTTCACAAAGCATGTATTTAATATATATTTCCAATCTTTTTGCTCAAAAATAGCCCAATTACAAAAATATGACAAGCTTTTAGCTTTTGAGTTTGCTTTCTACCAAAAATAGGAAAATAAAGCTAATGGACGGTGCCCAAAGAGTCTGGCACGCCCAATCTCAATGTCCAAATAAAAATAACATATCCAGGCGCATAAGCGCATACAAAATAATAATAAATAGTCGATGTCTCTATAGACATAATCAAAATATAGGCGTGGCGCCTATCAAAATATAGTCGAAAGATCGGAAACTCGCTAGTCTCCAATGCTTTCCTCCGCCACTGCTGCTATCTCTACACATCAACTGAAGCATTCACAATCGTTAGTAAAATAACACAATTAAACCGACAAAAGTGAATACCTAGCAGTCTTCAGCTACATAAATAAATCAACTGGTTAGAAATAAATCCTAACCTTAATTTATTACGAGTGCGCACTCTAAACTCATAAACGTTTATTAATTTAATATGCATTTTGCGGAATCACCCGCTATGGAATCACCCATGTACACACTAAATTAATGAAACACCCGAAAAGGACAGGCGTCCCCATCAACTTCTCGCACAAAGAATCCTCTTTGCGTATGAGCCCCGGTCATCTAAGTTTACGGAATCCACCGTAAAACCTCACGGAATCCACCGTGGAATATGCCTCCTGGCATCATACCCCCGGGGTGGGATAGCAATTGACCTCAATTGCTATTAGCTCAATGTGGAGCTAACAGAGTGGGGAAAGCATTTAGGTCTCTAGCGTGCATCCATTGTGCTTCTTCTACAGGATGGTTCTTAAATTTCACTAGATATCTAGAGTACCTTCGGCCAGTTCTAGTGGTCATGTAATCAGTGTCTATGATGGCTTCTGGTTCAAGGATTTCAGTCTCTTCTTCTAGTAAAGGTGGGTTTTCATAAACAGGGTGGATAGGTAATTGTCCTCTAAATGGTCTCAATAAACTAATATGAAAGGTATTATGAATTTTCCAATGAGATGGCAGTTCTAACTTGAATGCATTGTCATTAATTTTATGAATGATTCTAAATGGTCCGTAGAATCTAGGGGCTAATTTGACAACTGGATGTCTATCTACACTTTGCAGTCTACGCTTTTCTATTCTAAGCCAAACATAATCATCAATTTTGAAATTCATGGCTTGTCTTTTCTTGTTGGCTTGTTTGGTATATGATTGTTGGGCTTTAGCAATCATATCCTTTACCTCATCAAAAATAGTGTTATGCATAACAGCAATATCATCGGCACTTTGTATTCTATTAGACAAAGATGCAACAGGTGTAGATAATCTATGTCCATAAATAACTTCCAAAGGTGCTTTCTTTGTAGATGTGTGCGGTGTATTATTGTAAGCAAACTGTAATAAATGCAAATGAGTATCCCATGTTTGAGGTTTAGAGATAGTGTATGCACGTAAAAGATCTAAAATAGTGCTATTTGTGGCTTCTGTTTGTCCATTTGTTTCTGGATGAAATGCAGATGAAAAATCAATCTTTGTGCCTAGATTTGCAAACAGTGTAATCCAGAAATTATTACAAAATCTAGAATCTCTATCTGAAATAATCACTTTCGGCAATCCATGGTTAGTAAAAACAGTTTTCAAAAATAACTGTGCTGCTTGTGATGCTGTTAAAGTTTTCTTACATGCAATGAAATATGCTTGCTTACTAAATCTATCTACAATTGTCCAAATCATGTCATGGTTAGATTTAGTATTTGGTAAACCAGTAATGAAATCCATAGATATATGTTCCCAAGGTTTAGATGGAATAGATAAAGGCATTAATAACCCATACTGTTTACCATGATGTCTCTTTATTCTTTGACAAATCAGACATTCAGAAACAAAATTAGACACATCTGCATCCATATGCGGCCAATAAAAATCTTCAGTTAACATGCGTAATGTAGAAATGATACCTCTATGACCTTGATATGGGGGACAATGAATTTCATTTAAAACAAAAGATCGGAATGGAATAGTAACACACAGTCTCTTTTCAAAGAACATGAATCCATCATTATATGACAATGAATCAACAGGAATGAAATTATTTTGAACTAATTTTTGCCAATCAGAATGAAAAGTAATATCCTGGTGATATGTGTCTTTCATAGCAATCAAAGAATCAAAAGATATGATAGAAATGTTATGAATTGCAGGTCTTCTACTCAATGCATCAGCAACTACATTTTCTTTTCCAGGTTGGTATTGAATGATAGGATGGAAACTTTGAATGAATGATGCCCATTTGATATGGCGGTCAGAAATTTGGGGCTGGCTAAGTAGATGTCTAATGCTTTGCTGGTCGGTCTTTATCATGAATTCTGAACCCATTAAATAATGCTTCCATTGTTTCAATGCTTGAACAACTGCTAAGAGTTCCTTGTCATAGGTGGAATATTTGAGCTCAGAGGGTTTCAGTTTAGAACTAGAATATGCTATTGGATGGTTGTCTTGCATTAGCACGGCTCCTATTCCTGATCCGCTAGCATCAGTCACAACTAAAAAGAATGGTCTGTTAAAGTCAGGCAATTGTAGGACAGGGGCATTGGTCAATGCACGTTTAAGTAAATCAAAGGATTTCTGCTGGTTTTCAGTCCATTGATAAACAATGCCTTTCTTAAGAAGTTTGGTCAGTGGTAAAGCAAGTAATGAGAAATTACGTACAAACTTCCTATAGAAACTAGCAAGACCAAGGAATGAACGTAATTCATGAATATTTTTAGGAATAGGCCAATGCAATATTGCGTCAATTTTCTTAGGATCAACTTTTATTCCTTCTTCTGATACAATATGACCTAGATATTCTATTTCTGTCTTAAAGAATTCACTCTTGTCAAAGTTTGCAAACAATTGATTTTCTTTCAATAATTGAAAAACTAATGATAAATGCTCATAATGCTCTTTTTCACTTTGACTGAACACTAAAATATCATCAAAGAAAACAATCACACAATACTGATATTTTAGAAAAATACGATTCATCATTCTACTGAAAGTGGCAGGTGCATTAGTTAATCCGAATGGCATAACTAAGAATTCGTAATGGCCAAACTGTGTCCTGAATGCAGTCTTAAATATGTCGGATCTATCTAGCCTCACCTGATGATATCCAGATTTAAGGTCAATTTTACTAAATATAGAAGATCCTTGCAGTTTGTCCATAAGGTCATCAACTCTAGGTATAGGATACCTATTCTTTACAGTGATCTTGTTTAATGCTCGGTAGTCAATACACATCCGATAAGTATTATTCTTTTTCTTGACTAGGAGCACATGTGCACCGAATGGAGAACTACTAGGTCGAATTAAACCTCTATTTAGTAATTCTTCTACTTGAGTCTGGATTTCTTTTTGCTCTATTTGATTGTGCCTATATGGGGCTTTGCAAGGTGGTTGTGTGCCAGGTATTAGGTCAATTTTATGGTCTTCTGGACGTGATGGTGGTAAACCTGGTGGTAGGTCTTCTGCAAAACAATCCTTAAAATATGCAAGAAATTCCTTATGCCTAGGGTGCATATGAGTTTCTTTTGCGTGCAATTCATTCACCCAAATGAGATATGATTTAGTATTCTTGCGCAGTGAACGTTTTGCTTGAGTATGCGAAAGCAGTGGAAACATATGAGATGCATGCATACCAAATAATGTAATAGATTTTCCTTGAAAATTTATATTCATTGTGTGTGTGGAATAATCTATATTGGGATTATGTTGGTGTCTCCATGGCATTCCTAGAATAATGTCGCTAGACTGTAATGGGACAACTAAGAAATTTCTTCTTTCAATATATGGACCAATTTGAATTTCTAAATCTTGAACTTCTTGTGTGCCATTGTACCTAGTGCCTAAAAATGCAGCTTTTATGCGATAGTGCGTAGGTACAGTATGCAATTTCAATTCCTTTACCAATTTTGCTGAAATAAAGTCATGCGTACTACCGTCATCATGCAATATAATTCTTTCTTTTCCATGCACCATACATTTCATAGTCAACAATGAATGTAAAGTAGGCATACCTGGTAAAGTGTCGGAAGTAGTAGTAGGATCATCTTTTTCTTCAGTGAAGTCCGGCATATCCTCATGCTCGTCCTCGTCCATAGCTCCAAGGTAGTTGATATGTGCTGATGGCTTCTTTGAATGACAATTTGCTGCGAGATGGCCTGGCTGGTGACACTTGTAACATACGATGGGCTTGGCTTTGGTCACATTATTTGCAATGGCTGGGAGTCTGGGTATATTTGGATTTGCTTGTTGGATAGGCTTAGGATTTGGATTGACAGTGGATGGTAATGCAGGTGGTTTAGGCCAATTCTTGCGGAAAGATGGTGATGAAAAACGTCCTGGATTAAACCTTCTGAAATTTGAATTGAATTGTTTAGATCCATAATTACCGTTTGCTTGGAATGGCTGTGGTCGTCGATCTCTTCCACGTAACTTATCTTCAGTGTCGTGAGCTAAGGAGATGGCATCTTCAAGGGTAGCAGACTTGAACATATTCACCTCAGCGTAGTAATGTCCAAGAAGTCCAGACATGTACTTCCGCTTATGGGTCATCTCTGGTACGTCTTCAAGCATGCGTAGCTGTAGAAGTGCATTCCAAAAACGCTCTGTATACTGTGGAATAGGCTCACGATCGTGTTGTTGAAGTAAATCCCATTGCTTGATAGCCTTCTCATGAAATTGCGGTGGAAGGAAATTTTGCATAAACTTCTTCTTGAAATCTTCCCATGTAGCAGGACATTCTATGCTCTTGCGGACGACAGTCCACCAAAGTGATGCTCTATCTATCAGATGATTAGTAACACACTTGATTTTATCTTTCTCAGGATAAGTTTCCTCATGGAAATAGTCATCAAACTGACTAATGAATGATAAAACAGTCTTTCCTTCTCTTATGCCATTGAAAGTGCGAAACTTGAAACTTCGTTTACTTATCTTGGATTCCTTGCGAATGGTTTGTGCTTCAAGAGTGGCGTCGATGGTACGGCGTATCAAATCTTCAGCTTGAGTTTCTTCTTTGTCAGTGGACGCTCCTTGTAGCTTTGTCAATTGCGCTTGCAAGGCTTGCCTAGCTCTTCGCTCTTCGTCCAATTGTAACATGATAAGATCCAGCTTTTGTTCCATGGTAGGCTCGGGTAGGTCGTCTTCAGCCATAGGATCATCCATATGTGGGGTAGTCATCCTGTAAAACTCAACAAACCTTTCTCACTCAAAATCAGTTAGCGGGATGAGCGTAGCTCAAATTTGGGGTTACAAGGCTATGTATTTTTTGGGTATTTTCTTCTTCAATTTTCAGAAATTCTGAAATATTTCTGTCTCCGTTTGCTGAAAGTACTTCAACGAACTTGTAGATAGGTAAAACAGCTTGCTGCGAACAACTTTCCAGTTCAGAGTTTTTGCAAACGAACAAGTCTTCTAGGAGTTTCGAGCGTTAGTCAGTTCTGATTTAGTCTGACTTGCAGAGTTGCAGACTTATGTGACTTGCAGAGTTCCAGACTTGCAGAACTTATTCGACTTACGAGACTTGAAGAACTTGATCAGAAAATACTTGCAGAACTTGACTTCTGTGGTGTGACCTGGAGTTTATAGCTTGCAGAGGTGACTTGCCTTAGATGACTTAGGGGAGTAAGTAGCTTAGTGCTTCTCAGGAAGCGTCGCGTTTTTTAGGACAAGAGGATGTCCACGGCGGAATTCGCGGCCTTCAGAACAGCCCGCCGTCACGATTTGATTCGTTTTTTCTTTTTTTTTTTAATAGGCTTTAAGTCAATTAACTAAGCCTTTGAAACTTTGAGGTTTAAGCTTATTTAGCTATGGAAGATATGAGCTTATCTCTGATTGTCCACGACTTGATGAAGGAGTTGAAGAAGTGATCCTCCGCCGACAGAGAGTGATCCTTCGCGATCTGAGAGTGGAAACAGGGGTTCTTGATCACCAGAAGTCTGCCTGTATCGACGGTTCGCGACGAGATTGACTGTAGAGGTCGTTTGTTCCTGGAGCTCCGCCTTCGCCCGAGATTGGTAGCGATTGGAAGCCCTTGATCTCTGCTCCGCTCTGATACCACTGGTGCGCAGATCGGACGCAGGTAGCTCACGTAGTGAATTCCCAAAGGTCCCCAAGAACAAAGCACTCTACTTTTTAGCACAAAGACCAATGTAAAAACAAGCACGACATGAGACAAGAGACAAATTGGGTTGAAATCTCCCCCATGCCTTGTGTGAGCGCTTCACAAAGCATGTATTTAATATATATTTCCAATCTTTTTGCTCAAAAATAGCCCAATTACAAAAATATGACAAGCTTTTAGCTTTTGAGTTTGCTTTCTACCAAAAATAGGAAAATAAAGCTAATGGACGGTGCCCAAAGAGTCTGGCACGCCCAATCTCAATGTCCAAATAAAAATAACATATCCAGGCGCATAAGCGCATACAAAATAATAATAAATAGTCGATGTCTCTATAGACATAATCAAAATATAGGCGTGGCGCCTATCAAAATATAGTCGAAAGATCGGAAACTCGCTAGTCTCCAATGCTTTCCTCCGCCACTGCTGCTATCTCTACACATCAACTGAAGCATTCACAATCGTTAGTAAAATAACACAATTAAACCGACAAAAGTGAATACCTAGCAGTCTTCAGCTACATAAATAAATCAACTGGTTAGAAATAAATCCTAACCTTAATTTATTACGAGTGCGCACTCTAAACTCATAAACGTTTATTAATTTAATATGCATTTTGCGGAATCACCCGCTATGGAATCACCCATGTACACACTAAATTAATGAAACGCCCGAAAAGGACAGGCGTCCCCATCAACTTCTCGCACAAAGAATCCTCTTTGCGTATGAGCCCCGGTCATCTAAGTTTACGGAATCCACCGTAAAACCTCACGGAATCCACCGTGGAATATGCCTCCTGGCATCAAATCTAGATGTTATAGAGTCAAGTTTGTAAGATCAATGGAAGAATCATGCGATCTAGCTAGACAATGGTTGTTTATATCAATCTCTTATAACATGCATTTGGGTTTAATTTCCTAATGTACCCTTTCATATACCTCAAGAAAAGGATGGAGTTTGTGAAGCACAACAAAACATTGAAGCTACAACTAATAAACTCATTTTGATTACACAACTCAATAAATTGATTGAAGGTGAGACTAACAGGTACCTTCCTTCTTTGTTACTTAGCATATGACTGTCATGTCAAAATTTCTATGTATGATTCAAAATCAACTACTGTTTGAAGCACCTAGTGAGACACTCACTTCTCAATAATTGGAATCCATAGTGCATAGAGACTAACAACAGATGGTGAAGACTTCATCAATTAACTCCATATCTTCTATAACACCCTAGGTCAAGCCAAAGCTTAGAAAATTTCAAATGCATTGTGTATAAATACCAAAATACTAAATGACAGTTATCATAAGAATCACATCTTCTGTATAAGCATTATATAGTGTCACATGAGAATTTTTAGTGCATTATATTGTTTGGCGATGTATCTTCTCATTGCACAAGCACAAGCGCTTTTAATGAAGGCACAACTCTTTTGACATTCGAGAACAGTATTTAACATGTGACCGATTCTCCTTTCTAGCATAAAATCTCTATGTTCTTGGAGGCCTAGATTGTTGGTCTAGAAAACTAGAATGAAAATGTAGTTTCCTACATAACAAAATCCAAATGAGCATTGAAGCATATGTTATGCCTTTCGTCAATCCAAACCATGTGGTTGTATAGAAATTAGCAAATAAGTTCACGCATCTGATCAAGGCTTTGATACGTAGATAGAATACATTTCTAGTAGCAATTGATGAAAGAAAACAGTGCCTTTGTGAAAAATCCAGATGTTCGAGTGGCAAACCTGCAAGATCAAGCGGCAAATTCATTAGATGTAGCTACAAGATAGTTGTCTCTATGAATCCTTTCTAACATGTGATCGTTAGAACTGAATAATCAGGATTCCATGACTAGAAACTCTTGATCTTCCACGAGTAAACCCCCAAGTACTTGATTAATAATGTGAGTTTGCGTTGTCAGGATGAATCGTGATGATTCGTCCAAAGATCAAGCTCAAAATTTAGCAGCTCATAACTTCCTTGAAATTCCCAAAGCTAAGATTCGTGTGGTCAGCAAATGTGAGTAGTATACTGGGTAAAACAGACACGACAGAGAGAGAGGGGGCCCGGGGGGGGATTATCTGCATAATCAAGCTGGCCAGCTCACGTCTTGGCTTGGCGATGAGAATTAGGGTTGCTGCAAACAGAAGAAACAAGAAAGCGAGCAAGCCCCTGCATCACAGTTAACGGTCAGTCACTTGTGGCTTATTAAAATTAGGGTTACTGCAAACAGCGAAAAACTATCAAAACATAATCGCCCGTCAAAGCCCACAACTATGCGAAAGTACAGCAAAATACTTCTCTCTCTCTCTCTCTCTCTCTCTCTCTCTCTCTCTCTCTGTGTCTCTGTGCTTGCGGGCCGGGCTTTGACAGGAAGAAGAGTAAGCACACATGGCCTCCGCCCGATGTCTTATGAGCACTCTGCACACAGTATAACAATTTGTGTACGCAGAGCGGAAGGTAACGTTCAGCAGGGCCAAAGCTACATGTGCTCACTCTCTTCTGTCAGAGCCCTCCAAAGAGTTGAAGACCAGCTCAATGTGTGTACTTGCAGATGTTGTGGCACTATGGATATTTATAGCTGACCTACAATGGTAAACTAAACCTTTTGATTTCCACTTGATTTAAGGCATATCTCAATGGCTATTGGAAATACAATGGAAAGCTGAGGGAAAATAATCCGATAATTGTAAAATGATGATAATCGTAAAAGGATCAACAATATATTACATTGAGAAGGTATCTAGATAATCAATACACAAGCCATATTTTAGTTTAAAAAACTAGTAGAAATAATGTTGAATACAATTTAGGGTTATTTTACCAAAAGGAATAATATATATCTATTGAGTTATAAGGATGCATATCTACAAACCACTAATTAAAATCTACTAAGCTAGAGTGGTGGTTAATGATGTGTTACTTTGGGGCACAAACCTAGAGTTTAAAACTTTGAAAGCTCAAAACAAAATGTTAAATTTACATGAAGGCTCTTGTATAGAACATTGCTCCCTCATGTCCACATGTAGGTGCACTCACACATGCATGCCCATGTGTGCACGCACGCACACACGCACATGCATTCTCAATTATTATATGATCATGGAGATAATTTAATATGTAAAAAAATGTTAATTGTGTTGCATGTGCTAATAGGCTCCAATTAACTTCATGTAAACTTTCACAGCTTACACAAGCAAGGTAAACCATTATGTAACCATGCCCTATGGATAATGCTAATAGACACCTTTTTAAGAGATGAATTGCTCTATATTCATAATTTCTCTGTCAATTTTTTCTCCTTTCAGGTCTCTTGGTTCTCTATCTCTCATATCATATTACTAACAGATTAATGAATCTTTACTCCATGTTGCTAGCGTATTTTTACTTCATCTCATATTTTAGATTAGAAGCTTAGCCAATAGAAATAAGAAAATTTTTACTATATTTTAGAAGACCCTTTTGTGAGAATCCCCAAAAGTTTTAGCATGCTAGGCCAAGTGAAGAGTCATGCAAGTAGTTTGTTTGGTACCCATACTGTCCACCAACTTTTTCATTTACCTTGCCAAGGTGAGAATGATTTCTATCTTCATTATAAACTAATGCTTATATTGTCTTGGTCTAAAATATTCCAACATGTATTCAATTTAGCTTGTTAAAACATAATGTCATTTCAATTATTCTTCTTTAATTAATCTTACCCTAAGAATATCTTCATTATTTAGTATGACTCACATTGAATATCAAGCAACATACAAGGATACGTGCATGCATTCATAAATATATATACATGCAATTGATCTCTATCAATAAGATGTAGTTGATTCTTGGAGATCTAATGGTAATCCAGATAGATGTTAGATGAAGGATAGTGAATATCAATAGAACAAAATTGAAGCATAGACGAGATCCATTGATGCACATTAGTTTATGTGTTTGCTTATGAGTTAAAAACTACATTTAGACTCATGAGCATTAAAAAATATCTTACACACATTTAGGTGCACCCATAAATGAATTCAAAAGTTTCGTTGTTGATGCGCATTTTAGCACAACTATAGATGCGTACATTTTGAGAGTGTTTATATTCATGATGTTTAACACTGCATCAACAACCATGCCTAAATGCATTTATAAGCATGATTGTAAGCATGTTTATAAGAATGTTTGTAAGCACTTCTATAAGTGCTACTACAAACAAATTTATAAGTGCTTATAAGTTTTCAAGTATTTGTGGGTGCATCTATCATTGCATATGGCCATGATTATAAATGCACATTCAATAATATGACATTCGAAAGTGTAGACTAGTCATTTTGGAACATTTTTGGAGTTGTGTTATTGAAGGAGAAAATAGAGAATCATACCTTGAGGGAAGAAACATTGAGACACAAGAGGGGAGGTATCTTCATTCATCTCAAAGTAAAGAAGGGTTGCATGCATTAATAACCATGAACATTATGAGATTCTTCTTTACATCTAAAGCCATCTACTTTTGCTTGCTCTCCTTCTTTTTCTTCTTGCTTCTTTACTTCTTATTTCACAACTTCCATGGGCAATGTGGATATTTTCTCTTGTTTCTCCCCTTCCATTCATACTTTTGTAACCTTAGTTCTTTGGTTCTGTCGTTTTCTTAAAATACTAACATAATATTTTACATGAGATTGCTTTGTTTCTCAAATAAGCTTCTATTGTGCTCAAATGTACTTAATAATGCATTGATTTTGCAATTTTCTACACTAGAGTAATGGCAACGCATATAGTAGTGCTTACACTGGCACATATAGTAGCATATATAACAATGCATATATCAATGCTTATATTCATGTTTATATTAGTGCTTATAGTTGCACACATACCCATGCTTGGAGCATCATAACATGCAACTAAAATGAGGTATGTTTTCTTTATATTACTTTGTCAGATGAGCTTGAACTTTGTCACATATTGAAATTTGCAAGCAGAAGAAAGATAAGAGATTATGCATTTTCTTCTATCTCCAAGTTAAGGAGGGTTTCATGTATCTAGAAAATTTTGGGAAAGGTTCTTCTTCAATTACAAACATAATTCTTCTTCCCTTCTTTTCTTCTTGGTTCTCTAGTTCTTCTTTCTTAAGTTTCTTAAAGGTCTTGATATGTGTTGGTCTTCCCTTATGTTCTAGTATAGCTTTGGTAGTTTAGTTATTTATTCTACATCCTTTTCTTGCATAAATGCATAGGCTAGACATACACCTATTAGAGCACTTATAGCAATGCTTATAATCACACCTATTGGTGCATAGATCGGATGCCGTAAGCGCGCGTAGTGAGCGTCAGAAGGTCCCCAAGAACAAAAGAACTCTACTTTTTGCACACAAATCAATGTAGAAAGCTTGCACGACATGAACAAGAGACCAATTGGGTGCAATCTCCCCCCATGCCATCCAAATATTGATGATAAATTTGAATACACGCTATCCTCCAATGCTTTCCATTGCCACTACTGCTATCTCTACACATCAATTGAAGCATTCACAATCGTTAGTAAAATAATACAATTAAACGACAAAAGTGAATACCTAGCAATCTTCAGCTACATAAATAAATTAGTTAGAAATCAATCCTAACCTTAATTTATCACGAGTGCGCACTCTAAACTCATAAATGTTTATTAATTAAATATGTATTTTACGGAATCACCCATGTACACATCAAATTAACAAAACGCCCGAAAAGGATAGGTGTCGCTATCAACTTCTCGCACAAAGAATCCACTTTGTGTATGAGCCGCGGTAATAAAATCTTATGAAATCTACCGTAAAACCTCACGGAATCCACCGTGGCACGGAATCCACCGTGGCACGGAATCCACCATGAAATATGCCTCTTGGCATCATACCCCCGGGGTGGGATAGCATTTGTACTCAATTGCTATTAGCTCAATGTGGAGCTAATAGAGTGGGAAAAGCATATAAGTCTCTAGCGTGCATCCATTGGGCCTCTTCAACAGGATGGTTTTTAAACTTGGCCAAATATCTAGAATATCTACGGCCAGTTCTAGTGGTCATAAAGTCAGTATCTATAATAGTTTCAGGTTCAAGGATTTCGGTCTCATCATCTAGTAAAGGAGGGTTTTCATAGACAGGGTATACAGGTAATTGGCCTCTAAAGGGTCGTAATAAACTAATATGAAAGGTGTTGTGGATTTTCCAATATTGTGGTAGTTCTAATTTAAATGCATTGTCATTGATTTTGTGTATGATCTTGAATGGTCCATAGAATCTAGGTGCTAATTTCACAACTGGGTGTTTATCTACACTTTGTAATCTACGTTTTTCTATTTGTAACCAAACATAGTCATCAACTTTAAAATTCATGGCCTGCCTTTTTTTATTTGCTTGTTTTGTATATGATTGCTGGGCTTTGGCAATCATATCTTTAACTTCATCAAAAATAGTGGCATGCATGTTAGCAATATCACCAGCAGTCTGAATTTTGTTTGATGATGATGCAACGGGTGTAGGCAATCTATATCCATAAATAACTTCAAATGGTGATTTCTTTGTAGTTGTATGCGGTGTATTGTTATATGCAAACTGAAGTAAATGTAGATATGTATCCCATGTGCGTGGTTTTGAAATGGTGTAAGCATGCAAAAGATCTAAAATAGTACTATTAGTAGCTTCTGTTTGACCATTTGTTTCAGGATGAAATGCATATGAAAAATCAATCTTTGTTCCGTTGTGGAGCGCATTTTGTCAATATGCTTGATGTGAAAATGTCGCCCATGCGACCACGCTACACTATATATTTTGTAATGTACATTGAAATGGTTAGATTAGTTATCACATATAAAGTCTAGATATGATAGCTTATAAAACATGTGGTCACCTTCAGAATACATCTCCTCGGGAATTCCCACTCCTTAGTAGAGACCTCCATCCCTTCGTGAGAAGCTACGATCAAAGCTTCATGTAATCATCGCATATACATAAACCGTAGCATCTTCTCCATACCCTCAAGATATCGAATTGGTCGTCGATGGTGTGTACTGGGTCCAAAACAATTGATATGGACAGGTGGCTTTTTGGATTGACAATTGACTGCTAGATGTCCAAGTTGATGGCATTTGTAACAAACTATGGGTTTGGCTTTAGATACATTGTTGGTAATGGCAGGAAGTCTAGGAATGCTGGGATTTGGCTTGAGGATGGCTTAGGGTTTGGATTGGTATTTGATGGCAAAGCAGGTGGTTGTGTCCAAGACTTACGGAATGAAGATGGAAGAAAACGACTTTGATTGAATCTTCGAAAATTTGAATTGAATTGTTTGGAACCATAATTACCATTAGTTTGAAATTGTTTTGGTCGCTTGTCTCTTCCTCGAATCTTGTCTTCAGTGTCATGAGCCAAGGAAATTGCATCTTCAAGGATTGTTGGCTTGAACATATTGACTTCCGCATAGTAATGTCCAAGTAGGCCAGACATAAACTTGCATTTGTGAGTCGCTTCAGGTACATCTTCGAGCATTCGGAGTTGCAGTAGGGCATTCCAAAAACATTCAGTGTATTGGGAAATAGGTTCACGATCTCTTTGTTGTAGAAGATCCCATTGCTTTATGGATTTTTCATGGAACTGAGGAGGAAGGAAATTCTGCAAAAACTTATTTTGGAAACTCTCCCAGGTAGTGGGTGTTGAGATATCGAGCTCAACTTGTGATATGCCAGGGTGACCATTGTGCATTTATGCCACCGACGTGTTAGTTGCAGATGCGGTTGGTACACCGCCCATGAATAATAGCTACATGATAGCTATCCTTATCTACTCTAGTTCGTGGCTTAGTTAGTATGCCACCTTAGTTAGTTGAGTTTGGTTTGAGACCCATATATAGGGTTCTTCTATTTCTTTGTATGAGACTCCTTTTTGGCTTACACAACTAAGAAGAGGAAAACTGTTTTCAGCCTCCACCCTTGTGTGTATTCCCCCATTGTGCAAGCAAGAAAGCTACAACTGAGACTCCTTCCTTCTCTCCCGCAATCTTGACATGGTATCAGAGCCTTGTTCGTGGTAAGGAGCTCAAGAAAGCAAGCCAAGCTCGCGGTGTTCTGGTAAGAGGAGTAGTGTTGCTTTCATTTTCTGTTTTGGGAGCAGATCTCTGCAGGTAGCACAGCCGAAAATTGCAAGAGTGCATTGTCTCAAGTTGAGACGCCCTTCGCGGTGAAGCAAGAGGGCAGTATATGCTGCAGGATGAGGCTTTAGCCCTTGGCGACCCTGTTTTTTTTATTTGAGGCCATTTCAGGGCCTGTTTTGGAGGCGGAAGTTTTCTGCACGCACTCAGGAAAAGGCACAGTTTTATGCTGTGCGACCACTGTTCTACAGGTCGGTGAAAAGTTACTGTAGAAATTGCATCATATGCTTGTGTGCAGAGACATTGGGAGTTACAGAATCATCCTTGTTGCCTGTTGATGCAAAATCGTCACTAGGGAGTGACAGTGTGGTCAAATACCACTTTCGTCAGTTTTGCAGATTAGCCCTTGTGAGGCTGAAGCTGTGTTCTTTGCAGTGACAGAACTTTTTGCAGTGTTCTATAATGGCGTCTGATTCTCTCTCACAGATTGTCACTGAAAAGCTTGACAAGAACAACTTCCAAGCATGGAAGTTTAGAATGACGAATTTCCTTATGGGAAAAGGATATTGGGAATTTGTTGCAGGAAATGAAGAAGAACCAGTTCTTCCTGATGTTCCCAATCAACAGCAAATGCAGGCATTTAAAGCATGGCATGAGAGAGCCAGGAAAGTTATGTATTGACTGTCTATCAGTATTTCAGACTCTATGATTGTGCATATTCAGGATGTAAGTACGCCAAAGGAGGCATGGGATACTTTGTCAAAAATGTATAGCACAAATACGCAAGCCAGGAAAATGCAGCTCAAGCAAGAGTTGCATAATGTGCAAAGAGAAAATATGAGCATCAATGACTACCACATGAAGGTGAAGAAGATTGCAGATGCACTTGCTTCCATTGGGTCGCCAGTGGAAGATGATGATTTAGTTTATGTGACCTTGAATGGTCTAGGAAAGGATTATGCACAGTTTCGGACATCCATTTCAGTTCGTGAAAGATTTCCTGATTTTGAGGAGTTGATTGCTCTTCTAATTTCTGAGGAGCAGAGAAATGGTGGTGCATCTTCTTCAAGAGGAACTTCAAAAGAAGCTGTCTTCTACTCAAATGCTGGAAGAGGTAGAGGCAGAGGTAGAGGAGGCCGATTTGGAGGCCGTGGTAGAAATCAGAATATGCAGCAAACTCAAGAAAACCAGTCCTATGGAGGAGGACGTGGTAACTCTAGAGGCAGGGGGAGCCAAAGAGGTCGTGGTGGATGGCAAAGAGGCCAAAATGCAAACAGCAATGTTGAATGCTACTACTGTGGTAAAATGGGTCATATGGCGAAAGACTGCTATAAAAAGCAGAATGACATCATGAATGGAAAACTGCAACAAGGAAATTATGCATCTTCTAGTAGACAAGGTGATGACAGAAATGAGCATTTGTTTATGGTGCAGCACATGAACAATTCTGTGACAAGTGCAGAAGAAAGCAACGATGTGTGGTATGTTGACTCAGGTGCATCAAACCACATGACAGGCCATGCAGAATGGATGGAGGATGCAAGGAAAATGGAAAAACCAGGATTTGTGGAGACTGGTGATGATACTGCACATCCTATTGTGCAGATTGGAAAAATTCCTTTGTCTATGCAAGATGGAAAAAAAAAATACATGTTCGATGTATTTCATGTCCCGAATATCACCAAGAATCTGGTTTCTGTTGGTCAAATGGTTGAGTAGGGCTTGCAGGTCAGATTTAATCCTCATGGATGCTTTGTTGAGGATATGAAAAATAAAGGTTGCTTGATAGCAAAAGGAAAGAAGAAGGGCAGAATGTTTACGTTGGATGCAGACATGTCTGAATTGAGTGCAGCAATGTTTGCACATGGGACCGGTGTAGTTGCAGATATTGATATCTGGCGTAAACGCATTGGTCATGTTAATGTACAACGACTTAAATCAATGCAGGCCCAAAATATTATTGCAGGATTGCCTAAATTCAAGGTTGCACAAATGCATAAGGTATGTGAAGCCTGTCAGTTTGGAAAACAGGCAAGGAAACAATTTCCTAGACATGTTCAAGAGAGTAAGAAGCCATTGGAATTAATCCACTCTGATGTGTGGACTACTAAAGCTGCGTATCTTGGAGGCTGTCATTATTTTGTCACTTTTATTGATAACTATAGCAGAAAAGTTTGGGTGTATTTTATGAAGAAGAAAAGTGAAGTGTTTGGGCATTTCAAAACTCTTAAAGCTATGGTTGAAAAAGAAACAGGTCTGCAAATAAAATGCCTAAGGTCAGATGGAGGGGGAGAGTACCTCTCAAATGAGTTTGCAAGGTTCTTGTAGGAGCATGGCATAAAGCAGAAATATTCATGCAGTCATACCCCACAACAAAATGGAATTACAGAAAGGAAAAATAGGCATATTGGAGAGGTATCTCGTGACATGCTCAATGAAAAAGACCTGCCAGATTTCTATTGAGCTGAGGCAGTTGCTACAGCAGTCTACATAATGAACAAGACTCCCACTGCAGCAATACATGGGATGACTCCAGAGGAGAGGTATACTGGTAGGAAACCAGATATTTCTCATTTAAAAATTTTTGGCTGCATTGCCTATGTACATGTGCCAGATGAGTTGAGATCCAAGTTGGATCCAAAAGCTGAGAAGTGCATCTTTATTGGTTACTCTCTGCAGCAAAAAGGGTATAGATGCTATAACCCTTCTACTCGTAAGTTTACAGTGAGCAGAGATGTTTTTTTTAATGAGATGAGTAGCTGGTATAAACCAGTAAATGTGATTGATGATGTAGATACACAAAATGGTAATGATGCACAGAATTCACAGCAGCAGTCACAAAATATTATTGGACCTGGAGCGTCCTCTAGCAGTGGTTCATATTCTTCACTATGGACAGGTAGATTGAGGTCAGGAGAATCTTCTCAAAGCAATGCAGATAGTGGTATGCAGGTATCACGAAAAGGAAAAGAGAAGGTTGATCAGCCCATGTTTGATGTGAATGCAGGTCACTCTTATGTGGATGGTGAATCCAGTGGCTCAGAACAGAGCATTGATGATGAGTTGGGTATTCCTTCTATTGTTACACCTGGAGTAAGGAAGACCACGGATGTTTTGAGAGCACCTGGGAGTGAACCTACTTTGCGCAGGTCTACGAGAGCTAGGTATCTTGTGGATAGGCTGAAATATGATGGATTTACAGCCATTCACTATGCATATATGGTCAAAGTGATACAGGAACCAGAACCCACTTCTTTTGAGCAAGCCATGGGAAAAGAAAAATGGGAGAAAGCCATGGATGAAGAAATGGATGCCTTGGAAGCAAATGCTACATGGGAATTGGTACCTTTGCCTAAAGGTAAGAATGCAATTGGCTGTAAGTGGGTTTATAAGGTGAAGCACAATGCAGATGGTTCTATGAACAGATACAAGGCAAGATTAGTAGTCAAGGGGTATGCACAAACATATGGCATTGACTATGAGGAAACATTCAGTCCGATTGCAAGGATGGCAACCGTAAGAGCAGTCACTGCTATGGCTGCATCAAAGGAATGGTCTTTACATCAGATGGATGTAAAGAATGCCTTCTTGCATGGTGACTTGCAAGAAGAGGTCTATATGGAGCAGCCACTAGGTTATGTGCATGATGTTTATCCTAAGTTTGTTTGCAGGTTGAAGAAAGCCTTGTATGGCTTGAAGCAAGTACCTAGAGCATGGTCTGACAAGATAGGACAGTATCTTGTCACTATTGGCTTTCGGATTTCCAAGGCAGATTTCTCACTTTATGTGAGAAAAACAGAGAAAGGTATTATGCTACTTGTCATTTATGTTGATGATTTGATTATGACAGGTGACATGATGAAGATATCCTTCATGTGAAAATGCTATTGAAGCAGAAGTTTGAGATGAAGGATTTGGGAGAGCTGCGTTATTTCTTGGGCATTGAGGTGATTAGATCACCAAGTGGGATACAGCTCTTGCAGAGGCAGTATGGATTGGACATGCTGTCCAAATATGGGATGACAGGCTGTAAGCCTATTTCAGTTCCTTTGGAGTAGAATGTGAAGTTGAGCACAGATGCACGTGAGCTTTTGGAAGACCCTACTATGTATAGACGCATAGTAGGAAGCTTGATTTATATGACTATTACCAGGCCAGATTTGAGCTATGCTATTGGATTGGTAAGTCAGTTTATGCAGGCTCCAAGGAAACCGCATTTGGATGCAGCTAGATGCATACTCAGGTATGTGAAGTCCATATTGCAGTATGGACTATTTTATGAGACTGGGGTTCAGATACAGTTGCATGGATACACTGATGCTGTTTAGGCTGGTAGCATTTCTGATAGACGTTCTACCAGTGGATATATGTTCTCTTTTGGGAGTGCTGCAGTCACTTGGAGCAGTAAGAAACAGCGTACAGTTGCCTTATCGAGCACAGAGGCTGAGTACAGGGGTGCAGCAATGGCTGCATGTGAGGTAGCTTGGTTGCATAAGCTACTTTATGATATGCATCAGTCTACAGATGGGCGAGTTGTCATTTATTGTGACAACATGAGTAGTATATACTTGGCAAATAACCCAGTCCATCATGCTAGAACAAAGCACATTGAGGTGCATTATCACTATGTGCGGGAGAGGGTTTTACTAGGTCTTATTGATCTAGTTTATGTCAGCATAGAGGATCATGTAGCTGACATATTTACGAAGGCATTGGGCGCAGAGAAGCTGCGCAAGTTTAGAGACCTGCTTGGTGTGCAGGAATTGGGATTGAGCTCGAGGGGGAGTGTTGAGATATCGAGCTCCACTCGTGATATGCCAGGGTGACCGTTGTGCATTTATGTCACCGACGTGTTAGTTGCAGATGCGGTTGGTACACCGCCCATGAATGATAGCTACATGATAGCTATCCTTATCCACTCTAGTTCGTGGCTCAGTTAGTATGCCACCTTAGTTAGTTGAGTTTGGTTTGAGACCCATATATAGGTTTCTTCTATTTCTTTGTATGAGACTCCTTTTTGGCTTACACAACTAAGAAGAGGAAAATTGTTTTCAGCCTCCACCCTTGTGTGTATTCCCCCATTGTGCAAGCAAGAAAGCTACAAGTGAGACTCCTTCCTTCTCTCCCACAATCTTGACAGTGGGACAATCAATGCTCTTACGGACCACAGTCCACCATAAAGATGCTCGATCGACTAAATGGTTCGTGACACATTTAATTTTATCTTTCTCAGCATATGTTTCTTCATGGAAGTAATCATCAAATTGAGTGATATATGCAAGTACAGTCTTTCCATCTCGAGATCCATTGAAAGTACGAAATTTAAAGTTTATTTTACTTATCTTTGTTTCTTTGCGGATGGATTGAGCTTTGAGTGTCGCATCGATGGTACGTCGTATAAGATCTTCAGGTTGCGGTTCATCTTTATCGGTGGTAGATCGTTGCAAATTGGCCAATTGAACTTGTAAAGCTTGTCGGGCTCTTCGTTCTTCATCAAGCTGCATCATAATCAAATCCAACTTTTGCTCCATCATTGGTTTGGGTAAATCATCTTCAGCCATAATATCGTCCATGTTTGGATCGGTCATCCTGTAAAATCCAAAAGACCTCACACTCTCAAAATCTGATTAGTGGGATGAGCGTAGCTCAAAGGCGGGTATACAAGGCTTGTATATTTTGTTTGACTTTTATGGTCTTTGTCTTTTGCGATTGCCGTATTCGTTGTCTTCGTAGAAACTGCGTATGAACTGTGTATGACCTTCTGTGTTTGCTGAAACTGGTTTAGCAAGTCTGTAGGTATGAATAGAGTCTACCAGAGAGCAATACGGTGATTCTGTGCTTCTACATGTGAACTGCCTTTATGGGAGTGGTTGGATAAGTCAATAGTGACCTTTGTGACTTAAGTAACTTGCAGGAGTAAGGAGGCTTAGTGGACTTGGATGATTAAGCTTCTTTAAAGCTTAATTGACTTAAGCTTTAGGAGAAAAACTGATCTAGCGGCGATTTCGATTCTAGGAGGGGGAGCCGTTTTTTGCGCCGTCGACCCAGGCATCAAGATGCTGCATTACGAAATCGAAAAATTGGGGCCCTTAAGCTTTTTAATAAGCTTATTACTAAGCTTACTAAGCTTTTAAAACTTTGAAGGTTTTAAGCTATGGAGTCTTATCTGCTATTTGAAGACGACTTGATGTAGAAGATATTCACGTGGTCCTCTGCCTCCACAGGCTGGTCCTTCGTGATCAGAGATTGCAGATAGAGGTTCTTGACCGCCAGGAACACACCGGTATTGATCGTTCGTGACGAAACTGACTGTAGAGCTCAATTGTTCCAGGAGCTCCGCCTTCGCACAAGATGGTAAGCGATTGGAAGCTCTCAATCTCAGCTTTGCTCTGATACCCCTGGTGCATAGATCGGATGCCGTAAGCGCGCGTAGTGAGCATCAGAAGGTCCCCAAGAACAAAAGAACTCTAATTTTTGCACACAAATCAATGTAGAAAGCTTGCACGACATGAACAAGAGACCAATTGGGTGCAATCTCCCCCCATGCCTTGTGTGAGCGCTCCACAAAGCATGTATTTCATATATTAATCATCTTCAAGCTCAAATAATAGCCCAAATTACAAAATAGCACGCTTTAGCTTTTGAGTTTGCTTTTGTGCCAAATAGAATTAAAGCTAATGGATGCCCAAGAAGTCAAGCGTACCCAAATACAATGTCCAATACAAATATCTAAATCGTGCGCTTATGCGCATACAAAACTAATAAATAAATATCAAGCGCCTTGATAAATAAGCGTAACTATGCGCCCATCAAAATATTGACGATAAATTTGACTACACGCTATCCTCCAATGCTTTCCATTGCCACTGCTACTATCTCTACACATCAACTGAAGCATTCACAATCATTAGTAAAATAATACAATTAAATCGACAAAAGTGAATACCTAGAAGTCTTTAGCTACATAAATAAATTGGTTAGAAATCAATCCTAACCTTAATTTATCACGAGTGCGCACTCTAAACTCATAAATGTTTATTAATTAAATATGTATTTTGTGGAATCACCCGCTATGGAATCACCCATGTACACATCAAATTAACAAAACGCTCGAAAAGGATAGGCGTCCCCATCAACTTCTCGCAGAAAGAATCCACTTTGTGTATAAGCCTCAATAATAAAATCTTACGGAATCCACCGTAAAACCTCACAGAACCCACTGTGGCACAGAATCCACCGTGGAATATGCCTCCTGGCATCACCTATAGTGTAATTAGAGCAATGAAATAGACAACTAGAAACAATGTATTGTTTCTCCACATTACTTGATGTATATATGCTTGAGAGAAGAAAGACAAGAGAGGAGGAATATTCTTATTTCTCTAAGAAGGTTTCCATGCATCAACAACAAAGTCAAGAGGTTCTTCTTTAGGTCTAAATTAAGTTTTCCCCCCTTCTCTTCTTCTTGATTCTCCGCTTGTTATTTCTTAATTTCCTAGAAGAATATGAATGTTTTTTGTTCTTCCTTTATGTGCTTACATAGTTTTCATAAGTTTATATCTCTTTTCTATTTCTTTTTTCTCCATAGTTTTGGTAATTTATTTCCTTTCCTTACATAAGTGTATAGACTAGAACATACACTACACAAATGCATAAGCTAGTCTAGGCTATGCACATATCTCTATAGCTAGTCTAGGCTATGCACACATCTCTATGGGAGTATATGGGAGTATAAGAAGTGAAGATACTATCCAATACCTATGAGCACTCTCTAGTATGCAAAGTGCTCAAGTGCATTATCTAGATACAGACTATGGTGAGTGCAATATCTTTGTGTGTGATCACTCCATGTATGATTAGAAGCTTATGCAAATGAAAATAGAGGGGGATAGATAAATTGCTAACTTTGATTTGAGTTATATTTCTTTGATTCCATGAAATTTATCTAGTGGCTCCTTGGTCTTTCTTATATCAAAAAACAATGTGACTATAAATGTGTTTGTAAGTATTCCAAGTAATGCCACTATTAGTGCTATTATAGGGACTTTTATAAGTGTGTTTAAGAGCTTCTTTATTCATGCACTTTATTTACACAAAATGAACACACTTTTAGATGCAAGTCATATGATTTGCACATGATTGAGCTAATAGACATGCCCACAAGTTTGTTTTCTAGGTTGTCATCTACAAGGCTAATCTCTTGTAGTATATAGAAGGCATCATTTCTCAATAGCATCAAATATCTATCATGAACTAGCTCAACCTATGTGTCAAGATATGCTATGGTTTGCACTGAGAAAACACAACATGTATGACCAAGATTGAAATGCAAATACTCAAAAAAAGACAAGCAAAACTCAAACCCTAAATGCAAAATGCAAAACACGAAATACAAAAACGCAAAACTCAAAGAGAGAGACAAACATAGAGAGAAGAAACTTTGAAGTGAATGAATTTTGTAAATGAATGTAAGAGTATATAAAATGCCCAAGGGTAGAGCATTCCAGTGTTGGAGAGTGATGTCCATTGAAGATGGATCCCAAGTGCAACCACCAGTTGGAGATGAGAGAGTGCTAAATAATGAAGGGTAGTAGGCTAGTTACCAAAACATAGCAATTTGAGGGTGTACCTAGTAAATGCAGTAGTGTACCGCTAGAGGAAGGTTGAAAAGTGATCACTTGAGGCAGAGAACTATCAACCAAAAATAGGAGAGGTATTTGTTGATGTAGAAGGCCTATTGGATAGCAAAAACGTAGGTACTATAGTAGTCACCTAATAGGAGTGATGGTAGTAGCCTATTGCCTAGCATCATATGCTAAAAACACAGGGTAATGAGGTGCTATGATGACACAATAAATGGAGACCTCTAAATAGCAAGGCGATGGCTAAAAATAGGTCAGCCCAAGATAGAATAGTAATGGGTTGTAGTCGGTGATGGAGCTAAACAACAAATGGTAGGTGGATAATGACTAAAATATGCACAGTAGAGCGAGAAACATGCACCAAAGAATAAGGTTAAATGGTGGATAGCCTATCTATTTATAGATGTTGAAGGCATCCCTAAACATTTAGGGTTTTGGGGGATCACTGAAACTCTCTCGAATCACACACCAAATGTTCATTTTTCATGATATTTTGGAGCTATTTTAAAAAAACTAATCTATTGTAAAGCATATTTTAGCTCAATACCCCCTCTTAGGCCCACAATTGAGCCTAAAAGGAAAGGCCTATAATCTTTACCCCAAAGCAACCAAGGCAACTGACAAAGGATGCATGTCTATTGCCTATTGGCCTAGCAAGACTACAGAGGCAATGGTTAGCTTATCAACGGAGTCCAAGTAGACACCCTAGAGAGGATAGGGCATTGGACAAAGGGTGCTTGTTAGCTACCCAATGGCCTACCAAGCCCCACAAAGGCCAATAGAACCACATTGAATGTTGTTTTTCTTTTTGGTGGAAAGTAAATTTAGGGGTGTCAATCAATTCAGTAACAATGACCCAAAAGATGGTGTCCTGCCACTACGTGGACACAATGTGAAAAACCCTGGAGTACATCATTATCTAGCTTTCTTATTGATCTAGAGCATCAATGTCATATTAGTCATTAGTGTCAATGTCCATAGTATGGATGGTTCAAAAATACACGACCTTTGGAAAAGTTTAGCATATTTTTTATATTTTGGATATTATTTCTTATAAATTCTTTTCAGCCATATTTTGAGATCTCATACAAAAAGAAGAGCTTTCGAATTCACACGAGCGTGATTGCAGTTTTTTAGGCCACAAACAATACTCCAACGGGAAGAATAAGAAAGAGCGATCTGGGAGAATTCTGAGCAAGTGTCCTAGAGGTTTACCCCCCTTTGAGAGCCAACGAAACCATCACATTTTCCATTTGAGTAGTTGTGAAGAAGCTAGTGTTTGGTGCATGTTTTTGGTCTACCAAGGAGCTCCAGGAGATCTAGTGCTTAGAGATTTCTTCCAAGTAGTCCCAAACAATGATCTTATTTATCCTTTTTAGATTCTATCAATACATAATGCTTTGAATCATTGAGCTTTGTCTTTATATTGTGTGAAGGCTTTGGTAGATTTGAATCCCTACCTATTCTTTTTCTTCTCTTTTATCTCCTATTCTCTACTTCTTTCTCTCTCTGATACCTAGTGAATACAACCTTTCTACTAAAACCCCTTCGAAATTGGTGAACCAACGTGAAAGATTGTCAGAAGGAAAGACAAGATGGGAGAATCTTCAAGGACAATTTCTAGTGACGTTTTGTAACAGTTAGTGTAGAATATGAACATGCTTATGTAGATCCATTACAACAACAGGTGATATAGACTTCATCTCAAACAATAGAGTGTGAGCTGAAGTTGTTTAATATTAGGAATGTATCTACATATTTGCATACCTATGCTCAAAAGATGAATTTTTTTGAGGTGACTCAACTTGCATGGGGCCAATATTTTGTACGGGGGTCACTATACATGAATTGAAGGCCCAAGTTACTAAATACTACATATAGGATGCTAATTGGGTAGCTTTCAAGAAGACAATGAAGAAAGAAATTTACATTGAAGACACTAGTTTGATAACCTGCAAGACTTTCCTGGAGTGGGTTCTACAACCCAACAAGAGTGTGGCTATAGAGTTATTAATAGCATTTAAAAGTTGGTTTGGACAATTAGACCTTGCAGAATAGCATGCTCTTGCAAGTCAAAAATTGAATTGTTTCTACAAGCCGTAATCCCGAGCTTTAAGAGGATCTTGATAAATTTTTAGAGGATTTGACTATCGAGACATGGCTTAAAACAGAGTAGAGGCATGTTAAGAATGTTGTTACTGCAGTGGTGAAAAACCATAGATGAAGAGAATAATTGCATGTATCTAGCTTGCCCATTGTTACAGGAAAAGCAGTTGATGTATCTAATAAATAAGCCATCTTCTTCTATGGCTAACCCTATGACTGCACCTACTATTCTCCCTATTAAGGAAGATGCATTAGAAGAATTGGTTAAAGGCATGTGGGATTTTCGATTGAAGGTCACAAAATTGGATGAGAAAGGAAAAGCTAGAAGGGGAGGAACAATAGCTCTCCTAAACCAAAGAAAAGATGTATGTGGTATGATAGTTTGCAACATGAAAGGAAAGATTGTATTGCTTATCAGGAGGCCTTGGCATGACAACTCATCTTTTGGAAAGATGGCAAGATCCATGCACAAGAAATAAGATTGCCTCTTGGTTAGAATTTTTGAAAGGGAGGTATGCAAAAGTTGTTGGAAGACTTGACTATTCGAAATGCTTATGCGGTTGTACATGTTGTTACTTTTGGTCTCTAGTTGGATAGAATGCTTGGACAAGTGAATCGAAAGGCTACAATATGGACACATGTTTTTTATGTAACTGAAAAGAGTAAATTTATTGATACTAAAATGTCTCATGCAGGGCAAGATGTTCGTGTCATGACTAATTGGGAATCACCGATCGATGCATATTCAATGTATGCATATTTAGCAAAAGTACAAAACAAGGATATACTTATGGAAGAGAAATGAAAGAGAGATGTAAATAATGCAAGGACATCTAAGAGAGTGACAAGAAGAAGTGTGGATCAGCCTAAAGCTACAAATTAGCCACCTCTCGAGCATGTTATGAAAGAGGTTAGTCAAGAGTAGAAATAGGATAGCAAGTAAAAGGGCAAAAAGAAGGGCAAACAGCCGAGTTATAAGTTGCAATCAAATATTAAGACAACTATGGATGCCTTGGAAGATCTTGTAGTGGAAGAGTTAGCAATTGCATATGTAGATTTTCTTCATGCATCTGAAGAGGTTTATGAAGCTCATGTTTTACTTGATGTAGGGACTCAAAGGAAGATTGGTGACTTACTGGATGTACATGATTTGCAAGACATAGTTGGTGCCTTTGAGACAGTCCATGAGCTAGAGACTATGTAGATAAAGGATCTTGTTTATGATGCTCCATAGTTAGAAAATATTTTGAATGCTTTGTTAGAGATCTTGATAGAAAATTTAAAAGTGCTTCAAGATATGGACTGGTTCACTATTTTTGGTGATGGTCAGCATGTGTTGGATGCAAGTGAGGCTTAGTTTATGTTTGATGTGGTATATAATGGCTAGTATTAGGAGATTTCCATGTGTTGGACTTTGAAAGAGTAGGCATGTTGCTATGTGTTTGTTGATGGATGCATTGATAGCATGTATACCCAGATTCAATAACCTCTAGTATATGATGCACACCCAAGGCTTGATGACCCTAAAGTGGATGCTCGATATGGCATTAGAGTTGTGTATATGCTAGTCATTTTGATCTATGATCTAGGGGGATGCCTTCTTATGTGCAAGCATGATGAACGTCAAGTTGATACTATGGGTTTTTGACTCAGGTGGGGCATTGGTGGCAACTACTGGAGGATGTGCAGGTTCAGAGAGTCGATGTCATGCCACTATGTGGACATAGCGTGAAAAACCCTGGAGTGCATCATCATTTAGCTTTCTTATTGATCTAGAGAGTCAATGCATATTAGTCATTACTGTCAATGTACATAGTATGAATGGTTCAAAAATACAAGATTCTTGGATAGGTTCAGTCTATTTTTTATATTTTGAATATTATTTCTTATAAATATTCTAAAAAGGTATAGTGAGATTCTAGAATAGGGTGTCATGCAAAAAACAAGTTGCTTTTCAACTTGTTTTTGAGATCTCATGCAAAAAGAAGGGCTTTCGAATTCATGTAGGCACAATCACAATTTTCAAGCAGCAAACAATATTCTAGACATGAAGAATAAGAAGAAAGTGATCTCGGAGAATTTTTAACAGAGTGTCTTGTAGTTTTGACCCCCTTTTGCAGCCAACAAAACCATTAGATTTTCCATGTGAGCAGCTAAGAAGAAGCTAGTGTTTGGTGCACATTTTTTGTCTACTAGGAGTTGGAGATTGCTTCGAAGTAGTCCCAAACATAAATTTTAAAAATCTTTTTAGGGTCTATCAATACATAATGCTTTGAATCATTGAGTTTTGTATTTATATTGTGTAAAGGCTTTTGGAATATTTGAATCCCTATATATTCTTTTTCTTCTCTTCTATCTCCTATTCTCTACTTCCTTCTCTATCTGATCCCTAATGGATACAACCTTTCAACTAAAGCCCCTTTGACAAATAGGAGTAGGGATGGTACAACCAACATATCACAAAATTGTACAAGCTTACCCAACCATTCCAGGATTGAGATGATGAGAGAAAGGTGATGGAGTATCATGTGAAGAAGGTGATGGTGCAATCTGCCAATAAAAGTAGTTTAGGATTTTTCTAGTGATGCTTTGCAAAATGGGATGCATAGAATGCTATATGCTTAAGAATGCTCATGTAGTAGGTGTTACTTGGACAATGTCCCTTATCAGGAAAGTGCTTGCTTGCTCTAGCAAACGCTTTCCCGATGGCTTGACCTTTGGTAGTGTGTGCGAAACTTATTTTTCTTAGGAATTTGTTGCCAAAGGGATCATATTTCTTTGGTTCCATTAGAGAAAGTGGTGTTGTTACTGTGTTTCCCGCAGCACAGAGGAGTGAAAAATGGAAAAAAATGAAAATAGCAAAAAAGGTCCAGGATAAAAGCAGAAAAAGGCACCTTGACCGGTAACCAGTCCTTGAAAAATTTAAATGTTCGGGCACGACCCTCAAAAAGCCTCAGTGTCAGCCCGAGACAACAAAAGAGAAAAAGGGAGCACCATTAAAATGTGGGAGCGCCCCCGAATCTTTGTAAAAGAGTGCCAGGCTTGGTCTTGTGTAAAGTGTACGCATTAGTTGGGAATAGGATAAATTAGAATGGTGGGAAATGGGAAAAAGGGCCTACGCTACGGCCGGCCATGTAAAAGAGGAAAAAGGGGATGACCACCCAAAAAGGATTTAGGGCTTTGTATATAAATTTGAAAAGTGAATGAGAAGCTCATTCTTTAGTGTGTGGCAAAAAGAGTCTTCTTCTTCCTCTCTTCTTCTCTCCTTCTTGCTTGTGTGTGCTCTTGAGAGAGGGAGTGTGAGAGTGTGAGGGAGTGAGTGTGTGTGAGAGTGAGGGATCAAGAGGGTGAAGCTCTTCACCATCTCCTCTTCTCTTCTTCTTTTCTCTTCTCTTCTCTTCTCTTGAGCGCGTTGCTATGGAGGATGGAGCTTGGAGATGGAGGAGACTTGAGGATGCTTGAGCTAGCATCAAGAATCATGGAGCTACCGAAGTGCAAGGGAGAGGAGGGTACTCGATCAAGCATCAAGGTAAGCTCACTACACTCGTAGGATGGACAACGCATCGGCTAGGTGAGAGATAGCCATTAGAGCTCGCTTGGAACGCTTGAAACAATAAGAAGTCCGTGGGTCTTGGCGGTTGAGCGAAAGCTCCCACATTTTGGTTCCGTTGCCGGGACCAATGGATTCAAGCTTGAGCACTTACGCGCCTCACATCGAGCATCGAAGTAGGGTATTCATCCCCGAAACGGAGCTTGAGATAGGTAGGAAGTTGGGTGTTTTTTATCTTCAAAACATGTAAGTATTTTGGGATATTCTAGTTATTTGATGATTGGAAAACACGGAGAAATTAATTCAGTATTTTGCTTTCGATTTGTGTTGTGTTTAGAGTAGGTTAATAGTAGGAAATCACACCCGAGAGGCATAGGGTTTGCTGCTGTAAAACAGGGAGAAAATCAGGGAAAACAGGGGGAAAATGGAGGAAATGCGCATTTGAGTGCGTAGGAATCACTAGGAGAGTGATCTGTAGCATCTGAGGAATGACCAGCAGGGTTATAAGTCCTAGAACGGCAAGGGAATTCTCATTCGCAACCAGTTGAGAGAGAGAGGGACACAGAGAGAGAGAGAGAGAGAGCTTGGGCGACCGTTCGATCGATCAGGGCACGGAGTGACGTTGCTATCGGCGATCCCCAGGTATATAGATCTCTCCCCCATCACTCCAACATCACTCCTGGTGAATTTTGTAGCCTATAATCATCGATGTCTTGAGATTTTGGACGAATTTGTGCCCGAAAGTGCATCGGGCCGGTGGAACCGGACACCCGATTCAGTGTCTGATTTTCAGAATCGGACGCTCAGACAACCGTCCGATCGGACCAACCTGTCCGACTCACACATTCGGTTGCTCGGACAACCGTCCGATAGGACCAACCCGTCCGACTCGGACTCGGACACTCGGACACTCGGACTCGGACACTTGGACACTCTGACCAACCCCGTCCGATCAGATTACTTGTCCGATTTTCTGATTTAGGAAATCGGACTCACGAGTTAGGACACGTCAGCAATCGGACCACACGCCTGGTCCAATCGGACCACTTGTCCGATTTCTGAAAATGGACACCTAACCCTCGTCCGATTCTGAGACTGGGACGGCTCAAACTCAGACCCACCTGGTCCGATTCCTAGAATCGGACCACTGATAAATCGGACCACTGGTAAATCGGACGTCCGATTCCCAGAGTCGGACACACCTTAGGGGAAAACATCAAAGCTTGACCCCCACGAGCAACTGGAAGCGCAACCCGCTCTAGGACAACATGGCGAACGCCTTGTAGGCAGTTCCCGACGTAGGAGCCAAGACCAAGGGACAGGGGGATAGTGCTGGAGCACTCCCCAATGACCTAACGCGTTGAGAACAGAAATCCAATCGGAGGACCCCCTAGTGAACGGTAAGAAGTAGCGCAGACCCTAGAACCCACTAGAACGGCCAGGGCTTGAGCAACAAAGCCTATCAGGCCCGAAAGGAGCAAGAGTGAGTAAGACATCGAGGAATTGCTTGCGGCACTCACATTGAATTTCTGCACTTGAAGTACACTTAAGAAAGCTGAAAGCCTGATTGGGCACAAGTGCACGAGAAACGACACACTCACCAAGTGACCATAAATTGAGGTTTGTATTCAATAATCAAAGGAACTCACTCAGATAAATCACTCAAGGAACCCACCAATAGGAGAGGACCCAAGACATAGACAAACAATTGAAGCGCAGGGTAGGACTAAGCAAGGAGCGCCAACGACGAGGATCTGTCAAGACTATTCAACCTGATCGACAGTGCAGCGGGGCGCAAGAATTCGACCATGAAGGAAGAAAGCTCAGACCATCGGTCTAATGAGGAGCTCGATTTGAGTGTATTCCCAGATGCTATACAACAGATAGTGAGCAGTTACGACGCGCATACCCGTTACGAGCACCGCGGCAGGACAGCAGACGCAATCATTGCAGACCTAGAGGAGGAGAGAAGGCTATCTTGTAAGGCATTGCAGGGCATAGCTGATTATAATATGGATCAATAGGCTAGGAGCCAAAGGCAAAGCATGGAGCTGCATGAGGTGCAGCGAGTGCTGAACTTGGCTGGCCGAAACCGAACAGACCATGAGAGAGCACTAGAAGGAGACCTGACATTGAGCGAGCTCCTCATTAAACGACTGCTCGATAACACCGCAGTAGAGCAGAGTGCCATCGCACTAGCAATGTCTCTGCTTGCAGGATTAGGGGCAAACCAGGGCTCAAAGAGCCAGGCCAAAACACCGATTGTTGCTATGCAACGCGATAAGTACCAACTGCATGACGATCCATATAGCTTTGTTGAGTAGTTTGAGCAAGTATGCGAAGCCAACGGCCTCAACGACCAAACTCAACGTTCGCAAGAATTCGGGCTTTGCTTAGGTGACAAGGGTAGGACGTGGTATACAAGCTTGGATGCCGTTGAACGAGCCAACTTCAATAATCTCAAGGATCTCTTCGTCAAGAGGTTCGCCGAACCCAGATACTTTGATAACCTGCTAGTACGCTTGATGAATGTCAAGCAGAAAGAGAAGGAGGACATCCGCGACTACGTGACCCATGTGAGAAGTCTCTTTAAGAGAATCCCTCTAGGCGAGTGATTGACTGACAGAGCAGTTTCAACTGTATTCATTAGCAAAATTTGAGACAAGGAGTTATATAAGGCATTGGCAGGCAACTCAAGCTTGCAAGGGGACGTGGTGGCTAGAGTTTTTGAGAAAGCCATCAGAGTCAATGACCAGCTGAAAGAGCGGAGCTCTAGGAGCTCAAATCTAGAAGAGACCAACCTGTGAAGCTCAGAGAGAATGTCAATCTCTAGTGAGCGGTCAATCCCATCATCCCAAGATAAGGGGAAGACCACCGAGACAGACCAAGGCCTGGACCAAGGCCTGGTTGAGGTGAAGATGGAATTAGCCAAGATACCAGACATGCTAAGACGACCAACGCACCCGCACATCCAATGCGTGTACTGTGGCGGAAACCACTTGCCGATCGAGTGTCAAGACCCTAGGTCAAGACCTTGCGCTAACTGTGGTAGGTTCGGCCATGATATCGCACACTACAGACTACCAAGAAGACTTTCATACTCGCAACCCTATGGCCAGCCTTATCTAGCTAACAGGCCGCAGCCATTCTTCGAAAGGGGAGCCCCAATGGCTCTACCCGCGCCTAACGATATGAAACCAGCCATCCCTAGAATGGACATAAATCTTATAGGCATTCCTAGACCGCCTGGTCCTTATGTGACCCACCCACCGAGCGACGCTCCAGTACAATATGTGGAGGAGCCGAATGATAAAGAGACCTACATATACCCTTATGTCTCGCATGACGACAAGGGAAACATGGTCCTCATGGATTATTGACCCGTGCTGGTGATGGCGTTAGGACGAGGACGGGGCAGAGGCCTAGGAGGGCAGCCACAGGATCCAGTCACTTGTTGGACTTGCAGACACCCCGATCATGTCTCATCACGCTGCCCTGAAAGAGAGCAGCAAAACAAGGACAAGGCTGACCAAAGGTGCGCCGAGTGCGGAATCACCCATCTTTTCATAGATTGCCCAAAGCGGAAGCCGTCCTCTAGCTCAACCAATTTGCCATCCATCCCATTGGGGTTGTTTAGTGTCGAAAACCCCGATGGGGAGGCCACACCTATTCCCTTGCGAGTTATGACCCGAGCCCAAATGAAGCAGGCCATCATCTCTCTGCCAAGACCTAGCAATCTTGACGCAGCCTCGATAGGAAAGAAAAGTCGCAGGCGAAAAAAGAAGAGATCAGAAGCTAAGGTTGCACTAAAGACAGAGAGTGCTACGACTCTACCCACGGGGAAGAAATTCTCAGACGCGGAGGCAGAGACTTCAACCCCTAAGAAAGCCAAAAAGGGAAGCGCTAAGGTAGGGGAATATCCGCATCCAAAGGGACAATTAGAGGCCATAGAAAAGGTGAAGGAATGGGTGAGGAAGGCTCAACAGCATCTCAAAGACGCTGAACCCATCATAGAGGACAAAATTGATGATCTCTCCAGCATAAGCATGCCAATATCACCGCCTCAACCTAAGTCGGCCGAAGCAACTATGCCACAAGCAGTGCCGCTGAGACCAAGCCTAGACGCAACAGAGCCGCAGATCAGCCGTAGCCATTAGCCCGAACAGTCTAGGCTAAAGGAAGGACGAGTATCTAACGATCTCCTGACCACGCTAGTGACCACCCCTATAACACTTAGCCTGGGAGATCTGCTTAAGCAGCACCGTGCCCTATGGCAAGACCTTAAGCAGTGGGTCGAAGGATCACAAGAGCAGGTCATGGCAGACCCTCGAGATCAAGATGCAGAAACACAATTGCCAAGCTTGACGCTGCACTCTGTGCCTAAATCTTTGCACATCAATGCCTTTTGGGAAGGCTCTGAGATGCACGCGGTCCTGCCGGTCCTAGCCCTGGGTGGCACAACAAGGAAGGGAATCGTAGACACGGGAGCCGGGGTTAGTGTGCTTAGCCATGCAGTGCTTGAGACTTGGGGAAACCCGCTTGTCGAAGCTGCTAGGTTTAACGTCACGCTAGCAAACGGTATGAGAGTGAAGCCATTCGGGGTACTGAAGAATTGGCCAGTGAAGATCGTAAGTGTCGAGTTCTCTGTCGACTTTATAGTCATGAAGGGACTGGACTACGATGTCCTACTAGGCCGACCCTGGATGTGCAATGCTAGAGTCATCGAAGATTGGGGTAACGGCTTGATCTTCCTTGGCAATAGAACTGATGTCATGAGAATAGAGATGGACACTTGGAAGACCTCACCAGTCGACCTAGATGCCATCTCTGCTATACTCAAGGGGAACACTCAAGTCAAGAAGCCCTATGGGTCCTTACTCAAGTATATCCCGTGCCCAGAGGATGAGCGGGATTGGATGCACGTTCTCGCTACAATTGACCTGCCATTCTCAAACCATGAGGTGTATGAGCAGGCCATCAAAACGATCGGCAAGACCAACGAAGCACTCTCTACACCAGTCTACATGATGGCAGCAAGCCTTCATGGAAAGCCTAAGCCTATTACCTTCCAAGTGCCATCCAACAAAAGGGAACTCCAGGGGGTACTGGAATACCTAACGGACCAGCTACCTGGCAACCCAGCTGCCAACTTCAAACCACTACAGGATCTCTTAGAAGATTCCAAGTGGAAATGGACCAGGGTGCACGAGTTAAAACTCATGTATAACTGGGCCTTGGTTCCTGACTAACGACACGAGGCATACCAAGCCCTAGGAGATGACGAGCAGTCGAATGACAAAGATTCCTGCGATGAATACGAAGACTGCCAATCCTTCAGTGATGATGAGAGCGAGGGTGAAGTGGATACCATAGAATAGGACACTGAAGGACGAGAAATTGAGCAGATACAAGCAGACGCGAAGCCGCAGAAAAGGCAGGCTCTTAGAATGGAGCAAGGAGTCATGCACATGAAATGTGATCATGCTTGGTTGGAATGCATAGGAGCCATAGATCTTGCGCAATCAGGCCTAGCCCAACCAGGAACGACATCAATACTTAGAATCGAATCGCCATCTGAACTGCATCCACCAGGGGAGACCACCTCTTCTAGCGAAGATGGAGGGTTTGACTCTGAATCGGAAGTTACTTCGGATAGTGACCCAGAGATCCCTAGGCCGCCCATGACCAGACGCACCAAGGGGGACTTACCCATCCACCTGAGGCGCAGACGGTTAAGGCAGGATAAGGCAAAGCACCCCACCCCAGGGATACACGATCAGAAGAACAACGGAAGCCACAGGACCTCCCTAAATGCTTCACTAAATTCAAAAAAGGGGATAGGGTAGTGGTTCTGTTAGGTGCCAAGCGTCAAGGGTAGACGAGCGAACCAATCGAAGGACCAGCCAAGGTCAAGGAGGTAGACCTAGCCCTGGAAGGGGAGGCACCCCGACTAGTGTTCATTGCCGATGACTTGACTGGTAAAGAAGAGTTGAGTCTTGTCGCTCTCTTGCGGGAGTACATAGACGTATTTGCATGGTCCTTAGAAGAGCTACGCGGGGAAGATCCGAGTATTGTGACTCACAACATACCCATGATGGCGGATGCAACGCCGGTCAAGCAGTGACCGTACCCCATGAATCCAAAACACGCTCACGCTGTCAAAGAGGAAATTGACAAGCTGATGAGAGCTAGATTCATTTACGAAATTGAGCACATAGACTGAGTATCACCCATAGTCATTGTGATGAAGAAGAACGGAAAAATTGGAGTGTGCGTTAACTACAAGAAGGTGAACGCTGCTACGAAGAGAGACAACTATCCCTTGTCGCACACCGAGCACATGCTTGAGAGGGTGGCAGGCAAGGAAGCCTACAGTTTTCTGGATGGCTTCTCAGGGTACAACCAGGTGCAAGTGCATCCTGCAGACAGCAAGACCGCCTTTGCCACTGAGTGGGGTGTCTTTGCATACATAGTCATGCCCTTCGGATTGACCAATGCCCCTGCCACTTTCCAATGCCTCATGTGCACCATCTTTAAGGACATGCTTTGCAAGGAGTTAGAGGTCTTTGTCGATGATCTGTGTGTCCATTCGACCTGGATTGAACACTTAGACAAACTTTGCACAGTCTTTGAACAGTGTCGCTTATATTGTCTCTCCTTGAACCCCTTGAAGTGTCAGTTTTGGGTAAAGCACGGATGCATCTTAGGACACGTGGTGTCGAAGAATGGCATTGCCACTGACTTCTCAAAGGTCAGGGTTATTGTTGACCTTCCATCCCCAATTAATTACAAGGGAGTTCAATGCTTCTTAGGTCACACAAGATACTATCAGCGGTTTGTGCTGAACTACGCGCGCTGATCGCCAGGCCATTGTACAAGCTGTTGATTGTCTTCGAGTGGACCAAGGCATCCCAACGGGCATACGAAGAATTGAAAAAGGCTCTAACAATAGCACCAATTCTACGAGCCCCAGATTGGACCATTACCTTCCACGTACACATTGATGCTTCTAAGTTTGCCGTGGGGGCAGTGTTGTGCCAACTTGGTGAGCATAACTTAGATTACCCAGTGAGCTTTGCTAGTAGACAACTCACTAAGAAGGAGATGAATTATTCGACAATAGAAAGGGAGGGATTAGCCATGGTGTTCGCCGTGAAGAATTCTGGCATTATCTATTGGCCACACCTTTCATCTTCTTCGTGGACCATCAAGCCCTAATCTATTTAGTGAACAAACCTTGTGCTACAGGATACATAGCTCGATGGCTCCTCCTTCTCCTAGAGTTTGATTTCTCCATGGTGGTACGAAAGGGAAAACAACATTACATGGCTGATCACATGTCCCGTATACCCACAGGAGAAGCTGCTGGACAAGGCATCATTGACGAGTTACCTGGCGCCCACTTATTCCACCTATCCAGCGAGAGAGATCTATTTAAGGCTGATCTGACGCCATACTGGGCAGATGACATAGTCCAAGTGCTCGAGCACCGAGTACCTGAGCGACCAATAGAAAATGCATGACTTAGGCGCTTGATCCTGAAGATCCAGCCCTACCAGCTAATTGCAGGCCAACTCTATAGGCTGGGGCAAGACAGATTGCTACGTAGATGCATGTGTGAGTATGACATGCACGATGTGCTCTTAGAGGCGCACAATAGCATTGCAGGAGGACACTTTAGTGGAGACATGACAGCATGGAAGGTGCTGCAGTCCCAACTATGGTGGCTCACACTTTTCCATGACGCCAAGCGATTCGTCAAGCATTGTGACGAGTGCCAACGGACAAAAGTCCCGATTCGTAAGGATCAAATGGAGTTAACCCCAATTATTGCTCGCCAACCCTTCGAAAAATGGGGAATTGACTTCATAGGACCCATCAGCCCTGCGGCGCAGTACTCACAAGCCAAGTACATCGTGGTGGCCACGGATTACCTCATGAAATGGGCAGAGGCAAGAGCCACACGAAAAAATGACGCTAGGATGACTGCCAAGTTCTTATGGGAGCAAGTGATCTCGCGCTTCGGTTGCCCCATTGAACTGGTTAGCGACCAAGGCACACACTTCATCAACGAAGTGATAGCACATCTCCTATCCACCTTTCTTATCATCCATCGCAAATCCTCACCATACAACCCTCAGGCTAATGGCCAGGTAGAATCAACTAACAAAATTCTTATCAATGTCCTGACTAAAGTAGTCTTAGCCTCACGAAGCGACTGGGACAATAAGTTGATGGCAGCCTTGTGGGCCTACCGCACAGCTTATAAAACGACCGTCGCGGCCAAACCCCCTTTAGGCTGACCTATGGAACTGAGGCAATTCTACCATTAGAATTCTTCGTCCCTAGCTTGAGAATAGCACTCCAAGAATGATGGGAAGGGAAGGAAACATGGATGCAATGCCTGGTCGAGTTGGAACGCCCTATCAGAGACTCGTCTTCTAGCCACCCACTTACTTATCTATGAGAAAGCCTGACGAAAGAGCTGGTTTGACAAGCATGTCAAGCAACGAGAGTTTGAACAGGGTGACTTAGTGCTCCTCTACTCAGTTAAAGGACATAAGCAAAAGATGAAATTCAGAGGTCTTGGACCCTTCAAGAGTCGGGCAATCAGCCGAACCGGTAATGTCGAGCTTGAGACCCTGGACGGTGAAGGAATAGGCTTCTTCAATGGCAGTCGTGTCAAGAAGTACTTCCCTCCCACTCATCCTTTGCATGAGCTACCAATGTTAGAACCACCGGTCAAAATACGAGCAGCCACAATCACTGAAATCAACGAAGATGATGAGGAAGCTGTAGAACCCGCCTACCTCTATGTCACGGTCTCATTGCCAAGCAAACATGCACTTTCAACGCCTTGATTGATGAGGGAGCAGACTTCAATGTCTTAACGCACAAGCATTGGATCCAACTTGGCAAACCACTACTTCAACCCACAGCTGCCAAATTAAGCCCATATGGGGCTCAATCTTACGCACTTCTCGGCAAGTGCAGAGTCACCGTTTCTATCGAGTCTGAGACTATTCCAATGCTATTTTACGTGTTGCCCAGTGCTACAGATGCAGGCATGGAGTCGCTGCTCGGGCGAACCTTCAAAAAGCTGGCTCACTGCAATGTTGATTATGAGTCGCAACGCATCCACCTAGCAATCGGCAACGTGCGCATTGTCACAGCTTTCAGCAAGGGTTGCGCGACACCATCCCCGTCCGCATGTCCATCGATAGAAACATCCATAGGCAAGATTAAGGAGGGGGGTAGTGCGCGTCTGCCGCTCCCCGACTTCCATAAACCGCAGCCCGCAACAATCAAAGCAAGGACCCAACAGCCTCGCTTTCAATGGGTGCCTAAACAGCCGCAACAATCGCCTAGGAATCGACGCACCTATCCGCATAAGACCTAGAACTCTAAACCTAGGAGGCCAAGACGCAATCACCGAAAGCGCCGTGTGATTAAGAAAATATGGGTCCCTAAAACCCTCTTGCGTGCGCAAGGCTACTATGAGGGAAATGCCTCACTGCAGATCCCTAAGGCCCCCGCGGCCAAAGTCACTAGTCATATGCTACCCTCAAGCTTGATTAGCCCACGCCCCCCAACACCTCAAGGCCATAGGCTGCAGTGCTCCCCAAAGCCCTAGCCATCCGACTCATCTATGCTTTGGCCCAAGCGAGTCGCGCAAACCTATCAGCCCAAGCACCAGCCACCGTCACAGGTGGCATCATCCGACCAAGTCAATCTGACTCTCCACAGCAAAGCCGACTACAGCAGCCCAGCTGTTGTGACTGACCCTAACCCGCCCATCTTCCAAACAGCCCGGTTGCAGGCTCAGGAAAACTCCCAATTGCAACTATGTACTGTCGAAGCCTCTAGTTCTAGCAAACCTCAACCGCTCGTCAACCTTACGCCCTCCTATGAACGGAAGTCATTTCTAGCGCTAGCCACTGACCTTACAGAGGACACTGGAGATGATGTGGTGGCCTGCATCAAACAGCTTGATGCCACCTTCGTGTCGCTAGCCCTCAGCTATGACCACTTGGACTTGGGTCTATTAGAGGAACCCTTTGCAACGGAAGTGTGCAATATGCCTTGCTCTTGGGAGACTTTTGAATTCGCCTTTGCACAGGCTTCTCACTCTACTGTGTGCTCGGTAGCGAGGTCTCCAAAGAGTAAGCCATTAAGAAACTTCTGCTATCACTGACCAAGAGACTGCAAGGTTATCTCACCTTGCTGATACTGGATCACCCTTCTTGAGGCAGTGGTACGCTCTTAGGTTGCAATGGGAGGTTGACGGATGTCGCATAATGACCAATGCCGAGCGATGCCGAGCCATCAAAACAGCCGAGTATGATCCCACTTACGTCACGCCTACCTCGTATAGAGTGCTAACTACTCTTCGTGGGCAACCCATGGACGAGCACATCAAGGGGCACCCCTACCTTGATTGCCTCCTAACAGAGGAAGAGATCCACATTGCAAGTAGGGTCGATTCTGGAAATCTCCTAACTGATGTTCTGACATACATCACACATGTCGGTATCCGCCCATTCGAATTAGACAGGGAAGCTTAGCTAGAGTATAACCCCAACTTCTACGCCTGGCTCTTGCACAAATAGACCGACGCCCTTTATGCTGAACGCCCTTGGCCTCTCAACCTCCAATCCTAGGACGGATTCTTCTCGTTCCAAAGGGGGAAGGGGGTAATAAGGTGGAACGTAAAATAATAAACAAGGGAAATCTAAAAAGTAAACCAAGAATGAAATGTCAGATAAATTTGAAATGCAAGGGTAAGATGTGATGGTAAAAGTCTGAAAAGCAAAGTTAAGGCTATGTTCAATAAAATCTGCCACGCTTTTATTCCTCCAACAAATTAGTTATCAAAAAGCACTAAAAGTGAAAATGACTGAACTTGCAGGTAACAATCATGGCAAGCCAGGACAAAGCGGGCAAGCTCCCCTTCTCAGAGGAGGAGCAAGCGAAGTACGGCCTTACGATGGAGACGAGAGCCTTCAACCAGTTGAAGTTTCGTCACGTCTTCAACCTTGAAGACGTGGCCATCGAAGAGCCGACAGTACGCCAAATCATAGATCAGTGCCACCTGCAGAAGTACTGGATGCAGTGGGCTAGAGGGTGGACTACACCCAGTGCGCTGACTTCTTGCGCACCTTCAATAGGAACAAAGGCACCATCATGGTGCGCGACAATGAAGCCACCAGACAGGTGCAGATCGAGCTGACCCCCGAGTTGGTGGAAAGGACATTAGGGCTGTCGAATAAGGTGGAAAGAAAGCCGAAAAGAGACATCTACGCCATGTTGGGAATGGACAAGGTGAAGGTCCATACCAATGATGGGATTAGCCTGGTGGACATCCCCAACCCAGAAATCCAGCTACAGGCAAAGATGGTGCACGCCTTATTCTCAAGCTAGAGGTATAACAACATAATGAGACGAATCAATGTACCTCTGCTCGACAGCATTGCGGCGCAATCGTTGGATGAGGTGAACCTTAATGGGTTTGTAAGGAAAACAATAGAGGCTTCGGCTAAGGCCGTGGCAACAGGAGGAAGAGCCGTTGGAGGGGAGTCCCCGTCGTCCCGATCAACCCGCAAGGCATCATCCTCCAAAGCCACAACCATAGGGTTTGGAGGTGTCCTTACAGCCATCATCCAAGAAGCACTAGGGCAAGGATGAGAAGGAGGAGACAAGAAGGGAGGTGATGAAGGAAGTGACGAATCACCGTCACAATCCCCACCTCACATAGAAGAGCAGCAAAGGTTGTCAGATGAAATGGAGACGGACACAGGCGAAGAGGGAGAATCCCAGAGCACCCCACAGAGGCACGCAGAACAACGAACCAAAGCCCTGCATGGAAAAAGGGAAGAGGAGTGAAAGAAGAAAGAAAAGGAAGATCTGGAGAGGGCTCGAAGGGAGTCAGTCATGGATGAGGAGGAGAGAAAAAACAAGACTGAAGAGAAGCTGAGAAGGAGGGAAGAGGAAGAAATAGAGGTTGCTACCCGTCGTTCCATCGAGGAGCAGCACAAAAGAGGCGAGAAAGGCGCAGAGAGCCCGCACCGAACGGAGGCACCAGGTCCCAGTACCAATGTGCCGGAAATCGAACCCCTACCCCTAGCAGAAGGAAAAGGAAAAGATCCGATGATGCCAACTCTCCCCCTCTTCATACCATCCATGCCAACCAGTCCTATCATCATGACACCCACTGCCACCGCCACCCAAGGTTCTACCCCAAAAGTCGATGAGAGCAATGTGGTCACTTGGCTACAATTCGTGGTGGAACAAAAGCTGGCAAGAGAAGAGGCCGCCGCCACCCCAGTATCAGGAGTCAAAAGGGCAGCCACGGCTGAACTGGAGCCAAGGTCGGAGCTGAAGAGGCAAAAAACAGAAGACATTGTCACCACCACCACCATGCCCCACCCCCCACCTCCAGTAGGCCAATACGACGAATATGTTAAGGAGCTGCTCTCACAGTTAGAAAGGGCTAGGGAAGAAAGGAGAACCGCCATGTAGGAGCTGGCAACAGAACGAGAATCACGAGCCGCTCTCGAGCTGGAGAGAACAAAGCAGATAATAGAATACCAACGGGAGATCAATGCGCTCAGGGAGGAAGCTAGCAATAAGAATGCAGAGGAATTAAAGGCCCTGAAGGAACGTGATGCTGCTTAGGAAGGAAGGAGAAAAATCTTGATGGAGCGTCTTAACGGGGAGAGGGAGACCAATGCTCATCTACGGCGCAAGAATGATCAGCTATCTGCAGTCAACCTGGAAGCACAAAGCCAGCTTGACAAGATTAGACAGGAGGCTGCAGAGCTGGACCAGTTAAGGGAAAAGCAGGTGCGAAGGATGCAGGTGAAGCTGGACCAGCTCAATGCACAGATCGCCGATGAATGCCAGAAGCAGTTCCACCTGCACCGCAAGCTCGAGGCCCAGCAACAACAACTCATGGCTATGACCCTCCATCAGGGGGAGAGCCTGGAAGATATGGAAAAAAGAGCAAAAGAATGGGCTGATCAGAATGAGGGGAGAATATGGGACTTGGCACGCCGGCTAGCCAAAGCCGAAGGAGATAGGGTGCTGGCTAAGAATCAGGCAGAGGCAGCCCAGCTCTCCATGATAACCCAGCTCTCCATGATAGCCCAGTAGCACACCTTCCTCAATACACTGCTCCACTCCACCAAACCGGAAGGAAACGAAGCCAATGATTAGCTGCTGCAGAAGAAGCTAACCATTGCATGCAGAGCTCTAACAACAGGCCTGCATGTGCCACTACATCTAAGAGGCCTGCCGCAGAGCCTAGAGAAGCAAAGAAGATATCTTGCACAGGTAGGCCTGACGGCGCAAGAAATAGATGAACTCAGTTTCACAGAGGCGAAGGCACAAGAAGACGTGCAAGCAGAAGGGGGTGAACCGGAGTTCAATCTAGGACCTCAGGAGGAGGAATACGTCCCACCACCCCCTCAGCCACAACAAGCGAAAGTGCAACCCCCTGATACGTCTGCTAAGAGAAGAGCAGCTTAGGCTAACCACAGGAAAGAAATGGTAGAGAAGGCAAGGAAAAAGCTGAATGTTAGACCTATTCCAAGACAGCATGCCCCTCTTCTACCGCACCCTCAAGATCCCCCTGCTGAATTCCATGCCGAATTGATTATCTGGGAACAGCAGGAATATAACCGCGACCCCTTCGACTTGGGCTTTGAGTTTCCCGCTACCTTGAACAGAGTACTGCCCATTCAACTTGTAAATGACGTCATCCCTATGGATGCAAGGCTCAAGGCCAAGTGATTAGCGGAGCGAGAGGCCCACCCAACTACTTGGGGAGCCGAGGACCGTGAATTTTGGCAGGATAAAGTCCTCCAGGTGCCTAGATCGGTGGAAGGCTATAATTGCCAACCCACCTGGAGAAGACGCATTTTTGACGTCAACCTTGACGCGTGGATGGCATTTTGCAACATCCTCCCTTCTGAGAGAAACGACCCTACTTTTATGCCACAGGGGTAGGGGTCGACTTTAATCCGTCCATCCACGGTAGGTTCGACTTTCCCATTATCTATAACACCAATAGCACCTCTCATAGGGACGCCCTTCTCTTCACCCTCCCTAATTTATACAGCTCTATAGAAAGATTTCTTAGCGAGTTCACCTCCTGTCCTGACCCTGCCTTCATAACCACTTGTAATTATCTTAGACTAATTAGGATCCTAGTCCACCAAGAGCCCGCACCCCAAGAACGCCACCTCCCATCCCTCTACTTCGACCCCAACGCCATAGATAGCAGCACCATGACTCACCTCATGATGCGTGCTTCTCTTTTGCCATATTTTCGTGTTGCACTGCTCGAAGATATGAGTGACAGCAAATTCACCCAGTGCAACCACCCCTTCCTTTCTACCACCACTCTCAAAACCCGCCTCAACCTCAAGGGCTACTTATTGAGTCGTAGATTCCTTAACAAGGCCCCTCGCCCTCCACCATTCGGATAACGAGGAGTAAGCTCCTGTCATGCCCCTGTATCACATGTCTCCAAGTATATGCCGCTTTATGTTTATTGTTTTTTTTTTAAAGAAAAAAAAGAAGAAAAAGAAGAAAGAAGCACCACAATCATTGCACCTAGGGTTCTCCCTAGCCCCCTCCCCACTTCACACTTAGGGCACATCAAGGGCAGGACTTTCAGACCTGTCACCTTAAGACTTGCACCGCACCTCCAACGAAGCATGAACTGGATCCTCAAGTGTGGGACGTTACCAAGGGCAGACCCATCTCCCAGTTCCACCACCACGGGCACCACACACTACACGGCGAGACAGACACACCCCTTAGGGAGTGCACAACTTTTCTTGCACGTTATGTTCGAGTTTCAAGACATGGCTACCCGTGGAAGAGGATCACCCACGGCATCCTTTGATGACCAAAACTTCTTGGCATTTGCCGGCATCCAGCCATCTGCCTGCTGATGGCAAGTCAAGGTAGAACTGCCATTGGCATAGATCTTGGAACCCCATCGTCCAATGATCCATGCCCAATGCCTCAAGATCTACGGATTGCTTATTGATTCCACAAGCTTGAAGACCTTCAACTCAAAACTGAAGACGTTCAACTCAAAGACAAGGATCTTCAATCAAAGCCACATGTTTTCGAGGCAAACAACGTTCGGGGGGTTTCTCCAGAATAAGTCCCTCCAATACCATCCTCCTAAGGGATTTCTTATTGCTTCAAGTGTTTCTGATACTCAAAAGACGACCAGCTACATAAGGAGTGCCACAACAGTGTGAAAGGTACCGAGTATCCTTATGGAGCCTAAAGGACGCCGGAATATTTCCTGGTCATCGTCCTTAACCTCCATCACCTATCATTCACCCAACCACATTGGAAGCAGTGTCACCCACCTACCTATTCCGCCTAGCAGCCAACCTAACTAGCCACTATGTCCCACCGTAGTGCCATGGGACTCGCACTTGGCTAGGAGCGGGGTAATGTTACCGTGTTTCCCGCAACACAGAGGAGCAGAAAATGGAAAAAAATGGAAATAGCAAAAAAGGCGCAGGATAAAAGCATAAAAAGGCGCCTTGACTGGTAACCAGTCCCTGAAAAATTTAAATGTTCAGGCACGACCCTCAGAAAGCCTCGGTGTCGGCCCGAGACAACAAAAGAGAAAAAGGGCGCACCATTAAAATGTGGGAGCGCCCTTGAATCTTTGTAAAAGAGTGCCAGGCTCGCTTCTGTACAAAGTGTACGCATTAATTGGGAATAGGATAAATTAGAATGGTAGGAAATGGGAAGAAGGGCCTAGGCTACGGCCGGCCATGTAAAAGAGGGAAAAGGGGATGACCGCCCAAAAAGGATTTAGGGCTTTGTATATAAAGTTGAAAAGTGAATGAGAAGCTCATTCTTTGGTGTGTGGCAAAAAGAGTCTTCTTCTTCCTCTCTTCTTCTCTCCTTCTTGCTTGTGTGTTCCCTTGAGAGAGGGAGTGTGAGAGTGTGAGGGAGTGAGTGTGTGTGAGAGTGAGGGATCAAGAGGGTGAAGCTCTTCACCATCTCCTCTTCTCTTCTTCTCTTCTCTTCTCTTGCGCGCGTGGCTATGGAGGATGGAGCTTGGAGATGGAGGAGGCTTGAGGATGCTTGAGCTAGCATCAAGAATCATGGAGCTACCGGAGTGCAAGGGAGAGGAGGGTACTCGATCAAGCATCAAGGTAAGCTCACTACACTCGTAGGATCGACGGCGCGTCGGCTAGGTGAGAGATAGCCATTAGAGCTTGCTTGGAACGCTTGAAACAATAAGCGGTCCGTGGGTCTTGGCGGTTGAGCAAAAGCTCCCATAGGTGTCACCCTTGGTTTGTCTTTCCTTTGCATCTTGCGATTTCTTGCTGCCACCATTGCTAGTGGTTTTCATTTTCAAAGAAGAGGCAACCAACCCTTGCTCCTATGAATTGATGTTTGTGGAGGACTTCTTGTGGACTTGATCATGTAGACTCGCATAAAACAAGAATTGACACTTAAACTCATAGAAGGTTGGCATTCTAGGTAGTGAGATAATTTGTTGAATAAAATGGAAGTTTTTGTTGGGCAGTTTGCTCAAGAAGAATGTGACCTACATCAGACTCGAGGGAGCCCATAGTAGTGGCAAACTTGGTGAGTAAATGCCAATACTCGGCTAACTTGATTGTAAGATCATCTCCTTCCTTAACCCCTGCATTAACTCAACATTGGATGTGGCATTGCGAGCTCTACATTGATGGATATGATTAGGGTGAGCTAATCGAGGGTTCGGAATAAGCTCAATACCAATGATGAGGTCCCAAAGTCCCTAAGATTCAAGCACTTATTACATGAAGTTCAACCAAGTGGCGAAATTTAACCCGATTAAATGAGTCTTATCTGTGAATGCATTCTTGGCCATGGCAACAGGAGTGGTAGTGCTAGGAGATGGAGAAGTTGTCAAACGGGGATAGGGTGAATAGGGGAATAAGGTGGGGAATTGGAGTACACTTGGAAAGGAATCCTAGAGTGCCCACCATGCATACGAGAATTGTGCATAGTAGATCCAAATGTGGGCATGGGAAGACTAGGGATGGGCATGGTAACCACTTGAGGAGCTCATGGTGGAGAGATAGGGACATAGGGAGTAGAAGATGGAAATCCCTATATAGGAGCGACCCAAGGGATATGGGCCGATGATTGTCCACATAAGGAAAGGATGGATATCCTTACATTTGAAAAGTCATGTTGGGGGGGGGGGGGGGGGGTTTGTGAGTATCCGAGGGTAGTGAGGGGGATGCCCATCACAACCATCCCAAAGTGAGAGAATGTGGTAAAGTGGGGGTATGTAAAAGGTATAGTGTTAGAGGGTGGAATTTCCCATAATGATGGACTAAGAGGTGGTGGGACTGGAGGGTGGATATATGGTGGAATGGAGAAAGAGAAAATGTTAGAAGCGGAGAAGATGGAAGATCCAACCCCTAGTGTGCTTTGAGTGGAAGTGGAATGTAATCCAAGATTTTGGAATGAGGATGTGAATAGATCAGGATATGGACAAGATAGTGGTGGGATGGAAGGGAGTTGAGACGTGTGGTTTAATACTTAGTCAAATGAAATAGATGTCATGAATATACCTAATGAAGGGTATTTTCTTCGAGGGCCTTCTCTATTAAAGTTACCATATGAAAAATCATGTGGATCCTATGCAACAAAAGAATAAATAGGAGAGGGTTTTTGCTCATATGACTCAAAATATGAACCTAACACAAGGTCTAGTAGAGACAAAGGAGATGGATCACCAAACATGCCAAATGTCATAATCACTCCAAGATTAGAGAGATGGCCAAATACATCTTGACAGATACGTGAGCTCGAAGGAAATTGATCCAAATACATTGCAAGATGCTCGAGTATTATCTGTTGAGGTGGTTTGTTTGGCGGAGGAAAATTTTCCTCGATCCATTTTGACTGCTCAATTACATTTACTTGTACATTTGATTGATGAGATCGCACTTTGTGGGGCAGTCCATGTAAGGTGGATGTTTTTTCTTGAGCGCTTCATGAAAACCTTGAAAGATTTTGTGAGGCAAAAAGCACGGCCTAAGGGAAGCATGGCTGAGGGTTGGTTAGTGCAATCATCCCTTGTTTATATCTCTGAATATCTTGCTCAAGTGGATCCCTCTCAACCACAACTATGGAAAGATGATGAAGACTTGAGGATGACCTCTATAGTACCTCAAGGAAAAGGAATGAGTAAAGTGCTAACAAAAGAAGAACTTCGTAAGTTAAATAGTTTTTGTGTGCTCAATAGTGATGTTATGAGCAAATGGGTGACACTATATAATGAAGCAAGGGCAAGAAGAAAAAGTGAAAGACAAGAATTTCGCACTAGATATGGACGTAATGTCTCATTTCCAGATCATCTAAATGCGCTCCCACGTCATATTGACATAGATTGGTTACATGAGGAAATGGAGAGAATGGAAAAAGAGGAAATTAATATATCTCATGAAGAGTGGGAATACGCATGAGGTTGCTTATCAAAGGTGAGACATACTATCAATTAATTTGTTTCTATAAGTTTTATTTCATATAAATAATTGACATGTTTGATCTTTTATCTTTTACTACTAGTGCACATTATTCAATGCACTTTGGTGTGAAGGTAAACATCTTCGAACTCAACGTATAGATAAAAAGAGAAATACCCAAGATTGTGGTTTCCTTGCTCACTTCGAGGCTGCCAATGGTACCATGGAAGGTTATTGTGGCTTGATCCAAGATATTCTGAAGCTTGACTTCAGACGACTCTTTATATATGTACTAGATGTGAAGTAGTTTAAAGAAGTGGTAACAAATGGTGAGCATTGCACAATCAGACGTCATCCAAGTGGTTTTGTAATCATTGACTCTACAAAATTTCACCAAAACAAGAATGACACATTAGTACTACCTCAACAATGCGAGCAGGTATATATGCAAAGGCTAATTTTTTTATATGTATACACGTGATACATATACACAATATAATAAGTACTTAAGTTTTTTGCTTTTGTTTTTCAAATACAGGTTGTGTATCATCCAATGGTAAACAATAACCGATGGTGGTATGTCATCTCTATATCTAATCGTTCAAAACCAATATATGGTAATATTACCGACATGGAGATAGCAGATGACAATCCAACAATTAATGATGATGTGCATGATGACACCATAATGGATGATATGAGTGATATAGTACAAGATGAACCTCACGAGGATGTTCAAGGAAACGCAGAAGAAGACAATAATGTGATTGTCGATGATATTGATGAAGTTATTGAGCAATATAGCAACACATCTGATAGTGGAATAGACTTATTTGTTTCGTTACCTCTTGGTAACGTAGACCTAGAAGTAGATAGTTTAGCAAGGGCTGATCTCATTGAAGATGAGATGGATCATTCACTGTAACATACTTAATTTGCTTATTGATTCAATGTGTATTCCTAATTCTATGCTTTTTATCATGCGCACACGTGCATACTCAAGAATCAATAGTCAATTTTAAAGCAAGCATTGAATTTTCCATAATAAAAAGGAAGTATCTTTTATCATCTTCAAGTACATAGAGAAATTACGAGATACATATTGCAATGCTTGCTACTAATTGTAAGGTTTCTGTCGCTTGCCGCTAGTTACTTATATCAGGCTTGTCAACTGGAGGAACTGCCATTCATTAGAGAGCAATGAAAAAGTAATTATTAACTCTATTTTTAAATTCAATGATTCAATGTGTATTCTTAACTCTATGGTTTTTAACATGCGCACATGTGCATGCTCAAGAATCAATTTCAGGTGGTTAAATAATTACTAACTTTGGTTTTTCAATTATGTGAATTGCTAATTTTAGGTGGTTAAATAATTGTGCATCTGCTGGCACGTCTATATTAGCGTCTATTTGTGCAGATATATAGACGCAAAATTCGTGTCTATTTACATGCAGATTTACACGCATTTATAGACGCTCTTATAGACACGCCCGACTTTGCGCATCTAACGTGCGCATCTATGCCTCGTTTCTGTTGTAGTGAACTACTCTACTCCCGACATTGTTATGCTAAGATGGATTGCATACATTAAATCTCTCAACCCCAAATTAAAGAATATTGCAATAAAGGAGAATCCAGTTGCTTACATGCTCTCACGTGCAAGATATGACAATGAAGAAGAGCTGATAGAAGAAGATGAAGAAGAAGAATCTATACTTGCTGAATTTCATTCCATGACTGTTGAAAATACATTTTCAGTGTTGGAAACTGTGAGGAAGATGAGAGACGAAAGGAAGAGAGGAGAGAAGAGAGATATGAGACACCAAAAATGGAACCCCAGAAGTGTGTCAACTGAGCACACATGATAGGAATATATAGAGAGGACCAGAGGCGCTATATATAGATAGTAGACATACTATATATAGCTAACACCCCTGCTCAAATAAAGGTCCCTTACTATGGATGAAAAAACCCTTGGGGGCTCAAGGGAAAAACCCACAGCTCTATATAGGCCTACCGTTATATTAATATTCGAAATATAAAATTACAAAATTGATCTTACAAGAGCCTATTCATAGGCATCAAAGGAGCTACATCACTCCTGAATTACAATAGTCTATTCAGAGGCATCAAAAGAGCTTTATCATTCCTAAATATACAACATGTAAAATAAGGATAAGCGACATCACTGCAAAAGATAAAATCTCCAAGAAATTCCTTCAACTGAACTTGGGATGTAAGTAGTATATCTGTCACATCAAAACTTAAAGAAATCATTATAGTGACATTAGAACAACACAAGGTCTATAGAGACGGTTCGGGACGCCGCTCTATAGACAACATAACACATGTGAGGCCCCATGAACAGAATATAAATAAAACAATTTGTCATCAACTAGAATATAGACGCTCATCAATGGAATAACAAACGAGGACAATCATCATGAAGCATGGTAATATGTTGATGAATATAGACGCTCATCAATGGAATAACGAACGAGGATGATCATCATGAAGCATGGTAATATGCTGATGAATATAGATGCTCATCAATGGAATAACAAATGAGGACGATCATCATGAAGCATGGTAATATCAACATCCAAAAGTAGGGAATGAAGCATCAATGGAATAACGAATGAGGGTAAGCATCATGAAGCATTGCAATACCAACATACCAGAGCATTAAATGAAATAGTAATTGAATAACATTGATTGAATGAGAAATATAAAATATAAGCTATGAAACTTATGAAACAATGACATGACAACGAATCCATAACATAAGACATGAGATTGCTATTGTTGGTTCTTTTCCTAATGTCGATGCTATTGATACTGAAGCTAATTAACAATAACCTGGATATAATAACATTATCGCCTGGCAAGGAATATCCTTTCGAATCTAGATAGTTTATACGTAGAAGACAAAATCATAATTATAATCACTTTGGTGATGCACTGATGTAAAGCTTTGGATAAAGCTTTTGAGAATAAAGATTTTGAATAATAAGAAGACGAAAAAGAAGGCGATGGCAGTAGGCTTCGCATTGTATCTAGGAATAGCATGCATGCTTTTTCATGAAACGCTAATTGGAGACAAAGAGAGGTAGAGAGAGAGAGAGAGAGCAATCCGGGCCTTGCCATGCACAATCTCGTAGCTGTGTTTGAGGCTCAAGCTACCGTTTGTTCATAAGCCTGATTCAGCAGCATGGAATCCATACCTTTGTCAAGAAATCACAATCCATGTCAACTTGGTTCCCGCAACAAAATATCCTGCCACTAGTTAGGATACGATGGCCGAAGGTTTTCCAAAGGCCTCAACCATCAGACACAGATTATAGCTTCTTAGAAGTTTCTGCATCATCACAGTGTTCCACAGAGGACGATGGAGGTGCTCTTTAGCCTGCCAGAGCCTCAATCATCATAGTGCTCCATAGAGGACGATGGAGGTGCTCTTCAGCCTGCTAGAGCCTCAATTAGCGAAATCGAGCAAAGGCCAACAGGATGTTCTTTCTATGATCCTAAATGTGTAGGGAGTTAGCCTCCAAGGCCAAAGCATATGCTGCTTTTCACAAATTTGAAGGCAACTAGAAGCTTCGCTTTGGAGGTTTTAGAAGATGATGAAAATGCAATTGCACAATCAGAAAAGGATTTGGAGACGATGGACAAGGAGATTAAGAGAAGGACCACCACGTTTTGTTTGCTGTTGCATCTTTTTGCACAGCCAGAAAAGGATTTGGAGACGATGGACAAGGAGATTAAGAGAAGAACCACCACGTTTTGTTTGCCGTTGCATCTTTTTGACAACTCAGACTTAGAAATCTGGCATCCTACTGTGGACATTCAGGAGGTAGCATCAACCTTAAGGAACTTTGGAATCTATATATATTGTTTCCTTTATTGGATCCTAATGGCTACGTTGCTTTTTCCTCACGGTTTAGTCTGTCTATTGTCTATATATAGCTAACATTCACTTGGTGTATATACAGAACCAAAGCTGAAAACTGCAAGTGTAGCTGACCTTTTTAATGGTACAGTATTAAGTACAATAAGAATAGGAAAGGATACTGCTCTAAATCAGCAAACAACAACAAAGATAAAAGATTTTCCCATGGGAGAAGGGTGGTCAAGTAGAAGCCAGCATGCTCATTACAATGCTCAAGTTCTAGTTTATTTCCTTGAATGAAGAAGGCCAATATTTGAGCATGATGAAGATGAAGGACACTTAGACTAATGAGGCTTTTTCCTTAAAGAAGGGCATCTATGGAAGCACACAAAAAGAAGAAAGGAGTGCATGTATGAGTTTTAGGTAACAGAAGATTGCAACAAGAGGTAATGAAGGAATTTCATGAAAGCTTGCGGGCTGGCCATAGAGGCATATGGGGAAGCTTTATTAAAGTCAAAGAAAAATATTGGTGGCAAAACATGTATCGGGACATAGATCATTTTGTTGAAACATGTTATGTGTGTCAGATGTACTCTATGGTTAAGCATCAAGATGGGTTACAATTGACTTATCCCTTGTCTATACATTATAGATGGGTTATTGATCTTGTAACCATGCCTACAGGGATATGGAATATGCGTTATTTAGTGGTTGCAAGAGAGGATCTTACTAATCAAGTGGAAGGTAAAGCTTTATCAACCAAGTCCACTCAAGTTGCTTGTCACTTTTTTCTTGAAGAAGTATTTTGCATCAATGGTTGTGTTTTCAAGGTAATCGCATATAGAGGAGAGTTGGATGCCAATGAAGCATGCAAATTCTTTGCTCGATTGGGTATTAAGTTGGCTATAATGTTAGCCTACAACCGTGAAGGCAATGGGAAAAGTGAGAGAGGGCATCAACCTATTCTCAAAGCTCTAGCAAAGTCTTGTAGAGGAAAGATCAAAGAATGGCCTAAAATGCTACCTTTTGCATTATGGGCTGACCGAACTACTCATAGTACCGTAGCTGGCTATATGCCAACCCAAACTTATGCATGGACAACAGCCAATTATTCCAATGGAAGAATCTATTCTTACATGGAGTCTTCTACCTTGGGAGGAAGGCATCAATAGAGAAGAGTTAATGACTTTACGCATATGGCAGCCAGAGAGAAGACCTAAAGATATTCAAGCAGCTATTGAGAAGTTGAAAACTACAAGACTAAAGAGCAAAAGAAGATTTGATAGGCAACATGGATTCCAGCCAAGAGTTATCCAAGAAAGTTATTGGGTGCTTGTCTATGACAACAGTCTAGAAAATCAATACAGTGCTTCTAAAAAGATGCTAAAGCATTGGTTTGGCCCATATGTGGTAAAGGTCGTTCATGAAAATGCCACATATTCATCGGCTAAATTGGATGGGACAAGCATGAAGATACCCATAGCTGAAAAAATAATCAAGATCTTCAAATGAAGAGAAATTTCAACATATGAGCTAGAAGACTTGGATATAATCCAAGAGCATGAAGACATATAAAAAGAGAAGGATTAGAAGATGAAGAAGAAAACATGGTAGATGAGGATCTCTCTTAATGTTGCAAATTCATAAAGTGGCACACGCCGAATGATGTGCAGGTTAGGAGGGGGTGAATGTCATGGGATTCTTTGCCTATGGTCTAAACATAAAACTTTTATCCTTTACATATATCACTTAGTTACTTGTAATCTAGACATGCTGCATGTAGACTTCCCTAGTGTAATAAATATTTAAAAAATAAGACCACTAGCATATGGCATGGTGGAATAAAGATGGGGGCTCTCTGCCTTAAAATGCAATAAATTTATCATGGGTCCTTGACAAGATGATTGAATTTGGTCACTTACTCTTAACTTTCCTTGCATTGCTTACATGAAGTTGCTACAAGTTTTATAAGTCATGGTATGTTAAGCAAGAAGAAATGTGGTCATGAGCTTGCTTGGTAGGCTCCCTTGAGTTCATTTTTCAGAAGCCAATGATGTGGTTGTGTATTGATGATATTAAAAAATGTTAAGTATATTTACAAGCCAAGTCACAAGTAAATGGAGTTATCTAAGTTGGCTAAGCATAGGACATTGTATATGTCTTGTACCTTACTTAAGTGACTAATGATACGTGAACAATAGTCAAGGAAGAAACAAGAGAAGAGCCGGTTTTTTGCCATGTTTTTGGGGCAGATCAGGCACCATGGTTGGAGAAGGGAGAGAGGTGTCCAAAGCCACCACAGAAAGGGGAAGTTCAAGCCATGCAACCACAAGAAACTGCATTAAACTCCACTTGACATGTAAGTGCTACTCTTTCTGTGCTTTGATGAAATTGGAAGGCCACTCTTGGCTGTGTAAAACAAGGCTATGAACTATGTATTTAAAGAGCAAAAGCCCAAACATAAGAGAGCTCTATTAGGAGTCTTGTGGAAGGACTAGGCATGACTATGTATTCCTCTATATGCTGAGTTTGATCTCCCATGTCAAGAGATACATTAAATTCACTCTCTTGAGTCCTTTAAGAGTTGAATAGGGACTACTATTGATCTTCCAATCCTAAAATCTAAAGGGCTGAAGTTCATCTACTTGCTTTATTGATTAATCTTGATACAAAGGACTCATTCTTGCACTTGGAAGCTTACTACAATCTACCATTGTGGAATCTTGAAGAGAGGAGTGTCAAGGAGTCTTCTTGACTTGTTTATGTGAAGAAAGTGGGCTGAATATTTCCATCCAAACAAAGAATTGTGGGTAGCAGCACTTATCCTTGTCTTCTTGATGATTCATGATCAACCATTAGTCTTACTTGACATTGATATGCTTGATGCAAATTGATATTTCATAAGCATTGTGGAAGGGGTATCAAGAGAGCAACTTGATTGCTCTATGTACATGCTCAGGCTGAAATAAGAAGCCAACAACAGGGCTGACAAGGTCAATAGGATTTCCTTCTTCTCTCCTAATTCTACATGCCTATTGCAAGCTACCTTTTGCTTGTTACATGCTCCTGATTATAGGGTTGTTTTTGTACTTCATCAAACTGTCTTCTTGGAAGGAAGAAGCCTTGTATATGGGCTGAAATAGGCACCGCACATAGTGAATTTGTGGATAATAGGTCTTTTTTCTTCTCTTTTTCTTCATATGATATGTTAGACACTTGTATTTGGATGTTCTATGCACCCCGTGTTAGGGGAAATTTATGCTTTCACCAAAGGTGAATTCCTGAAGATATTTGGGTTGATTTGGGGCAGATATCTTTAGCCATATTCATAGATTTAGCTACAACATAATTCTTTTAATTCATTTCTTGCTCTACATCTTGTCAAAATATGCAAGTATTATGTGTCCCTATGGCAGGGCAATGTTTCTAGACCATCCATAGATGCTTTGAGTTGAATTAAGAGGAAGTTTATCTCTTTATTTCTTGGATGTGGTATCTTATCCTTAACAGGATCTCTATTTGGAGCTCTCTTGAAGCAAGTCTCTTCGCCCTACAAACCTTGTAATTGACTCATAAGCTTTTGTCCCTTTCAGTCTACATTGAATGTAACCATGCGAATTTGTTTCATGCTATGGCATCATGTGTGAATGATGGGAAGCAAAGTTGTTAAAGATACATGACATCATATTTACTTGATCTCATAATTTGTGATTTCTCTTACAATCAAGAAAATAAGCTTGATTTGAGTTAGAACTTACGAGGCATTACTCTTGTGATCTTTGTTAAGAACATGCGATTGGAAGCTCTATTAACAACTTCAAGGACTTGGCTTGAAACCTTTAACCCTTCTTTTATCTCTACCATCTCCGGAGTTTGAGCTCTTGAACCCTCATACATTCTTCTCTCTCTAACCCCTGTGATTGACCATGAAGTACCTCCTAAACCTTTAAACATTCACTCTAGTATACTTATCTCTTGAAGATGCATCTCCATCTATCTTGTCCAGTTTTCTTGCCAAACCCCTATGGTGACCTTCAACCCTACGTGCTGTGATAGCGGGAGCATAAAGGCATGTAAATTGGGGCTATAAAGATTGTCACCAACTATTGGGGAATGTTAGCAAGCCTCCAATCTCGAATACGTACATCATGAGGCGCAATTGCATGAGTAAGTCATAAATTTCATTGTTTTATGATAAATCTTGGCTAGAAATGGTTGGAAATGATTGTATTTAGTTGCAATGCTATGATTTTTCATCCATATTAAAGTAATAAAGAAAAATCAACCATATAATAAATTTATCATGAACATGCAAAACCCACAACTTTTCGATTAAAATCATTCTTAGTAAGATAAATCAACCTAAACCAATAAATCAGTAATTATCAATAATTAGCTATAAATAAATAGTAAAAAATAAGAAAAAATAAAAAATAATAAGTTTTTCGTATCCAAAAAATAGAGAAAAATAATAGTTATGTTTGTGAATGCATAGTAGAGTTAAAGCATGAGGTTTAGCTTGAGTTCAATCCTATCACTTTGCTAAAGTGTGTTTTATTATTGAGGTGTAGAAGAGCCGTAGTGGAGCGGCGATAATCAACCAAGGGGCAGTCCCTTTGCATGTGCTTACGTGGTATATAAAACTAATATAATTAGGGACTCCCTTTGAGGAGTGTGGGGAAGGATATCCATTGGACTACAAATCATACAAAGGCAAAGCTTTGCATTTGAGGTTAGGGTAGTGTACCCCTTAGACGCTCTTGGCCACGAGGCCATGTGTGCTGGTTTGAGGTAAGTAGTAGATGCAAGGCTAGTGCCATAGGGCCAATGTTGGACCTGTTTTAGGTCGCGACAGGAGTCTACCCTAAATGCTATATAAGCTACCTTCACAAATCCCACTTTCAAATATGGATCAAGATTTAGTCACATAGTAAAATATTTATCACTTATTTGAAATTAGGACTTGAAATTTTTCCAAATTCTCTAATATGGTGTTAATCTATCTATCTCCCCTTGTAGCGTGCGTCTCTTCTCCTTATCTTGTTGTCCATATACCCTTTCTTTGCTTTAAATTTAATTCTCCTTTTCTTCTCTTTTTCCTTCATCTATATGCTCTTTCAAATTTTAACTAATAGGCTAGACATGTTCTCTACCTCCCTCTCTAATTTGACAACTTGTAACTAATAGGCTAGAGATGTTCTCTACCTCCCTCTCTAATTTGAAAACTTTTTCTTCATGGGTATCTCTCCATTTTTTTCTTTTGGCTCTTCTTCCTCTCTTCAACTACCATAGGTAGGATGGGTCATTTTCTTTGTGGTCCTCCATGTTGTTATGGGAAGGTGCATCTTGGCTTGTAGGTGTTATGTTGTGGAGGAGCCATATTTCAACTTCAGTATGCTGCAATGGGAAAGCCACATTTTGCCTTTGGGTGGTAGATGCTCTATAGGAAAGTTGTGTCATGCAATTGTTGGGCATTTCATCACAGGGCATCATGCCCAGGTATGTTGACGAGGATTGATGTGACGTGTGGTTACATGATGTGGGGTAATGCAACATGGTTAATATGACATGGGGCATCACAATACGGGGTGCCACAACATGGATTGACACTACACAATTTCTTTGGAACATTGGATCTTCTCTCGTGCTTCCATGAGCACTCCTCAACTCTAAGCGAGAGTTCCTCTGATACTAACTATACTGCACCTACACTCAATAACTCACTAGATATGGTATAGAGAGGTAACACAATATGTGAGAGAAAGGTATACTCTTGTATTACTCAATTAAAAAAATGGTACAATATAGGCATATCCCAAGACTATACCCTCATGATGCAACACATGTGAGGGTTCAATACTAGATGTAGAGAATCACATGTAGAGTGGAAACCAAATAGGGTTCAGAGTTACTACTACTCCCTTTATAGGTGCTTTTTTAGGCAATACCATGGTATACCTACCAAGTTCTTATAAAAATTTATGAATAAGTCCCACATTCCATTGTTAGTAACTCCTTGATGAATAAAATATTATTCAATGAAATGCAAACTATACACAAAAGAAATTATATTTCTCTAAAGCAATAGCTAGACCTTGTACTCATCTAGCAAGATTCAACATGAATCTTGTTCCATATTGACATTTGAAAGGATGGTTTCATAATTATATTTGTATAGTAATTAGAGCACTATTATCTCATAAGGAAAGGATTTAGAAATGAAGTAGCACATGGATACACACTAGAGAAAGAACCTTAAGAAGCTATTTGGTTAGGTACTCTAATGTTTTAAGAAGAAACCTCCAACCAAGAGAGAATGGTCAATAAACCCTAACATATCAAAAGTTACTGGTGATGATTCAAAGAATATCCTAATAGAAATGCTCTCATAGATGTTATTTTCATCTAGTAAATGATCGTGAATACTCATAACGTTATTACATATATGTAATCACTTCCTTGTTGAAACACCACTCTCACAAGTGGTGGCTCATGTGTTTAATGGATTTGACTAGAATGGGATGTTCTGGCAAAGGATATTGAAAATGTAAGGCTCTTCTTGAATATCTTCTAAATGAGTGTCCTATTATTAGTCATTTGAGGAAATTGTAGGATGAATTGTGATGTTTTCATTAAATAGACAACAATAAGAACTTGATTCAAAGGCCTTTAGGACAAGCCTCAAATTTGGATTAACATTTTTAGGAAGCACCAACTTATTTCTAATAGATGTAACTTAAAATACTAGTAATGAAGGTGCTCTTAGAAGAAAGTCATGTGGCATTGTGAATTTTCAAGTTTTTATCGATAATAATCTCATGTTCCAAAGTACTTTTATTGGGAATATTCTAATCATCATCACCATCTTTTAATACTTGAGGTTGTAGTAATCAATCTCTCTTGGTTGGAGAATTATTCTCAAGACATTGGAGCATATATATAAATAACTTTTCATGGTTGAAGCATTTACATGCTAATTCTTTACTAAATCACTTATCTTGAGGGGTAGATGCATGAAACTTCTATATGAATTAGATGCTTGAAAATCCTATATGAATTCGAATAGGCCTAACTTGACCCTTGACCTCATATACAATACACTTTAAAAGGTATGGATTTTTCAAAGTACAAAAATTAAGATATTTTTCATAATAGGGCTTTTTGAAAGTTCTAAAATTAGTGTTTATGTGTCTATGAAACATCAAAGTATGAAACAAGTTTAGGTTTTTATACCTACACTTTTTCAAAATTGACTTTCACACACTTGTCTACTATACTCTTGTAATATAATGCTAATTTACTATTGCTAAAGCTCAGTGTTCAACTCTCTTGAAAGATACGACAAGGTTTTGCATATCATTGCTATAGGCATACCAAGGGAAGCTCATCTTGTACTGAAGAAAACTTCTTGGAGGAGGATATTAAGCTAAGGTTTGAGGATACCAAGATAGATGTGATGTTTTGACGTTCTCAACTTCCCATAAATTAAATTTGAAGAGCTTAGATGATCAAAAGCAGTTCTCGAAGAAAATAATCCATATCCTATACCTTGACTGTAACGTGTCCGCTAGTATCATCCACGACACGTCTTAGCAGTCCATCGGAAAGGATGTCTAGAAAACTCCGCCCGGCACTCCCATGGAATGTTACGGGTTTTGCGATCTAGGTCTTCCCGCGTCTGCCACGTAGCGGAAGTATCCTGGCCGTTCCCCACTTAGGATCGACCGGAATTAGGGTTTTCCTGATTGGTCATTAGCTAACAGCAACTAGCGTCAGACCCGAGCGAACTACTTTATGCAGAAACGCCAGGTCTGAAGCGGATTCACGCTGCACTTGGTTCAAGGAGAATGGGAAACGAGAGGGATGCAAGGCTCAACCTCTCTGCCATAAGGCATAGTCCCATTCCGTTCCCCTAAAACAACGTAAATCGGGTAAGACGTAACTCTAGGTCATCGCTCTCATTATTCGTTTTGATGATCATCCCGCTGTTCTTTGGGATTTTTGAGAAAACTTCTCAGCTAACCGGGACCACCCAACCGTAGGACGGACCCATGGTCTATCCTCCGCACTTTCCTCGGTTTGTTTTAGTTATGTAATTATCTAACACATTAATTTGACATATATCAATCAGCTTCTTTAATTAATCCTGTTAAGTACTGGTTCCTTCACGTAATCTTATCACGTGATATAGAAAAACAATATCAAGCAAGTTCTTTTTTTAACATTTCATCATTTTATCTTTGAAATACAAGGAGTTCCGCTCGTAGGCTTGTCCATAATCCGCCCGAAGGCTATCCAGTAATCCCCAAGGATCACTATTCCAAGCGTCCGCCCATAAACTAGTATGCGGGCCTCGAGATCCAATCCCGAGTCACGTTAGCCTCTTGTGCAGGACCCGCAAGGCGAGGGATTTACGGCCAGAGCCCCCCTGGCACCCAAGCATCCTCCTACTCCAAGTAGAGCTCAATGGAGAGACCTCTCACGGCGGGTTTGGTCCACGTTCCCGGCGCGGTGAACAACCCCCTTGGTTAGGGTTAGGCAGGTAGTCGGGGGTAACTGAAACTGCCTCTTCCTTCAGGCCATTAACCTGAAGTATAGGTACTCATTTAAATTGTAATTCATAATTCAAACAGAGCCCTAAAATCTCTAGCAAGCATAAATATTTTCATTAATCAACCATGTTGTTTGGCAAACTGCTAAAGAAGTGTTCTTTCCTTTTTGAGTGTATCAGCACTCGTTCCCAAGGTGTCTTGTAAATTGGCAAGATCCTTTACATTGCAGTGTAGGGTGTACCTTATTAACCCGTCTTGGTCAACCCTAAGTTCCTTAGATATGCTAGTTTCCAGTTTACAACTTTCCTTATTTAGGAGGATATGCAAAAATACATCTTTTTTTCAAGATAACTTGCATAGGGTCTGCCATCCTTGTTGAGGGTTTTTACCCTTTCTCCTTGTGAATCAATCACAAGACTAAATGATTTCGTACTTGCTGCGCAAGTCCTGCGATGGAATAATCTGTTTTAGATCCTTTAAGCTGACGTATGTCAGGCCTAGGGTTTCTTTTTTTTTAAAGAACCTTAGGGACAAACCCTAGTTCCTTATCTTTACAATTTTATTGACCCTACAGTAAGGAAAGTAGTCAAGTGCTTAGGGTATGAATGTTTCTATGTTTAGATTGGTTTAGTTATCTTTTGTAAGGTAATATTAATCATCTTGTCACGGTTTTGCTATCCTTGTGACAATTTACTTTCCAGTCAATATATTTTAATTTAAACTTCCGTTTTCCTTACAGATGAACTCATGCCAAATAACAACATTTTCCTTGCTAAGATGTGCAATTAGCAAAGATAATTTCCTAGTAATTTGAGCATCGAAAGAAACCTTTCATGAATTTAACCATTTACAATGATTCGTTGCGAAAGGAATAAGACTAATGGTGCAAGATATAATTTCTACACCTTTAGGATTTAACTAAAATATACTACTATAGTAAATGGATAATCTCACTCGTAATTTATAATGCTTGACGCAACTCGAAGGAAACTAAGTTCTATTCATTATCATTCATTCAAATAAGCTAAACTTCTTTATTACAAATAACTCGGACAAATATATCCTATCCCTAACAATTTCTCTTTGCATGATTGACTTAAAACCGAATTAAAGCCAAGAAGAAAAACCTGGTTTTGGGGTGAGATATCCACATGGATACACAAATTCAACCAAAGGCAAGTATTGAATCCACCTCTTCGGCTCTCGACAGCAGTATGCCCTAAGCATATCCTCTATGACTTGATTTACTCGCTCTGTTTGGCCATCCGTTTGGGGATGGTAGGCGGTGCTAAAACAGAGTTGAGTTCCAATAGCTTCAAAGATAGCTCTCCAGAAGTGTGATGTGAAGAGAGAATCTCGATCACTAATGATTCTTCTAGGTAACCCATGTAGCTTGAATATCTCCTTGATAATAATCTTGCAATGTCTGAGGCTTTATAGCTTGTCTTTACTGGAATAAGGTGTGCAACCTTAGTAAGCATGTCAATCACAACCATGATGGAGTTGTATCCTCCCTGGACTTGGGGTAGGCCTATAACAAAATCCATACTAATGAATTCCCATTTCATTTGTGGGATGTCAAGCGATTGTAGTTTCCGTGGCATCATGACATGTTTGGCTTTGATACGTTGGCAAGACAAACACTCAGTGACATACTTGAGAACGTCACCTTTAAGCCTCTCCCAATGGTAGCTCTTCCTAACTGCATTAAGAGTTTTAGCATAGCCAGGATGTCCTGCGAAAGGAGAATCATGAGCTTCCCATAATATTTTCTGCTTAAGTGACTAGCTTGCTGGTATACACAGCCTTGTTCTATAGTAGACAAGTCCATTATCAATGGAAAATTCCCGATACTTAGCTTGCAACTTCTGATTCTGCTCCTTGGTAGATATTTCCTTTATCATTGTTTGGTAGGCCAAATCATGGCATGCTTCCTCTCTAGCTAGTTCAAGTATAGGGTTGTTTGGCATAGATACTTTTGTAGCCAGAGATCTGGCCGTTGATGGATTCTGTAAGATTAGGGAATTTAGGAATGCCTTGCGACTGAGTGCATCGGCAACTACATTCTCCTTCCCTGGTCGGTACTTGATTTTAAAATCATATTCCTCCAATACTTCAATCCATCGACGTTGCCTCATGTTGAGTTCGTTCTGGGTAAAAATCCATTTGAGACTCTTATGATTGGTTACTAGAGTAAACTTGTTACCCAACAGGTAGTGTCTCCAAAGCTTTAGAGCATGGATGACGGCTAGTAATTCCAGATCATGCGTGGCATAATTCTTTTCATGACTCTTCAATGGCTATCCCAAAGGCAGTATGACTTGGATATGTTATCCAAGTATGGTATGACAGTATATAAGCCTCTTTTAGTACCATTGGAGCAATATTTGAAGTTGAGTGCTGATGTTGGGGATGAGATAGAAGACCCTACTATGTTCAGAAGGATAGTAGGGAGTTTGATTTACATGACTATCAAAAGGCCAGACTTGAGCTATGCTATTGGCCTTGTCAATCAATATATGCTGATGCCAGGAGGCATATTCCACGGTGGATTCCGTGAGGTTTTACGGTGGATTCCGTAAACTTAGATGACCGGGGCTCATACACAAAGAGGATTCTTTGTGCGAGAAGTTGATGGGGACGCCTGTCCTTTTCGGGCGTTTCATTAATTTAGTGTGTACATGGGTGATTCCATAGCGGGTGATTCCGCAAAATGCATATTAAATTAATAAACGTTTATGAGTTTAGAGTGTGCACTCGTAATAAATTAAGGTTAGGATTTATTTCTAACCAGTTGATTTATTTATGTAGCTGAAGACTGCTAGGTATTCACTTTTGTTGGTTTAATTGTATTATTTTACTAACGATTGTGAATGCTTCAGTTGATGTGTAGAGATAGCAGCAGTGGCGGAGGAAAGCATTGGAGTTTAGCGAGTATTCGACCTTTGGACTATATTTTGATAGGCGCCACACCTATATTTTGTTATGTCTATTGAGACATTGATTATTGATTATTATTTTGTATGCGCCTATGCGCCTGGATATGTTATTTCTATTTGGACATTGAGATTGGGCGTGCCAGACTCTATGGGCACCGTCCATTAGCTTTATTTTCCTATTTTTGTAGAAAGCAAACTCAAAAGCTAAAAGCTTGTCATATTTTTGTAAATTGGGCTATTATTGAGCATGAAGATTGAAATATACATAAAATACATGCTTTGTGAAGCGCTTACACAAGGCATGGGGAAGATTGAACCCAATTTGTCTCTTGCCTCTTGTCGTGCATGCTTTTACATTGTTTTTTGTGCAAAAAGGTAGAGTTCATTGTTCTAGGGGACCTTCCGGGATTCACCACGTGAGCATTCTGCATCCGATCTGCGCACCAGTGGTATCAGAGCAGAGCAGAGATCAAGAGCTTCCAATCGCTACAATCTCGGGCGAAGGCGGACCTCCAGGAATAAACGGGCTCTACAGTCAATCTCATCGCGAACCGTCGATACAGGCAGACTTCTGGCGATCAAGAACCCCTGTTTCTACTTTCAGATCGCGAAGGACCAGGCTCTGCAGGCGGAGGACCACGCATCCATCTCCTTCATCAAGTCGTTGAAAAACAGAGATAAGCTTTCTTCATATTCAAGTTAATTACTCATCAAAGCTTAATCTTAAGCTTAAAGGCTTTAAAACAAGCTTGAAGCTCCACAAAATTCAATCGTTATATCAGAAGACCTTCCGAATTTTCCGCGCGGGCAAAAAACGGCCCCCCCCTCCCACGAAAATCAAATGACGACTGTTTTGATTAAGCTTAAAGGCTTAATCACTTAAGTCTAATCAAAGTTACTCAAGTCACACAGGGCAAACAAGTCCACAAACTCCGGGTCCTGCGCTGCAAAAGTCAAGTTCAGCAAGTCAATTGGAATCAAGTTCTATAAGTTCTGCAAGTCTGCAACTCTGCAACTCAGACTAGTCAACTGGAATCAGAACTGACTAGTGCTCAAAACTCCTAGAAGATTTGTTCCTATGCAAAAACTCTGAACTGGAAAGTTGTTCGTGGCAAGGTGTTCTACCTATCTACAAGTTCCTTGAAGTACTTTCAGCAAAGAAGACAGAAATATTGCAGTTTTTCTGAAAATTGACAAAGAAATACCCAAAAATACATAGCCTTGTAACCCCGAATTTGAGCTACGCTCATCCCGCTAACCTGATTTTGAGTGAGAAAGGTTTATTGAGTTTTACAGGATGACGACCCCACATATGGATGAACCTATGACTGAAGACGACTTACCTGAGCCTACCATGGAACAAAAGCTGGATCTAATCATGCTACAATTGGAAGAAGAGCGAAGGGCTAGGCAAGCATTGCAAGAGCAATTGACAAACTTACAAAGAGCCTCCACCAACAAAGAAGAACCTCAAGCTGAAGATTTGATTCGACGTACCATCGACGCCACTCTCGAAGCACAAACCATTCGCAAGGAATCCAAGATAAGTAAATGAAGTTTCAAATTTCGCACTTTCAATGGCATACGAAAAGGAAAGACTGTTTTATCATTCATTAGCCAGTTTGATGACTATTTCCATGAGGAAACTTATCCCGAAAAAGATAAAATCAAGTGTGTTACTAATCATCTGATAGACAGAGCATCACTTTGGTGGACTGTAGTCCGTAACAGCATAGAATGTCCTACTACTTGGGAAGATTTCAAGAAGAAGTTCATGCAGAATTTCCTTCCACCGCAATTTCATGAGAAGGCTATCAAGCAATGGGATTTACTTCAACAACGGGATTGTGAGCCTATTCCACAGTATACAGAGCGTTTTTGGAATGCACTCCTACAGCTACGCATGCTTGAAGACGTACCAGAGACGACACATAAGTGAAAGTATATGTCTGGACTTATTGGACATTACTACGCTGAAGTGAACATGTTCAAGCCTGCTAACCTTGAAGACCCCATCTCACTAGCTCATGACACTGAAGATAAGTTACGCAGAAGGGATAGATGATCACAGCAATTCCAAGCCAATGGTAATTATGGATCTAAACAATTCAATTCCAATTTTAGAAGGTTTAATCCAGGTCATTTCTCATCACCATCTTTCCGCAAGAATTGGGCTAAACCACCTGCATTACCATCCAATGTCAATCCAAATCCAAAGCCTATTCCACAAGCAAATCCAAATGTACCCAGACTTCCAGCCATTGCAAATAATGTAACCAAAGCCAAGCCAATAGTATGCTATAAGTGTCACCAGCCAGGGCATCTCGCAGCAAATTGTCATTCAAAGAAGCCACCAGCACATATCAACTATCTTGGAGCCATGGACGAAGACGAGCATGAGGATATGCATGATTTCACTAAAGATGACGATGATCCTACTACTACTTCCGACACTTTACCAGGTATGCCTACTCCACATTCATTGTTGACTATGAAATGTATGGTGCATGGAAAGGAAAGAACTATCTTGCATGATGACGGTAGTACTCATGACTTTATTTCAGCAAAATTGGTAAATGAATTGAAATTACATACATTACCTACGCATTATCGCATAAAAGCTACATTTTTAGGCACTAGGTACAATGGCACACAAGAAGTACAAGATTTAGAAATTCAAATTGGTGCATACATTGAAAGAAGAAATTTCTTAGTTATTCCATTACAGTCAAGCGACATTATTTTAGGAATGCCTTGGAGACACCAGCATAATCCAAATATAGATTATTCCACACACACAATGAATATTAATTTTCAAGGAAAATCTATTACATTATATGGTATGCATGCATCTCATATTTTTCCACTGCTTTCGCATACTCAAGCAAAATGTGCACTACGCAAGAATACTAAATCATATCTCATTTGGGTGAATGAATTGCAAGCAAAGGAAAATCATATGCACCCTAGGCATAAGGAATTTCTTGCATATTTTAAGGACTGTTTTGCAGAAGACCTACCACCAGGTTTACCACCTTCACGTCCAGAAGACCATAAGATTGATTTAATTCCTGGCACACAACCACCTTGCAAAGCACCATATAGACACAATCAAATAGAGCAAAAAGAAATCTAGAGTCAAGTTGAAGAATTACTAAATAGAGGCTTAATTCGACCTAGCAGTTCCCCATTCGGTGCACCTGTACTCTTAGTCAAGAAAAATAATAATACCTATCGTATGTGTATTGACTACCGAGCATTAAATAAGATCACTGTAAAGAATAGGTATCCTATACCTAGAGTTGATGACCTTATGGACAAATTGCAAGGATCTTCTATATTTAGTAAAATTGACCTTAAGTCTGGATATCATCAGGTGAGGCTAGATAGATCCGACATATTTAAGACTGCATTCAGGACACAGTTTGGCCATTACGAATTCTTAGTCATGCCATTCGGATTAACTAATGCACCTGCTACTTTCAGTAGAATGATGAACCGTATCTTTCTGAAATATCAGTATTGTGTGATTGTTTTCTTTGATGATATTTTGGTGTTTAGTCAAAGTGAAAAAGAGCATTATGAGCATTTATCATTAGTTTTTCAATTACTGAAAGAAAATCAATTGTTTGCAAATCCTGACAAGAGTGAATTCTTTAAGACAGAAATAGAATATTTAGGTCATGTTGTATCAAAAGAAGGAATTAAAGTTGATCCTAAGAAAATTGATGCAATATTGCATTGGCCTGTTCCTAAAAATGTACATGAATTACGCTCATTCCTTGGTCTTGCTAGTTTCTATAGGAAGTTTGTACGTAATTTTTCATTACTTGCTTTACCACTAACCAAACTTCTTAAGAAAGGAATTGTTTATTATCAATGGACTGAAACTCAGCAGAAATCCTTTGATTTACTGAAACGTGCATTAACCAATGCCCCTATTCTACAATTGCCTGACTTTAATAGACCATTCTTTCTAGTTGTGACCGATGCTAGCGGATCTGGAATAGGAGCCGTATTAATGCAAGACAATCATCCAATAGCATATTCTAGTTCTAAGCTGAAACCCTCTGAGCTCAAATATTCCACTTATGACAAAGAATTATTAGCAATTGTACAAGCATTAAAACAGTGGAAGCATTATTTAATGGGTTCAGAATTCATGATAAAGACCGACCAGCAAAGCATTAGACATCTACTTAGCCAACCCCAAATTTCTGACCGTCATATCAAATGGGCTTCCTTCATTCAAAGTTTTCATCCTATCATTCAATACCAACCTGGAAAAAAAAATGTAGTTGCTGATGCATTGAGTAGAAGACTTGCAATTCATAATATTTCTATCATATCTTTTGATTCTTTGATTGCTATAAAAGATACATATCACCAGGATATTACTTTTCATTCTGATTGGCAAAAATTAGTTCAAAATAATTTCATTCCTGTTGATTCATTGTCATATAATGATGGATTTATGTTTTTTGAAAAGAGATTGTGTGTTACTATTCCATTCCGATCTTTTGTTTTGAATGAAATTCATTGTCCCCCATGTCAAGGTCATAGAGGTATTATATCTACATTACGCATGTTAACTGAAGATTTTTATTGGTCGCATATGGATGCAGATGTATCTAATTTCGTTTCTGAATGTTTGATTTGTCAAAGAATAAAGAGACATCATGGTAAACAGTATGGATTATTAATGCCTTTGTCTATTCTATCTAAACCTTGGGAACATATTTCTATGGATTTCATTACTGGTTTACCAAATACTAAATCTAATCATGACATGATTTGGACAATTGTAGATAGATTTAGTAAGCAAGCATATTTCATTGCATGTAAGAAAACTTTAACAGCATCACAAGCAGCACAGTTATTTTTGAAAACTGTTTTTACTAACCATGGATTGCCAAAAGTGATTATTTCAGATCGTGATTCTAGATTTTCTAATAATTTTTGGATTACACTGTTTACAAATCTAGGCACAAAGATTGATTTTTCATATGCATTTCATCCAGAAACAAATGGACAAATAGAAGCCACAAATAGCACCATTTTAGATCTTTAACGTGCATATACTATCTCTAAACCTCAGACATGGGATACTCATTTGCATTTATTACAGTTTGCATATAACAATACACCGCATACATCTACAAAGAAAGCACCTTTTGAAGTCATTTATGGATATAGATTATCTACACCTGTTGCATCTTTGTCTAATAGAATTCAGAGTGCTGATGATATTGCTACTATGCATAACAGTATTTTTGATGAGGTAAAGGATATGATTGCTAAAGCCCAACAATCATATACCAAATAAGCCAACAAGAAAAGACAAGCCATGAATTTTAAAGTTGATGACTATGTTTGGCTTAGAATAGAAAAGCGTAGACTGCAAAGTGTAGATAGACATTAGCTCCTAGATTTTATGGACCATTTAGAATCATTCATAAAATTAATGATAACGCCTTCAAGTTAGAATTGCCATCTCATTGGAAAATTCACAATACATTTCATATTAGTTTATTGAGACCATTTAGAGGCCAATTACCTATCCACCTTGTTTATGAAAACCCACCTTTATTAGAAGAAGAGACTGAAATACTTGAACCAGAAGCCATCATAGACACTGACTACATGACCACTAGAACTGGCCGAAGGTATTCTAGATATCTAGTAAAATTTAAGAACCATCCTGTAGAGGAAGCACAATGGATGCACGCTAGAGACTTAAATGCTTTCCCCACTCTGTTAGCTCCACATTGAGCTAATAGCAATTGAGGTCAATTGCTATCCCACCCCGGGGGTATGATGCTAGGAGGCATATTCCACGGTGGATTCCATGCCACGGTGGATTTCGTGAGGTTTTACGATGGATTCCGTAAACTTAGATGACCGGGGCTCATACACAAAGAGGATTCTTTGTGCGAGAAGTTGATGGGGACGCCTGTCCTTTTCGGGCGTTTCATTAATTTAGTGTGTACATGGGTGATTCCATAGCGGATGATTCCGCAAAATGCATATTAAATTAATAAACGTTTATGAGTTTAGAGTGCGCACTCGTAATAAATTAAGGTTAGGATTTATTTCTAACCAGTTGATTTATTTATGTAGCTGAAGACTGCTAGGTATTCACTTTTGTCGGTTTAATTGTATTATTTTACTAACGATTGTGAATGCTTCAGTTGATGTGTAGAGATAGCAGCAGTGGCGGAGGAAAGCATTGGAGTTTAGCGAGTATTCGACCTTTGGACTATATTTTGATAGGCGCCACGCCTATATTTTGTTATGTCTATTGAGACATTGATTATTGATTATTATTTTGTATGCGCCTATGCGCCTGGATATGTTATTTCTATTTGGACATTGAGATTGGGCATGCCAGACTCTATGGGCACCGTCCATTAGCTTTATTTTTCTATTTTTGTAGAAAGCAAACTCAAAAGCTAAAAGCTTGTCATATTTTTGTAAATTGGGCTATTATTGAGCATGAAGATTGAAATATACATAAAATACATGCTTTGTGAAGCGCTCACACAAGGCATGGGGGAGATTGAACCCAATTTGTCTCTTGCCTCTTGTCGTGCATGCTTTTACATTGTTTTTTGTGCAAAAAGGTAGAGTTCATTGTTCTTGGGGACCTTCCGGAATTCACCACGTGAGCATTCTGCGTCCGACCTGCGCACCATATGCAGATGTCTAGAAAGCCTCATTTGGATCCAGTTAGATGTATATTGAGGTATGTGAAGTTCACTTTACATTATGGACTTTTTTATGAGGCAGGTAAGGACGTACAAGTCTTTGGATACACAGATGCAGATTGGGGTGGTAGCATATCAGACAGAAAATCTACAAGTGGATTTATGTTTTCCCTTGGTAGTGCAGCAATTACATGGAGCAGCAAAAAGCAACCTACAGTTGCTTTATCGAGTACAGAGGCTGAGTATAGAGGTATTGCTATGGCACCATGTGAGGTGGTATGGTTGCAAAAGTTATTAGGTGATTTGGACATGCAAGGAGATGGTCCAGTTGTCATTCATTGTGACAACATGAGCAATATATAGCTAGCTAGGAATCTAGGGTTCCATGCTAGGACAAAACACATTGAGATGCACTATCACTTTGTGAGAGAGAAGGTACTTGAAGGAGAGATTGACTTGGTATACATCATCACACAAGATCAGATAGCAAAAATTTTCACAAAGGCATTGGGTGCAGAGAAGCTTTGAAAGTTCCGAAGCTTACTTGGAGTTGCAGAGATAGAATTGAGCTTGAGAGGGAGTGTTGAGATGGCAAGCTCAACACGTGCAGACATTGATGATGGATCACCTGGCTAGATGAGTCTGCGCATCTACACTTAGCACGTTGGTGGTAATTATGACACTCACATGGCCATTGACTTATCATTTATTATATTTAGTTTGTTACACCTACCTTCAACTGGCAAAGATATAATGCCAGTCGATTAATGTAGTCAGTTATGCACTGTTTGACTTAGAAGGCAACTTTCCTTTATGTTTTATCTTATCTATACTTTGTGTACATTGTATAGTGTGTGGAAGAAGAAGAAGAATCAGCAAGAAAATGTTTTGGCCTCCATCTCTCTTCTTATATTCTTGAGTGAGCTTCCTCTTGTGTATATAGTGTGTGTTTGGCACGGTAGCTCAAGAAAATTTCCCCATCACGCGATTCTTGAAATATGTCACACAGATGATTGGATGCACACAAGACACTTAAGAGTGGGGCCTCAAAGACCGAGTGGCTAGAGGCAGATGACTGGCGCTGACTCAGGAAGGAGGCTGTAGATTCTCCAATACGTTGGAGAGACATCAGCGGGAGGCCGCAAGGGCACGACTAGAGACAGGAGTGGTCCATCATCTTAGGAGTGGTGGCCATAGAACTTATCTGGAGGACTTTGTAAGTTTTTATTTTGTTCTGCTTATTTTCTTGCAATATCCCTTGTACTAACAATCATGTTTCTAACAATTGTATTTTGTTTTCTTCGCAACACTCCATTATAAACCATGATCCCATCGGTCTAGAGACTCAATATGGAGAGATATATGGTCTCACTGGATTGATCGACCGATTATATGGACGCAGCGGCCCAGTAAGTCACTCATCTTTCTTGTTCGTAGTTACTAATTTTAATTAAAATGCATTATTGTATGGTGGACTAATATGTAGCTGTTTCTTTTTTTCCAGAGTCCGTTTGATACTCCTTTGCGGTAGGACGAGCTTTCGGATGGCAAGGATCAATAGCTCGCCCTTGGATCTGTGGAGTACACATCCTCTTCTTTTTTGGTCATGTGACTATGCTATTATCATCCTTTGTATCTTGCCATGATTGTACCGTCGCTTTCATTATGTGATCTTGTATTTATTTTATGTATCAGTATTATGGATTCAAGTACACTTTGCCTTTATTTTGACGAGCATTGTACACTTTACTGTAACTCTTTTGTATGACCCAAATAAAGCACATACTACACTCCCTTGCCACCCATTTTTTTTTTCCAAGCTAGTCATTGCACATGAATGCTTAAAGGCTAAAGGGAAGGGCTAAATATGTTACGGGTTTTTCGAAAACTGTATATCTAATTTAAATAAGTATGAACCTCCTCCTAGACAAAGTAATAAATAGTGTGAATGTACGTATGTAGAACTATATATATATATGTGTGTGTGTGTGTGTATATATATCATTTGTTTTGTAACCATGAAAAAGAGAAGGAAGGTGTGGTTTCCTTTAACCTACGGAAAGAATTGATGGTTTTTTGTTGCTTAGTGTGGGGTGGATGGTGTGTAGAGTAACCTACTGTGGATGGTGTATGTTGCTGCGTGGAGGACATGCTACTAAAGTAGGTTGCACATGATCTTGGCAATTCGAGTCAACTAAGGAAAGGCTGGCTTCACGATCATGATAAATCATGTGGTTGCATGTATGAGCAGGAGATGGCAACATAATCAAAACAAACTATAGGATGATGGAATGCAACGATGACACCCAGTCTTCATCATTATCAACGGCTGCATGAAGAAGTAATGGATGGAATACTCAAAGAGAACCGATGTTTTATAAGACACATTGATGTAATTAGCAGCAGGATGCGACTGCAGTTTCTCATGCGAAGGGAAATGAATGTGGTGACCAGGTTAAAGGGAAGGTGCTGGAGTATTTGAAGTATGGCGGATCGCTACCAAGGCAGAGAGGTACCAGGTCCTATCGTCCAAAGAAGCACAGGCTAATGTGTCTCAGAAGTGACCGTTTCCTTTTCTGCTGTCATCTCTGAAGCAGCAGTAGTGCCACGTGGTTTGCGGGAGAGGCCGTGCGGAGTATTGAATCCCTGGACTGGAAAGATGACTGGAGAGAAGCATCCATATTATTGCAAAGCATGTTTCACAGTGCGGTTATCCTAGGATGGAATCCCTATAATTGAGAGCCACTGACGAGTAAAGTTGGATGATGCAATTATCAAATGCATACCATATTTAGTAAGGAACCACATTTTTTAGCAGAAGGCGCTAAATTTGGAAGCCAAAAAAGCAGGCTGTACAAGAAGGAGAATCGCCTTTAGCGTTCAGAGAAAGGTGACTGTTCACCATTGTATCTAACTTTCAATTGTACTTTCTAAGGGGATACCGAGGTTAACCCTTCTCACGGCAGCTTGAGGAAGCTGGGTTAGGTTAGTAGGCTTTGAATTGTCATTACTAAAGACTATCTGCGCTAGTAGATACTCCATGGAGCTCAACATGATATAGGGACTTGAAGGAGGAGCTTCTTTGTGGTCACCTTAGACATAACCATCTTTTCTACACAGGTAGAGATTTGAAAACTCAATGGATTAGATAGGAAGTAAAACACTCTTATATAGTGCTTACACATTAAGACTCATTCAATAGATGCATACTATCTTTTTCTCTCTTAAACAATGGATTATGTTCACACAAAACACATTCTTTATCTTACTATCTTAGCTCTTTTCAAACCCATCTGCTACCTTCTTAAAGCCTTGTTTATAGCCACTTGGCATGGTTCTCTTTAGCACTTGATATTGAGATAGTAAGCTCAACATGTGTGAACATTGATGATGGAACGATTGGCTAGATAGGTCCGCATATCTACACTTAGTACATCGATGGTCATTATGATCCTCACATGGCCACTAACTTATCACTTATTATGTTTACTTTGTTGCACCTACTTATAGTTGTTATACTTATAGTACGAATTGATTAGAATAGTCGATTATGCATTGTTTGACTTAGTATGTTACAATCCTTTATGTTGTATCTTATCTATACTTTGTATTCATTGCATTGTGTGTGGGAAAATAAGAAGAAACCAACAAGAAAATATTTTTGGGCTCCATCTCTCTTTTTGTATTCTTAAGTAATTGTTAAGTTCGGTGAGATTTACCTCATATAAATTTTATGTCTCGACTTTTAGTATTTCCACATCTTGAATGTACATAGGATTTCTTCTCAATTTTACAACCTTTGCATTAAGTTTCCATCATGCCTCCATTAGTAACTTTGAGAATCTAAGAAGAGGCATGATTCTATTTCCCTTCAATACATGACCAAACCCTCAAGTAAGTTACTCATGAATATATGTGTGCATCACATGGGTTCAAAACATGGTATTTTTAAAATACAAATTTTATACATTTTTTTCATATAGAAAGGTGTAATATAAAGCGATTATTGACAAATTGAATAGAAAATGGTTATTTTTTATTCATAAAAAATTCACAGATAAGGATATTAATAAATAGACCTTGAATGCACGTGATGTAGAGATATACATATAGTAACTTTCTTAAGACGAAACCCAACCTTCATACAATTGCATATTCTTGAGTACATTTCTTTACTAATACCGGCCATGTCACAAATGGATTGTGTATCCACAATTAAGAAATCCTTTAACACATCTTTCAATGTGGACGCAATCACCTTCTTCTTAATAACTTTGGACTCCTATGTTGGCTTGTTGTTGATCTTTGTAAGGTTTTCCAATTGTACCTTTTGCTTCCTTGTATGAGACAACAATGTCATGGAAAGTAGCTTGCATTCTGACAATCTGATTATTTTATTGAACTATAGTATCATTCAACTGCACTACTTGTCATATGAGATATTGTATATGATGTTGATGTGCATTGATCACATCATGAGAATTTTTTAATGGTTACTTAGAGGTTGTTGTAAAGACCTTGAATGCTCGATCATTGAGTCACTTAGTGTAACTGAGGAACCCATTATCACCCTCACACACATGTATAAGAAAATTTTTAATTTTTAAGAAAGTTGGAGGTTTATTGACTACGAAACCAATTAGGTAGATTTTTCCATCAACCCACAAGTCCACGTGCTTCAATCGCATCTATCTCTAAATTTTTAGAACCTAATTAGGGTTGTCCCTAGTCTGTTGGATTCTTTTGAACAATGGGGCATATTTGACGTGCATCTTAATATGCTGCTCCTTCTTTCCTATATCTTCTTGCTTTGGTAACCAATGTTAAAGAAAATGGGTAGGCTAACCCAAATCATGTTAGACTTTTGTTGGGACTGAATTGACTTGTTTTTAACTGATTTTTTTTGTTTTTATGAGCTGAATGGTTGATTCTGAGAGTTTATTGATTGATTTTGGATGTATTAGAATTGTCTTGAAGTGTTTTAGGATTTTTTGGTTATGATTCAAAAGCACGTGATGTTTCTGATTGAGATATGATGTGCTTGTTGATTGGTTTTGTGATATGTATATTTGGTTCTGTTAGTTCTGATTTGCTTTTGTTTTGGTCTATTTTCTTTTTTATTCTCAGAGGTTATGATTCCAGAAGAATGGGTTGAGGAATGATTGAGAGAGAGATGGATAGTTTTTCATGGTTTGAAAAACTAGTTTTAGTTTGAGCTATTTGACTTTTATACCTTCCCTTGACCTTCTATGAAGTGTTCAGTAGAGCTTTTGTGAATCTTCTATTTTGTTCTATATGATTTAGTGAGTGTTCTATTGGATGCATGTTTATCTTGGGAATGTTTGTAATCTTAAAAATAGATGAGTGAAAGCTCTTTGAAGCTTAAAGAAATAGCTAATTAAAGACTTGAAGTGAATTTTGTAATGACAGTGAGACATTATTGAACTCCCAAAGGTCACTATAGTATCTCTAGTGACTTTTCATGTAAAACATACCATTTGGGAGGGACACCCACAACCAAGAGATGATTATTAAGTGTTATTCTTAGTTATTCCAATGTACTATTAAGAGAGAGTATATGTGAGAGAGATAGTGTATGAAAGATAGACAATTTTTAATGAAAGGCATTGTACTGTGAAAAATAGAGAAAATTTGTTTTTAATTGAGGAAAATTTAGATATCACGTGTGGAAAATTATGGAAAATTAGGGCTATGGTTGTACAAGTACAATGGAGGTAGCACATGAGGATTTTCCTCAAATTTTCCCCGTTTGTATGTCTTAGTGCATATTTATTCTTACATTATGATGTAACATACATAAAATACTTACCTAGGTATGCACTATAGGCCATGACACCACACTCCCCACAAAATCAAGCAAGGTAAGTGACACGTGACTCATGGAAGCTCTCTACCTCTTTCTGTGTCACTGTCAAAGTTTTTCATACTGACAAAGAATTGATCCAAAACTAAACAATAATCCATTGATGTACATATTTCCCTCTCTTTTGTAATATACATACAAGCCTTCTCTTTAACATATTTTGTTCTATATGATTTAGTGAGTGTTCTATTGGATGGATGTTTATCTTGGGAATGTTTGTAATCTTAAAAAGAGATGAGTGAAAGCTCTTTGAAGCTTAAAGAAATAGCTAATTGAAGACTTGCAGTGAATTTTGTAATGACAGTGAGACAGTATTGAACTCCCAAAGGTCACTATAGTATCTCTAGTGACTTTTCATGTAAAACATACCATTTGGGAGGGACACCCACAACCAAGAGATGATTATTAAGTGTTATTCTTAGTTATTCCAATGTACTATTAAGAGAGAGTATATGTGAGAGAGATAGTGTATGAAAGATAGACAATTTTTAATGAAAGGCATTGTACTGTGAAAAATAGAGAAAAATTGGTTTTAATTGAGAAAAATTTAGATATCACGCGTGGAAAATTATGGAAAATTAGGGCTATGGTTGTACAAGTACAATGGAGGTAGCACATGAGGATTTTCCTCAAATTTTCCCCGTTTGTATGTTTTAGTGCATATTTATTCTTACATTATGATGTAACATACATAAAATACTTACCTAGGTATGCACTATAGGCCATGACACCACACTCCCCACAAAATCAAGCAAGGTAAGTGACACGTGACTCGTGGAAGCTCTCTGCCTCTTCTGTGTCACTGTCAAAGTTTTTCATACTGACAAAGAATTGATCCAAAACTAAACAATAATCCATTGATGTACATATTTCCCTCTCTTTTGTAATATACATACAAGCCTTCTCTTTAACATATTGATCATTCCTTTGAGAATATACCCCATATGCCAAATCCTATACATTTTTCCAAAGTGGATCTAACACATCCATGTAATCCTCATACTAGCATCACAGCTCTCTAATATCATTGAGTCAAAGCTGGTACAATATTCCATAAAACTTTCTATATGACCGATCACTCATGCCAGAACCTACAAGACAAATAAAGATGAAACTCTGTATAAATCAAGCAAGACTTTTTCAACTAATGATAATATCATCTAGGACACAATTGATAACTTCCAATGCATAATCTTTGGATCCCTGCAAAGTGAAACCCGCCTTCTCTTCATCATCCACAATATCAAACATGTGCATATGCTGCACCACATAATCAACCCAAGCATATGCATCTTCATCGAATCTCCTCCTGCGGAACATTGCCACCTCTAAACTAAATCAAACTTTCAAAAATAGCACCAAACCACTTTTGGCACTCCTTAGCACGGGCACAAAAAAACATGTATCATGAGTAGTGATTGGGAATATACCCCTCACATAACCCAAGACATGTAAGAAATAGGAGCATTGATATAGGTTGTGGCTTGGTGCAGTGTCTCCTAAAATCTAAAAATACACTTACTACTATCCAAACAACTCTTTCTAGTATGTATGAAACTCAACTTCTTTATGTGCATTCCTTACCTCCCCCATCCTATGGGCAAACAAAAACACTTTTGTACTGTTCTTTTGCAATACTTGGAAAATCTTATTTCAACATTCTATAGATACAATATATTGATCCAAAGATGAACTCCCAAAGCATCATGTTTTTAATAGAAAAAGAATATAAATACTCTTGTCATGCATCACCAGCTTTACCAAGCAACACAAGTTTATGAAGATATGAGGGAAGCTTTTAAATTAAGGTCTCATGAGCTTCATGAACCCTCCAAAAATAGAATAATAGCGAGCTTCCAGACCATTTCTCTTATGCTAAAGTCATCCACAAAGGGAAAGTACAATATATAATTGATCCCTTATGTATCAACCTTCATCTCTAGCATTGTCGTGACGCTCCACGTCCACCACTGCAAATTTGAGGTCGAAGCTTTTCGCCAAGAATTTGATCACATTAGTCAGTGTCATTAGGAATTTATTTTCCATTGTGTATGTCTCTTTGTTTGTATTTGCATGATGAACGAGCACATGTAGATAGGCTAGGAACATTCTCTTCAGTGTGTTCATAATTTTTGTGGAGCATTGTTTGATTACTTGCATCACGTGAATCCAACATTGTAAAAATTCTCAAATCATGAATGATTGGGCATGAATTTCTATTAACAAAGCATATTTTTACTAGGGCACATTGCATGGAGGGACACATTCATATGAAGAGAATGTTCATTTTGAAGACTCCAAGGGTCAGCACACCATAATGGAGCTTACGAAGAAGGAAAGTTGAAGGAAGTATCAAATATAACTAATCAGAGTATGGACATTGTTGAAATCATCTATTCTCAAGTTGAGGAAAAGATTGGACTTAAAGAGAAAGAAAGAGATATAAATTGTGGTCACTCATTCAAGGACAACATTAAGAAGTATTTATAAATTGAATCTCATGACATTTTCAAGAACTATACTCCTTAACAAGCTTTTAAGACACTCGTAAAGCTCAACTTGACTAGCTTATAGAAAAAGACCAACATTGTAATGTTCCTTCAAGAATCTTTTGAGATTATTGAAAGATCATGGCTAGAAGAAGCTACATTCAAATATGTCATTGATCAATATTTAATACAAACTCTATGTTCCTACAATCAAAAAGGATTCTCACAAATGCTCCATTCATGTGAATCTTGGAGCTAATGCATTCTGCGGACCAAAAGCTCGTTAGTTTTGTTCTTCTTGAGCTCTCAAGTACATATAGTGAGAGTAGAGTTTCAAGTCTGAGTGACTATCACTTGAGGGTCTTAAGTGACATGAAACGGGGAGAGCATTGTTGCCACTTGAGGTCTGAGGCTCAGCCTCTACAAAGTTGCATGCCATAGTGACTTTATGAGCAAAGGGGACCTTATTATAAAAGATAGCCAAGAGAAGCCTAGTGAGAGTAATAGTTGGGCCAACAAATTCAATAATCAACAAGAGAAAATGGAAGAAAAGTGGACAACTAAATTTATTGAAGGAAATCATGTCACAATCTCACTTGGGAAGACGAATACAATCATCCAAAAAGTCAAGAGGCAAGAAGAAATGATGATTGGGTTGATGAGTTTGCAAAATTGAATATGGGATAGTGGGCAGATGAATTTGGAGATCAATTTTGAAATGACTTAACTAATGATATGAACAATAACTTGTTAAATGACTATGTCAAGTATGTTGAAAAAACAAATACAAGGCGAGCAAAAGCTTCTGTCATCTTCAAGTGGGTTTATGTTTTTCCTGATTAGAATCCTTATGTCAAACATCTAAATCCATTGAAGGTGGACTTTTAAGTGAAGGAGGTGGAAACAACTTAGACAATCCTGAGGGTTGGCCATTATTGGGCATTACACATGTAGAAAATGATAAATATCAACAGGTCTATAGGCATGTGAGGGATCTCATTTTTGAAAACATGGTTTAGTAGATGGCTCAAAGGTTACCATTCGAGAGGGAAAATCGTTTTGGACTACGACCCGCTTCTTTTTGTAGTAATGATGTAATCGGTGATGACAATCACAATTGAAAATAAGGAATGGTTTTTAAAGCTTTTGTGGTGGCACCTCAAATAGAAAGAAAAAGAATGGTATTAATGATGACGCTTCCATTGATTTCTTTTTCTAAAGCTTTTTTGAGGTGGTAGAAGAGTGTAAGAGCAGCGAGGAGGTGACATCTTGAGGCATATCTCAATGATCAAAAGTATTCACATGACAGAGAAGAAGAAGAAGAAGAAGGGAAGCGTTACAACCAGGGAGATGAGGACAAGATTGTGGCAAAGAAGAAGACGACGACGTTGAGGACTAGGTTTCTAGTTGTCCATAAGGTCTCCATCGCCAAGGCCAAGCGTGCTTAGGAGTGCTTGACAATATTTGTTAACCTCCACAACATCGGATTCACAACTTCTTATGATGGTGCTTTGGACGATGACACCTTGCCTTGCATCATTATATCATATCCTTAGCATAAGAGCCAATTTGTCCATAATTGGATGACATTGAAGGCTAACTCAATGATGACTTTTTTTTAAAAAAAGAAGGATGTAGTGGCACAAGTTAAGGAGGGCATGAAGCTTTTCATTTTCCACATCGATTAGATGCTTTCCCATGAAGTTTTCAAGGCTTCCTTAGAGTTAGCGAAACAAATTCTTGCTTTGGATGCTTACAAGGACTCCATGTAGAAATTTCCAGCTCAAGACACAGGACCAAAAGAGTAGAATTCCACTTTACCTTGCCAACATATCAATTCTGAGGGTGTTTTGTATTCCAAGAAACCTAGTGGTCTTTATTCTCGAATGATTTATGACATGGAGCTGCTTTCTTGTACCGTCAAAGGCTTCACAGGCACAATCAAGAAATCTATGTATGAGAACGTATCAAGAAGATTGAAATCTTTGTATTCTCACTTCTCCTTATCATGCCTACACATGAAATCATTCGAATAAGAATCCTAACCATTTTTTCACTCCTTCTATTTATCTTGACTTGAGTACTCTTCTTAATCTTTTTGCTCCCATCTTGCTAAGTGTCCCTGCGGTGAGTAACTTTCACGAACCGCAGCACAAATCCCATGCAACATATGGTGAACCTGAGACGTGAAAGTGTTGCTTTTGATCGTCAAGATGGGAGAGTCTTCAAACAATCCACCTTCATCATCGAATACTTCCTTTTCGACTAATGAGATGAAGACATTATTGCAAACTCTTTCTTCAGCCATTATGATGCAGAATCAAGAGATGCAATTATCAATGCAGCAGCAACAACAGTTACATCAACAACAATTGGATCAACAACGAGTGCTGCATCAAGAATAAGAGCATACGCATGGTGCAACCAAGGCTATCAAGGCTGTGGCTAGTGAGTGAAAATTATTTGATGGCTGAAATGTTTCAACCTATCTTAAAGCCTTTGAAATCCAAATGCACTTCTTCAGAGTTTTGTCCAATTGGAGCAATTATTTCTTATGGCTTGTCATGCCTACTTTGCAGGTTAGAGTGACTGATTTGTTTGTGTAGGACTCTAGTTGGAATGTTTTCAAGAAATCGCTCAAAGACGAATATTTTCTGGAGGATTATGGTATTGCTATGTAGAAGACATTCAGAGAGTGGGTCTATCAGTCCAACAAAGGACTTCTTGCTTCCGAATTGTTGCAGGAGTTTGAAGAGCGATACAATCAGTAGGATACACTAGAGAAAAGAGCTCTAAACTTGAAGAAAGTGGAGTTATTCTTGCAAGCAGTTGATCTTACACTTCAGGATGAGTTGGGAGAGCTTCTTGAAGACCGTACACAACCTATAGGATTGAAGACTGATTTGTAGGATGCTGTCGATGCGGTCTCTACACTTACAAAGAGGAGGATATGGAAGGCTCACTTGCAGAATGGAATGCAATCACTATCAGAAATATCTTCTCCTTCCATAACCTCTCATATGTCTCCTGTTGCACCCTCCACTACTTCTCATGTTTCTCATCCTCTGTCTATGCCTACTTCTATGCCTATGCCTATTCCTATTGCAATTGTTAGCCCAATTGCAAAATCAAATGTTAAAGATATGATGGATGAAATTTTAAAGAACTTAAAAGACCTTCGAGACAAGATGACTAGAAGGGAGCAGTAGTAGCCAGCTCCAGTTTTAGCCCTAACTTCATCTACCTTTGCAAATTCTTCCATGATGGTAAAATCTCACGGAGTCGAAGTGCTTTTTGAGGAGAAGTGAAAACGAGATGATCCAGTTTCCTAGCCTTCTTATTTAGAACCAGAGCAAAGTATGGGTGAAGTTTAGAATCCAAAAGTACAAGAAGATCAATAAGCCCTGAAGACAAAGGATTCGAAGCCGAAAAAGTAACCTAGATTCAAGCTGCTTTTCAACATTGAGACGACTATAAACTTAAAGAAGGGTGAGGAGATTGATTCTAATGAAGAGGTTACTGATGGTCTTTATGATGGGCTATTATGCTAAGATACTATGGAGGTTCTTTCAACATTGATAAAAGCTGAAAGTCAAGAGTTTTCATATGTCTTACAGGTCAATTCTCTGGTGAAGAATTGCGAAATTTGTGATTACATGCTGCAAGAAAATTTGGGTGATGAGAATTCTCAGTAAACAGTGTTCTTTGCTAAAATATTTCGGCAAAAAGATTTACAGAGTCTCATTGCCAAGCAAACATGCACTTTCAACGCCTACCTCTATGTCACGGTCTCATTGCCAAGCAAACATGCACTTTCAACGCCTTGATTGATGAGGGAGCAGACTTCAATGTCTTAACGCACAAGCATTGGATCCAACTTGGCAAACCACTACTTCAACCCACAGCTGCCAAATTAAGCCCATATGGGGCTCAATCTTACGCACTTCTCGGCAAGTGCAGAGTCACCGTTTCTATCGAGTCTGAGACTATTCCAATGCTATTTTACGTGTTGCCCAGTGCTACAGATGCAGGCATGGAGTCGCTGCTCGGGCGAACCTTCAAAAAGCCGGCTCACTGCAATGTTGATTATGAGTCGCAACGCATCCACCTAGCAATCGGCAACGTGCGCATTGTCACAGCTTTCAGCAAGGGTTGCGCGACACCATCCCCGTCCGCATGTCCATCGATAGAAACATCCATAGGCAAGATTAAGGAGGGGGGTAGTGCGCGTCTGCCGCTCCCCGACTTCCATAAACCGCAGCCCGCAACAATCAAAGCAAGGACCCAACAGCCTCACTTTCAATGGGTGCCTAAACAGCCGCAACAATCGCCTAGGAGTCGACGCACCTATCCGCATAAGACCTAGAACTCTAAACCTAGGAGGCCAAGACGCAATCACCGAAAGCGCCATGTGATTAAGAAAATATGGGTCCCTAAAACCCTCTTGCGTGCGCAAGGCTACTATGAGGGAAATGCCTCACTGCAGATCCCTAAGGCCCCCGCGGCCAAAGCCACTAGTCATACGCTACCCTCAAGCTTGATTAGCCCACGCCCCCCAACACCTCAAGGCCATAGGCTGCAGTGCTCCCCAAAGCCCTAGCCATCCGACTCATCTATGCTTTGGCCCAAGCGAGTCGCGCAAACCTATCAGCCCAAGCACCAGCCACCGTCACAGGTGGCATCATCCGACCAAGTCAATCTGACTCTCCGCAGCAAAGCCGACTACAGCAGCCCAGCTGTTGTGACTGACCCTAACCCGCCCATCTTCCAAACAGCCCGGTTGCAGGCTCAGGAAAACTCCCAACTGCAACTATGTACTGTCAAAGCCTCTAGTTCTAGCAAACCTCAACCGCTCGTCAACCTTACGCCCTCCTATGAACGGAAGTCATTTCTAGCGCTAGCCACTGACCTTACAGAGGACACTGGAGATGATGTGGTGGCCTGCATCAAACAGCTTGATGCCACCTTCGTGTCGCTAGCCCTCAGCTATGACCACTTGGACTTGGGTCTATTAGAGGAACCCTTTGCAACGGAAGTGTGCAATATGCCTTGCTCTTGGGAGACTTTTGAATTCGCCTTTGCACAGGCTTCTCACTCTACTGTGTGCTCGGTAGCGAGGTCTCCAAAGAGTAAGCCATTAAGAAACTTCTGCTATCACTGACCAAGAGACTGCAAGGTTATCTCACCTTGCTGATACTGGATCACCCTTCTTGAGGCAGTGGTACGCTCTTAGGTTGCAATGGGAGGTTGACGGATGTCGCAAAATGACCAACGCCGAGCGATGCCGAGCCATCAAAACAGCCGAGTATGATCCCACTTACGTCACGCCTACCTCGTATAGAGTGCTAACTACTCTTCGTGGGCAACCCATGGACGAGCACATCAAGGGGCACCCCTACCTTGATTGCCTCCTAACAGAGGAAGAGATCCACATTGCAAGTAGGGTCGATTCTGGAAATCTCCTAACTGATGTTCTGACATACATCACACATGTCGGTATCCGCCCATTTGAATTAGACAGGGAAGCTTAGCTAGAGTATAACCCCAACTTCTACGCCTGGCTCTTGCACAAATAGACCGACGCCCTTTATGTTGAACGCCCTTGGCCTCTCAACCTCCAATCCTAGGACGGATTCTTCTCGTTCCAAAGGGGGAAGGGGGTAATAAGGTGGAACGTAAAATAATAAACAAGGGAAATCTAAAAAGTAAACCAAGTATGAAACGTCAGATAAATTTGAAATGCAAGGGTAAGATGTGATGGTAAAAGTATGAAAAGCAAAGTTAAGGCTATGTTCAATAAAATCTGCCACGCTTTTATTCCTCCAACAAATTAGTTATCAAAAAGCACTAAAAGTGAAAATGACTGAACTTGCAGGTAACAATCATGGCAAGCCAGGACAAAGTGGGCAAGCTCCCCTTCTCAGAGGAGGAGCAAGCGAAGTACGGCCTTACGATGGAGACGAGAGCCTTCAACCAGTTGAAGTTTCGTCACGTCTTCAACCTTGAAGACGTGGCCATCGAAGAGCCGACAGTACGCCAAATCATAGATCAGTGCCACCTGCAGAAGTACTGGATGCAGTGGGCTAGAGGGTGGACTACACCCAGTGCGCTGACTTCTTGCGCACCTTCAATAGGAACAGAGGCACCATCATGGTGCGCGACAATGAAGCCACCAGACAGGTGCAGATCGAGCTGACCCCCGAGTTGGTGGAAAGGGCATTAGGGCTGTCGAATAAGGTGGAAAGAAAGCCGAAAAGAGACATCTACGCCATGTTGGGAATGGACAAGGTGAAGGTCCATACCAATGATGGGATTAGCCTGGTGGACATCCCCAACCCAGAAATCCAGCTACAGGCAAAGATGGTGCACGCCTTATTCTCAAGCTAGAGGTATAACAACATAATGAGACGAATCAATGTACCTCTGCTCGACAGCATTGCGGCGCAATCGTTGGATGAGGTGAACCTTAATGGGTTTGTAAGGAAAACAATAGAGGCTTCGGCTAAGGCCGTGGCAACAGGAGGAAGAGCCGTTGGAGGGGAGTCCCCGTCGTCCCGATCAACCCGCAAGGCATCATCCTCCAAAGCCACAACCATAGGGTTTGGAGGTGTCCTTACAACCATCATCCAAGAAGCACTAGGGCAAGGATGAGAAGGAGGAGACAAGAAGGGAGGTGATGAAGGAAGTGACGAATCACCGTCACAATCCCCACCTCACATAGAAGAGCAGCAAAGGTTGTCAGATGAAATGGAGACGGACACAGGCGAAGAGGGAGAATCCCAGAGCACCCCACAGAGGCACGCAGAACAACGAACCAAAGCCCTGCATGGAAAAAGGGAAGAGGAGTGAAAGAAGAAAGAAAAGGAAGATCTGGAGAGGGCTCGAAGGGAGTCAGTCATGGATGAGGAGGAGAGAAAAAACAAGACTGAAGAGAAGCTGAGAAGGAAGGAAGAGGAAGAAATAGAGGTTGCTACCCGTCGCTCCATCGAGGAGCAGCACAAAAGAGGCGAGAAAGGCGCAGAGAGCCCGCACCGAACGGAGGCACCAGGTCCCAGTACCAATGTGCCGGAAATCGAACCCCTACCCCTAGCAGAAGGAAAAGGAAAAGATCCGATGATGCCAACTCTCCCCCTCTTCATACCATCCATGCCAACCAGTCCTATCATCATGACACCCACTGCCACCGCCACCCAAGGTTCCACCCCAAAAGTCGATGAGAGCAATGTGGTCACTTGGCTACAATTCGTGGTGGAACAAAAGCTGGCAAGAGAAGAGGCCGCCGCCACCCCAGTATCAGGAGTCAAAAGGGCAGCCACGGTTGAACTGGAGCCAAGGTCGGAGCTGAAGAGGCAAAAAACAGAAGACGTTGTCACCACCACCACCATGCCCCACCCCCCACCTCCAGTAGGCCAATACGACGAATATGTTAAGGAGCTGCTCTCACAGTTAGAAAGGGCTAGGGAAGAAAGGAGAACCGCCATGTAGGAGCTGGCAACAGAACGAGAATCACGAGCCGCTCTCGAGTTGGAGAGAACAAAGCAGATAATAGAATACCAACGGGAGATCAATGCGCTCAGGGAGGAAGCTAGCAATAAGAATGCAGAGGAATTAAAGGCCCTGAAGGAACGTGATGCTGCTTAGGAAGGAAGGAGAAAAATCTTGATGGAGCATCTTAACGGGGAGAGGGAGACCAATGCTCATCTACGGCGCAAGAATGATCAGCTATCTGCAGTCAACCTGGAAGCACAAAGCCAGCTTGACAAGATTAGACAGGAGGCTGCAGAGCTGGACCAGTTAAGGGAAAAGCAGGTGCGAAGGATGCAGGTGAAGCTGGACCAGCTCAATGCACAGATCGCCGATGAATGCCAGAAGCAGTTCCACCTGCACCGCAAGCTCGAGGCCCAGCAACAACAACTCATGGCTATGACCCTCCATCAGGGGGAGAGCCTGGAAGATATGGAAAAAAGAGCAAAAGAATGGGCTGATCAGAATGAGGGGAGAATATGGGACTTGGCACGCCGGCTAGCCAAAGCCGAAGGAGATAGGGTGCTGGCTAAGAATCAGGCAGAGGCAGCCCAGCTCTCCATGATAACCCAGCTCTCCATGATAGCCCAGTAGCACACCTTCCTCAATACACTGCTCCACTCCACCAAACCGGAAGGAAACGAAGCCAATGATTAGCTGCTGCAGAAGAAGCTAACCATTGCATGCAGAGCTCTAACAGCAGACCTGCATGTGCCACTACATCTAAGAGGCCTGCCGCAGAGCCTAGAGAAGCAAAGAAGATATCTTGCACAGGTAGGCCTGACGGCGCAGGAAATAGATGAACTCAGTTTCACAGAGGCGAAGGCACAAGAAGACGTGCAAGCAGAAGGGGGTGAACCGGAGTTCAATCTAGGACCTCAGGAGGAGGAATACGTCCCACCACCCCCTCAGCCACAACAAGCGGAAGTGCAACCCCCTGATACGTCTGCTAAGAGAAGAGCAGCTTAGGCTAACCACAGGAAAGAAATGGTAGAGAAGGCAAGGAAAAAGCTGAATGTTAGACCTATTCCAAGACAGCCTGCCCCTCTTCTACCGCACCCTCAAGATCCCCCTACTGAATTCCATGCCGAATTGATTATCTGGGAACAGCAGGAATATAACCGCGACCCCTTCGACTTGGGCTTTGAGTTTCCCGCTACCTTGAACAGAGTACTGCCCATTCAACTTGTAAATGACGTCATCCCTATGGATGCAAGGCTCAAGGCCAAGTGATTAGCGGAGCGAGAGGCCCACCCAACTACTTGGGGAGCCGAGGACCGTGAATTTTGGCAGGATAAAGTCCTCTAGGTGCCTAGATCGGTGGAAGGCTATAATTGCCAACCCACCTGGAGAAGACGCATTTTTGACGTCAACCTTGATGCGTGGATGGCATTTTGCAACATCCTCCCTTCTGAGAGAAACGACCCTACTTTTATGCCGTATCCTCGAAGGGTAGGGGTCGACTTTAATCCGTCCATCCACGGTAGGTTCGACTTTCCCATTATCTATAACACCAATAGCACCTCTCATAGGGACGCCCTTCTCTTCACCCTCCCTAATTTATACAGCTCTATAGAAAGATTTCTTAGCGAGTTCACCTCCTGTCCTGACCCTGCCTTCATAACCACTTGTAATTATCTTAGACTAATTAGGATCCTAGTCCACCAAGAGCCCGCACCCCAAGAACGCCACCTCCCATCCCTCTACTTCGACCCCAACGCCATAGATAGCAGCACCATGACTCACCTCATGATGCGTGCTTCTCTTTTGCCATATTTTCGTGTTGCACTGCTCGAAGATATGAGTGACAGCAAATTCACCCAGTGCAACCACCCCTTCCTTTCTACCACCACTCTCAAAACCCGCCTCAACCTCAAGGGCTACTTATTGAGTCGTAGATTCCTTAACAAGGCCCCTCGCCCTCCACCATTCGGATAACGAGGAGTAAGCTCCTGTCATGCCCCTGTATCACATGTCTCCAAGTATATGCCGCTTTATGTTTATTGTTTTTTTTTTAAAGAAAAAAAAAGAAGAAAAAGAAGAAAGAAGCACCACAATCACTGCACCTAGGGTTCTCCCTAGCCCCCTCCCCACTTCACACTTAGGGCACATCAAGGGCAGGACTTTCAGACCTGTCACCTTAAGACTTGCACCGCACCTCCAACGAAGCATGAACTGGATCCTCAAGTGTGGGACGTTACCAAGGGCAGACCCATCTCCCAGTTCCACCACCACGGGCACCACACACTACACGGCGAGACAGACACACCCCTTAGGGAGTGCACAACTTTTCTTGCACGTTATGTTCGAGTTTCAAGACATGGCTACCCGTGGAAGAGGATCACCCACGGCATCCTTTGATGACCAAAACTTCTTGGCATTTTCCGGCATCCAGCCATCTGCCTGCTGATGGCAAGTCAAGGTAGAACTGCCATTGGCATAGATCTTGGAACCCCATCGTCCAATGATCCATGCCCAATGCCTCAAGATCTACGGATTGCTTATTGATTCCACAAGCTTGAAGACCTTCAACTCAAAACTGAAGACGTTCAACTCAAAGACAAGGATCTTCAATCAAAGCCACATGTTTTCGAGGCAAACAACGTTCGGGGGGTTTCTCCAGAATAAGTCCCTCCAATACCATCCTCCTAAGGGATTTCTTATTGCTTCAAGTGTTTCTGATACTCAAAAGACGACCGGCTACATAAGGAGTGCCACAACAGTGTGAAAGGTACCGAGTATCCTCATGGAGCCTAAAGGACGCCGGAATATTTCCTGGTCATCGTCCTTAACCTCCATCACCTATCATTCACCCAACCACATTGGAAGCAGTGTCACCCACCTACCTATTCCGCCTAGCAGCCAACCTAACTAGCCACTATGTCCCACCATAGTGCCATGGGACTCGCACTTGGCTAGGAGGGGGGTAATGTTACCGTGTTTCCCGCAACACAGAGGAGCAGAAAATGGAAAAAAATGGAAATAGCAAAAAAGGCGCAGGATAAAAGCATAAAAAGGCGGCTTGACTGGTAACCAGTCCCTGAAAAATTTAAATGTTCAGGCATGACCCTCAGAAAGCCTCGGTGTCGGCCCGAGACAACAAAAGAGAAAAAGGGCGCACCATTAAAATGTGGGAGCGCCCTTGAATCTTTGTAAAAGAGTGCCAGGCTCGCTCCTGTACAAAGTGTACGCATTAATTGGGAATAGGATAAATTAGAATGGTAGGAAATGGGAAGAAGGGCCTAGGCTACGGCCGGCCATGTAAAAGAGGGAAAAGGGGATGACCGCCCAAAAAGGATTTAGGGCTTTGTATATAAAGTTGAAAAGTGAATGAGAAGCTCATTCTTTGGTGTGTGGCAAAAAGAGTCTTCTTCTTCCTCTCTTCTTCTCTCCTTCTTGCTTGTGTGTTCCCTTGAGAGAGGGAGTGTGAGAGTGTGAGGGAGTGAGTGTGTGTGAGAGTGAGGGATCAAGAGGGTGAAGCTCTTCACCATCTCCTCTTCTCTTCTTCTCTTCTCTTCTCTTGCGCGCGTGGCTATGGAGGATGGAGCTTGGAGATGGAGGAGGCTTGAGGATGCTTGAGCTAGCATCAAGAATCATGGAGCTACCGGAGTGCAAGGGAGAGGAGGGTACTCGATCAAGCATCAAGGTAAGCTCACTACACTCGTAGGATCGACGGCGCGTCGGCTAGGTGAGAGATAGCCATTAGAGCTTGCTTGGAACGCTTGAAACAATAAGCGGTCTGTGGGTCTTGGCGGTTGAGCAAAAGCTCCCATAGGTGTCACCCTTGGTTTGTCTTTCCTTTGCATCTTGCGATTTCTTGCTGCCATCATTGCTAGTGGTTTTCATTTTCAAAGAAGAGGCAACCAACCCTTGCTCCTATGAATTGATGTTTGTGGAGGACTTCTTGTGGACTTGATCATGTAGACTCGCATAAAACAAGAATTGACACTTAAACTCATAGAAGGTTGGCATTCTAGGTAGTGAGATAATTTGCTGAATAAAATGGAAGTTTTTGTTGGGCAGTTTGCTCAAGAAGAATGTGACCTACATCAGACTCCAGGGAGCCCATAGTAGTGGCAAACTTGGTGAGTAAATGCCAATACTCGGCTAACTTGATTGTAAGATCATCTCCTTCCTTAACCCCTGCATTAACTCAACATTGGATGTGGCATTGCGAGCTCTACATTGATGGATATGATTAGGGTGAGCTAATCGAGGGTTCGGAATAAGCTCAATACCAATGATGAGGTCCCAAAGTCCCTAAGATTCAAGCACTTATTACATGAAGTTCAACCAAGTGGCGAAATTTAACCCGATTAAATGAGTCTTATCTGTGAATGCATTCTTGGCCATGGCAACAGGAGTGGTAGTGCTAGGAGATGGAGAAGTTGTCAAATGGGGATAGGGTGAATAGGGGAATAAGGTGGGGAATTGGAGTACACTTGGAAAGGAATCCTAGAGTGCCCACCATGCATACGAGAATTGTGCATAGTAGATCCAAATGTGGGCATGGGAAGACTAGGGATGGGCATGGTAACCACTTGAGGAGCTCATGGTGGAGAGATAGGGACATAGGGAGTAGAAGATGGAAATCCCTATATAGGAGCGACCCAAGGGATATGGGCCGATGATTGTCCACATAAGGAAAGGATGGATATCCTTACATTTGAAAAGTCATGTTGGGGGGGGGGGGGGGGGTTTTGTGAGTATCCGAGGGTAGTGAGGGGGATGCCCATCACAACCATCCCAAAGTGAGAGAATGTGGTAAAGCGCGGGTATGTAAAAGGTATAGTGTTAGAGGGTGGAATTTCCCATAATGATGGACTAAGAGGTGGTGGGACTGGAGGGTGGATATATGGTGGAATGGAGAAAGAGAAAATGTTAGAAGCGGAGAAGATGGAAGATCCAACCCCTAGTGTGCTTTGAGTGGAAGTGGAATGTAATCCAAGATTTTGGAATGAGGATGTGAATAGATCAGGATATGGACAAGATAGTGGTGGGATGGAAGGGAGTTGAGACGTGTGGTTTAATACTTAGTCAAATGAAATAGATGTCATGAATATACCTAATGAAGGGTATTTTCTTCGAGGGCCTTCTCTATTAAAGTTACCATATGAAAAATCATGTGGATCCTATGCAACAAAAGAATAAATAGGAGAGGGTTTTTGCTCATATGACTCAAAATATGAACCTAACACAAGGTCTAGTAGAGACAAAGGAGATGGATCACCAAACATGCCAAATGTCATAATCACTCCAAGATTAGAGAGATGGCCAAATACATCTTGACAGATACGTGAGCTCGAAGGAAATTGATCCAAATACATTGCAAGATGCTCGAGTATTATCTGTTGAGGTGGTTTGTTTGGCGGAGGAAAATTTTCCTCGATCCATTTTGACTGCTCAATTACATTTACTTGTACATTTGATTGATGAGATCGCACTTTGTGGGGCAGTCCATGTAAGGTGGATGTTTTTTCTTGAGCGCTTCATGAAAACCTTGAAAGATTTTGTGAGGCAAAAAGCACGGCCTAAGGGAAGCATGGCTGAGGGTTGGTTAGTGCAATCATCCCTTGTTTATATCTCTGAATATCTTGCTCAAGTGGATCCCTCTCAACCACAACTATGGAAAGATGATGAAGACTTGAGGATGACCTCTATAGTACCCCAAGGAAAAGGAATGAGTAAAGTGCTAACAAAAGAAGAACTTCGTAAGTTAAATAGTTTTTGTGTGCTCAATAGTGATGTTATGAGCAAATGGGTGACACTATATAATGAAGCAAGGGCAAGAAGAAAAAGTGAAAGACAAGAATTTCGCACTAGATATGGACGTAATGTCTCATTTCCAGATCATCTAAATGCGCTCCCACGTCATATTGACATAGATTGGTTACATGAGGAAATGGAGAGAATGGAAAAAGAGGAAATTAATATATCTCATGAAGAGTGGGAATACGCATGAGGTTGCTTATCAAAGGTGAGACATACTATCAATTAATTTGTTTCTATAAGTTTTATTTCATATAAATAATTGACATGTTTGATCTTTTATCTTTTACTACTAGTGCACATTATTCAATGCACTTTGGTGTGAAGGTAAACATCTTCGAACTCAACGTATAGATGAAAAGAGAAATACCCAAGATTGTGGTTTCCTTGCTCACTTCGAGGCTGCCAATGGTACCATGGAAGGTTATTGTGGCTTGATCCAAGATATTCTGAAGCTTGACTTCAGACGACTCTTTATATATGTACTGGATGTGAAGTAGTTTAAAGAAGTGGTAACAAATGGTGAGCATTGCACAATCAGACGTCATCCAAGTGGTTTTGTAATCATTGACTCTACAAAATTTCACCAAAACAAGAATGACACATTAGTACTACCTCAACAATACGAGAAGGTATATATGCAAATGCTAATTTTTTTATATGTATACACGTGATACATATACACAATATAATAAGTACTTAAGTTTTTTGCTTTTGTTTTTCAAATACAGGTTGTGTATCATCCAATGGTAAACAATAACCGATGGTGGTATGTCATCTCTATATCTAATCGTTCAAAACCAATATATGGTAATATTACCGACATGGAGATAGCAAATGACAATCCAACAATTAATGATGATGTGCATGATGACACCATAATGGATGATATGAGTGATATAGTACAAGATGAACCTCACGAGAATGTTCAAGGAAACGCAGAAGAAGACAATAATGTGATTGTCGATGATATTGATGAAGTTATTGAGCAATATAGCAACACATCTGATAGTGGAATAGACTTATTTGTTTCGTTACCTCTTGGTAACGTAGACCTAGAAGTAGATAGTTTAGCAAGGGCTGATCTCATTGAAGATGAGATGGATCATTCACTGTAACATACTTAATTTGCTTATTGATTCAATGTGTATTCCTAATTCTATGCTTTTTATCATGCGCACACGTGCATACTCAAGAATCAATAGTCAATTTTAAAGCAAGCATTGAATTTTCCATAATAAAAAGGAAGTATCTTTTATCATCTTCAAGTACATAGAGAAATTACGAGATACATATTGCAATGCTTGCTACTAATTGTAAGGTTTCTGTCGCTTGCCGCTAGTTACTTATATCAGGCTTGTCAACTGGAGGAACTGCCATTCATTAGAGAGCAATGAAAAAGTAATTATTAACTCTATTTTTAAATTCAATGATTCAATGTGTATTCTTAACTCTATGGTTTTTAACATGCGCACATGTGCATGCTCAAGAATCAATTTCAGGTGGTTAAATAATTACTAACTTTGGTTTTTCAATTATGTGAATTGCTAATTTTAGGTGGTTAAATAATTGTGCGTCTGCTGGCACGTCTATATTAGCGTCTATTTGCGCAGATATATAGACGCAAAATTCGTGTCTATTTACATGCAGATTTACACGCATTTATAGACGCTCTTATAGACACGCCCGACTTTGCGCATCTAACGTGCGCATCTATGCCTCGTTTCTGTTGTAGTGAACTACTCTACTCCCGACATTGTTATGCTAAGATGGATTGCATACATTAAATCTCTCAACCCCAAATTAAAGAATATTGCAAGAAAGGAGAATCCAGTTGCTTACATGCTCTCACGTGCAAGATATGACAATGAAGAAGAGCTGATAGAAGAAGATGAAGAAGAAGAATCTATACTTGCTGAATTTCATTCCATGACTGTTGAAAATACATTTTCAGTGTTGGAAACTGTGAGGAAGATGAGAGACGAAAGGAAGAGAGGAGAAAAGAGAGATATGAGACACCAAAAATGGAACCCCAGAAGTGTGTCAACTGAGCACACATGATAGGAATATATAGAGAGGACCAGAGGCGCTATATATAGATAGTAGACAGACTATATATAGCTAACACCCCTGCTCAAATAAAGGTCCCTTACTATGGATGAAAAAACCCTTGGGGGCTCAAGGGAAAAACCCACAGCTCTATATAGGCCTACCGTTATATTAATATTCGAAATATAAAATTACAAAATTGATCTTACAAGAGCCTATTCATAGGCATCAAAGGAGCTACATCACTCCTGAATTACAATAGTCTATTCAGAGGCATCAAAAGAGCTTTATCATTCCTAAATATACAACATGTAAAATAAGGATAAGCGACATCACTGCAAAAGATAAAATCTCCAAGAAATTCCTTCAACTGAACTTGGGATGTAAGTAGTATATCTGTCACATCAAAACTTAAAGAAATCATTATAGTGACATTAGAACAACACAAGGTCTATAGAGACGGTTCGGGACGCCGCTCTATAGACAACATAACACATGTGAGGCCCCATGAACAGAATATAAATAAAACAATTTGTCATCAACTAGAATATAGACGCTCATCAATGGAATAACAAACGAGGACAATCATCATGAAGCATGGTAATATGTTGATGAATATAGACGCTCATCAATGGAATAACGAACGAGGATGATCATCATGAAGCATGGTAATATGCTGATGAATATAGATGCTCATCAATGGAATAACAAATGAGGACGATCATCATGAAGCATGGTAATATCAACATCCAAAAGTAGGGAATGAAGCATCAATGGAATAACGAATGAGGGTAAGCATCATGAAGCATTGCAATACCAACATACCAGAGCATTAAATGAAATAGTAATTGAATAACATTGATTGAATGAGAAATATAAAATATAAGCTATGAAACTTATGAAACAATGACATGACAACGAATCCATAACATAAGACATGAGATTGCTATTGTTGGTTCTTTTCCTAATGTCGATGCTATTGATACTGAAGCTAATTAACAATAACCTGGATATAATAACATTATCGCCTGGCAAGGAATATCCTTTCGAATCTAGATAGTTTATACGTAGAAGACAAAATCATAATTATAATCACTTTGGTGATGCACTGATGTAAAGCTTTGGATAAAGCTTTTGAGAATAAAGATTTTGAATAATAAGAAGACGAAAAAGAAGGCGATGGCAGTAGGCTTCGCATTGTATCTAGGAATAGCATGCATGCTTTTTCATGAAACGCTAATTGGAGACAAAGAGAGGTAGAGAGAGAGAGAGAGAGCAATCCGGGCCTTGCCATGCACAATCTCGTAGCTGTGTTTGAGGCTCAAGCTACCGTTTGTTCATAAGCCTGATTCAGCAGCATGGAATCCATACCTTTGTCAAGAAATCACAATCCATGTCAGCTTGGTTCCCGCAACAAAATATCCTGCCACTAGTTAGGATACGATGGCCGAAGGTTTTCCAAAGGCCTCAACCATCAGACACAGATTATAGCTTCTTAGAAGTTTCTGCATCATCACAGTGTTCCACAGAGGACGATGGAGGTGCTCTTTAGCCTGCCAGAGCCTCAATCATCATAGTGCTCCATAGAGGACGATGGAGGTGCTCTTCAGCCTGCTAGAGCCTCAATTAGCGAAATCGAGCAAAGGCCAACAGGATGTTCTTTCTATGATCCTAAATGTGTAGGGAGTTAGCCTCCAAGGCCAAAGCATATGCTGCTTTTCACAAATTTGAAGGCAACTAGAAGCTTCGCTTTGGAGGTTTTAGAAGATGATGAAAATGCAATTGCACAGTCAGAAAAGGATTTGGAGACGATGGACAAGGAGATTAAGAGAAGGACCACCACGTTTTGTTTGCTGTTGCATCTTTTTGCACAGCCAGAAAAGGATTTGGAGACGATGGACAAGGAGATTAAGAGAAGAACCACCACGTTTTGTTTGCCGTTGCATCTTTTTGACAACTCAGACTTAGAAATCCGGCATCCTACTGTGGACATTCAGGAGGTAGCATCAACCTTAAGGAACTTTGGAATCTATATATATTGTTTCCTTTATTGGATCCTAATGGCTACGTTGCTTTTTCCTCACGGTTTAGTCTGTCTATTGTCTATATATAGCTAACATTCACTTGGTGTATATACAGAACCAAAGCTGAAAACTGCAAGTGTAGCTGACCTTTTTAATGGTACAGTATTAAGTACAATAAGAATAGGAAAGGATACTGCTCTAAATCAGCAAACAACAACAAAGATAAAAGATTTTCCCATGGGAGAAGGGTGGTCAAGTAGAAGCCAGCATGCTCATTACAATGCTCAAGTTCTAGTTTATTTCCTTGAATGAAGAAGGCCAATATTTGAGCATGATGAAGATGAAGGACACTTAGACTAATGAGGCTTTTTCCTTAAAGAAGGGCATCTATGGAAGCACACAAAAAGAAGAAAGGAGTGCATGTATGAGTTTTAGGTAACAGAAGATTGCAACAAGAGGTAATGAAGGAATTTCATGAAAGCTTGCGGGCTGGCCATAGAGGCATATGGGGAAGCTTTATTAAAGTCAAAGAAAAATATTGGTGGCAAAACATGTATCAGGACATAGATCATTTTGTTGAAACATGTTATGTGTGTCAGATGTACTCTATGGTTAAGCATCAAGATGGGTTACAATTGACTTATCCCTTGTCTATACATTATAGATGGGTTATTGATCTTGTAACCATGCCTACAGGGATATGGAATATGCGTTATTTAGTGGTTGCAAGAGAGGATCTTACTAATCAAGTGGAAGGTAAAGCTTTATCAACCAAGTCCACTCAAGTTGCTTGTCACTTTTTTCTTGAAGAAGTATTTTGCATCAATGGTTGTGTTTTCAAGGTAATCGCATATAGAGGAGAGTTGGATGCCAATGAAGCATGCAAATTCTTTGCTCGATTGGGTATTAAGTTGGCTATAATGTTAGCCTACAACCGTGAAGGCAATGGGAAAAGTGAGAGAGGGCATCAACCTATTCTCAAAGCTCTAGCAAAGTCTTGTAGAGGAAAGATCAAAGAATGGCCTAAAATGCTACCTTTTGCATTATGGGCTGACCGAACTACTCATAGTACCGTAGCTGGCTATATGCCAACCCAAACTTATGCATGGACAACAGCCAATTATTCCAATGGAAGAATCTATTCTTACATGGAGTCTTCTACCTTGGGAGGAAGGCATCAATAGAGAAGAGTTAATGACTTTACGCATATGGCAGCCAGAGAGAAGACCTAAAGATATTCAAGCAGCTATTGAGAAGTTGAAAACTACAAGACTAAAGAGCAAAAGAAGATTTGATAGGCAACATGGATTCCAGCCAAGAGTTATCCAAGAAAGTTATTGGGTGCTTGTCTATGACAACAGTCTAGACAATCAATACAGTGCTTCTAAAAAGATGCTAAAGCTTTGGTTTGGCCCATATGTGGTAAAGGTCGTTCATGAAAATGCCACATATTCATCGGCTAAATTGGATGGGACAAGCATGAAGATACCCATAGCTGAAAAAATAATCAAGATCTTCAAATGAAGAGAAATTTCAACATATGAGCTAGAAGACTTGGATATAATCCAAGAGCATGAAGACATATAAGAAGAGAAGGATTAGAAGATGAAGAAGAAAACATGGTAGATGAGGATCTCTCTTAATGTTGCAAATTCATAAAGTGGCACACGCAGAATGATGTGCAGGTTAGGAGGGGGTGAATGTCATGGGATTCTTTGCCTATGGTCTAAACATAAAACTTTTATCCTTTACATATATCACTTAGTTACTTGTAATCTAGACATGCTGCATGTAGACTTCCCTAGTGTAATAAATATTTAAAAAATAAGACCACTAGCATATGGCATGGTGGAATAAAGATGGGGGCTCTCTGCCTTAAAATGCAATAAATTTATCATGGGTCCTTGACAAGATGATTGAATTTGGTCACTTACTCTTAACTTTCCTTGCATTGCTTACATGAAGTTGCTACAAGTTTTATAAGTCATGGTATGTTAAGCAAGAAGAAATGTGGTCATGAGCTTGCTTGGTAGGCTCCCTTGAGTTCATTTTTCAGAAGCCAATGATGTGGTTGTGTATTGATGATATTAAAAAATGTTAAGTATATTTACAAGCCAAGTCACAAGTAAATGGAGTTATCTAAGTTGGCTAAGCATAGGACATTGTATATGTCTTGTACCTTACTTAAGTGACTAATGATACGTGAACAATAGTCAAGGAAGAAACAAGAGAAGAGCCGGTTTTTTGCCATGTTTTTGGGGCAGATCAGGCACCATGGTTGGAGAAGGGAGAGAGGTGTCCAAAGCCACCACAGAAAGGGGAAGTTCAAGCCATGCAACCACAAGAAACTGCATTAAACTCCACTTGACATGTAAGTGCTACTCTTTCTGTGCTTTGATGAAAATGGAAGGCCACTCTTGGCTGTGTAAAACAAGGCTATGAACTATGTATTTAAAGAGCAAAAGCCCAAACATAAGAGAGCTCTATTAGGAGTCTTGTGGAAGGACTAGGCATGACTATGTATTCCTCTATATGCTGAGTTTGATCTCCCATGTCAAGAGATACATTAAATTCACTCTCTTGAGTCCTTTAAGAGTTGAATAGGGACTACTATTGATCTTCCAATCCTAAAATCTAAAGGGCTGAAGTTCATCTACTTGCTTTATTGATTAATCTTGATACAAAGGACTCATTCTTGCACTTGGAAGCTTACTACAATCTACCATTGTGGAATCTTGAAGAGAGGAGTGTCAAGGAGTCTTCTTGACTTGTTTATGTGAAGAAAGTGGGCTGAATATTTCCATCCAAACAAAGAATTGTGGGTAGCAGCACTTATCCTTGTCTTCTTGATGATTCATGATCAACCATTAGTCTTACTTGACATTGATATGCTTGATGCAAATTGATATTTCATAAGCATTGTGGAAGGGGTATCAAGAGAGCAACTTGATTGCTCTATGTACATGCTCAGGCTGAAATAAGAAGCCAATAACAGGGCTGACAAGGTCAATAGGATTTCCTTCTTCTCTCCTAATTCTACATGCCTATTGCAAGCTACCTTTTGCTTGTTACATGCTCCTGATTATAGGGTTGTTTTTGTACTTCATCAAACTGTCTTCTTGGAAGGAAGAAGCCTTGTATATGGGCTGAAATAGGCACCGCACATAGTGAATTTGTGGATAATAGGTCTTTTTTCTTCTCTTTTTCTTCATATGATATGTTAGACACTTGTATTTGGATGTTCTATGCACCCCGTGTTAGGGGAAATTTATGCTTTCACCAAAGGTGAATTCCTGAAGATATTTGGGTTGATTTGGGGCAGATATCTTTAGCCATATTCATAGATTTAGCTACAACATAATTCTTTTAATTCATTTCTTGCTCTACATCTTGTCAAAATATGCAAGTATTATGTGTCCCTATGGCAGGGCAATGTTTCTAGACCATCCATAGATGCTTTGAGTTGAATTAAGAGGAAGTTTATCTCTTTATTTCTTGGCTGTGGTATCTTATCCTTAACAGGATCTCTATTTGGAGCTCTCTTGAAGCAAGTCTCTTCGCCCTACAAACCTTGTAATTGACTCATAAGCTTTTGTCCCTTTCAGTCTACATTAAATGTAACCATGCGAATTTGTTTCATGCTATGGCATCATGTGTGAATGATGGGAAGCAAAGTTGTTAAAGATACATGACATCATATTTACTTGATCTCATAATTTGTGATTTCTCTTACAATCAAGAAAATAAGCTTGATTTGAGTTAGAACTTACGAGGCATTACTCTTGTGATCTTTGTTAAGAACATGCGATTGGAAGCTCTATTAACAACTTCAAGGACTTGGCTTGAAACCTTTAACCCTTCTTTTATCTCTACCATCTCCGGAGTTTGAGCTCTTGAACCCTCATACATTCTTCTCTCTCTAACCCCTGTGATTGACCATGAAGTACCTCCTAAACCTTTAAACATTCACTCTAGTATACTTATCTCTTGAAGATGCATCTCCATCTATCTTGTCCAGTTTTCTTGCCAAACCCCTATGGTGACCTTCAACCCTACGTGCTGTGATAGCGGGAGCATAAAGGCATGTAAATTGGGGCTATAAAGATTGTCACCAACTATTGGGGAATGTTAGCAAGCCTCCAATCTCGAATACGTACATCATGAGGCGCAATTGCATGAGTAAGTCATAAATTTCATTGTTTTATGATAAATCTTGGCTAGAAATGGTTGGAAATGATTGTATTTAGTTGCAATGCTATGATTTTTCATCCATATTAAAGTAATAAAGAAAAATCAACCATATAATAAATTTATCATGAACATGCAAAACCCACAACTTTTCGATTAAAATCATTCTTAGTAAGATAAATCAACCTAAACCAATAAATCAGTAATTATCAATAATTAGCTATAAATAAATAGTAAAAAATAAGAAAAAATAAAAAATAATAAGTTTTTCGTATCCAAAAAATAGAGAAAAATAATAGTTACGTTTGTGAATGCATAGTAGAGTTAAAGCATGAGGTTTAGCTTGAGTTCAATCCTATCACTTTGCTAAAGTGTGTTTTATTACTGAGGTGTAGAAGAGCCGTAGTGGAGCGGCGATAATCAACCAAGGGGCAGTCCCTTTGCATGTGCTTACGTGGTATATAAAACTAATATAATTAGGGACTCCCTTTGAGGAGTGTGGGGAAGGATATCCATTGGACTACAAATCATACAAAGGCAAAGCTTTGCATTTGAGGTTAGGGTAGTGTACCCCTTAGACGCTCTTGGCCACGAGGCCATGTGTGCTGGTTTGAGGTAAGTAGTAGATGCAAGGCTAGTGCCATAGGGCCAATGTTGGACCTGTTTTAGGTCGCGACAGGAGTCTACCCTAAATGCTATATAAGCTACCTTCACAAATCCCACTTTCAAATATGGATCAAGATTTAGTCACATAGTAAAATATTTATCACTTATTTGAAATTAGGACTTGAAATTTTTCCAAATTCTCTAATATGGTGTTAATCTATCTATCTCCCCTTGTAGCGTGCGTCTCTTCTCCTTATCTTGTTGTCCATATACCCTTTCTTTGCTTTAAATTTAATTCTCCTTTTCTTCTCTTTTTCCTTCATCTATATGCTCTTTCAAATTTTAACTAATAGGCTAGACATGTTCTCTACCTCCCTCTCTAATTTGACAACTTGTAACTAATAGGCTAGACATGTTCTCTACCTCCCTCTCTAATTTGAAAACTTTTTCTTCATGGGTATCTCTCCATTTTTTTCTTTTGGCTCTTCTTCCTCTCTTCAACTACCATAGGTAGGATGGGTCATTTTCTTTGTGATCCTCCATGTTGTTATGGGAAGGTGCATCTTGGCTTGTAGGTGTTATGTTGTGGAGGAGCCATATTTCAACTTCAGTATGCTGCAATGGGAAAGCCACATTTTGCCTTTGGGTGGTAGATGCTCTATAGGAAAGTTGTGTCATGCAATTGTTGGGCATTTCATCACAGGGCATCATGCCCAGGTATGTTGACGAGGATTGATGTGACGTGTGGTTACATGATGTGGGGTAATGCAACATGGTTAATATGACATGGGGCATCACAATACGGGGTGCCACAACATGGATTGACACTACACAATTTCTTTGGAACATTGGATCTTCTCTCGTGCTTCCATGAGCACTCCTCAACTCTAAGCGAGAGTTCCTCTGATACTAACTATACTGCACCTACACTCAATAACTCACTAGATATGGTATAGAGAGGTAACACAATATGTGAGAGAAAGGTATACTCTTGTATTACTCAATTAAAAAAATGGTACAATATAGGCATATCCCAAGACTATACCCTCATGATGCAACACATGTGAGGGTTCAACACTAGATGTAGAGAATCACATGTAGAGTGGAAACCAAATAGGGTTCAGAGTTACTACTACTCCCTTTATAGGTGCTTTTTTAGGCAATACCATGGTATACCTACCAAGTTCTTATAAAAATTTATGAATAAGTCCCACATTCCATTGTTAGTAACTCCTTGATGAATAAAATATTATTCAATGAAATGCAAACTATACACAAAAGAAATTATATTTCTCTAAAGCAATAGCTAGACCTTGTACTCATCTAGCAAGATTCAACATGAATCTTGTTCCATATTGACATTTGAAAGGATGGTTTCATAATTATATTTGTATAGTAATTAGAGCACTATTATCTCATAAGGAAAGGATTTAGAAAGGAAGTAGCACATGGATACACACTAGAGAAAGAACCTTAAGAAGCTATTTGGTTAGGTACTCTAATGTTTTAAGAAGAAACCTCCAACCAAGAGAGAATGGTCAATAAACCCTAACATATCAAAAGTTACTGGTGATGATTCAAAGAATATCCTAATAGAAATGCTCTCATAGATGTTATTTTCATCTAGTAAATGATTGTGAATACTCATAACGTTATTACATATATGTAATCACTTCCTTGTTGAAACACCACTCTCACAAGTGGTGGCTCATGTGTTTAATGGATTTGACTAGAATGGGATGTTCTGGCAAAGGATATTGAAAATGTAAGGCTCTTCTTGAATATCTTCTAAATGAGTGTCCTATTATTAGTCATTTGAGGAAATTGTAGGATGAATTGTGATGTTTTCATTAAATAGACAACAATAAGAACTTGATTCAAAGGCCTTTAGGACAAGCCTCAAATTTGGATTAACATTTTTAGGAAGCACCAACTTATTTCTAATAGATGTAACTTAAAATACTAGTAATGAAGGTGCTCTTAGAAGAAAGTCATGTGGCATTGTGAATTTTCAAGTTTTTATCGATAATAATCTTATGTTCCAAAGTACTTTTATTGGGAATATTCTAATCATCATCACCATCTTTTAATACTTGAGGTTGTAGTAATCAATCTCTCTTGGTTGGAGAATTATTCTCAAGACATTGGAGCATATATATAAATAACTTTTCATGGTTGAAGCATTTACATGCTAATTCTTTACTAAATCACTTATCTTGAGGGGTAGATGCATGAAACTTCTATATGAATTAGATGCTTGAAAATCCTATATGAATTTGAATAGGCCTAACTTGACCCTTGACCTCATATACAATACACTTTAAAAGGTATGGATTTTTCAAAGTACAAAAATTAAGATATTTTTCATAATAGGGCTTTTTGAAAGTTCTAAAATTAGTGTTTATGTGTCTATGAAACATCAAAGTATGAAACGAGTTTAGGTTTTTATACCTACACTTTTTCAAAATTGACTTTCACACACTTGTCTACTATACTCTTGTAATATAATGCTAATTTACTATTGCTAAAGCTCAATGTTCAACTCTCTTGAAAGATACGACAAGGTTTTGCATATCATTGCTATAGGCATACCAAGGGAAGCTCATCTTGTACTGAAGAAAACTTCTTGGAGGAGGATATTAAGCTAAGGTTTGAGGATACCAAGATAGATGTGATGTTTTGACGTTCTCAACTTCCCATAAATTAAATTTGAAGAGCTTAGATGATCAAAAGCAGTTCTCGAAGAAAATAATCCATATCCTATACCTTGACTGTAACGTGTCCGCTAGTATTATCCACGACACGTCTTAGCAGTCCATCGGAAAGGATGTCTAGAAAACTCCGCCGGGCACTCCCATGGAATGTTACGGGTTTTGCGATCTAGGTCTTCCCGCGTCTGCCACGTAGCGGAAGTATCCTGGCCGTTCCCCACTTAGGATCGACCGGAATTAGGGTTTTCCTGATTGGTCATTAGCTAACAGCAACTAGCGTCAGACCCGAGCAAACTACTTTACGCAGAAACGCCAGGTCTGAAGCGGATTCACGCTGCACTTGGTTCAAGGAGAATGGGAAACGAGAGGGATGCAAGGCTCAACCTCTCTGCCATAAGGCATAGTCCCATTCCGTTCCCCTAAAACAACGTAAATCGGGTAAGACGTAACTCTAGGTCATCGCTCTCATTATTCGTTTTGATGATCATCCCGCTGTTCTTTGGGATTTTTGAGAAAACTTCTCAGCTAACCGGGACCACCCAACCGTAGGACGGACCCATGGTCTATCCTCCGCACTTTCCTCGGTTTGTTTTAGTTATGTAATTATCTAACACATTAATTTGACATATATCAATCAGCTTCTTTAATTAATCCTGTTAAGTACTGGTTCCTTCACGTAATCTTATCACGTGATATAGAAAAACAATATCAAGCAAGTTCTTTTTTTAACATTTCATCATTTTATCTTTGAAATACAAGGAGTTCCGCTCGTAGGCTTGTCCATAATCCGCCCGAAGGCTATCCAGTAATCCCCAGGGATCATTTTTCCAAGCGTCCGCCCATAAACTAGTATGCGGGCCTCGAGATCCAATCCCGAGTCACGTTAGCCTCTTGTGCAGGACCCGCAAGGCGAGGGATTTACGGCCAGAGCCCCCCTGGCACCCAAGCATCCTCCTACTCCAAGTAGAGCTCAATGGAGAGACCTCTCACGGCGGGTTCGGTCCACGTTCCCGGCGCGGTGAACAACCCCCTTGGTTAGGGTTAGGCAGGTAGTCGGGGGTAACTGAAACTGCCTCTTCCTTCAGGCCTTTAACCTGAAGTATAGGTACTCATTTAAATTGTAATTCATAATTCAAACAGAGCCCTAAAATCTCTAGCAAGCATAAATATTTTCATTAATCAACCATGTTGTTTGGCAAACTGCTAAAGAAGTGTTCTTTCCTTTTTGAGTGTATCAGCACTCGTTCCCAAGGTGTCTTGTAAATTGGCAAGATCCTTTACATTCCAGTGTAGGGCGTACCTTATTAACCCGTCTTGGTCAACCCTAAGTTCCTTAGATATGCTAGTTTCCAGTTTACAACTTTCCTTATTTAGGAGGATATGCAAAAATACATCTTTTTTTCAAGATAACTTGCATAGGGTCTGCCATCCTTGTTGAGGGTTTTTACCCTTTCTCCTTGTGAATCAATCACAAGACTAAATGATTTCGTACTTGCTGCGCAAGTCCTGCGATGGAATAATCTGTTTTAGATCCTTTAAGCTGACGTATGTCAGGCCTAGGGTTTCTTTTTTTTTAAAGAACCTTAGGGACAAACCCTAGTTCCTTATCTTTACAATTTTATTGACCCTACAGTAAGGAAAGTAGTCAAGTGCTTAGGGTATGAATGTTTCTATGTTTAGATTGGTTTAGTTATCTTTTGTAAGGTAATATTAATCATCTTGTCACGGTTTTGCTATCCTTGTGACAATTTACTTTCCAGTCAATATATTTTAATTTAAACTTCCGTTTTCCTTACAGATGAACTCATGCCAAATAACAACATTTTCCTTGCTAAGATGTGCAATTAGCAAAGATAATTTCCTAGTAATTTGAGCATCGAAAGAAACCTTTCATGAATTTAACCATTTACAATGATTCATTGCGAAAGGAATAAGACTAATGGTGCAAGATATAATTTCTACACCTTTAGGATTTAACTAAAATATACTACTATAGTAAATGGATAATCTCACTCGTAATTTATAATGCTTGACGCAACTCGAAGGAAACTAAGTTTTATTCATTATCATTCATTCAAATAAGCTAAACTTCTTTATTACAAATAACTCGGACAAATATATCCTATCCCTAACAATTTCTCTTTGCATGATTGACTTAAAACCGAATTAAAGCCAAGAAGAAAAGCTTGGTTTTGGGGTGAGATATCCACGTGGATACACAAATTCAACCAAAGGCAAGTATTGAATCCACCTCTTCGGCTCTCGACAGCAGTATGCCCTAAGCATATCCTCTATGACTTGATTTACTCGCTCTGTTTGGCCATCCGTTTGGGGATGGTAGGCGGTGCTAAAACAGAGTTGAGTCCCAATAGCTTCAAAGATAGCTCTCCAGAAGTGTGATGTGATGAGAGAATCTCGATCACTAATGATTCTTCTAGGTAACCCATGTAGCTTGAATATCTCCTTGATAATAATCTTGCAATGTCTGAGGCTTTATAGCTTGTCTTTACTGGAATAAGGTGTGCAACCTTAGTAAGCATGTCAATCACAACCATGATGGAGTTGTATCCTCTCTGGACTTGGGGTAGGCCTATAACAAAATCCATACTAATGAATTCCCATTTCATTTGTGGGATGTCAAGCGATTGTAGTTTCCCTGGCATCATGACATGTTTGGCTTTGATACGTTGGCAAGACAAACACTCAGTGACATACTTGAGAACGTCACCTTTAAGCCTCTCCCAATGGTAGCTCTTCCTAACTGCATTAAGAGTTTTAGCATAGCCAGGATGTCCTGCGAAAGGAGAATCATGAGCTTCCCATAATATTTTCTGCTTAAGTGACTAGCTTGCTGGTATACACAGCCTTGTTCTGTAGTAGACAAGTCCATTATCAATGGAAAATTCCCGATACTTAGCTTGCAACTTCTGATTCTGCTCCTTGGTAGATATTTCCTTTATCATTGTTTGGTAGGCCAAATCATGGCTTGCTTCCTCTCTAGCTAGTTCAAGTATAGGGTTGTTTGGCATAGATACTTTTGTAGCCAGAGATCTGGCCGTTGATGGATTCTGTAAGATTAGGGAATTTAGGAATGCCTTGCGACTGAGTGCATCGGCAACTACATTCTCCTTCCCTGGTCGGTACTTGATTTTAAAATCATATTCCTCCAATACTTCAATCCATCGACGTTGCCTCATGTTGAGCTCGTTCTGGGTAAAAATCCATTTGAGACTCTTATGATTGGTTACTAGAGTAAACTTGTTACCCAACAGGTAGTGTCTCCAAAGCTTTAGAGCATGGATGACGGCTAGTAATTCCAGATCATGCGTGGCATAATTCTTTTCATGACTCTTCAATGGCTATCCCAAAGGCAGTATGACTTGGATATGTTATCCAAGTATGGTATGACAGTATATAAGCCTCTTTTAGTACCATTGGAGCAATATTTGAAGTTGAGTGCTGATGTTGGGGATGAGATAGAAGACCCTACTATGTTCAGAAGGATAGTAGGGAGTTTGATTTACATGACTATCAAAAGGCCAGACTTGAGCTATGCTATTGGCCTTGTCAATCAATATATGATGATGCCAGGAGGCATATTCCACGGTGGATTCCGTGAGGTTTTACGGTGGATTCCGTAAACTTAGATGACCGGGGCTCATACACAAAGAGGATTCTTTGTGCGAGAAGTTGATGGGGACGCCTGTCCTTTTCGGGCGTTTCATTAATTTAGTGTGTACATGGGTGATTCCATAGCGGGTGATTCCGCAAAATGCATATTAAATTAATAAACGTTTATGAGTTTAGAGTGTGCACTCGTAATAAATTAAGGTTAGGATTTATTTCTAACCAGTTGATTTATTTATGTAGCTGAAGACTGCTAGGTATTCACTTTTGTTGGTTTAATTGTATTATTTTACTAACGATTGTGAATGCTTCAGTTGATGTGTAGAGATAGCAGCAGTGGCGGAGGAAAGCATTGGAGTTTAGCGAGTATTCGACCTTTGGACTATATTTTGATAGGCGCCACACCTATATTTTGTTATGTCTATTGAGACATTGATTATTGATTATTATTTTGTATGCGCCTATGCGCCTGGATATGTTATTTCTATTTGGACATTGAGATTGAGCGTGCCAGACTCTATGGGCACCGTCCATTAGCTTTATTTTCCTATTTTTGTAGAAAGCAAACTCAAAAGCTAAAAGCTTGTCATATTTTTGTAAATTGGGCTATTATTGAGCATGAAGATTGAAATATACATAAAATACATGCTTTGTGAAGCGCTTACACAAGGCATGGGGAAGATTGAACCCAATTTGTCTCTTGCCTCTTGTCGTGCATGCTTTTACATTGTTTTTTGTGCAAAAAGGTAGAGTTCATTGTTCTAGGGGACCTTCCGGGATTCACCACGTGAGCATTCTGCATCCGATCTGCGCACCAGTGGTATCGCGAACAGTCAATCTCTACAGTCAGACTCATCGCGAACCGTCGATACATGCAGACTTCTGGCGATCAAGAACCCCTGTTTCTACTGTCAGATCGCGAAGGACCAGGCTCTGCAGGCGGAGGACCACGCATCCATCTCCTTCATCAAGTCGTTGAAAAACAGAGATAAGCTTTCTTCATATTCAAGTTAATTACTCATCAAAGCTTAATCTTAAGCTTAAAGGCTTTAAAACAAGCTTGAAGCTCCACAAAATTCAATCGTTATATCAGAAGACCTTCCGAATTTTCCGCGCGGGCAAAAAACGGCCCCCCCCTCCCACGAAAATCAGATGACGACTGTTTTGATTAAGCTTAAAGGATTAATCACTTAAGTCTAATCAAAGTTACTCAAGTCACACAAGGCAAACAAGTCCACAAACTCCAGGTCCTGCGCTGCAAAAGTCAAGTTCAGCAAGTCAATTGGAATCAAGTTCTATAAGTTCTGCAAGTCTGCAACTCTGCAACTCAGACTAGTCAACTGGAATCAGAACTGACTAGTGCTCAAAACTCCTAGAAGATTTGTTCCTATGCAAAAACTCTGAACTGGAAAGTTGTTCGTGGCAAGGTGTTCTACCTATCTACAAGTTCCTTGAAGTACTTTCAGCAAAGAAGACAGAAATATTGCAGTTTTTCTGAAAATTGACAAAGAAATACCCAAAAATACATAGCCTTGTAACCCCGAATTTGAGCTACACTCATCCCGCTAACCTGATTTTGAGTGAGAAAGGTTTATTGAGTTTTACAGGATGACGACCCCACATATGGATGAACCTATGACTGAAGACGACTTACCTGAGCCTACCATGGAACAAAAGCTGGATCTAATCATGCTACAATTGGAAGAAGAGCGAAGGGCTAGGCAAGCATTGCAAGAGCAATTGACAAACTTACAAAGAGCGTCCACCGACAAAGAAGAACCTCAAGCTGAAGATTTGATTCGACGTACCATCGACGCCACTCTCGAAGCACAAACCATTCGCAAGGAATCCAAGATAAGTAAATGAAGTTTCAAATTTCGCACTTTCAATGGCATACGAAAAGGAAAGACTGTTTTATCATTCATTAGCCAGTTTGATGACTATTTCCATGAGGAAACTTATCCCGAAAAAGATAAAATCAAGTGTGTTACTAATCATCTGATAGACAGAGCATCACTTTGGTGGACTGTAGTCCGTAACAGCATAGAATGTCCTACTACTTGGGAAGATTTCAAGAAGAAGTTCATGCAGAATTTCCTTCCACCGCAATTTCATGAGAAGGCTATCAAGCAATGGGATTTACTTCAACAACGGGATCGTGAGCCTATTCCACAGTATACAGAGCGTTTTTGGAATGCACTCCTACAGCTACGCATGCTTGAAGACGTACCAGAGACGACACATAGGCGAAAGTATATGTCTGGACTTATTGGACATTACTACGCTGAAGTGAACGTGTTCAAGCCTGCTAACCTTGAAGACCCCATCTCACTAGCTCATGACACTGAAGATAAGTTACGCAGAAGGGATAGATGATCACAGCAATTCCAAGCCAATGGTAATTATGGATCTAAACAATTCAATTCCAATTTTAGAAGGTTTAATCCAGGTCATTTCTCATCACCATCTTTCCGCAAGAATTGGGCTAAACCACCTGCATTACCATCCAATGTCAATCCAAATCCAAAGCCTATTCCACAAGCAAATCCAAATGTACCCAGACTTCCAGCCATTGCAAATAATGTAACCAAAGCCAAGCCAATAGTATGCTATAAGTGTCACCAGCCAGGGCATCTCGCAGCAAATTGTCATTCAAAGAAGCCACCAGCACATATCAACTATCTTGGAGCCATGGACGAAGACGAGCATGAGGATATGCATGATTTCACTAAAGATGACGATGATCCTACTACTACTTCCGACACTTTACCAGGTATGCCTACTCCACATTCATTGTTGACTATGAAATGTATGGTGCATGGAAAGGAAAGAACTATCTTGCATGATGACGGTAGTACTCATGACTTTATTTCAACAAAATTGGTAAATGAATTGAAATTACATACATTACCTACGCATTATCGCATAAAAGCTACATTTTTAGGCACTAGGTACAATGGCACACAAGAAGTACAAGATTTAGAAATTCAAATTGGTGCATACATTGAAAGAAGAAATTTCTTAGTTATTCCATTACAGTCAAGCGACATTATTTTAGGAATGCCTTGGAGACACCAGCATAATCCAAATATAGATTATTCCACACACACAATGAATATTAATTTTCAAGGAAAATCTATTACATTATATGGTATGCATGCATCTCATATTTTTCCACTGCTTTCGCATACTCAAGCAAAATGTGCACTACGCAAGAATACTAAATCATATCTCATTTGGGTGAATGAATTGCAAGCAAAGGAAAATCATATGCACCCTAGGCATAAGGAATTTCTTGCATATTTTAAGGACTGTTTTGCAGAAGACCTACCACCAGGTTTACCACCTTCACGTCCAGAAGACCATAAGATTGATTTAATTCCTGGCACACAACCACCTTGCAAAGCACCATATAGACACAATCAAATAGAGCAAAAAGAAATCTAGAGTCAAGTTGAAGAATTACTAAATAGAGGCTTAATTCGACCTAGCAGTTCCCCATTCGGTGCACCTGTACTCTTAGTCAAGAAAAAGAATAATACCTATCGTATGTGTATTGACTACCGAGCATTAAATAAGATCACTGTAAAGAATAGGTATCCTATACCTAGAGTTGATGACCTTATGGACAAACTGCAAGGATCTTCTATATTTAGTAAAATTGACCTTAAGTCTGGATATCATCAGGTGAGGCTAGATAGATCCGACATATTTAAGACTACATTCAGGACACAGTTTGGCCATTACGAATTCTTAGTCATGCCATTCGGATTAACTAATGCACCTGCTACTTTCAGTAGAATGATGAACCGTATCTTTCTGAAATATCAGTATTGTGTGATTGTTTTCTTTGATGATATTTTGGTGTTTAGTCAAAGTGAAAAAGAGCATTATGAGCATTTATCATTAGTTTTTCAATTACTGAAAGAAAATCAATTGTTTGCAAATCCTGACAAGAGTGAATTCTTTAAGACAGAAATAGAATATTTAGGTCATGTTGTATCAAAAGAAGGAATTAAAGTTGGTCCTAAGAAAATTGATGCAATATTGCATTGGCCTGTTCCTAAAAATGTACATGAATTACGCTCATTCCTTGGTCTTGCTAGTTTCTATAGGAAGTTTGTACGTAATTTTTCATTACTTGCTTTACCACTAACCAAACTTCTTAAGAAAGGAATTGTTTATTATCAATGGACTGAAACTCAGCAGAAATCCTTTGATTTACTGAAACGTGCATTAACCAATGCCCCTATTCTACAATTGCCTGACTTTAATAGACCATTCTTTCTAGTTGTGACCGATGCTAGCGGATCTGGAATAGGAGCCGTATTAATGCAAGACAATCATCCAATAGCATATTCTAGTTCTAAGCTGAAACCCTCTGAGCTCAAATATTCCACTTATGACAAAGAATTATTAGCAATTGTACAAGCATTAAAACAGTGGAAGCATTATTTAATGGGTTCAGAATTCATGATAAAGACCGACCAGCAAAGCATTAGACATCTACTTAGCCAACCCCAAATTTCTGACCGTCATATCAAATGGGCTTCCTTCATTCAAAGTTTTCATCCTATCATTCAATACCAACCTGGAAAAAAAAATGTAGTTGCTGATGCATTGAGTAGAAGACTTGCAATTCATAATATTTCTATCATATCTTTTGATTCTTTGATTGCTATAAAAGATACATATCACCAGGATATTACTTTTCATTCTGATTGGCAAAAATTAGTTCAAAATAATTTCATTCCTGTTGATTCATTGTCATATAATGATGGATTTATGTTTTTTGAAAAGAGATTGTGTGTTACTATTCCATTCCGATCTTTTGTTTTGAATGAAATTCATTGTCCCCCATGTCAAGGTCATAGAGGTATTATATCTACATTACGCATGTTAACTGAAGATTTTTATTGGTCGCATATGGATGCAGATGTATCTAATTTCGTTTCTGAATGTTTGATTTGTCAAAGAATAAAGAGACATCATGGTAAACAGTATGGATTATTAATGCCTTTGTCTATTCTATCTAAACCTTGGGAACATATTTCTATGGATTTCATTACTGGTTTACCAAATACTAAATCTAATCATGACATGATTTGGACAATTGTAGATAGATTTAGTAAGCAAGCATATTTCATTGCATGTAAGAAAACTTTAACAGCATCACAAGCAGCACAGTTATTTTTTAAAATTGTTTTTACTAACCATGGATTGCCAAAAGTGATTATTTCAGATCGTGATTCTAGATTTTCTAATAATTTTTGGATTACACTGTTTACAAATCTAGGCACAAAGATTGATTTTTCATATGCATTTCATCCAGAAACAAATGGACAAATAGAAGCCACAAATAGCACCATTTTAGATCTTTAACGTGCATATACTATCTCTAAACCTCAGACATGGGATACTCATTTGCATTTATTACAGTTTGCATATAACAATACACCGCATACATCTACAAAGAAAGCACCTTTTGAAGTCATTTATGGATATAGATTATCTACACCTGTTGCATCTTTGTCTAATAGAATTCAGAGTGCTGATGATATTGCTACTATGCATAACAGTATTTTTGAAGAGGTAAAGGATATGATTGCTAAAGCCCAACAATCATATACCAAATAAGCCAACAAGAAAAGACAAGCCATGAATTTTAAAGTTGATGACTATGTTTGGCTTAGAATAGAAAAGCGTAGACTGCAAAGTGTAGATAGACATTAGCTCCTAGATTTTATGGACCATTTAGAATCATTCATAAAATTAATGATAACGCCTTCAAGTTAGAATTGCCATCTCATTGGAAAATTCACAATACATTTCATATTAGTTTATTGAGACCATTTAGAGGCCAATTACCTATCCACCTTGTTTATGAAAACCCACCTTTATTAGAAGAAGAGACTGAAATACTTGAACCAGAAGCCATCATAGACACTGACTACATGACCACTAGAACTGGCCGAAGGTATTCTAGATATCTAGTAAAATTTAAGAACCATCCTGTAGAGGAAGCACAATGGATGCACGCTAGAGACTTAAATGCTTTCCCCACTCTGTTAGCTCCACATTGAGCTAATAGCAATTGAGGTCAATTGCTATCCCACCCCGGGGGTATGATGCTAGGAGGCATATTCCACGGTGGATTCCATGCCACGGTGGATTTCGTGAGGTTTTACGATGGATTCCGTAAACTTAGATGACCGGGGCTCATACACAAAGAGGATTCTTTGTGCGAGAAGTTGATGGGGACGCCTGTCCTTTTCGGGCGTTTCATTAATTTAGTGTGTACATGGGTGATTCCATAGCGGATGATTCCGCAAAATGCATATTAAATTAATAAACGTTTATGAGTTTAGAGTGCGCACTCGTAATAAATTAAGGTTAGGATTTATTTCTAACCAGTTGATTTATTTATGTAGCTGAAGACTGCTAGGTATTCACTTTTGTCGGTTTAATTGTATTATTTTACTAACGATTGTGAATGCTTCAGTTGATGTGTAGAGATAGCAGCAGTGGCGGAGGAAAGCATTGGAGTTTAGCGAGTATTCGACCTTTGGACTATATTTTGATAGGCGCCACGCCTATATTTTGTTATGTCTATTGAGACATTGATTATTGATTATTATTTTGTATGCGCCTATGCGCCTGGATATGTTATTTCTATTTGGACATTGAGATTGGGCATGCCAGACTCTATGGGCACCGTCCATTAGCTTTATTTTCCTATTTTTGTAGAAAGCAAACTCAAAAGCTAAAAGCTTGTCATATTTTTGTAAATTGGGCTATTATTGAGCATGAAGATTGAAATATACATAAAATACATGCTTTGTGAAGCGCTCACACAAGGCATGGGGGAGATTGAACCCAATTTGTCTCTTGCCTCTTGTCGTGCATGCTTTTACATTGTTTTTTGTGCAAAAAGGTAGAGTTCATTGTTCTTGGGGACCTTCCGGAATTCACCACGTGAGCATTCTGCGTCCGACCTGCGCACCATATGCAGATGTCTAGAAAGCCTCATTTGGATCCAGTTAGATGTATATTGAGGTATGTGAAGTTCACTTTACATTATGGACTTTTTTACGAGGCAGGTAAGGACGTACAAGTCTTTGGATACACAGATGCAGATTGGGGTGGTAGCATATCAGACAGAAAATCTACAAGTGGATTTATGTTTTCCCTTGGTAGTGCAGCAATTACATGGAGCAGCAAAAAGCAACCTACAGTTGCTTTATCGAGTACAGAGGCTGAGTATAGAGGTATTGCTATGGCACCATGTGAGGTGGTATGGTTGCAAAAGTTATTAGGTGATTTGGACATGCAAGGAGATGGTCCAGTTGTCATTCATTGTGACAACATGAGCAATATATAGCTAGCTAGGAATCTAGGGTTCCATGCTAGGACAAAACACATTGAGATGCACTATCACTTTGTGAGAGAGAAGGTACTTGAAGGAGAGATTGACTTGGTATACATCATCACACAAGATCAGATAGCAAAAATTTTCACAAAGGCATTGGGTGCAGAGAAGCTTTGAAAGTTCCGAAGCTTACTTGGAGTTGCAGAGATAGAATTGAGCTTGAGAGGGAGTGTTGAGATGGCAAGCTCAACACGTGCAGACATTGATGATGGATCACCTGGCTAGATGAGTCTGCGCATCTACACTTAGCACGTTGGTGGTAATTATGACACTCACATGGCCATTGACTTATCATTTATTATATTTAGTTTGTTACACCTACCTTCAACTGGCAAAGATATAATGCCAGTCGATTAATGTAGTCAGTTATGCACTGTTTGACTTAGAAGGCAACTTTCCTTTATGTTTTATCTTATCTATACTTTGTGTACATTGTATAGTGTGTGGAAGAAGAAGAAGAATCAGCAAGAAAATGTTTTGGCCTCCATCTCTCTTCTTATATTCTTGAGTGAGCTTCCTCTTGTGTATATAGTGTGTGTTTGGCACGGTAGCTCAAGAAAATTTCCCCATCACGCGATTCTTGAAATATGTCACACAGATGATTGGATGCACACAAGACACTTAAGAGTGGGGCCTCAAAGACCGAGTGGCTAGAGGCAGATGACTGGCGCTGACTCAGGAAGGAGGCTGTAGATTCTCCAATACGTTGGAGAGACATCAGCGGGAGGCCGCAAGGGCACGACTAGAGACAGGAGTGGTCCATCATCTTAGGAGTGGTGGCCATAGAACTTATCTGGAGGACTTTGTAAGTTTTTATTTTGTTCTGCTTATTTTCTTGCAATATCCCTTGTACTAACAATCATGTTTCTAACAATTGTATTTTGTTTTCTTCGCAACACTCCATTATAAACCATGATCCCATCGGTCTAGAGACTCAATATGGAGAGATATATGGTCTCACTGGATTGATCGACCGATTATATGGACGCAGCGGCCCAGTAAGTCACTCATCTTTCTTGTTCGTAGTTACTAATTTTAATTAAAATGCATTATTGTATGGTGGACTAATATGTAGCTGTTTCTTTTTTTCCAGAGTCCGTTTGATACTCCTTTGCGGTAGGACGAGCTTTCGGATGGCAAGGATCAATAGCTCGCCCTTGGATCTGTGGAGTACACATCCTCTTTTTTTTTGGTCATGTGACTATGCTATTATCATCCTTTGTATCTTGCCATGATTGTACCGTCGCTTTCATTATGTGATCTTGTATTTATTTTATGTATCAGTATTATGGATTCAAGTACACTTTGCCTTTATTTTGACGAGCATTGTACACTTTACTGTAACTCTTTTGTATGACCCAAATAAAGCACATACTACACTCCCTTGCCACCCATTTTTTTTTTCCAAGCTAGTCATTGCACATGAATGCTTAAAGGCTAAAGGGAAGGGCTAAATATGTTACGGGTTTTTCGAAAACTGTATATCTAATTTAAATAAGTATGAACCTCCTCCTAGACAAAGTAATAAATAGTGTGAATGTACGTATGTAGAACTATATATATATATGTGTGTGTGTGTGTGTATATATATCATTTGTTTTGTAACCATGAAAAAGAGAAGGAAGGTGTGGTTTCCTTTAACCTACGGAAAGAATTGATGGTTTTTTGTTGCTTAGTGTGGGGTGGATGGTGTGTAGAGTAACCTACTGTGGATGGTGTATGTTGCTGCGTGGAGGACATGCTACTAAAGTAGGTTGCACATGATCTTGGCAATTCGAGTCAACTAAGGAAAGGCTGGCTTCACGATCATGATAAATCATGTGGTTGCATGTATGAGCAGGAGATGGCAACATAATCAAAACAAACTATAGGATGATGGAATGCAACGATGACACCCAGTCTTCATCATTATCAACGGCTGCATGAAGAAGTAATGGATGGAATACTCAAAGAGAACCGATGTTTTATAAGACACATTGATGTAATTAGCAGCAGGATGCGACTGCAGTTTCTCATGCGAAGGGAAATGAATGTGGTGACCAGGTTAAAGGGAAGGTGCTGGAGTATTTGAAGTATGGCGGATCGCTACCAAGGCAGAGAGGTACCAGGTCCTATCGTCCAAAGAAGCACAGGCTAATGTGTCTCAGAAGTGACCGTTTCCTTTTCTGCTGTCATCTCTGAAGCAGCAGTAGTGCCACGTGGTTTGCGGGAGAGGCCGTGCGGAGTATTGAATCCCTGGACTGGAAAGATGACTGGAGAGAAGCATCCATATTATTGCAAAGCATGTTTCACAGTGCGGTTATCCTAGGATGGAATCCCTATAATTGAGAGCCACTGACGAGTAAAGTTGGATGATGCAATTATCAAATGCATACCATATTTAGTAAGGAACCACATTTTTTAGCAGAAGGCGCTAAATTTGGAAGCCAAAAAAGCAGGCTGTACAAGAAGGAGAATCGCCTTTAGCGTTCAGAGAAAGGTGACTGTTCACCATTGTATCTAACTTTCAATTGTACTTTCTAAGGGGATACCGAGGTTAACCCTTCTCACGGCAGCTTGAGGAAGCTGGGTTAGGTTAGTAGGCTTTGAATTGTCATTACTAAAGACTATCTGCGCTAGTAGATACTCCATGGAGCTCAACATGATATAGGGACTTGAAGGAGGAGCTTCTTTGTGGTCACCTTAGACATAACCATCTTTTCTACACAGGTAGAGATTTGAAAACTCAATGGATTAGATAGGAAGTAAAACACTCTTATATAGTGCTTACACATTAAGACTCATTCAATAGATGCATACTATCTTTTTCTCTCTTAAACAATGGATTATGTTCACACAAAACACATTCTTTATCTTACTATCTTAGCTCTTTTCAAACCCATCTGCTACCTTCTTAAAGCCTTGTTTATAGCCACTTGGCATGGTTCTCTTTAGCACTTGATATTGAGATAGTAAGCTCAACATGTGTGAACATTGATGATGGAACGATTGGCTAGATAGGTCCGCATATCTACACTTAGTACATCGATGGTCATTATGATCCTCACATGGCCACTAACTTATCACTTATTATGTTTACTTTGTTGCACCTACTTATAGTTGTTATACTTATAGTACGAATTGATTAGAATAGTCGATTATGCATTGTTTGACTTAGTATGTTACAATCCTTTATGTTGTATCTTATCTATACTTTGTATTCATTGCATTGTGTGTGGGAAAATAAGAAGAAACCAACAAGAAAATATTTTTGGGCTCCATCTCTCTTTTTGTATTCTTAAGTAATTGTTAAGTTCGGTGAGATTTACCTCATATAAATTTTATGTCTCGACTTTTAGTATTTCCACATCTTGAATGTACATAGGATTTCTTCTCAATTTTACAACCTTTGCATTAAGTTTCCATCATGCCTCCATTAGTAACTTTGAGAATCTAAGAAGAGGCATGATTCTATTTCTCTTCAATACATGACCAAACCCTCAAGTAAGTTACTCATGAATATATGTGTGCATCACATGGGTTCAAAACATGGTATTTTTAAAATACAAATTTTATACATTTTTTTCATATAGAAAGGTGTAATATAAAGCGATTATTGACAAATTGAATAGAAAATGGTTATTTTTTATTCATAAAAAATTCACAGATAAGGATATTAATAAATAGACCTTGAATGCACGTGATGTAGAGATATACATATAGTAACTTTCTTAAGACGAAACCCAACCTTCATACAATTGCATATTTTTGAGTACATTTCTTTACTAATACCGGCCATGTCACAAATGGATTGTGTATCCACAATTAAGAAATCCTTTAACACATCTTTCAATGTGGACGCAATCACCTTCTTCTTAATAACTTTGGACTCCTATGTTGGCTTGTTGTTGATCTTTGTAAGGTTTTCCAATTGTACCTTTTGCTTCCTTGTATGAGACAACAATGTCATGGAAAGTAGCTTGCATTCTGACAATCTGATTATTTTATTGAACTATAGTATCATTCAACTGCACTACTTGTCATATGAGATATTGTATATGATGTTGATGTGCATTGATCACATCATGAGAATTTTTTAATGGTTACTTAGAGGTTGTTGTAAAGACCTTGAATGCTCGATCATTGAGTCACTTAGTGTAACTGAGGAACCCATTATCACCCTCACACACATGTATAAGAAAATTTTTAATTTTTAAGAAAGTTGGAGGTTTATTGACTACGAAACCAATTAGGTAGATTTTTCCATCAACCCACAAGTCCACGTGCTTCAATCGCATCTATCTCTAAATTTTTAGAACCTAATTAGGGTTGTCCCTAGTCTGTTGGATTCTTTTGAACAATGGGGCATATTTGACGTGCATCTTAATATGCTGCTCCTTCTTTCCTATATCTTCTTGCTTTGGTAACCAATGTTAAAGAAAATGGGTAGGCTAACCCAAATCATGTTAGACTTTTGTTGGGACTGAATTGACTTGTTTTTAACTGATTTTTTTTGTTTTTATGAGCTGAATGGTTGATTCTGAGAGTTTATTGATTGATTTTGGATGTATTAGAATTGTCTTGAAGTGTTTTAGGATTTTTTGGTTATGATTCAAAAGCACGTGATGTTTCTGATTGAGATATGATGTGCTTGTTGATTGGTTTTGTGATATGTATATTTGGTTCTGTTAGTTCTGATTTGCTTTTGTTTTGGTCTATTTTCTTTTTTATTCTCAGAGGTTATGATTCCAGAAGAATGGGTTGAGGAATGATTGAGAGAGAGATGGATAGTTTTTCATGGTTTGAAAAACTAGTTTTAGTTTGAGCTATTTGACTTTTATACCTTCCCTTGACCTTCTATGAAGTGTTCAGTAGAGCTTTTGTGAATCTTCTATTTTGTTCTATATGATTTAGTGAGTGTTCTATTGGATGCATGTTTATCTTGGGAATGTTTGTAATCTTAAAAATAGATGAGTGAAAGCTCTTTGAAGCTTAAAGAAATAGCTAATTAAAGACTTGAAGTGAATTTTGTAATGACAGTGAGACATTATTGAACTCCCAAAGGTCACTATAGTATCTCTAGTGACTTTTCATGTAAAACATACCATTTGGGAGGGACACCCACAACCAAGAGATGATTATTAAGTGTTATTCTTAGTTATTCCAATGTACTATTAAGAGAGAGTATATGTGAGAGAGATAGTGTATGAAAGATAGACAATTTTTAATGAAAGGCATTGTACTGTGAAAAATAGAGAAAATTTGTTTTTAATTGAGGAAAATTTAGATATCACGTGTGGAAAATTATGGAAAATTAGGGCTATGGTTGTACAAGTACAATGGAGGTAGCACATGAGGATTTTCCTCAAATTTTCCCCGTTTGTATGTCTTAGTGCATATTTATTCTTACATTATGATGTAACATACATAAAATACTTACCTAGGTATGCACTATAGGCCATGACACCACACTCCCCACAAAATCAAGCAAGGTAAGTGACACGTGACTCATGGAAGCTCTCTACCTCTTTCTGTGTCACTGTCAAAGTTTTTCATACTGACAAAGAATTGATCCAAAACTAAACAATAATCCATTGATGTACATATTTCCCTCTCTTTTGTAATATACATACAAGCCTTCTCTTTAACATATTTTGTTCTATATGATTTAGTGAGTGTTCTATTGGATGGATGTTTATCTTGGGAATGTTTGTAATCTTAAAAAGAGATGAGTGAAAGCTCTTTGAAGCTTAAAGAAATAGCTAATTGAAGACTTGCAGTGAATTTTGTAATGACAGTGAGACAGTATTGAACTCCCAAAGGTCACTATAGTATCTCTAGTGACTTTTCATGTAAAACATACCATTTGGGAGGGACACCCACAACCAAGAGATGATTATTAAGTGTTATTCTTAGTTATTCCAATGTACTATTAAGAGAGAGTATATGTGAGAGAGATAGTGTATGAAAGATAGACAATTTTTAATGAAAGGCATTGTACTGTGAAAAATAGAGAAAAATTGGTTTTAATTGAGAAAAATTTAGATATCACGCGTGGAAAATTATGGAAAATTAGGGCTATGGTTGTACAAGTACAATGGAGGTAGCACATGAGGATTTTCCTCAAATTTTCCCCGTTTGTATGTTTTAGTGCATATTTATTCTTACATTATGATGTAACATACATAAAATACTTACCTAGGTATGCACTATAGGCCATGACACCACACTCCCCACAAAATCAAGCAAGGTAAGTGACACGTGACTCGTGGAAGCTCTCTGCCTCTTCTATGTCACTGTCAAAGTTTTTCATACTGACAAAGAATTGATCCAAAACTAAACAATAATCCATTGATGTACATATTTCCCTCTCTTTTGTAATATACATACAAGCCTTCTCTTTAACATATTGATCATTCCTTTGAGAATATACCCCATATGCCAAATCCTATACATTTTTCCAAAGTGGATCTAACACATCCATGTAATCCTCATACTAGCATCACAGCTCTCTAATATCATTGAGTCAAAGCTGGTACAATATTCCATAAAACTTTCTATATGACCGATCACTCATGCCAGAACCTACAAGACAAATAAAGATGAAACTCTGTATAAATCAAGCAAGACTTTTTCAACTAATGATAATATCATCTAGGACACAATTGATAACTTCCAATGCATAATCTTTGGATCCCTGCAAAGTGAAACCCGCCTTCTCTTCATCATCCACAATATCAAACATGTGCATATGCTGCACCACATAATCAACCCAAGCATATGCATCTTCATCGAATCTCCTCCTGCGGAACATTGCCACCTCTAAACTAAATCAAACTTTCAAAAATAGCACCAAACCACTTTTGGCACTCCTTAGCACGGGCACAAAAAAACATGTATCATGAGTAGTGATTGGGAATATACCCCTCACATAACCCAAGACATGTAAGAAATAGGAGCATTGATATAGGTTGTGGCTTGGTGCAGTGTCTCCTAAAATCTAAAAATACACTTACTACTATCCAAACAACTCTTTCTAGTATGTATGAAACTCAACTTCTTTATGTGCATTCCTTACCTCCCCCATCCTATGGGCAAACAAAAACACTTTTGTACTGTTCTTTTGCAATACTTGGAAAATCTTATTTCAACATTCTATAGATACAATATATTGATCCAAAGATGAACTCCCAAAGCATCATGTTTTTAATAGAAAAAGAATATAAATACTCTTGTCATGCATCACCAGCTTTACCAAGCAACACAAGTTTATGAAGATATGAGGGAAGCTTTTAAATTAAGGTCTCATGAGCTTCATGAACCCTCCAAAAATAGAATAATAGCGAGCTTCCAGACCATTTCTCTTATGCTAAAGTCATCCACAAAGGGAAAGTACAATATATAATTGATCCCTTATGTATCAACCTTCATCTCTAGCATTGTCGTGACGCTCCACGTCCACCACTGCAAATTTGAGGTCGAAGCTTTTCGCCAAGAATTTGATCACATTAGTCAGTGTCATTAGGAATTTATTTTCCATTGTGTATGTCTCTTTGTTTGTATTTGCATGATGAACGAGCACATGTAGATAGGCTAGGAACATTCTCTTCAGTGTGTTCATAATTTTTGTGGAGCATTGTTTGATTACTTGCATCACGTGAATCCAACATTGTAAAAATTCTCAAATCATGAATGATTGGGCATGAATTTCTATTAACAAAGCATATTTTTACTAGGGCACATTGCATGGAGGGACACATTCATATGAAGAGAATGTTCATTTTGAAGACTCCAAGGGTCAGCACACCATAATGGAGCTTACGAAGAAGGAAAGTTGAAGGAAGTATCAAATATAACTAATCAGAGTATGGACATTGTTGAAATCATCTATTCTCAAGTTGAGGAAAAGATTGGACTTAAAGAGAAAGAAAGAGATATAAATTGTGGTCACTCATTCAAGGACAACATTAAGAAGTATTTATAAATTGAATCTCATGACATTTTCAAGAACTATACTCCTTAACAAGCTTTTAAGACACTCGTAAAGCTCAACTTGACTAGCTTATAGAAAAAGACCAACATTGTAATGTTCCTTCAAGAATCTTTTGAGATTATTGAAAGATCATGGCTAGAAGAAGCTACATTCAAATATGTCATTGATCAATATTTAATACAAACTCTATGTTCCTACAATCAAAAAGGATTCTCACAAATGCTCCATTCATGTGAATCTTGGAGCTAATGCATTCTGCGGACCAAAAGCTCGTTAGTTTTGTTCTTCTTGAGCTCTCAAGTACATATAGTGAGAGTAGAGTTTCAAGTCTGAGTGACTATCACTTGAGGGTCTTAAGTGACATGAAACGGGGAGAGCATTGTTGCCACTTGAGGTCTGAGGCTTAGCCTCTACAAAGTTGCATGCCATAGTGACTTTATGAGCAAAGGGGACCTTATTATAAAAGATAGCCAAGAGAAGCCTAGTGAGAGTAATAGTTGGGCCAACAAATTCAATAATCAACAAGAGAAAATGGAAGAAAAGTGGACAACTAAATTTATTGAAGGAAATCATGTCACAATCTCACTTGGGAAGACGAATACAATCATCCAAAAAGTCAAGAGGCAAGAAGAAATGATGATTGGGTTGATGAGTTTGCAAAATTGAATATGGGATAGTGGGCAGATGAATTTGGAGATCAATTTTGAAATGACTTAACTAATGATATGAACAATAACTTGTTAAATGACTATGTCAAGTATGTTGAAAAAACAAATACAAGGTGAGCAAAAGCTTCTGTCATCTTCAAGTGGGTTTATGTTTTTCCTGATTAGAATCCTTATGTCAAACATCTAAATCCATTGAAGGTGGACTTTTAAGTGAAGGAGGTGGAAACAACTTAGACAATCCTGAGGGTTGGCCATTATTGGGCATTACACATGTAGAAAATGATAAATATCAACAGGTCTATAGGCATGTGAGGGATCTCATTTTTGAAAACATGGTTTAGTAGATGGCTCAAAGGTTACCATTCGAGAGGGAAAATCGTTTTGGACTACGACCCGCTTCTTTTTGTAGCAATGATGTAATCGGTGATGACAATCACAATTGAAAATAAGGAATGGTTTTTAAAGCTTTTGTGGTGGCACCTCAAATAGAAAGAAAAAGAATGGTATTAATGATGACGCTTCCATTGATTTCTTTTTCTAAAGCTTTTTTGAGGTGGTAGAAGAGTGTAAGAGCAGCGAGGAGGTGACATCTTGAGGCATATCTCAATGATCAAAAGTATTCACATGACAGAGAAGAAGAAGAAGAAGAAGGGAAGCGTTACAACCAGGGAGATGAGGACAAGATTGTGGCAAAGAAGAAGACGACGACGTTGAGGACTAGGTTTCTAGTTGTCCATAAGGTCTCCATCGCCAAGGCCAAGCGTGCTTGACAATATTTGTTAACCTCCACAACATCGGATTCACAACTTCTTATGATGGTGCTTTGGACGATGACACCTTGCCTTGCATCATTATATCATATCCTTAGCATAAGAGCCAATTTGTCCATAATTGGATGACATTGAAGGCTAACTCAATGATGACTTTTTTTTAAAAAAAGAAGGATGTAGTGGCACAAGTTAAGGAGGGCATGAAGCTTTTCCTTTTCCACATCGATTAGATGCTTTCCCATGAAGTTTTCAAGGCTTCCTTAGAGTTAGCGAAACAAATTCTTGCTTTGGATGCTTACAAGGACTCCATGTAGAAATTTCCAGCTGAAGACACAGGACCAAAAGAGTAGAATTCCACTTTACCTTGCCAACATATCAATTCTGAGGGTGTTTTGTATTCCAAGAAACCTAGTGGTCTTTATTCTCGAATGATTTATGACATGGAGCTGCTTTCTTGTACCGTCAAAGGCTTCACAGGCACAATCAAGAAATCTATGTATGAGAACGTATCAAGAAGATTGAAATCTTTGTATTCTCACTTCTCCTTATCATGCCTACACATGAAATCATTCGAATAAGAATCCTAACCATTTTTTCACTCCTTCTATTTATCTTGACTTGAGTACTCTTCTTAATCTTTTTGCTCCCATCTTGCTAAGTGTCCCTGCGGTGAGTAACTTTCACGAACCGCAGCACAAATCCCATGCAACATATGGTGAACCTGAGACGTGAAAGTGTTGCTTTTGATCGTCAAGATGGGAGAGTCTTCAAACAATCCACCTTCATCATCGAATACTTCCTTTTCGACTAATGAGATGAAGACATTATTGCAAACTCTTTCTTCAGCCATTATGATGCAGAATCAAGAGATGCAATTATCAATGCAGCAGCAACAACAGTTACATCAACAACAATTGGATCAACAACGAGTGCTGCATCAAGAATAAGAGCATACGCATGGTGCAACCAAGGCTATCAAGGCTGTGGCTAGTGAGTGAAAATTATTTGATGGTTGAAATGTTTCAACCTATCTTAAAGCCTTTGAAATCCAAATGCACTTCTTCAGAGTTTTGTCCAATTGGAGCAATTATTTCTTATGGCTTGTCATGCCTACTTTGCAGGTTAGAGTGACTGATTTGTTTGTGTAGGACTCTAGTTGGAATGTTTTCAAGAAATCGCTCAAAGACGAATATTTTCTGGAGGATTATGGTATTGCTATGTAGAAGACATTCAGAGAGTGGGTCTATCAGTCCAACAAAGGACTTCTTACTTCCGAATTGTTGCAGGAGTTTGAAGAGCGATACAATCAGTAGGATACACTAGAGAAAAGAGCTCTAAACTTGAAGAAAGTGGAGTTATTCTTGCAAGCAGTTGATCTTACACTTCAGGATGAGTTGGGAGAGCTTCTTGAAGACCGTACACAACCTATGGGATTGAAGACTGATTTGTAGGATGCTGTCGATGCGGTCTCTACACTTACAAAGAGGAGGATATGGAAGGCTCACTTGCAGAATGGAATGCAATCACTATCAGAAATATCTTCTCCTTCCATAACCTCTCATATGTCTCCTGTTGCACCCTCCACTACTTCTCATGTTTCTCATCCTCTGTCTATGCCTACTTCTATGCCTATGCCTATTCCTATTGCAATTGTTAGCCCAATTGCAAAATCAAATGTTAAAGATATGATGGATGAAATTTTAAAGAACTTAAAAGACCTTCGAGACAAGATGACTAGAAGGGAGCAGTAGCAGCCAGCTCCAGTTTTAGCCCTAACTTCATCTACCTTTGCAAATTCTTCCATGATGGTAAAATCTCACGGAGTCGAAGTGCTTTTTGAGGAGAAGTGAAAACGAGATGATCCAGTTTCCTAGCCTTCTTATTTAGAACCAGAGCAAAGTATGGGTGAAGTTTAGAATCCAAAAGTACAAGAAGATCAATAAGCCCTGAAGACAAAGGATTCGAAGCCGAAAAAGTAACCTAGATTCAAGCTGCTTTTCAACATTGAGACGACTATAAACTTAAAGAAGGGTGAGGAGATTGATTCTAATGAAGAGGTTACTGATGGTCTTTATGATGGGCTATTATGCTAAGATACTATGGAGGTTCTTTCAACATTGATAAAAGCTGAAAGTCAAGAGTTTTCATATGTCTTACAGGTCAATTCTCTGGTGAAGAATTGCGAAATTTGTGATTACATGCTGCAAGAAAATTTGGGTGATGAGAATTCTCAGTAAACAGTGTTCTTTGCTAAAATATTTCGGCAAAAAGATTTACAGAGTGTCGATTTACAGCACCAAATAGGAATTATAGCTAAAGTAAGCTGTAAGCCTCACTGTTGGGCTATTCATATGCAGTTTGAGAAAAAGAAATGGCTGATTTCTATCAATCAAAAGTGTTGGGTGATGTTTATACACAACAAAATTTGTGTTTTCTAGGGTATTTGTAGCAAGATCTGAAATTTGCAGGTTGTACCAAAGAAGCGAGAGTTCAAACAAAATATAAGACAATTGACAAGAAGGTTAGAATAGTTGTAGGACTGCTACCTTTGGACAATGATGAGATGATTAGGGGAGTTACTTTGCAACCTTCTTTACAAGATCCTACAGGTATCAGACATAAGTTTTTAGTTGAGACATTGAAAGAGATAAAGATTGAAACTGACGATTTTCTGCTTCTAAAAGAAGTGAGATGTTTTGAAGAGATGTTGTGCAGACATGGGAAAGCTTTTTCTTTCTTTCCACATGAGATTGGATGTGTTGATCCTAGTGTTGTGACATCTATGGTTATTTTTACCATTCCGCATGTCCCTTGGAATCTACAGCCTATTCATGTGCCTAGGGCTCACTTACCCAAATTTGTGGAGCTTTTGAATGAGCAGATTAGGATGGGAAATCTAGAATGATCTTCAGCTCCATATTCCAATAGATGGTTCACAGTTCCTAAGAAGAATGGAACACTTAGATTCATAGAGGACATACAGCTAAACATGGTCACTATTTGAAATGTTGGTGCAAGATCTATTATGGATGAGTTTGCTAAAGCTTTTGTTGGAGGTGCTATTTATTCATTCAATGATCTTTATTCTAGATATGACCAGTTTCAGCTTGCCCTTGAGAGCAGAGATTTGACTACAATGAAGACACCTTTAGGCCTTTTCCAGATGTGTACACTTCCGCAAGGAGCTACTAATTTAGTTGCCCATATGATGAATGGGATGAACAAGGTTCTATAATATTTTATTACTGAGCTTACATGCCTTTCATTGATGACTTACCTATCAAGGGTTGCTTAGAGAAAGAGAAGGATGATTCCTTAGACGATCATAGATGCAAGTTCTTTGTGGCTTCACATATTAGAGATGCGAAGATTCTTTGCAAGGTAGAGGAAGTGAATCTGACCTTCTGAAGGTTGAAATATATTTTTGGAGTCAGAGAAGTTTTGATTGTTGGACATATGTGTGGATATTATGGTAGGAAGCCTTCTCCTGCGAAGGTTGATGCCATAGAGAAGATTGCAGAGACTTGCTCTTCTACTTTGAAGGTTCGTAGGCTTCTTGGAGCTTGTGTGTTTTATCTTATTTGGATTCCTCATTTTGCTCATATTGCAGATGATCTTTACCAGCTCTTGAGAAAAGGGCAACATATTTCTTTGGAGATGAGACATACTAAAGCTATATAGAAACTGAAGAAATTATTGAAAGCTGCTTCAATTATTCGAAAAGTAGATTAACAGTATGAGAGACCTATTGTTCTAACAGTTGATACTAGTCCTATTAGCGTTGGATGGGCTATTGGCCAAGACGATGCAGATGGAAATATGTATGCTATTGAGTTTGGGGTGAAAGTCCTAAACAAGTGACAATGTAGACATTCATAGATTAAGAGGGAGCTCTTGGGAGCTGACACGAATCTCAATAATTAGAGAGAGTACTTCATTGGTGCTGCTATGGTGGTCAAGACAGATTGTTCGCCTCTATTCTACTCTAGATTTTTCCATGCTTAGGTGGATTTGGTACATAAAATCCATGAATCCTAAGTTCAGGAACATAGCATGTAAAGACAACCTAGTAGCCAATATGCTTTCATGAGCAAGGTATGATGGTATGGATTTTTCTTGCATTGATGATGTTGATGATGGGGCTGATCTTTTCGCCATGCATAATACTGATCATATTTTTCATGTGTCTACTTTGGAAAGCTTTGATGAGTCTTTGTATACAGGAGAGTATTTACAAATTGATCGTTATTTGAGTACCATGTCTACTCGGGTAAGTTACTCATGAATAAATATGTGCATCATGTGGGTTCAAAATAGGGTATTTTTAAAATACCATCTTTATACATTTTTTACATACAAAAGGATATAATACAAAGGGGTTATTTATAGATTGAATAGAAAAGGGTTCTATTTTATTTAGAAACAAATCACAGATAAGGATATTTATAAATAGGCCTTGAATGCACGTGATGTAGAGGATATATATAGAGTAACTTCCCTAAGCATGTCTAGATAGGATGGATGGACTAATGCAGAATTCAAGAAGATCAGGAGAAAAGATTATGGTTTCTTCTTGCAAAGTGGGCTACTTTGGAAGCATCCATGAAAGCGAGGAGGACAGTCGTTGAGAGTTGTATGTGATAGAGCTTCAAAGGTCCAAATCATGAAAGAGTTTTATGAAAGTCTTTGGGTTGGACATCGAGCTGTTTGGGCGACCTATAAGAAGATTGAAGAGCGCTATTGGTGTAAAGACATGTACGAAGATACCTCATAGTTTGTTGAGACATACCTTGATTGTTAGTTGTTCTCTTTAGTGAGGCATAGAGATGAGCTTCATCTTACCTACCCGCTATATATTCATTACAAGTGGGTTCTTGATTTGATTACTATGCCTGTTGGTTTATGGTAGATGCGCTATATTGTTTTGGCACGAGAAGATCTCACAAATCAAGCACAAGGAAGAGCATTATGGACGAATTCTACTTCAATGGTTTTCTAAGTTTCTGTTGGAGGATGTTATTTGTAGGTATGGATGTATGGGGAAAATTACTGCAAATAGAGTTGAGTTGGATGCTGATAAAGCTAGGGACTTTTTCTCTCACCTTGGCATTAAACTTGCTTTGAATTTGGAATATAATCCAGAAGGCAATAGGAAGAGTAAAAGTGGCCATCCATTGATTGTGAAAGACTTAGCCAAAGCATACGGTGGACGGTGGGTCAAGGAATGGCCTAGGTTGTTGCCTTATGCATTATGGGCTAATTGCACTACTCATAGTGTGACTACAGGTTATACTGAGTTGATGTATGGGCAGAAGCAAGTCATACCTATAGAGACTTGCACACTTACTTCGATTGCTTTACTGTGGTAGCAAGAAGAGATGACCAAAGAAGATCTTTTAGCGCTTCGTACTCGTCAGTTGGAGAGAAGACCTGAAGATATTGAGAGAGAAATTCAAAATCTCAAAGAGGCTAGAGTTCCATTTATAAACACGGTAGACATAGCCTTCTCGTTAGGCCACTCATTGGCAAGGATCCTCTTGAAAAGGCTACGCACATGAGTGATGTAGTCTCTTACGTCTTCCTTTTCCCTCTGACTGGCATTCATCAACAGAAAGATGAGGTTCTCAGAGTACCCTACCTCAAAGAATCTCTTGATAAAATGGTCTTTAAGATGGAAAAAATTTGTGCGCTCGGCTGCATCTAGACTAGTGTACCAAATTCTCCCCTTATCACCTAAACACAGCTTGAAAGCTTGAGAGCATTGTGTAAGGTCCGTGAGACCGTTTGCTTCGCAAACTTGTTCGAACTGCTCCACAAAGCTATATGGGTCATTGCTAGGTTCCTAATTGTCTAGTTTCTTTGCTACAACAAGAATCCTAGATTGCCCCTTTGCCCCTTACGTGACCCCTAATCCCAAGAGTAATGCTATGGCTAAGGCTGTTGCGCTCTGCTCAGCGGATGTGTTGTCCATGAGCCGCCTGGCTACAAGTTCACTCAATGATAAGTCAGCCTCTAGTGCTTGCTCTCTCTTTGCATTTGGTCCTGCTTTGGCTGCACCAACCAGGGCTAGCATACGCCTTGTACATGTCTATATCTTGTTGGAGTTTCCTAGCCTTTTGCTCGTGGTTATAGGCAATTATGCTCTCTAGCACCTTTCTGATCACCTTTCTTTTCTCTTTTAGGTTTGCTACTAGTTCCTCTACTGGCCTACCCTGAACTACCATCCTAGTCAACAAGTCATACTCATTGACTAACTCCTGCACTATGATTGGGAATTCTCCCAAGTCCAATCGGTCCTCTCCTTGTCCGCCTCATGATCACCGGACTTTCGTGTCCTCTATGTTGGACCTCTATGTTGTCGGCTGTTATAATCGGATCCGGTGATCCTCTATGTTGTCGCCTTCTGGACTTTCGTGTCCTCTTAGGGTCCTACTAATGGGGCTCTCAGGTAGCCAACTATGTTTTGGGATCTTCTCCTAGTAGTGGGTTCCTTGATGTTATTATGTCTCTGATGAGCTCCTTGTTATTGGAAGCACTCGTCAATCTTATTCACAAGTTGTGCTTCGTGCTCTCTAGTGCTCAGTGTGAAAACATGTTTTTCCTTTTCTTGTAGTGCACCTTAGGTGATGAAATCAAAAATTGAGGTACAGATGCACGAAATGCTCAATGCAAACTCCACTCTACCCCTCATGTTCGTAGCTTGATGTGGCTCTAAGTGCAGGTTCTGGCTGATCTAAATTTTTATTGAAATGCTTCAGGGTTGGTTGGTTGGCTGGTCGCCGAACGTCAAGTCAAATTTTTGGTCTGCTCAATGTCTAGCTGTTCGGGGTGAATCCTTGGTTATCTTGTCTGGCCTCTGGCTTCTAAGGCTAAACTGGGTTCCCTGAGGGATCAAAGATGTGACCAAGGTGGCCAGGGCTGTGGGACAGGTTTAAAAACCTTTTATTTAGGTTTTCGTGAATTGGTGCTATTCTGGGAATTGGATGGGGTTGTCCAATCGTGGGAATCAGACGGGCTGGTCCGAGTTTCACACTACGAACCGTGGTCAAATTCTACTTTGGTCCGATTTCCCTAGTTGAACAGGGGAGGTCTGACTACTGCAATGGGTCGAGTGGTCCAAGTCCGAGACTAGGATACGTGGTCCGACTTTGACACCGGATCCGATTATAACAGTCGGACGGCTGGTCCGATTTTGGAGATCGGATAGGATAAGAGGTTCGATTTTCAGGCTGGTCCAATTCTAGATATCGGATCGGATAAGTGGTCCGACTTTCAGAGTCGGACGGTCCGACTCTAAAAATCGGACAGTCCTATTCTAAGACTCGGACAAACTGGTCGACGGTGTGGACGATGGCCCACGGGTTGTGCGTGATGCCTCAAGGTCAATGCCTACTCCACGGAATCGTGTCGTGCCTTCCAAACAGGTACAAAGCAATAGAGGGAACTACCTGGCATACCTTGAAGCAATGTGGCGCTTGAATCAATCAGTACTTCGTGATCTCCCCGCAGGTCTCTCTCTCTCGCTCTCTCCCTAGCTCTCAAGCTCACTCTCTTCTCAGAAGGTAGAATGTCAAATGTGGTGTTTCATGGTTCCCTAGGCCTCTTATTGCCCCATCCTAGTGTGCTGCAATCGCAAAAGTTAATCCCTCACTCTCTTCCAGCCAGAAATTTGAATCTGTGCCCCTATTTCCCTGTTTCGAGCAGCAGTAGAACCCTTCTATTTTCCTTCTTTTTCCTATCCTAATCTTAACCTAATGCAATAGAAACCAAAACTAGAGATGGAGATGGATGGTCCTACTCTAATATTCAACAACAAATCAAAATACTTACTTGCTCGAAGGATCAAAGCCTCCTAAATATCCTAACTATCTTGAGCACCGGTTCAAGCTGCAAACCCTACTTCTATGCTCGATTCGATGTGCGCGGCGCTCAAGGCTGGATTCCCTCTGTCCCAGCAACGGAACCAAAATTGAGGGGAGCTACGGAGCTCTACCCCGAGACCTACGGACCGCTTATTGATCAAGTGTTTCAAGCCGAGTGGCCATGGGTACCTCTCACATAGCCGACACGCAATGCCTACTTTACGGGTGTAGTGAGCTTACCTTGATGCTCGATCGAGTTCCCTCCTCTCTCTTGCACTCCGATAGCTCTACGATCCTTGTGGAAAACTCAAGCAAGCTCAAGCCCCCTCCGTCAAGTTCCATCCTCCATAGTTGCGCAAGAGAAGAGAAGGGAAGAGAATAAGAGAAGATGAAGAGAGAAGATGGAGCTTATTCTCCACGATCCCTCACTCTCACACACTCACTCCCTCACTCAAGCACAAGCAAGAATGCAAGAAACAAGAGAGGAAGAAGAAGAAGCTTTGGCCACACACAAGAATGAGCTTCTCATTCACTTTTGAACTTTATATACATGCCCTACTTTTTGGGCAGTCATCCCCACTTTTTACATGGCCGGCCATTAGCCTAGGCCCTCATTTCCTATTTCCCACCGTTCTAACTTATCCCATTCCTACTAATGCATACAATTTGCATAGAGGAGTGAGCCCGGCACTCTTTTTACAAGGATTCGGGAGCGCCTTCATATTTAATGGCCCACTTTTACTCTTTTCTTTTCTCGAGGCGACACTGAAGCCTTCTGGAGAGGTCGTTATTCAAATTTTCTGGGTCTGACCTCCATCCAAGGCGCCTTTTCCTTCCTTTATCCTGTGCCTTTTTGGTTATCCCCTTCTTCCATTTTTCCCGCACTTCTACTCCATTTTCTGATCCTTTATGCTATGGTAAACAGCGGCCTTGCAGATTCCAATTGCAGGGAAGAGAATCAAATTATTGAAAAGAAGAGATGATGTAGCCTATGTTGTTCATGAGTTGGATGATGCAATTTATGATGGACTTAAGCCAGCAAGAGATCATGATGATGAAAATGTGGATGTTGTAGATGCTTTTATTGAAGATGAAGAGATTGCATTAACAGTGGAGCTTGGCGATGATGAGGATGGGTAGCTGTGGCCCATCCGGAGGATGTGCATGTTTGGAGGGGGCGGATGTCGTGAGCTACACGTCCACCACTGCAAATCTGAGGGTGGAGTTTTTTACCAAGAATTTCGTCACATTAGTCAATGTCATTAGGAATTTATTTTCCATTGTGTGTGTCTCTTTGTTTTGTATTTGCATGTTTGTATTTGCATGATGCACGAGCACATGTAGATAGGCTAGGCACATTCTCTTTAGTGCATTCATAATTTTTGTGGAGCATCGTTTGATTGCTTGCATCGCGTGAATCCAACATTGTAAAAATTCTCAAATCATGAATGATTGGGCATGAATTTTTGTTAACAAATCATATTTTTGCTAGGGAACATTGCATGGAGGGACACGTTCATACATGAAGAGAATGTTCATTTTGAAGACTCCAAGGGTTAGTACACCATCATGGATCTTATGAAGGAGAAAAGTTGTAGGAAGTATCAAAGATAAGTAATTAGAGTATGGACATTGTTGAAATCATCTATTCTCATATCAAGGAAAAATTTGGACTTTAGGAGAAAGAAAGAGATATAAATTGTTATCACTCATTCAAGGATAACATTAGGAAGGATTTATAAATTGAATCTCATGACATTTCTAGGAACTACACTCCTTAATAAGACTTTAAGACACTCATAATGCTCAACTTGACTAATTTATAGAAAAATACCAACATTGTAATCTACCTTCAAGAATCTTTTGAGATTGTTGAAATATCATGGCTAGGAGAAGCTACATTCAAATATGTCATTGATCAATCTTTAGTACAAACTCCGTGTTCCTACAATAAAAAAGGCTTCTCACAAGTGCTACATTCATGTGAATCTGGGAGCTAATGCATTCTATGGACCAGAAGCTCGTTAGTTTTATTCTTCTTGAGCTCTCAAGTACATATGTGAGAGCATAGTTTCAAGTTTGAGTGACTATCCTTGAGGTTCTCAAGTGACATGAAATAGGGAGAGCATTGCTGCCACTTGAGGTCTGAGACTCAGCCCTTACAAAGTTGCATGCCACAGTGACTTTATGTGCAGAGGGGACCTTATTATAAAAGATAACCAAGTGACGCCTTGTGAGAGTAATAGTTGGGCCAACAAGTTCAGTAATCAATAAGAGAAAATGGAAGAAAAGTGGGAAGTTGAATTTACTGAAGGAAAGCATGCAAGTATCAATCTCACTTGGGCAGACGAATACAATCGTCCAGAACGTCAAGAGGCAAGAAGAAATGATGATTGGGTTCATGAGTTTGCGAAATTGAATATGGGATACTAGGAAATGAATTTGGAGATTAGTTTTCAAAGGACTTAAGTGATGATATGAACAATAATTGGTTAAATGACTACAAGTACGTTGAAAAAACAAATACAAGGCGAGAGAAAGCTTCCGTTGTCTTCAAGTGGGTTTATGTTTTTGCTGATCAGAATCCTAATGTTGGACATCTAAATCCATTGAAGGTGGACTTTTAAGTGAAGTAGGTGGGGACAACTCAAACAATGCTTATGGTTGCCTCTTATTGGGCATTACACATGCGAAAAATGATGAAGATCGACAAGTCTATAGGCCTCTAAGGCATCACATGTCAGAAACATGGTTCAGTAGATGGCTCAAAGGTTACCATTCGAGGGAACATCATTCTGGACTACAGCCCACTCCTTTTTGCAGCAACGACCTAATCAGTGATGACAATCAGAATCAAAAGTAAGGAATGTTTTTTAAAGCCTTTGTTGTGGTGCCTCAAACAAAAAGAAAAAGAATGATATTAACGATGATGCTTCGATCGATTACTTTTTTTGAAGATTTTTTGAGGTGGCAGAAGAGTACAAGAGCAGCGAGGAGGCTACATCTTGAGGCATTTCTCAATCATCAAAAGTATTCACGCTAGAGGAGGAGAAGAGCGGTAGAATATGATCATCAATCGACCTACAGTGAGGCAGCAGGGTGACGGCAAAGCAAAAGGAGTAGATGACGGCAAAGAAGAATCAGTAGAGGATGAAGAAGAAGAAGGGAAGCATTACGACGAGGGAGATGACGACGAGATGGTGACGAAGGAGAAGACGACAACATTGAAGACTGGGTTCCTGGTTGTCCATAAGAAGTTCTCCATCGCTAAGGCCAAGCCTGTTTCGGAGTGCTTGATAGTCTTCATTAACCTCCACAATATCGGATTCACGACTACTTATGATGTTGCTTTGGACGATGACACATGGATTTGCATCATTATATCATATCCTTAGCATAAGAGCCAACTGGTCCATAATTGGATGACATTGAATGCTAACTGAATGATGACTATTTTTCTTTAAAACAGGATGCAGTGGCACAAGTTAAGAAGGGCATGAAGCTGTTTCTTTTCGACGCCGATCAGAAGCTTTCCCATGAATTTCTGAAGGCTTCCTCAGAGCTGGCAGAATGAATTCTTGCTTTGGATGCTTACAAGGACTCCACGTGGAAATTTGTAGCTCACTACACAGGACACCCAAAGAGCAAAATTCCACCTTACCTCGCCAGCATATCAGTTCCCTGGGTATTTCGTAGGTCTAGCAACGTACTAGTCTTTATTCTTGAAAGATTTATGAGATAGAGTTACTTTCTTGTACCGTGAAAGGCTTTAGAAGCACAATCAAGAAATCTAAGTATGAGAACATATTGAGAAGATTGAAATCTTTGTATTCCCACTTCTCCTTATCATGTCAACACATGAAATCATTGGAAAAAGAATTTTGATCATTCTTTCACTCCATGTATTTATCTTGACTTGGGTACTCTTCTTTATCTTTTTGCTCCCATCTTGATAAGCGTCCCTACCGCGAGTGACTCCCACAAGCCCCCTCGTGAATCCCGTGCGATGACATTTGATGATCATTTGTATTTCCTCCTGTCTTATCGGTCTCACCTATGGGCATATCAATCAAATCATCTTCCGTCAAAAAGCATAGAGTACTCCAACCTTAGTATATCCCGCGATATAATAAGGCTCAATCTATGCCTTCCGCAAAAGTTTCTACATACCATCTGCATACCTTGAAAGTGACACATGCATCAAATGCTTGAAACATGCGTGCTTCTATGGGATGAAGCTTCTTTAAAGATGAAGCGATCAAACGACTTGGTTGGAGGGAAAGCTGACAATCAATATGCACCATAATTTTTCCAGTAGCCTAAATATAAACATCAATCCTTAATTCACCCCCTCATCCGATATGACCACCTCTATCAAGTTGTTAGCATTTATTTCATTCTTTTTCTTATCCTTCTATGTTTTTCAATAAAAAGATTTTCTTAAGCTTTTCCAAACAATAAGTTTCTATGCCCCTTTTCTTAAAATACAACTCCCAATACTTTCTAAGGCTTAAAGCTTTCTCTCAAACATACATTTTGTCTACTTTCTTAAGCATCAATGAACCTTGGACATTATCTCCCACACTTAAAGTTCCTCATCACGTTTATTTGTGTCCTACAAATTTATCTTAAGCCAACATTAAATATTTTGAATAATACCCTCCACATTTTGGACTAAATCTTGTGCTTACTCTCCACTTGCTCAATCTCTCAAAACCAAAGTTCTTGTGTCAAACCTATAAGTCAGTGTGTGCTTGCTCCACTTGATAGAGATGTCATTTCCTACTTGTTTGAGATAGATTCAATTTTTGCAAAAATGCCTAACAATGATCTGTAGGGTCTCGAGTGTTGCTAGTGATAGACACAACATAAGTAGTGTATACAAGATGATGATATGGATTTACAATCCTAGTGAGCTACATAGGCTATAGATCTAGGGAATGCACATGTTCATATGGATGTACCATGTAGGTGGCTACCTAGTGTAGCACATCTAGAGGATATGCATGTTCAAAGAGGGTGGATGTTAATTTTGGCTACACTGAGTAGATTGTGCAAATAAAAAGTTTATTTTTGTGAAGATAAGGCCAATGCTAGGCTTAGAATGTTAACTTTGATCCAAAGCTAGAGTTTATGGGGCATTCATTATTTGTTTACTCGTTCATAACATGTTAGTTCCACAATAGGGTAGATATTAGTCTTTGGTGGAAATAAGTGATGTGAAGAAGTTAGATACTCAAGAATGATACTTATTTGCTAGTTATCATTTTGATGAAACTCATGAGTCTCTAGATTTGTAATATCTTGAGGAAACATATGCTGAAACAAAGGGAGGTAAATTGTAAATAGGGGGTAGAAGAGAATTAGCATTCTAAGGTTAAAGGCTTAAGATGTCACCAACTTGTAGTAGGAGGGGAAAAGCATTCTAGAAAGACATGCAAATAGTTTTTGAGTTGCCTTTTTACTACATAAGCAGGGGCATTGGAGGGAGATCTTTATCATCTAAGTTGAGCAAGCATGGGGTGTTTAGAAGGGGAGAGCAAAGAAGATAGAGAATGTGGATAGTAAGAAAAACAAAGGAGACCCTAAACAAGGAGGGAAGCTCTGTGTCTTTATGGGAGTCACAGACCACCTCACAAGCAACATTACTATGGGCTATGCTGCGAGAGGTTGTGGCTCCTTATGAACAAGCTACTTTGAGCAAGGCTTATACATCAACCTTGGGGGTGACTGTCCTTCTAAAGGCATGTAAAGAAAATTGAATATATGGTCTTAGTTGATGATGAAGTCCTGCACATTATTGTACATGTATGCTTGCTAAAAATAGGCTCATGACATGTTGAAACTGGAGACGTGACTGCAATTTTAGCACCAATTTTACCTTGCAAGTGAACTTCATGAACCACTCTAGCCAGATTGGCAATGGATATGCCCAATGTTGGACTTCCATTGTCAAGTTTGTTGAAATTCTTACCAAGATCAACTTCCCCTTTCACAAAGAGCTTGAAAAGGAGCCCAAGTTTCTAAAGAATGGAGATTCATGCTTTGTTAAGATGGTTCCTACCAAGCCATGACGGTGGAGATGTTTGCTGAATATTCACCACTTGGTCACTTTCTGTTTGTGTAGATATGTTGTGTCTGAGTCTAAGAATGGCCCATCATCATCTAGCTTTCTTATCAATATAGAGAGTCAATGCCACATTAGTCGTTAGTGTTAGTGTTCATAGTATGGATAGGTCCAAAATATGAGGTTTTTGGACAAGTTTAGCCTATTTTTGATATTTTGGATATTATTTCTTTTAAATATCCTAAAAAAGTATAGAAAACTTCTAAAATAGGGTGACATGCAAAAAGAAAGTTGCTTTTTACCCACTTTTAGGATATCTCATGCAAAAAGAAGGGCTTCCAAAATCACATGGCATGTGATCGTAGTAGACAGACATCAAACAGCACTCCGAAGAACAAGGAGAAGTACGAGCGATATGGGAGAATTTTGAACACCTGTTCTAGGGTTCTACCTGTTGAGATATCGAGCTCCACTCGTAATATGCCAGGGTGACCATTGTGCATTTATGTCACCGACGTGTCAGTTGCAGATGCGGTTGGTACACCGCCCATGAATAATAGCTACATGACAGCTATCCTTATCTACTCTAGTTCGTGGCTAGTTAGTATGCCACCTTAGTTAGTTGAGTTTGGTTTGAGACCCATATATAGGGTTCTTCTATTTCTTTGTACTAGATTTCTTTTTGGCTTACACAACTAAGAAGAGGAAACTTGTTTTCAGCCTCCACCTCTGTGTGTATTCCCCCATTGTGCAAGCAAGAAAGCTACAAGTGAGACTCCTTCCTTCTCTCCCACAATCTTGACATGGTATCAGAGCCCTGTTCGTGGTAAGGAGCTCAAGAAAGCAAGCCAAGCTCACGGTGTTCTGGTAAGAGGAGCAGTGTTGCTTTCATTTTCTGTTTTGGGAGCAGATCTCTGCAGGTAGCACAGCCGAAAATTGCAAGAGTGCATTGTCTCAGGTTGAGACGCCCTTCGCGATGAAGCAAGAGGGCAGTATATATTGTGGGGCCTGTTTTGGAGGCGGAAGTTTTCTGCAGGCACTCAGGAAAAGGCCTAGTTTTATGCTGTGCAGCCACTGTTTTACAGATCGGTGAAAAGTTACTGTAGAAATTGCATCGTATGCTTGTGCGCAGAGACATTGGGAGTTACAGAATCATCCCTGTTGCTTGTTGATGCAAAATTGTCACTAGGAAGTGACTGTGTGGTCAAATACCACTTTCGTCAGTTTTGCAGATTTGCCTTTGTGAGGCTGAAGCTGTGTTTTTTGCAGTGACAGAATTTTTTGCAGTGTTCTGTAATGGCGTCTGATTCTCTCTCACAGATTGTCACTGAAAAGCTTGACAAGAACAACTTCCAAGCATGGAAGTTTAGAATGACGAATTTCCTTATGGGAAAAGGATATTGGGATTTGTTGCAGGAAATGAAGAAGAACCAGTTCTTCCTGATGTTCCCAATCAACAGCAAATGCAGGCATTTAAAGCATGGCATGAGAGAGCCAGGAAAGTTATGTACTGGCTATCTATCAGCATTTCAGACTCTATGATTTTGCATATTCAAGATGCAAGTACGCCAAAGGAGGCATGGGATACTTTGTCAAAGATGTATAACACAAATACGCAAGCCAGGAAAATGCAGCTCAAGCAAGAGTTGCATAATGTGCAAAGAGAAAATATGAGCATCAATGACTACCACATGAAGGTGAAGAAGATTGCAGATGCACTTGCTTCCATTGGGTCGCCAGTGGAAGATGATGATTTAGTTTCTGTGACCTTGAATGGTCTAGGAAAGGATTATGCACAGTTTTGGACATCCATTTCAGTTCGTGAAAGATTTTCTGATTTTGAGGAGTTGATTGCTCTTCTAATTTCTGAGGAGCAGAGAAATGGTGGTGCATTTTCTTCAGGAGGAACTTCAAAAGAAACTGTCTTCTACTCAAATACTGGAAGAGGTAGAGACAGAGGTAGAGGAGGCCGATTTGGAGGCCGTGGTAGAAATCAGAATATGCAGCAAAGTCAAGAAAACCAGTCCTATGGAGGAGGACGTGGTAACTCTAGAGGCAGGGGGAGCCAAAGAGGTCGTGGTGGATGGCAAAGAGGCCAAAATGCAAACAGTAATGTTGAATGCTACTATTGTGGTAAAATGGGTCATATGGCTAAAGACTGCTATAAAAAGTAGAATGACATCATGAATGGAAAACTGCAACAAGGAAATTATGCATCTTCTAGTAGACAGGGTGATGACAGAAATGAGCATTTGTTTATGGTGCAACACATGAACAATTCTGTGACAAGTGCAGAAGAAAGCAACGATGTGTGGTATGTTGACTGAGGTGCATCAAACCACATGACAGGTCATGTAGAATGGATGGAGGATGCAAGGAAAATGAAAAAACCAGGATTTGTGGAGACTGGTGATGATACTGCACATCCGATTGTGCAGATTGGAAAATTTTCTTTGTCTATGCAGGATGGGAAAAAGAAATACCTGCCCGATGTATTTCATGTCCCGAATATCACCAAGAATCTGGTTTCTGTTGGTCAAATGGTTGAACAGGGCTTGCAGGTCAGATTTAATCCTCATGGATGCTTTGTTAAGGATATGAAAAATAAAGGTCGCTTGATAGCAAAAGGAAAGAAGAAGGGCAGAATGTTTACGTTGGATGCAGACATGTCACCATTGAGTGCAGCAATGTTTGCACATGGGACCGGTGTAGTTGCAGATATTGATATCTGGCATAAACGCATTGGTCATGTTAATGTACATCGACTTAAATCAATGCAGGCCCAAAATATTGTTGCAGGTTTGCCTAAATTCAAGGTTGCAGAAATGCATAAGGTATGTGAAGCCTGTCAGTTTGGAAAACAGGCAAGGAAACCATTTCCTAGACATGTTCAAGAGAGTGAGAAGCCATTGGAATTAATCCACTCTGATGTGTGGACTACTAAAGTTGCATCTCTTGGAGGCTGTCATTATTTTGTAACCTTTATTGATGACTATAGCAGAAAATTTTGGGTGTATTTTATGAAAAAGAAAAGTGAAGTTTTTGGGCATTTCAAAACCCTTAAAGCTATGGTTGAAAAAGAAACAGGCCTGCAAATAAATTGCCTAAGGTCAGATGGAGGGGGAGAGTACCTCTCAAATGAGTTTGCAAGGTTCTTGCAGGAGCATGGCATAAAGCAGCAATATTCATGCAGTCATACCCCACAACAAAATGGAATTGCAGAAAGGAAAAACAGGCATATTGGAGAGGTATCTCGTGCCATGCTCAAAGAAAAAGACTTGCCAGATTTTTATTGGGCTGAAGCAGTTGCTACAGCAGTCTACATAATGAACAGAACAACCACTACAGCAATACATGGAATGACTCCAGAGGAGAGGTATACTGGTAGGAAACCAGATATTTCTCATTTGAAAATTTTTGGTTGCATTGCCTATGTACATGTGCCAGATGAGTTGAGATCCAAGTTGGATCCAAAAGCTGAGAAGTGCATCTTTATTGGTTACTCTCTGCAGCAAAAAGGGTATAGATGCTATAACCCTTCTACTGTAAGTTTACAGTGAGCAGAGATGTTGTTTTTGATGAGATGAGTAGCTGGTATAAACCAGTAAATGTGATTGATGATGTAGATGCACAAAATGGTAATGCTGCATAGAATTCACAACAGCAGTCACAAAATATTAGTGGACCTGGAGCGTCCTCTAGCAGTGGTTCACATTCTTCGCCATGGACAGGCAGATTGAGATCAGGAGAATCTTCTCAAAGTAATGCAGATACTGGTATGCAGGTATCACAAAAAGGAAAAGAGAAGGTTGATCAACCCATGTTTGATGTGAATGCAGGTCACTCTTATGTGGATGGTGAATCCAGTGGCTCAGAAAAGAGCATTGATGATGAGTTGGGTATTCCTTCTATTGTTACACCTGGAGTAAGGAAGACCAGGGATGTTTTGAGAGCACCTGGGAGTGAACCTACTTTGCACAGGTCTACGAGAGCTAGGTATCCTGTGAATAGGCTGAAATATGATGGATTTACAGCCATTCACTATGCATATATGGTCAAAGTGATATAGGAACCAGAACCCACTTCTTTTGAGCAAGCCATGGGAAAAGAAAAATGGGAGAAAGCCATGGATGAAGAAATGGATGCCTTGGAAGCAAATGCTACATGGGAATTGGTACCTTTGCCTAAAGCTAAGAATGCAATTGGTTGTAAGTGGGTTTATAAGGTGAAGCACAATGCAGATGGTTCTGTGAACAGATACAAGGCAAGATTAGTAGTCAAGGGGTATGCACAAACATATGGCATTGACTATGAAGAAACATTCAGTCCGGTTGCAAGGATGGCAACTGTAAGAGCAGTCATTGCTATGGCTGCATCAAAGGGATGGTCTTTACATCAGATGGATGTAAAGAATGCCTTCTTGCATGGTGATTTGCAAGAAGAGGTCTATATGGAGCAGCCACCAGGTTATGTGCATGCTGTTCATCCTGAGTTTGTTTGCAGGTTGAAGAAAGCCTTGTATGGCTTGAAGCAAGCACCTAGAGCATGGTCTGACAAGATAGGGCAGTATCTTGTCACTATTGGCTTTCAGATTTCCAAGGCAGATTTCTCACTTTATGTGAGAAAGACAGAGAAAGGTATTATGCTACTTGTCATTTATGTTGATGATTTGATTGTGACAGGTGACAGTGATGAAGATATCCTTCATGTGAAAATGCTATTGAAGCAAAAGTTTGAAATGAAGGATTTGGGAGAGCTGCGTTATTTCTTGGGTATTGAGGTGATTAGATCACCAAGTGGGATACAGCTCTTACAGAGGCAGTATAGATTGGACATGCTGTCCAAATATGGGATGACAGGTTGTAAGCCTATTTCAGTTCCTTTGGAGCAGAATGTGAAGCTGAGCGCAGATGCAGGTGAGCTTCGGGAAGACCCTACTATGTACAGACGCATAGTAGGAAGCTTGATTTATATGACTATTACCAGACCAGATTTGAGCTATGCTGTTGGATTGGTAAGTCAGTTTATGCAGGCTCCAAGGAAACCACATTTGGATGTGGCTAGACGCATACTCAGGTATGTGAAGTCCACATTGCAGTATGGACTATTTTATGAGACTAGGGTTCAGATACAGTTGCATGGATACACTGATGCTGATTGGGCTGGTAGTATTTCGGATAGACGATCTACCAGTGGATATGTGTTCTCTTTTGGGAGTGCTGCAGTCACTTGGAGCAGCAAGAAACAGCCTACAGTTGCCTTGTTGAGCACAGAGGCTGAGTACAGGGGTGCAGCAATGGCTGCATGTGAGGTAGCTTGGTTGCATAAGCTACTTTATGATATGCATCAGTCTACAGATGGACCAGTTGTCATTTATTGTGACAACATGAGTAGTATACACTTGGCAAATAACCCAGTCTATCATGCTAGAACAAAGCATATTGAGATGCATTATCACTATGTGCGAGAGAGGGTTTTACTAGGTCTTATTGATCTAGTTTATATCAGCACAGAGGATCAGGTAGCTGACATATTCACGAAGGCATTGGGCACAGAGAAGCTGCGCAAGTTCAGAGACCTACTTGGTGTGCAGAAATTGGGATTGAGTTCGAGGGGGAGTGTTGAGATATCGAGCTCCACTCGTAATACGCCAGGGTGACCGTTGTGTATTTATGTCACCGACTTGTCAGTTGCAGACGCGGTTGGTACACCGCCCATGAATAATAGCTACATGATAGCTATCCTTATCTACTCTAGTTCGTGGCTCAGTTAGTATGCCACCTTAATTAGTTGAGTTTGGTTTGAGACCCATATATAGGGTTCTTCTATTTCTTTGTACTTGAAATCTTTTGGCTTACACAACTAAGAAGAGGAAAACTGTTTTCAGCCTCCACCTCTATGTGTATTCCCCCATTGTGCAAGCAAGAAAGCTACAAGTGAGACTCCTTCCTTCTCTCCCACAATCTTGACAAGCCAAAGAGGTCGTGGTGGATGGCAAAGAGGGCAAAATGCAAACAACAATGTTGAATGCTACTACTGTGGTAAAATGGTTCATATGGCTAAAGACTGCTATAAAAAGTAGAATGACATCATGAATGGAAAACTGCAACAAGGAAATTATGCATCTTCTAGTAGACAGGGTGATGACAAAAATGAGCATTTGTTTATGGTGCAGCACATGAACAATTCTGTGACAAGTGCAGAAGAAAGCAACGATGTATGGTATGTTGACTCAGGTGCATCAAACCACATGACAGGTCATGCAGAATGGATGGAGGATGCAAGGAAAATGGAAAAACCAGGATTTGTGGAGACTGGTGATGATACTGTACATCCTATTGTGAAGATTGGAAAAATTCCCTTGTCTATGCAGGATGGGAAAAAGAAATACCTGTCCGATGTATTTCATGTCCCGAATATCACCAAGAATCTGGTTTCTATTGGTCAAATGGTTGAGCAGGGCTTGCAGGTCAGATTTAATCCTCATGGATGCTTTGTTGAGGATATGAAAAATAAAGGTCGCTTGATAGCAAAAGGAAAGAAGAAGGGCAAAATGTTTACATTGGATGCAGACATGCCTGAATTGAGTGCAGCAATGTTTGCACATGGGACCGGTGTAGTTGCAGATATTGATATCTGGCATAAACGCATTAGTCATGTTAATGTACAGCGACTTAAATCAATGCAGGCCCAAAACATTGTTGCAGGATTGCCTAAATTTAAGGTTGCAGAAATGCATAAGGTATGTGAAGCCTGTCAGTTTGGAAAACAGGCAAGGAAACCATTTCCTAGACATGTTCAAGAGAGTAAGAAGCCATTGGAATTAATCCACTCTGATGTGTGGACTACTAAAGCTGCATCTCTTGGAGGCTGTCATTATTTTGTTACTTTTATTGATGACTATAGCAGAAAAGTTTGGGTGTATTTTATGAAAAAGAAAAGTGAAGTTTTTGGGCATTTCAAAACTCTTAAAGCTATGGTTGAAAAAGAAACAGGCCTGCAAATAAAATTCCTAAGGTCAGATGGAGGGGGAGAGTACCTCTCAAATGAGTTTGCAAGGTTCCTGCAGGAGCATGGCATAAAGCAGCAATATTCATGCGATCATACCCCACAACAAAATGGAATTGCAGAAAGGAAAAACAGGCATATTGGAGAGGTATCTCGTGCTATGCTCAATGAAAAAGACTTGCCAGATTTTTATTGGGCTGAAGCAGTTGCTACAGCAGTCTACATAATGAACAGGACTCCCATTGCATCAATACATGGAATGACTCCAGAGGAGAGGTACACTGGTAGGAAACCAGATATTTCTCATTTGAAAATTTTTTGTTGCATTGCCTATGTACATGTGCCAGATGAGTTGAGATCCAAGTTGGATCCAAAAGCTGAGAAGTGCATCTTTATTGGTTACTCTCTGCAGTAAAAAGGGTATAGATGCTATAACCCTTCTACTCGTAAGTTTACAGTGAGCAGAGATGTTGTTTTTGATGAGATGAATAGCTGGTATAAACCAGTAAATGTGATTGATGATGTAGATGCACAAAATGGTAATGCTGCACAGAATTCACAGCAGCAGTCACAAAATATTAGTGGACCTGGAGCGTCCTCTAGCAGTGGTTCACATTCTTCCCCATGGACAGGCAGATTGAGATCAGGAGAATCTTCTCAAGGCAGTGTAAATAGTGGTATGCAGGTATCACGAAAAGGAAAAGAGAAGGTAGATCAGCCCATGTTTGATGTGAATGCAGGTCACTCTTATGTGGATGGTGAATCCAGTGGCTCAGAAAAGAGCATTGATGATGAGTTGGGTATTCCTTCTATTGTTACACCTGGAGTAAGGAAGACCAGGGATGTTTTGAGAGCACCTGGGAGTGAACCTACTTTACGCAGGTCTACCAGAGCTGGGTATCCTGTGGATAGGCTGAAATATGATGGATTTACAGCCATTCACTATGCATATATGGTCAAAGTGATACAGGAACCAGAACCCACTTCTTTTGAGCAAGCCATGGGAAAAGAAAAATGGGAGAAAGCCATGGATGAAGAAATGGATGCCTTGGAAGCAAATGCTACATGGGAATTGGTACCTTTGCCTAAAGCTAAGAATGCAATTGGTTGTAAGTGGGTTTATAAGGTGAAGCACAATGCAGATGGTTCTGTGAACAGATACAAGGCAAGATTAGTAGTCAAGGGGTATGCACAAACATATGGCATTGACTATGAAGAAACATTCAGTCCGGTTGCAAGGATGGCAACTGTAAGAGCAGTCATTGCTATGGCTGCATCAAAGGGATGGTCTTTACATCAGATGGATGTAAAGAATGCCTTCTTGCATGGTGATTTGCAAGAAGAGGTCTATATGGAGCAGCCACCAGGTTATGTGCATGCTGTTCATCCTGAGTTTGTTTGCAGGTTGAAGAAAGCCTTGTATGGCTTGAAGCAAGCACCTAGAGCATGGTCTGACAAGATAGGGCAGTATCTTGTCACTATTGGCTTTCAGATTTCCAAGGCAGATTTCTCACTTTATGTGAGAAAGACAGAGAAAGGTATTATGCTACTTGTCATTTATGTTGATGATTTGATTATGACAGGTGACAGTGATGAAGATATCCTTCATGTGAAAATGCTATTGAAGCAAAAGTTTGAGATGAAGGATTTGGGAGAGTTGCGTTATGTCTTGGGCATTGAGATGATTAGATCACCAAGTGGGATACAGCTCTTGCAGAGGCAGTATAGATTGGACATGCTGTCCAAATATGGAATGATAGGCTGTAAGCCTATTTCAGTTCCTTTGGAGTAGAATGTGAAGCTGAGCACAGATGCAGGTGAGCTTCTGGAAGACCCTACTATGTATAGACGCATAGTAGGAAGTTTGATTTATATGACTATTACCATGCCAGATTTGAGCTATGCTGTTGGATTGGTAAGTCAGTTTATGCAGGCTCCAAGGAAACCGCATTTGGATGCGGCTAGACGCATACTCAGGTATGTGAAGTCCACATTGCAGTATGGACTATTTTATGAGACTAGGGTTCAGATACAGCTGCATGGATACACTGATGCTGATTGGGCTGGTAGTATTTCTAATAGACGATCTACCAGTGGATATGTGTTCTCTTTTGGGAGTGTTGCAGTCACTTGGAGCAGCAAGAAACAGCCTACAGTTGCCTTGTCGAGCACAAAGGCTGAGTACAGGGGTGCAGCAATGGCTGCATGTGAGGTAGCTTGGTTGCATAAGCTACTTTATGATACGCATCAATCTACAGATGGGCCAGTTGTCATTTATTGTGACAACATGAGTAGTATACACTTGGCAAATAACCCAGTCTATCATGCTAGAACAAAGCACATTGAGATGCATTATCACTATGTGCGGGAGAGGGTTTTACTAGGTCTTATTGATCTAGTTTATGTCAGCACAGAGGATCAGGTAGCTGACATATTTACGAAGGCATTGGGCGTAGAGAAGCTGCGCAAGTTCAGAGACCTGCTTGGTGTGCAGGAATTGGGATTGAGCTCGAGGGGGAGTGTTGAGATATCGAGCTCCACTCGTGATATGCCAGGGTGACCGTTGTGCATTTATGTCACCGACCTGTCAGTTGCAGATGCGGTTGGTACACCGCCCATGAATAATAGCTACATGACAGCTATCCTTATCTACTCTAGTTCCTGGTTAGTTAGTATGCCACCTTAGTTAGTTGAGTTTGGTTTGAGACCCATATATAGGGTTCTTCTATTTCTTTGTACTAGAGTTCTTTTTGGCTTACACAACTAAGAAGAGGAAAACTATTTTCAGCCTCCACCTCTGTGTGTATTCCCCCATTGTGCAAGCAAGAAAGCTACAAGTGAGACTCCTTCCTTCTCTCCCACAATCTTGACACTACCCTCCTTTTAGAGCTAAGAAAAACATTAGATTGGCCGTTTGAACAACATAGAAGAATTTAGTTTTTGGTGTGTGTTTTGGTCTACCAAGGAGCTCCAGGAGATCTAATGCTTGGAGATTTCTTCCAAATAGTCCCAAACAAGGATTTTTTTAATCTTCTCAGGTTCTATCAATACATCATGATTTGATTCATGGAGACTTATCTTTATCTTGTGTATCTCTTATTTATTCTTTTTCTTCTCTTCTATCTCATATTCTCTACTTCCTACTCTCTCTGATCCCTGATAAACACAACCTTTTTATTACCCCTTCAACATTGGTGAACCCAACATGAAAGGTTGTTAGAAGAAAATACAAGATGGGTAAACCATCAAGCACAATTTACTCGTGTTGTTTTGAAGCAATTAGTGCAAAATATAAACATACTTATGCAAGTACAACAATACCAACAGGTGATGCAAGCTTCTACTCAAACAAAAACTACTCTGATGAATGCTCTACAAAGCAGTAGAGAGTGAGATGAAGTTGTTTAATTATAGGAATGCATCTACATATTTGCATATCTATGCTCAAAAGATGGAGTTCTTTGGAATCCCTTAACTTGCATGGAGCTAGTATTTTATATGGGTCACTATACATGAATTGAAAGCCCGAGTTACTGAATGATACATGCAAGATCCTAACCGGGTAGCTTTGAACAAGAAACTCAAGAAATAATTTTACATTGAAGATACCAGTTTGATTACTTGCAAGACTTTCTAGGAGTGGGTTCTACAATCCAATAAGGGTCTTGTGGCTACATATTTATTAAGTGAATGTGAAAGTCAGTTTGAGCAATTAGATTTTGCAAAATAACAAGCTCTTGCAAGTCAAAAAATTGAATTGTTTCTACAAGCAGCAGATCCTAAGCTTCAAGAGAAGCTTGATGATTTGTTAGAGGATCAAACTATAGAGAGAGGGCTTAAAATGGAGCACATGCTAAAAATAGAAGAAGAGAAAGATTGCATGTATCTAGCTTGCCCTTTGTTATGGGAAAAATAGTTGATGCTTCTCGTAAGCCACTCACTTCTGTGGCTAACCCTATGGCTCCACCTACTATTCCCACTGTTAGGGAAGATGTAATAGATGAATTGGTCAAAGGCATGCAGGATCTTTAGTTGAACGTAAAAAAACTAGATGAGAAAGGGAATGGGAAAAAACCCCTAAACAAAGAAAAAAATGTATGTGATATGATAGTGTGTAGTATGAAAGGACTGATTATGTTGCTTATCAGGAGACCTTCGCATGACAACTCATCTTTTCAAAAGATGCCAAGATCCATGCATAAGAAATGTGATTGCCTCTTCCTTTGAATTTTGAAAAGGGAGGCATTAAAAGTTGTTGAAAGACTTGTCTATTTGAAATGCTTATGCAAGTTTACATGCTTCTGCTTTTGGTCTACAGTTGGATAGAATGCATGGCAAAGCGATGGTTGGTTTGAAGGCTACAATATGGACACATATGTGCTTTGCATGCAACTGAAAAAAGAAAATTTATTGATAGTGAAATTTCTCATGCACAGCAAGACATTCACTACATAACTAGCTAGGAATCACCAATAGATGCATATTCAGTGTATACATATTTAGAAAAGGTGCAAAATACGAATGTACTTGTGGAAGAGAAACGAAAGAGAGATGAAGATAATGTGGGGACATCTAAGAGAGTGACCAGAAGAAGTGTGGATTAGCCTAAATCTACAAATCAACCACCTCCCAAGCATGTTAAGGAAGAGGTTGGGAAATAGCAGAAACATGATAGCAAACAAGAGGGCAAAAGGAAGGACAAGCAACTAGGATATAAGCTACAATCTAATATTGAGACAGCCACAAATCTAAAGAAGGTTATTGACGAACGGATTTTAAACAATCAAGTGGAATTCACCTTAGAAGAGGTCATCGCCAAGTAGGAAATTCATGACGAAATCATTGACATAATTAAGAGGAAGTGTTAGTTTCTTAGTGATACCACTAGTGCATTGCTGCAATTTGAAGAGGAAACTAGTTTCTTGGGCATTTGGGCTGAATATGAGTATGATAGAATTGCTAGTTTATGAATGGAGGATGCTGGTAATCAATGGACACCATGTGCAAAAGAGAAGAAAGTGGTTGAAAGTGCATTGTCTTGTAGCAATATGCATGGTGGAGTAAGACAGATGCAACAATATGGGAAAGAGCCTCCAAGATTTATTCCTCAGAGTCATTACACAATAAATCACTAGCCAAGGGCTGTTAAAATATTAAGGATGCATGCTAGGGCGGATCTCTAATGAGCAAGTAGACAATCATAATGAGACATAAGTAATGACAAAGAAGAACAACTAATATTATTCATGGATAATGCAAGTACAACTGAATGAGAATGATAGATAGATTGAGTGTGGGGATGAGTGTCTTTTATAGGCTTACAATAGGTGATTTTGGCTGGTGGAAGTTACCATATGTGTATTCTCTACATCACATGTATTTAAGGCCTATTTATAAATATCCTTATTTGTGAATTTTTTCTAAATAAAATACAATCCTTTTCTATTCAAATGTAAATAACACCTTTGTATTACACCCTTTTGTATGTGAAAAATGTATAAAAATGGTATTTTAAAAATACATTTTTTTGAATCCACATGATGCACACATATATTCATGAGTAACTTACCCAAGGATTTTGGTAGGTGAAAAAAGAAAGAAAGGGAACATGGTTTTCACCAACTATGGTTTCAATAAACCATGCATACATGACCTAGTCTAGGACTTTATTTGCAATGTGATCCTTTGCCTTGCTTTTCATTACAAAGGGGCTATAGAGTGGGTGTGATTACACATTTCTCAACACCCCTCCTCAATCCCAATAAAAAAGAACACTGAGTATATAGAGGTTGTCATGAATAAAACCTTCCTAAGTTTAGACATGGAAACAAGACAACCATATAAAGCTAGTGGCTATCACAAGGCCTCACTAAGTGTGTAGAGACTGTAGTGTGTAAAGGTTACATGAGGAGTACAAGAGCTTATGGTAGAACATTAGAAAAATACACATTCAAAACCTAAAAAATTTACTATTAGTCAGTCCTATCCTTTTTCTCTTGGGTGTCTTCTTCTTCTTTTTCTTCTTCTTCTCCATTGTTATCTTCATCTTCTTTGACTGCTACAAGATATGCTCTTTGAGATCCTTTCCTAGCATGACAAAACTTCTCAATATGCCCACTTCTTTTACAAAAATCACAAACTATGTTCTTCTTCCCTTTGTTGTTCACATAGAGGAGTTGTTGGTGTTAAGAATCGCATGGTTGGGGGACTTTCTCAATATGCTGTGTCGAACACACACAGAATACACAAGGAGAAGCTTACTCAAGAGACAAGAAGAGAGATGGAGGCCAAAACGTTTTCTTGCTGGTTTTTTCTTCTTCTTCCATACACTTTTTACAATGTACAAAAAGTATAGATAAGATACAACATAAAGGAAAGTGGCCTACTAAGTCAAACAATGTATAACCGACTACAAAAGTCGACTGGCGCTATAACTATGCTAGCTGTAAATAGGTATAACAACCTGAATATAATAAGTAATGAGTCAGTGGCCATGTGAGTGTCATAATGACCACCGATGTGCTAAGTGTAGATGTGTGGACGCATCTAACCAGGTGGTCCATCATCAATGTCCGCATGTGTTGAGCTTGTCATCTCAACACTCCCCCTCAAGCTCAATTGCATCTCTGCAACTCCAAGTAAGCTTCGAAACTTTTGAAGCTTCTCTGTACCCAATGCCTTCGTGAAGATGTCAGCTATATGATCCTGTGTGCTAACATACACCAAGTCAATCTCACCTGCTGATACCTTCTCTCTCACAAAGTGGTAGTGTACCTCAATATGTTTTGTCCTGGCATGGAACACAGGGTTCCTAGCCAACTGTATACTGCTCATGTTGTCACAATAAATGACAACTGGACCTTCCACCTGCACATCTAAATCAGCCAATAACTTTTGTAGCCATACTACCTCACATGCTGCTACAACAGCACCTCTATACTCAGCCTCTGTACTCGACAAAGCAATTGTAGGTTGCTTTTTGCTGCTCCAAGTAACTGCTGCACTACGAAGAGAGAACATGTATCCGTTGGTAGATCTTCTATCAGACATACTACTAACCCAATATGCATCTGTGTATCCAAACACCTGTACATCTATACCTGCCTCATAGAAAAGTCCATAATATAATGTGGACTTCACATATCTCAATATGCATCTGACTACATCCAAATGTGGCTTTCTAGGTACTTGCATAAAAGGACTCACAAGACCAACAACGTAGTTCAACACTGGCCTTGTAATGGTCATGTAGATCAAACTCCCCACTATCCTCCTGAACATAGTAGGGTCTTCTATCTCATCCCTAACATCAACATTCAACTTTACATTCTGCTCCAATGGGGCTGAAAGTGGTTTGCATACTGTCATACCATACTTGGACAATATATCCAAGCTATATTGTCTTTGGGAAAGCCATATACCATCATCACATTTGATCACCTCAATGCCAAGGAAGCACCTTAGCTCACCTAAATCCTTGATCTCAAACTTCTTCTTTAAAAAATCCTTGACTTCAACAATCCCACTATCACTATCACTTGTAATAATCAAGTTATCCACTTAGATGACTATGATGACCAAGCCTGCATCTCCCTTTCTCACATAAAGTGAGTGATCAACATCAGAAACATAAAAGCTAATATTGACAAGATACTCTCTGATCTTGTCAGACCATGCTCTAGGTGCTTTCTTGAGCCCATAGAGCACCTTCTTCAACCTGCACACATACGTGGGATGCTCTAAATCTTCATAACCTGCTGGTTGATACATATACACTTCTTCCTGCAAATCACCATGCAAGAAGGCATTCTTCACATCCATTTGCTGCAACCTCCAACCTTTGGCTGCTGCCAAAGAAATCACACATCTGACAATTGCCATCCTATCAACTGGACTCAAGGTTTCTTCATAATCTATGCCATATGTTTGGGCATAGCCTTTTGCAACCAGCCTAGCTTTGTACCTACTAATAGAACCATCTGCATTGTGCTTAATCTTATAAACCCACTTACATCCAATAGCTTTCTTGCCCTTTGGCAATGATACTAGATTCCAAGTCTTATTGGCCTCTAATGCCACCATCTCCTCATCCATTGCTACATCCCAATGATTATGACCAACAGCATCCTCAAAACAAGTGGGCTCAACATCCTCAACTAGTTTTACCATATAAGCATAATGGTGAGCTACATAACCTTCAAAACCAAATCTTTTAACAGGGTATCTGACCCTGCTAGATCTGCATACCACTGGATCACTCAATGGAGCCTTTACATTATTATGAGCTCTCTGTACACCTGGTGTCTTGACAGAAGGAATACCAAGCTCATCATCTAAGCTCTCTGAGCCACTGGAGTCTCCATCAAGAACTGCATCAATGCCATCTGACACTTTATTATTTCCTTTGTCTTTACCTATTAGTGCTACTAGATGCACCTAAAGATGTAGAGCTACTCCTTAGTCTCCCAGACCATGGACTACCAGATGATGTCTCTGGTCTACTAAGAGTCCGTGATTCTTGCTTTTCAGCTTGCACATGAGCTACTACTTAGTCTCCGAGACCATGGACTACCAGATAATGTCTCTAGTCCACTAAGAGTCCGTGATTCTTGCTTTTCAGCCTGCACATGAGTGTCATGATCATCATCATCATCCAATGCATCACTACTAGATGCATACCAACAACTGCTCATTTCATCAAAGATGACATCCCTGCTCACTCTGAACTTACATGTGACAGGGTTATAACAACGATACCCTTTCTGCTCTAAAGAGTATCCAATAAAGACACATTTTTCTGCCTCTAGATCAAGCTTCTTCCGTAGCTCATCTAGCACATGAACATATGCAACACAGCCAAATACATTAAAGTGCGATATATCAGGCTTCTTACCAGTACAGCATTCTTCAAGAGTCATCCCGTGAACTGCAGCTGTGGGAGTTGTGTTCATAATATAAACAGTAGTATGAACAGTCTCAAACCAAAAATGCTTAGGCATATTCTTTTCAACCATCAAGGTGCGTGCGACTTCTGCAATATGCTTGTTTTTCCTTTTTGCAACACCATTTTGGTGTGGGATATACCTGCATGTGAATTGTCTCTTTATCCCATGAGACCTCAAAAAATCACTGAACTTTACTTTCAAGCCGGTTTCTCTTTCAACTGCAGCCTTGAAAGTTCTAAAGTGCTCAAATTCTTCACTCTTTTCCTTCATAAAAATATACCCACAGCTTTCTAGAACAATCATCAATGAATGTGACAAAGTATGAACTGCCTCCAAGAGATACATTTTGTGTATGCCCCCAAATATCTGTATGCACAACATCAAGGATATTTCTGCTTACATCTCTGTCATGTGAAAAGGGTTGTCTTGCCTGCTTACCAAACTGACATGCTTTGCATATCTTATGAAATTTTACAACTCTAAATGTAGGCAAACCTGTAACCAACCTTTTGGACTGCATTCATTTCAGCCTTTGTACATTTGCATGTCCAATGCGTTTGTGTCAAATTTCAATATTTGCAACAACACCTTTTCCTTTAGCATACATAGCAGCATTCATAGTAGGAATTCCAGCATCCAGAGTAAGCATACGTCCAACTCTACTTCCCTTTGCTATCAACCTACACTTGTCATTAAAGTCTTCTACAAAGTAGTCCTTTGCATTAAATCTGACTTGCAGCCCTTGCTCTACCATCAGATCAAATGACACCAAGTTATTTGTAATAGATGGCACATGTAATACATTTGAAAGACTCTTTGTCTTACCATCATGCAAGGACAAGGGAACTTTTTCAATGTGTGAAATTGGGTGGCATGAATCATCACCCATCGGCACATAACCTGCATTTTACAAATCTTGCATCTCTCCAATCCATTCTGCATGGCTGGACATATGATTGGATGCACCTAAATCAACATACCAAACATCATCATGCGTTGCCTTTCTTGTAACAGCATTCAGCATATGCTGCATAACAAACAGATGTTCATTTTTGCCTTCATTCTATCGTGAAGACGATGCATAGTTTCCTTGCTGCAACTTACCACTGCGAATATCATCTTTCTTAGCATAACATTGGGCTGTAATATGACCTGTTTTGCCACAATAGTGACACACAATACCAGAGTTGTTAGAACCTCTGTTCTGCATCCACCTCTTCCTCTAAAGCTCCCCCTGCCTCTAAAGTTACCACGACCTCCTGAAACCTGCATATCGCCAGATTGTTGATTCAATCTGTTTTGCTGGTTGTCACTACCACGGTCTCTTGAAGAGAACCTGCCACGTCCCCTTCTTGAACTAGAGTAGAAAGCTTGGACCTGTTCACCACTTCTTTCAAATATCTCCCTTTGGATCTTGATCTCTTCATTGATCATAAGGGAGACCAACTCATCGAAATCTGGAAATGGCTTTCTGATATATACAGAATTTACAAAAAACTTCCAAATCTTTTCATTGTTAAGTCCACCCAAGGTAGACGACACCAAATCATCATCATCGGGCATTGCATCAATCGCTGCCAAGGTATCTGCAATGCTCCTTACCTTCAGTGCATACTCATTGATAGACATCTTCCCTTTCTTCAATGTATTCAACTCTTGCTTGAGTTGAATCTTTTGTGCCTTTATATTTTCGGGAAAAAAAAAAGTATGGTCCAAGCTGCATATGAATTCTTTGCATTTCTAATATGTCCCAACATATTATTGTCAATTATTGCAATCAGCCAATACATGACCTTTTTGTCTTTTGCATTCCATTCCTTTCGTGCCTTTGTCTCTTCTACAGTTGGAGGATCACTCACCTCCGGCTCCTTTTCTTCACCTAAAACAAACTCATAGAGGCATTTTCCAATAAGGAAGTTCGTGACACGGAACTTCCATGAAGGGTAGTTGTTCTTGTCGAGCTTCTCAATGATGGGGTTTTCACTGTTCTCTGCCATTATCACAAAACTAATACCAAATACCAAGCAAATCTTCTGCAACCCTCGACCTCTAGTGCACAGCAATACACCAGACAGCCTTTTTCACTGTCTGCTCAACAATACATGCAATCTGCAACCAGTTTGCTGATAAACCTTGTGTTTATTCGTTGATAAACACCTTTGAACTTACTATTCTGAAATCTGTAACATGTGCACCTGTATACGGCAGACACAACTGAAAATGCAGGGTATCTCGAACTGCTGTCCGCAACCTTGCGGCTCTAAAACGGGGCCTGAAACGGCCTCAAATACCCAAAATAACTGCGGGTAAGCCCTAAAGGGCACTTTTGCAGAATACACAACGCTCTTCGCACACACCAAATCTCATTGCAATCTGAGATTTTTGCTCTGCCCTGCTTCCGATGCCTCCACAGGCACTATCCAAGAGAGATAGTGGAAGGATGGGAGAGCTTCTTACCCGTGGCTTGCTTTCTCGAACCTTGCTTCTTCTCCTTCACTTCAGCCTTCGAAATCAGCCTCTCTTAGTGGCGCGGCTCTGATACCATGTCAAGAATCGTGTGGTGGGGGGAGTTGGTCAAGATGTTGTGCCGAACACACACAGAATGCACAAGGAGAAGCTCACTCAAGACACAAGAAGAGAGATGGAGGCCAAAACGTTTTCTTGCTGGTTTTTTCTTCTTCTTCCACACACTTTTTACAATGTACACAAAGTATAGATAAGATACAACATAAAGGAAAGTGGCCTACTAAGTCAAACAATGCATAACCGACTACACTAGTCGACTGGCGCTATAACTATGCCAGCTATAAATAGGTGTAACAACCTGAATATAATAAGTAATGAGTCAGTGGCCATGTGAGATTCATAATGACCACCAACGTGCTAAGTATAGACGTGTGGACCCATCAACCAAGCGGTCCATCATCAATGTCCGCATGTGTTGAGCTTGCTATCTCAACAGTTGGTCTCCTCTTGGGTGTCTTGCTTCTTCTTTGCTCTTGATCTTATTTTCCTCTTCCACGAGAGAAGCTTTGATGTCCACAAGCTTCCGCTTTGGCATGTTGATTAATGTGGTAGACACACTATCATACTCAAGTGGAAGACATTTGAGGAGTACTCCAATGCAAATGTCTTCATCTATCTTCAAGTTGATTCGTGCAATTTTTGTCAACAAGGTTTCCATATGATTCAAATGACTTTCAAGTGTGGTACTACTTTTTATATCAAGCCTAAATAATTCAATTAGCAAGCCATATTTGAAGGATTTTGAGTGAGATACAAACAAGGTTTACCAATCCCATGTTACTTGAGAGGTTTCACAATCATCAACATGATTAATATAGTTGTCATCAAGTTCAATCTTGATAACAGCTTGAGCCTTATCATCATTTTTATCCCAAATTACTGAGAGTGCAGCTTCCCTTGGCTTCTTCTCTTGACCACTTGTGATGGACCATAACCCTTTCTTCATCAAAATCGGTTCGATCCTAGTTTGCCATGTGTGGAACCCAAAACCTTTGAATCAGCATGAGGGTGAATATTTGGCCATTTTTTTGATAGCAGTAACAACAATTAAGTGAGAGTAGACTAGCAATGTTTAAATATTGAGGATGCATACTAGGGTGGATCTATGATGAGCAAGTAGACAATCATAATGAGACATAAGTAATGACAAAGAAGAACAACTGATATTATTCAAGCATAATGCAAGTACAACTAAATGAGAATAATAGATAGATTGAGTGTGGAGATGAGTCCCTTTTATAGGTTTATGGTGGGTGGAAAAAGATGGAAAGGGACCATGGTATTCACCAACTGTGGTTTTAATAAACCATGCATACATGACCTAGTCTAAGACTTTATTTCCAATGTGATCCTTTGCCTTGCTGTTCATTACAAAGGGGCTATAGAGTGGGTGTGATTGCACATTTTTCAACAAGGGCAACCACTGAGATAGTAGTGAAAATAGGGGAGTGTGAAACTCCTTGTATTGCTTTGCTTGACCACCACGGGTCCGATATTAGTATGATTGAGCATGGATTGTATGAGAATGGTGCATGGAATGTGGACACTGATCATGGTTGGCATATGAGGGTTGCAAATAATTCTTCACCGGAGCTCTATGTTGTATGTCCTATTATAAAAGTGATGATTGGTGATGTAAAAGAAGAGAAACATTTCTTTGTGTTCCTTGTATGCAGTGATTTTCGGACAATCCTATATTACACGAATGCATATGGAAACAAAGGTGCATGATGATGGTTTTGCTTATGCAGCAAGAGTCAAAAGCAAGGATGGGAGAAAAGGAGTCCAATTTTTAACCATTTGTGTTAATCATCCTTGGAACGGGATATGCTTTGAGAGTCTTCTTTGTCTTCAAATTTAAGGGAATTCAAAGACCTGGATTTTGACTGAGCACTACTCTAATGCAGGGCTACAATAGTGTTTCTTAGAGGATGTACTCACCTCTTGATAGAATGAAACATATATTTACTGTTGGTTATTGTCAATTTACAACAAACAATTCATGTTGGTTTAAGCCTATGGAAGCTATGTGCAAGGTTGAACGCATATTTATGAAATAGGTGACTAAGTAACGGAGAGCATTGGGGTTCTTAGAGCTAAAAATGAAGGCATTGTAGGCCTCTTTTATGGGCTGAATATTACTCACACTATGGCTAGAATTTCAGCAAACCATACATGTGGAAAATGAGGCTCAAAATAGGGTATTGTCAATACGTTCTTTGGGCATATATGATGGTATAGCATTGTTTGCTCATTAGGAAGGATTACAATGAACCAAAGCAGTTGTGGAGACAAAGTATAAGATGATTGATGAAAAGGTGAAACTAGTGGCTTTGCTGCTTCCACTGGATAGTGAGAGTCTATATGAGAAAGTGTCAAGCTAGCCAAGTTTACAGGATCGTAAAGATATAGGTAATCAATTTACAACTGATACATTACAGGAATTGAAAGTTGGTGTAGAGGGGGTTCTTTTGCCTACCTAAATATATAGGTCCACATTTTACAACTGAAACATTACAAGAATTGAAAGTTGGTGTAGAGTGGTTTCTTTTGTGTACCTAAAGAGATTGTTTTATGTAGGTGCTGGCTAGCATGGAAAAACATTTGCATTTTAGCTAGTTGAAATAGGTTGTGTGGATCCAAATGTTGTCTCTCCTATGGTAATATTTATTGTGCTAGATGTACCATGGAACTTGAGGCCTATTCCAATGCCTAAATCTTACTTTCCAAAGCTTATATATTTGATCAACGAAAAGATTTGCATGAAGACCTTGAAGCCGTCTTCAACTTCATACTAAAATTGTTGGTTTACTCTGCCAAAAAAGAATGGAAATTTGAGATTTATTCAAGACATGCAACTGTTCAATAAAGTGACCATAAGAAATGTGGGTGTAGGTCTTATGATTGATGAGCTTGCACATACTTTTATAGGCAAAGTGATCTATTCTTTGGGTTATATTTATTCGGGGTATGATTAGTTTTAGCTTTGTAATGTATCCACTTGTATCTTTAGGACACGTCTTAGCAGTCCATCGAAAAGGGTGTCTAGAAAGCTCTGCCCGGCACTCGCATGGAATGTTATGGAGTTTGCAATCTATGGCTTTCTGCGTCTGCCACGTAGCAGAAGTATTCTGGCCATTCCCACTTAGGATCAACCTGAATTAGGGTTTTTCTTATTGGTCATTTCCTAACGGCAAATAGCGTCAGACCCAAGCGAACTAGTTTATGAAGAAACGCCAGGTCCGAAGCGGATTCACGCTGCACTTGGTTCAAGGAGAATGGAAAATGGGACGGAGGCAAAGTTCAACCTCTGTACCATAAGGCATAGTCCCATTCTGTTCCCCTACAACAGCGTAAATCGGGTTTAATCATAACTCTAGGTCAACGCTTTTGTTGTTCGTGTTCTTTGACGATCTTCCTACTGTCCATCGTGATTTGAGAAAAGTTCCCGGCCAATCGGGACCACCCATCTGTAGGATGGACCTATGGCCCATCCTCCGTACTTTCCTTGGGTTGTTTTAGTTATTTAATTACCTAACACATTATTTGGACATGTAACAACCAACTTCTTTAATTAATCTGTTAGCCACTGGTTCATTCACGTAATCTTATCACTTGACATAGAAAAACAATATCAGACAAGTTCCTTATTAACAGGTTATCATATTTATCTTTGAAATACAAAGAGTCCAGCCCGTAGGCTTATCCACAATCTGCCCGAAGGCTATCCAACAATCCACAGGGATCATTAATCCAAGTTTTCGCCCGTAGACTAGTATACGGGTCTTGAGATCCAATCTTGAGTCACGTTAGCCTCTTGTGCAGGACCCGGAAGGTGAGGGATTTACGGCCAGAGTCCCTCTGGCACCCAAGCGTCCTCCTGCTCCAAGTAGCGCTCAATGGAGAGACCTCTCGCGATGGTTTCGGTCCACTTGCCCGGCGCGGTCAACAACCCCCTTGGTTAGGGTTAGGCAGGCAGTTGGGGGTAACTGAAACTGCCTCTCCCTTCAGGCCTTCAACCTGAAGTATAGATATCCATTTATCTTTTTAATTCATTGCTCAATCAAATCCAAATAGTGCTCTAAAATCTGCAGCAAGCACAAACATTTCCATTGACCGTTTTTGTTGGCAAACTACTAAGGAATGAATCCTTCCTTTCGAATGCATCCAGCACTCGATCCTGGATGACTTCCAACTTGGCAAGATCCCCTATATCCTGGGTTAGGGCGTACCCTATTACCCCAAATTGGTCAAACCTTAAGTTCATTGGTTACTTCAATTTATCGGCTAGTCTTTAGTTTCCAATCAATCCTCTTTACTCAAGAAAGACCACTAAATTGGGATGATTATTTATCCTCTTGCAAGATAACTTGCGTAAGGACATGCCAACTTCACTGTGAGAACTTGGCCATTCCTTTGTGATCCAATCACAAGATCATATGACTCTGCACTTGTTGCGCAAGTGCTGCATCGAACTATGAGTCTATGGAGTCACGAAACAATCTATTTTAGATTCTTTAAACTGACAACGTTAGACCTAGGGTTTCCAAGTTTCATCTTTGTAAGATTCTCAGGGACAAACCCTAGTTTACTTTACGATTACAATTCACTGTCCCTACATTCAGTGAATGTGGGCAAGTATTTAAGGTATAGGCGTTTCTTGGAATTTAACTCATTACAAACGAGTACTCCGCGGTTTAGGTGTTTTAGGTTTATGCCAATTTGTTTAGCTCTAGAAAATAATTACGGGATCATTTCTACATGACTTGTTGTCAATGCGTAAATTGATTTTTCAACCCTAAACTTTATGGATTTGAGGTTAGGTTAATTCCAAATAATCTTCCTACACTTTGCGAACAAAATTCATGCTAAACAAGCAACCTTTTTCTTGATAATTTATGCAGTTGACAAACGATATTTTCCTAGAGTTTATGCATCGTAAGAATCATTTCATGCTTGCACTTTCCATGACGATTCATTGCAAAGAGGATATGGATTAATAGTACGAGATGCAGTTTATACTTCTAGGTTTAAATGAAGTATACTATTTTAATGGATAATAATCTAGCTTATAATTCATTTCAATGCATAAAGCTATTTGCTAGAAATGCATTTATGCTTTCTTTATTTTCCATGTTCCATTAAATGTATTAATGACTAAGTTCCTTCATCGTGAACAACTAGGACAAAAATATATCCTATTGCTAACAATTAACCTTGCATGATTGATTTATAACAATGTTAAATAAAAATTAGGAAGGAAAACCTGGGCTTGGGGTGAGATATCCACGTCGATGCCGGGAGATGACCCTCCCGCGGTTGCGCCTTGGACTTTCTTAGGAGGCATTTCCACCATGGAAGCAGCTTAACAACTTCTTTTTGATATTCCATCGTGGCTCTCTTTCGCAATAACTTGCACCGTCCGTCGAAAGCAGTTTTAGAAGGCTTCCTCCTTGGAGTCAGGAATTTGAAAGGGGGTGTTTCAGAATCTTTCACGACTAAGACCTATTAAGCCATGGGAAAGGCTTAATGGCCTTTGTAAGGACTCACACCAATGGGGAATAATGAGGTGTGAAATCCCTTACGAGGGTTTTTTTGAGTGGGAAAGGGAGGTGTTAAAAAAAAAACCTTCAACACTCTTCTTCTCTTTTTCGAGTGGGGAAAAAATAAAGTCCCAAGGGTATTTTGCATACGGGGAAGAAAGGGGCTAAGGACAATTTTTCTTGGGGAAAATGGCCTTATAGAATCCTAAGGGAGGAGCTTCCAAGGGGAAAAAGTAGCCTTTAAAGGCTATACCTTTTGGAATGCGGGAAAAGGCCTAAGGGCCCTTTAAAGACAACTCGGAGGGGGTAATCCTAAAATCCCTTAAAAAGGGGCTAATTGGTTTAAACACAGGGGGGGTGAGGGGTTTTAAAACTTAGGGGAAAGGGGGCTTATGAGCTTTAAGCACGAGGTGGGGTTCCAAAATGCCATGGGAAAGGGGGCTTATAGGGGGTTAAAACGGGGGGGGAGGTTTCAAATGGCACAAGAAGGGGGGTGAAAGGGGCTTAAGAGAGCCCCCCCTTGGAAGCTTCTGAGCTTCCAGAAGCTTTCCACATGGGGGGGGGGGGGGGTAATAAGGCCGTCTATTGACGGCAGATGAAGATGGCAGTGGCGGAGTTCGGCAGCCCTCGACTGGCGGAGTGCTCCTCAAGCCCTCTCTCTCTCTCTTACCCACTGCTCAGCGTGGTAACCTCGCAGCCCTCCTACTTTCGTTTTCCTTCATCCTCCTTTCCTCATGGCAGCAGTGCAGGGTATTTGGCAGCCTCATTCCTCTCTACCTCCACTTCACGGCAGTGCCCTTCTGGTTAAATAGGGGGGAGGGGAGGGATCCTCCCTCTCCTTTTTGTCAACATGCATGGTCGTATTACTCCGCGAGCTCCATTGAGGAGCTTCCGTGTCCCTTCTATTCCCCTCCCCTTCTAGCACAACAATCGGCTGGGGAGGGGAATTTAAAAAAAAAATTGCATTATCCATAAGAAAATGTTATATATTTATCCTCAAGAGGTAGTTTACGCGAACGTTACAAGCTTACAGTTGAGAGTAGAGATCACAGCCATGAAGATTCCCTTGGGATTAGTGCAAATGTGTCCTCTCCCACAAGGTGCAATGACCTCAGTGTCACACATGACAAATGCTATGAATAGGGTACTCAAGGATTTTATACCACAATTGACAATGTCCTTCTTGGATGATGTTCCAATAAAAGGGTGTATAGTCGATGAAAATAATGAAGAGATGGAAGCTCATGGGTGCAAACAATTTGTTTTAGACCATATTGTTATTTGTGAAAGGATTTTGATGTGTCTAGAATAGGCGCATTAAGTCTCTTTGGATAAAAGTTAGTCTTTAGAGTTGAAGAGGTTCTGATTGTTGGGCATATGTCTGGGACCTATGGGTGAAGACCATCACTAGCGAAAATAGATGGCATTGATAGAATGCAAGATGTATGCACGAATGTATTTGAGGTGTGTAGATTCTTGGATGCATGTGTGTTTTATTTGATATGGATACCTCACTTTGCACATGTAGCTGATGCTCTACATCATCTCTTAAGTAAAGGTAAGAGGTTTCACTGGGAAAGGAAGCATAAAAAAACAATGATCAAATTGAAGTAGCTCTTGAAAATTGCTCCTACATTGAGAAAGGCCGATTATTCACATGGAAAGCCTATCATTATCACTAGTACAATCCCAATCAGGATTGGATGGGCAATTGGGCAAGATGATGAGGAAGGGAAAATATATATAATTCTTTTTGGTGCTAAAGTATTGGCGGAACGAAAGAGAAAATATCCACAAATAAAAAGAGAATTATGGGAAATTGTGACAGCCCTTGAACATGATAAGGAATATTTTATGGATGCTTGTGTAGTCATTGAGACATATTGTTTGTTGGTATTGGGTATGATTACTAGTTGTGGCACTCTACACATTGCTATGCTCTAGTGGATTGCATATATCAAATCTTTGAACCCTGAATTTCAATATATTGCAAGAAGAGATAATCTAGTGGCAGACATGTTACCTCAGGCATGGAATGAAGATGGGATGATGAATGAGGAGGAAGAAGATGACTTTCTTGCAACTAAAAATGATGTTTTGACTGTTGAAAATAATTTTTCACTTGTTGTAACTACAACTACAGCTCTCATGAATGCAAGGATAACATTAAAGGTGATACATACATGAGCAGATTTATCAAGTACAAGTGTTGTAAGCAAGAATTTAGTAATGCAAGGAGTTGCTAAAGTACTATAGAAGCTTGGATAGCAAAGAGAAGACACTTTAGATGTTATGTGTCTTATGGAGAAGTATTTTTAGAAGAAAAATATACATGAGAGTGGCTGAGAATTGGTCAATACCTCAACACATTAACAAAGAGAGATGAGTGATCGGATGAAGAGTTTAAGAAGATCAAGATGAAAGCCTATGGGTTTTTATTAAAAGATGAATAGTTCTAGAAACATGCTAAGAAGAAACATGGTATGCCATTGCGAGTTTTGGATATGCTAAGTTATGCTAAGATCGTGAAATGGAGCCATAGGACCGATCACATTTTCATTTGCATGTCCAATTGATTGATAATTTGCTTTTATTGGTACTTATATATATGCTTTTTAACTAACATCCTTTTTGCAAAATTATGTTATTGTGCTTTGCCTAAACCCATATTTTGATTATACTAACATCATTTTTTGACTGTCCCAATTATTATTGACAATCGTGAGAGTAGGATGCGCTAAGGGATAATACTTAAGGAGCTACAAGAGATCTTTGCGAGTTTTGCGAGTGCTTCAAGATGTGGGTGGAATAACATACCACCAACAAGGTTATTCAGGGTCATGCACCTACTCACAATGACGTATCAAGGTAAATGAGTCATGTAGATTGTTCCATCTTTTCTGAAAATCTATCTCTAGAAATCTAAATCGACATCATTAGACACTTGGCCCTATGTTTTCCAATATGACTTTAATCCATTGCACATCAAATATGATCATCAAGAAACTACAATAATCTACTCAAATAACACTTTTTTGATTGCCAAAATAATCCATCTCATCTACTATAGTATTAAAAATATCACCCATGTGACCACACTATGTTATATTGTGCATCAAAATGGCTAAGTTAATTGTCTTGTATAAAATCTAGATACAACAACAAAGAAAGTATGTGGTCACATTTTCAGTACATCCCCTCGAGAATTTTCACCCCTCCCTAAAGAGTTCTACCCCTTCGTATGGAGCTATGGTCAAGACATCATGCAACCATCTTGTAGGTATGAACCATGGCATGTTCTCCATGCCCTCCGGATATTGAACCAATCGCTAACATGTGCTATGCCAAAATTCTAAATGTGCTCCCTCCGATTCCTTTTCTACCTACTCGTACCTATCGATCCATTTCTCCATGGATATATGGTGTAATATTGAAAATTTATTCACTTTCTTCTCCATGGCACCATCAATCCTATTTTCTATCACATTTTGAACCACCACATCTCCTATCAATGTGTCATCATCCTTTAGTACCCATAGTATACCATTATTTGAATCCATTGTTGGTAGCCCCCTGAAATTTATACACCAATGCCTTTGATACTAGCCAACATTTAGCCAAGTTTTCCTCTAGAACAAAGCCTTTTATGGTTTTCATGAAGCTCTCCAAGAACATCCATTGGGTATGGAGAGGTCCTACAATCTCCACTTTATCCATCAGATGTATTAGGAGGTAAGTTTGTATATTAGCATGCTCATGGGCAAGTACTTATCAAAGAGATAGATTTTCTTTACTACTCCTTGCCTTTTAAATTCAATGGAGGATGACTTGATCTCCTGCACTAAATTGACAAACATATCTCTAGAGTGAAATACCTCGCAATTGCAATCAATAGTATAAATTGTAAAAAATTTAAATCATTATAAATATCAAATAAATACAAAATAGTGAGATGCTAATTGTACTTACTATCAAGGCTAGGACAAGTCTAGCATATCTTGTATCAATCATGGGATTTTAGTCCTATTAATTGGTCATCTTTAGAAAAAATTAACCTTAGAGAATGCATCATACTCGTCAAACCTAATAGTTTGCTTTAGCATGTACTCCTCTTTAGTGAATTAGACCTAAGAGCATGAGGTAGTTGCATATGACCATCAGGGCTCAAAGGGCCTCCATCTTGCCTATCTCCTTGAAATCTATGTGTGCCTCTATAGTGTCTCTCTTTCTTATGATATGGTCCCATAATAAGTTGCATATGCTTAAAAATGTGCATGGGATCAAACAAATGGTTGATCTATAAGTTGATCCAATATGGCAATTCATAGAAAACTGAGAGTTGTCACATATATGTAAGTTCAGAGTGAGCAGGGATGTCATCTTTGATGAAATGAGCAGTTGGTATGCATCTAGTGGTGATGCATTGAATGATGATGATGATCATGACACTCATGTGTAGGCTGAAAAGCAAGAATCACGGACTTTTAGTGGACCAGAGACATCATCTGGCAGTCCTTGGTCTAGGAGACTAATGAGTATCTCTACACCTTCAGGTGCATCTAGTAGCACTACAGGTAAAGACAAAGGAAAGAATAAAGTGTCAGATGGCATTGATGCAGTTCTTGATAGAGACTCCAGTGGCTCAAAGAGCTTGGATGATGAGCTTGGCATTCCTTCAGTGAGGACTCCAGGTGTACAGAGAGCACGCATCAATGCAAAGACTCCATTGAGTGATCCAGTGGTATGCAGGTCTAGCAGGGTGAGATAACATGTTAACAGATTTGGTTTTGAAGGTTATGCATCTCACCATTATGCTTATATGGTGAAAGTGATTGAGGATGTTGAGCCCACATGTTTTGAGGAGGCTATTGGTCATACTCATTGGGATGCAACAATGGATGAGGAGATGGCTCCATTAGAGGCCAATAAGACTTGGGATCTAGTATCATTACCGAAGGGAAAGAAAGCTATTGGATGTAAGTGGGTTTATAAGATTAAGCACAATGAAGATGGTCCTATTAGTAGCTACAAAGCTAGGCTGGTTGCAAAAGGCTATGCCTAGACATATGACATAGATTATGAAGAAACCTTCAGTCCAGTTGCTACGATGGCAACTGTCAAATGTGTGATTGCTTTGGCAACAGCCAAAGGTTGGAGGTTGCAGAAAATCGATGTGAAGAATGCCTTCTTGCATGATGATTTGGAGGAAGAAGTGTATATGGATAAGCCATCAAGTTATGAAGATTTAGAGTATTCCACGTATGTGTGCAGGTTGAAGAAGGCGCTCTATGGGCTCAAGCAAGCACCTAGAGCATGGTCTCACAAGATTAGAGAGTATCTTGTCAATATTGGCTTTTATGTTTTTTATGTTGATCACTCACTTTATGTGAGAAAGGGAGATGCAGGTTTGATCATCATAGTCATCTATGTGGATGACTTGATTATTACAGGTGATAGTGATAGTGGGATTGATGAAGTCAAGGAATTTTTGAAGAAGAAGTTTGAGATGAAGGATTTAGGTGAGCTAAGATACTTCCTTGGCATTGAGGTAATCAGATGTGATGATGGTATGTGGCTGTCCCAAAGACAGTATGGCTTGGATATGTTGTCCAAGTATGGTATGACAACATGCAAACCACTTTCAGTCCCGTTGGAGCAAAATGTAAAGCTGACTGCTAATGTTGGGGATGAGATAGAAGAACCTACTATGTTCAGGAGGATAGTGGGGAGTTTGATCTACATGACCATTACAAGGCCAGACTTGAGCTACGCTGTTGATCTTGTGAGTTAGTTTATGCAAGAACCTAGAAAGCCACATTTGGATGTAGTCAGACGCATATTGAGATATGTGAAGTCCACATTACATTATGGACTTTTCTATGAGGCACGTAGTATGTCTGATAGAAGATCTACCTGGAGATACATGTTATCTCTTGGTAGTGCAGCAGTTACTTGGAGTAGCAAAAAGCAATCTACAGTTGCTTTGTCGAGTACAAAGGTTGAGTATAGAGGTGCTACTGTTGCAGCGTGTGAGGTAGTATGGCTGCAAAAGTTATTGACTGATTTAGATGTGCAGGTGGAAGGTCCAATTTTCATTTATTGTAACAACATGAGTAGTATAGAGTTGGCTTGGAACCCTGTGTTCCATGCCAGGACAAAACATATTGAGGTACACTACCACTTTGTGAGAGAAAAGATACTAGTAGGTGAGATTGACTTGGTGTATGTCAGCACACAGGATCAGATTGCTGACATCCTCACGAAGGCATTGTGTATAGAGAAGCTTCAAAAGTTTCAAAGCTTACTTGGAGTTGCAAAGATGCAGTTGAGCTTGAGGGGAAGTGTTGAGATGACAAGCTCAACACATGCAAACATTAATGATGGACTGCCTGGTTAGATGGGTCCACACTTCTACACTTAGCACGTCGGTGGTCATTATGACTCTCACATGGCCACTGACTCGTTACTTATTATATTCAGATTGTTACACCTATTTATAGCTGGCATAGTTATAGCGCTAGTCGACTAGTGTAGTCGGTTATGCATTGTTTGACTTAGTATGCCACTTTCCTTTATGTTGTATCTTATCTATACTTTGTGTACATTGTAAAGTGAGTGGAAGAAGAAGAAAAAACCAGCAAGAAAACATTTTGACCTCCATCTCTCTTCTTGTGTCTTGAGTGAGCTTCTCCTTGTGCATTCTGTGTGTGTTCGGCGCAGCATCTTGAGCAAGTCCCCCCACCACGCGATTCGTGACAAGTCGCATATGATCATGAGACTCTAGCATCATGCTTTTAGGTCATAGTATGTGATATTTTAGCAAGTTTAAAAAAAAGTAAACACCTCTAAAGAAAGTAAAAAATGCTCTTATAATGGAGTTAAAGACAAAGGAGCGTAGTATATGTTTGAACAACTTCATCACAATCACATCATTCCATTTATACTTTGCATGTATACTTAAGAGTGCAAGTAGCATCTTTAAGTGAGATACTCGATACCCATCGTATAATTGTATGGACATTTCCTCTCTCAATGGATCGGATTAATTGGCATACATGGGCAGTAATGCATCAATCGCTGCCTCCATTTCAGCCTCCATTATTGGTGAGGAAGGTCAAATCCCCAATGTCTTCTAGTGTTGAGGGCATAGTTAGTGGCCTATTCTCCAATGGGTTTATCTACTCAAGCACTCCATCCATTGCAGACCCACGACCTCTTTTGATAGGCCATAAATGATGCATAGCTTGGAATGGAACAAGACCTCTCTTTAGATATTTTCAAGGCACATTTAATATTATTTTATATGATATTTAATTAAAATTTGAATGTAAAGCATGATTGTATATAGTCTTCTTATTCTTAACTCAAAGTCTAAGATTCCTTAGTCAATGAGTTTTGATTGAAACTTGCTGCAGCATCACACATGGTTTATAGACAAGTGATGTTTTTCTTAAAATGCCAGCCTTCATTAAGTGCAAGGACATGAAATATGCTCACTGAGATACGATTTGTGTGCAAATTGGATGCTAGATACATGTGTAATGAGCGTCGGAAGGTCCCCAAGATGAACAATAGAACTCTATTAAGCTCAAAAAACAAGAAGAAAGATTTGCATGACATGAAGGAAAGAGACAAATTGGGTACAATCGCCCCCATGCCTTGTGTGAGCGCTTCACAAAGCATATATTTATAAATTTATTCATCTCAGAGCTCAAAAATAGCCCAATTTACAATTAGCATGCTTTTAGCTTTTGTGTTTGGTTTTTTCCAAATAAAGAATAAAGCGGTTGGGCACCCCAAAAGTTGAGCTGTGCTCGAATACAATGTCCAATAATGAAATATTTAAACCGAACGCCTGTGCGTATACAAAATAATACATATTTGTCACAGACCAATGATATAGAACATCTTTCTTTAACAGTTTTGTCAAAGGTAATGCAAGTAATGAAAAATTTCTCATAAATTTTCTGTAAAAGCTAGTAAGACCTAAGAAATAACGTAACTCATGCACATTTTTTGGGATTAACTTGGGTTTGGAAAATACCATCAGAAGAAACAATATGTTCTAAGTATTCAATTTGGGTTTGGAAAAGTTCACTATTTTCAAGGTTAGCATATCATTGATTCTCTTTCAATAATTTGAAAACCAAAGATAAATGTTCATAATGATCATTCTCATTCTTACTGAAAACCAATATGTCATCAAAGAAAACAATTACACAATGTTGATATTTCAAAAATATTCGATTCCTCATACGACTGAATGTAGTTGGGGCATTAGTCAAACCAAAAGGCATAACAAGGAGTTCATAATGACCAAATTGAGTTTTAAATGCAATCTTGAAAATGTCAGACGTATCCAATCGTACTTGATGATATCTAGATTTAGGATCGATTTTGCTAAAAATAGTGGCTCATTGTAGTTTATCCATGAGGTCATTTACCCTAGGGATCGGATATCTATTCTTAACAATGATCTTGTTTAGGGCACAATAATCAATGCACATCCTATATGTATTATTTTTCTTCTTAACTAATAAGATATGTGCACCAAAAGGAGAACTACTGGGCCTAATGAGTCCTCGAGTTAACAATTCTTTAACTTGGGCTTGAATTTCTTTCTGTTCAATTTGATTATGTCTATAAGGTGCTTTACATGATGGTTGAGAACTAGGGATTAAACCTATTTTATGGTCTTTAGGATATGTAGATGATAAACCAAGGGATAAATCAACAACAAAACAATCTTTAAATTGTGAAAGAAATTCTGCGTGCCTAGGATACATCTGATTTTCCTTAGCTTCAAATTTCATTCACCCACACTGAGTAAGATTTGCTACCTTTTCTCAATGCACGTTTAGCCTGTGTGTGACTAAGCAAGGGAAAATTATCAAAAGTATATATTCCGTGTAATATGATTTGTTTTCCATTAGAATAAATTTTCATTGAATGTGTGGAATAATCTATATTGGGATTATATTTGTGATGCTAAGGCATTCCTAAAATAATGTCACTAGCTTACAATGGAAGAATTAAGAAATTTATGCGCTCAATATACTCACCAATTTTAATTTCTAAATCATGAACTTATTGTGTACCATTGTATCTAGTGTCTAAGAATGCAAATTTTATGTGATAATGAGTTGGAATAGTATGTAAATTTAATTCTTTTACCAACTTTGTATAAATAAAATCATGTGTGCTCCCATCATCATGTAAAGAAATCTTTTCATGACCATGCATGACATTTCATTGTTAATAATGAATGAGGATTTAGCATACTTGGTGACTGAAGTACTGTTAATATCATCATCATCTTCTATGAAATCTGGCATTTCTTCATGGTCTTTATCTTCAGTTGCTCGCAAGTAATTGATGTGAACAGCTAGCTTCTTGGATTGACTATTTACTACTAAGTATCTAGGTTGATGGCACGTGTAGCAAACTACAGACTTGGCTTTGAAAACATTATTGGTAATGGATGGAAGTTTAGGTATGTTGGGATTTGGCTGGAGAGAAGGCTTAGGATTTGAATTTGTGTTTGATGGTAAAGTAGGGGGTCGTGTCCAAGTTTTACGGAAAGAAAAAGGAACAAAGTGATTTTGATTGAATCTTCGAAAGTTAACATTGAATTGCTTTGTATCAAAGTTACCGTTAGTTGGAAATTATTGTGGTTGCTTTTCTCATCCACAAATTTTGTCTTTAGCATCATGGGCCAAAGAAATTGCATCCTCCAAAGTCTTTGTCTTGAACATGTTCACTTCCACATAGAAGTTATTAGGCAAACCGGATATATACTTGCGCTTGTGGATCACCTCAAAGAACATCTTCAAGCATTCAAAGTTGTGGTAAGACATTCCAGAAACGCTTAGTGTATTGCAGAATAAGCTAATGATCTCTTTGTTGTAACAGAAGATCCCACTATTTGATTGCATTTTCATAGAATTGAGGTGGAAGAAAATTTTGCAAAAATTTCTTTTGAAAAGCCTCCCAAGTATTAGGACAATCAATACTCTTGCGGAGAACCGTCCACCATAACGATGCTCTGTCCACTAGATGATTAGTGACACATTTGAGTTTATCTTTTTCAGCATATTGCTCTTCATGGAAATAATCATCAAACTGACTGATTAAAGTGAGAATAGATTTTCCATCATGTAGCCCATTAAGAGTACAAAATTTGAAATTTATTTTACTTATCTTGGATTCTTTCTTGATAGACTGTGCTTCGAGTGTCACATAGATCGTATGTCGTATAACATCTTCAGGTTGCGGTCCATCTTGATCAATAGTGGATTGTTGAAGAGTAGCCAATTGAGCTTGCAAAGTTTGACGTGCTCTTCGTTCCTCTTGAAGTTGCATCATGATTAGGTCCAATTTTTACTCTAGCGTTGGTTTTGATAAATCACCTTCAGCCATAAAATCTTCTATAGTTTGATTGGATATCCTACGAAATCTCAAACAACCTCACACACTCCAAATCTTGTTAGAGGAATGAGCATAGCTCAAGTTTGGGTTTACAAGGCTTGTTTTTTTTTTAAACATGGCTTTTTGCAATCTTTCTTCTTTTGCAGGCACGGTAATTGATGAGGTCTTCATCCAACGAATACTTCTTCCGTATAGACTGCGTATAACAATCTGCTTTGCAAAAAATGGTCTTTGTCAGGGTGTAGGTACGAACAAGGGCTTGTACTACAAGAGTAGTTCGAGAAGAGTTTGATGTGAACACCCACTATGGAAAAGAGATTACGATTGAAACTTTTCAGCTTTAGGAAGCTTAAAACTTTAAGCTTTTAAGAAAAAATCTTTAGTCAATTCACTTTGTCTGCGACAAGTCGCAGGCATATTGTTCTTGACAATGTCCACTACAGCGAGTGCATCCTTCTGCCACGCACAGACGATTGAATTTGGGAGCCTTAGCTCTTTCTTAAGCTTTTATTAATCTTATAAGTTCAAACTAAATGAATTTCTATTATCTGTTTCTCTGAGAAGAAAACGTCTTAGGAGCTTCCCGAGTGGTCCTCCGTCGCCAGAGAGTGGTCCTTCGCGATCCAATAGCACAGTAGGGGGTTCTTCACCCCCAAGAACACGCTAGTATTGACAGTTTGTTGTGAGGCCGCCTGTGGAGGCTGTTCGTTCCAAGAGCTTTGTCTTTGCACGAGATGGTAAGTGATTGAAAGCCCTTGATCTCAACATCGCTTTGATACCACTAGTGCATAAATCAAATGCTGGATGCGTATGTAGCAAGCGCCGAAAGGTCCCCAAGCTGAACAAAAGGACTCTAGTAAAGCTCATAAAACAAGAAGAAAGATTTGCACAACATGAAGAAAATGGACAAATTGGGTACAATCTCCCCTCATGCCTTGTGTGAGCACTTCACAAGGCATGTATTTATAAATTTATTCATCTCAAATCTCAAAAAAAGCCCAATTTACAATTAGCATGCTCTTAGCTTTTGTGTTTGCTTTTGTCCAAATAAAGAATAAGTCAAGTTTTACCCAAATACAATGTTTAATAATGAAATATTTAAACCAAGTGCCTATGCGCATACAAAATAATAAATATTTGTCAAGCGCTTCAATAAATAAGTGCGCCTAAATAAATATTAGTGTCAAAAATTTATAAGGCACGTACCCATAAAAAATGATAATTTCTTCTATGTAATTTGAATACACGCCATCGCCTATGCTTTTCAATGCCATCGCTACCTGCTCTACACATCAGCTGAAGCATTCACAATTGTTAGAAAATAATAAAATTAAACCAACAAAAGTGAATACCTAGTAGTCTTTAGCTACAAAATAAATAAATAGGTTGAAACTCTGTCCTAACCTCAATTTAATACGAGTGCACTCTAAACTCATAAAGGTCCATTAATTTAAATATGTATTTTGCGGAATCACTCACTGTGGAATCATCCACGTGTACATTAAATTAATTTGACGCCCGAAAAGGATAGGTGTCCTCGTCAACTTCTCGTGCAAATTATCCACCTTGTGTACGAGCCCTAACAAATAAATATAGTTTTACGAAATCCAGTGCAAAACCACACAAAATCCATCTTGGAATAAAAACCTCACGAAATCCACCATGGTCTCACGGAATCCACCGTGGAATATGCCTCTTGGCATCAATGACTCAATCTTGAATGTCATAACCATAATCATTATCCATTTCATCTATATTATGATAAATAATATACTCCCTCTCTTCTTTCCTCTCTCCATATATACATATATGCATATATGTATATTTCTCTCTCTTCTCTACCACCCTCTCTCTATTGTTTTCTCTTCTCTCTCTCTTGCTTTGTTTCTCTATCTATCTATCTCTCCCTCTCTCTATTCTTCTCTCTCCTTCCTCTATTTCTACCCCCTCTTATTTCTCTCCCTCTTCCCCTCTCTCCCTCCATCTATTTTTCTCTCTCCCTCTCTCTCTTTGTTTCTCTATTTTTCCCCTCCTTTGTAGTGACTTCACTCTATCTTCTCTCTCTTTCTCTCTCCCTCCCTCTCTATTTTTATCTGTCCTTCCTCTCTATGTCTCTCCCCAGTTCTCTCTTCCTTTCTCTCTCCTCCCTTCCTCTCTCCCTTCTCTCTGGCTCTCCATTTTCCTCTTCTCTCTCCTTTTTTCTCTCCCCCTCCTCCCTCCCTCTATCTCTCCTTGTTTCTCTCTCTCTATCTCACTTTGCTTTTCCCCCTCTTTATTTGTCTCTCCCTCTTAGTTTCTTCCCCCCCTCTTTATTTATCTGTCCCTCTTAGTTTCTTTCCCCCCTCTCTCTCCCATCCTTTCCTCTCCCTTTTTATGTCAAAGGCAAGCATGGAGAAAATTACAAACCAAATGGTCAAGTGTTATGGGGGATTTTATAGATGTTGACATGCGCCTATCATATGTTATAGAACTTTACATGCATAAAGGGGTACATCCCATCAAATGTGATGTACATATGCAACCATTTAGTCCTTTGTTCACTTTAGAAATATTGGAAGCAACCCTTAACAAGATGGCTAATGGAAAAGTATGTGATACTTTGTAGTTTAATGAGGAGATGTTGAAATGGACAACAAAGGAGACGAGGTTGTTTATGTTGCATGTGATACATCATGCTTTTGCATATGGTTTTCCCCAAGAATGGTAGGAGAATTGGATACAACTGTTGTATAAGGGAGGAGATCACAATTTTCTCACAAACTATCACATGATTATGGTCACTTCACCCATGGCAAAGCTATTCAACATTATGGTGGGAATGCAATTGAGTAAATGGGCAGAAAGTAATAACAAATGAGCTTATGGACAAGCGGGTTTTTTCCTTGGTCATAACACCATAGACCATTTGGTAACTTTACATGTGCTTATGGATGAGAGTCGATTTGAGGGAGCAACCTTGTATTACTATTTTGTGGATTTTATGAAGGCTTTTGACACCGTACCAAGGGTTGGCTTATGGAAACGAATGCAAGAATTAGGGGTCCCAAATGATCTTTACATAGGAATTTATAGGATATATCAACGAGTGGTGTGCCGCCTCAAAGGTCGCAATGGGCTGTCACAAGTATTTGGGAGTAATATGGGAGTCAAACAAGGTTGCCCGCTCTCCCCTACATTATTTGGTTTATGCATTGATAAGCTAGAGAAAATGCTTCTCACGGGTATGAATGAAGAGGAATCCAAAATCTTGCATATTGGTATGTTTGCCATCTTGCTCTTGCTTTATGCACATGATGTGGTTTTCTTTCCATATATTGGGGAACATATGCAGCAATTCATGGGGATTCTTGAACGGTTTTGTCAAGATAGTGATTTGATAGTGAATGTGACAAAAACAAAGCTAATGGCTGTGCATACCAAGAAATCAAAGACCCCACCAAAAGTACATTATGTGGGACAATCTATAGAGGTAGTATTTACTTTCAAATACTTGGAGATTGAGATACCTATAGACCACAGATGGCATACATGTGTGGAGATTAGCGACATGGAAAAGCAAGTATTATCACTTATCACTTTGAAAATGATTGTAGCCATACATATACTAAATGCTAGAAAATACGATATATGATTTTTTATGTATATTCTATAGACGGTATTATATGCAGTGGAAGTGTGGGGGGGAGCATCTCCTCGTCTGCATGGAACAACATTGAGAAGCTACAGAAAGCTTTTATTTGTAGACATTTGAGCATCAAAAGCACCACACCATATGTACTTATGCTTTTGGAAAATTGACCGTCAGCCAATTGAGGCACATGCTATGATCCGAGTACTAAGGTATGCCACCCGAGTACGTCAAATGGATGATAGTAGGCTCCCTAAACGGGCATGGGATGCTAGCACACGCCTACAAAAAACATGGACAAGTAAAGTACTTTTAATAGGATGGGTGCTGGATATGCAAAAATGGTTGAAAGGGTGGGGAGTGCATAGAAATCTAGATATGGCATCAAAAGATATATGCATGGACACATTTTAATTAGACCTCTTACAAGTGTATCAAGAAAAACATCAAAGTGAGGTAGCAAATGGCAAAGTTGCTTATTATAGTATGCATATCTATCCTTCATGTTGGAAATCCTACATGCAGGCAGAGGCACACATGTAGCCATATATCTCAGTGGTATTTAGAGAAAGTATTGCACAACTTTGAACTTGATCACACACTTTATTGATCGAGACACATGCATGCACTGGACAGGCAAGAGAGACAAGGTTATGCAAGCTATGTGGACTACAGAGTGTAGAATCAGAGGAGCACATGATTATGACATGCCTGACTTTGATATCCCTTTATAGGGGCCACTTCATTGATTTTTGACCACTACTCCTATATTGAACTTAGGGGCTCTCATCACCCACATGTTACACTTTCGAGATAATCACACTGCATAGATCGTTCTTTCATCATAGCTACCTTTTCCTACCATGGGGGAGGAGAATCATTGTATATCTGAAAAGGTCCCATGGGTCATAATTTGGCCTTCCGTGGATGATAATAAACTACTCTACTCTCTCTCTCTCTCTCTCTCTCTCTCCTTATGTCTCCATGTTCCTCTCTCCCTCTCTCTATACTTTTCACTCCTCTTCCTCTCTATATCTCTCTCTTCTCTCTCCTCTTCCTCCCTCTCTTTATCTCTCTTTTCTCCCCTCTCTCATTCTCTCTTTGCTTCTCTATTTCTCTGTATCTCCATCTCTTCCTCCCTATTTTTCTCTTTCCCTCCATGTCTCTATTTGTCTCTCCCTTCCTCTCTCTTCTTTTCACTCTCCTACCACTCTTTCCTCACTCTTCTCATTCTCCCTCCCTTCCTTCTCTTCCCCTTCTCTATTTTTATCTCTTCTTCCTCTCTATTACCATCCCTAACCCTCTCTCTTGTTTTCTCTCTCCTCCCTCTCTCTCTCTTATTCTATCTTTTTTTCTCTCCTTTCCTCTCTCTTTCTCTCTCTTTGTTTCTCTCCCTCTCCCTCTCCCTCTCTCTCTCTCTCTCTCTCTCTCTCTCTCTCTCTCTATCTCTATCTCTCTCTCTCTGTGTTTTCGGAGCCCCGAAGAGGAACACCAAGACAAAAGGGAAAACTATTGCAAGAAAATCTATCTTGTCACATCAACAAGCATGTTATTCACACTTTAATTAACCATAAGAAAAAAATGAACATCAAGAACCACAAATCTTCACACAATATCATATAGCAAATCTTCCACAGACTTATCACAAAAAAAATCCAACATATCCTTCATATTCTTCATAGAAACCACCCAAAAACCAAAATACCATAAAGAAAAGATCAACTTTGAATGGAATTCATCACATACTATTCATTCTTCATCACCTTTATAGTCTTTATAGTCTTTTTCTCATGTAGATACAATGTTCCTCATAGAAAATTGGCTATCTCTCATACTCTATCTTTCTCACATATGCGCTCTTCTAACAGTACATTGCAATAACCAAGAATTACTCTCAATAACATTATCATTGTTGTGGATACCCCTTCCAAGAGGTATGCCTGATATGAAGAGTCACCAGAGTCACTATAGTGTCCCTTGGAAGCTCATTAGTGTAACTGTCACTTCAATCTTTAGTTCAAGTCTTCTTCAGCTACCTTTTTTGCTTCTTTGAGCTATTTAGAGATTATCTTATTCCTATTCTAATATTGAAAAGAAAATCATAAGCTAACCATCCATCCATCAAAATACTTACAAAAGCAAACAGAGGTTTACAAACCATATACAAAAGCTTTATAAAATACTATAGAAGGTCTACAAAAGGCATAAAAACCATACATGCGAAACTAAAATTAATTTAAACCATAAAAAACCTTCTAACAAATATTCAATTGTTCCTCAAAATACTCATTCACAATCTCAACCTCGCAAATAGAAAGAAAACATACCAAAAAAGAGGCAAAACAGATCTTATCAAAACCAAAGACATTACAAAACCTATTAGGGTATCATATCTCAACCAAAAACCATCATGAGCATCTTAAGCCTTCTCAACCCATCTCAACATACTCCAAAACACTTCCAACACATCCAAAATCAATCCAATCATAATAAAATCAACTATTCAGCTCAAAATATAGCAAAAGTCTGCCCAAAAAAACAAGTCAATTCAACCCTCAACATATCCCACACTTCATCAAGGGGCATCCTCACGACTTTAGAAAAAGAAAGAATCCGAAGCCTGAAACTAGCTCAATAATTCTATCTCAAATATCTATCATTTAGTATCCACAAACTAACCTCAACCCCATTAAGCTCCAACACAACCAGAATCTATCAAAAGATTAATGAAAGAGAAACACCTTGAAACATAAACCAATTTTTAGCTTTACAAATATAGCCAAATAAATTAATAAAGGATATAAGAGTTTCTTCCATTTCTTTGCAAGTTTTCAAAACTTTAGTCAAATCAAGAAATTAACATCTCTAAATCTCTTCAGCTTTCTCAAACCATATCTCGAGATGAACACAAATCAAACACACCGACATATTAACACATAACACAAAGAAATTTGAATAACACCCCAATAAGGGAGAATGACAAGAGATTCCATTATATCTCAACCACTAATTTCATCTAGAAATAAAACATTAATCAAGATGTTCTCTTTTAACAGCCTTATGATTTCAAAACCTAACCACGGAAAGGGATTCATCCACAAATATGTTGGAACACCATATTAGAGAATTTACATATTTTCTAAGTCTCGATTTTGAATAAGTGATAAATATTTGACCATGTGGCTAGATCTTGATTCATACTTGAAAGTAGGATTGGGAGAAGGTAGCTTATATAATATTTGGGGTAGACTCCACCTTTAAGTAAAACAACAAGATTTTGACCATCTAGTCAAATAATAAAGGTATTAGGGATTCCTAGAGTGCATAGAAATTTCCAAATTCTCTAATATAGTGGTTTGGAAGGATTTTGAAAGAATTACAAACAATATATCCTCTCCACAAGGATAAGATATCGGCTTAAAAGACAAAGACCATGAAAATACAAGATATCCAATTGAGGAGGATCAATATCCACATTAACATTCATGCATGACTTTAGTACTCATTTTTTATCATTATGAGAATGACCATGCATGGATGCTAGGTACCAAGGAAAATAAGTAGTTAATCTAACTAAAGGATTGGTAGATTGATTATAGACCTAGGCAAACTACAAATAATTTTGATAAGCTTGTATAGGAGTCTACCAATCCCTAGGAATCATAGGCCAATTAATCTAAGGTCTTGTGGATGAATCAATTTAGCTTCATCCGCTTCATCTAGATATCTACAAATCAAAATCATATTGGCTACTAACCAACTGAGAGGGGCTAGGAATAAAAGATGTGGATGGAGGAAGAGGAACAAGTATCAAAGGATGAAGTGATGAATAGGAAAAATCATAAAAAGAAGAAAGAATTAAAGATGGAGAATCGGGTAATTTAACTAAATCGGATTTGAGAGAGGTTAAAAAGTACATTGGAAAAGTAGAAAGGAGTGTGGTAGATGCTGGAGGACAAGGCGGAGTAGGAGAGAAAACACCATCTACAATGAATGGTCAATGAGTAAAGATAGAAATTTGGAGAGCATTTTGTGGTTGGAAAAGAAGAGAAGAAATAACATGGGGAGTTTATTGAAGTATAGATAGATAAGTTTCAAATCTGTGGGCCATCTATTGGTAATAAGCAAGGGAAGGCACTGATGGACCTAGAACAGATAAGCAGTTATAATTTTGAAAGAAGGACTTGTAAAAAGGGGATTGTTTAGAAACATGGGCTAAAAGATCCTCCCTCATTTGCTTAGTATTTTTTAATCATGTAAGGGATTTCAATTATCTCTGATTCGAGACTAGAGACTCTATCATGGAATGTCAAGAAACCTGAGGATATGCATCCACTTTGGAAAAATAGGCTTTAAAAATCTCATCCATCTACAACTTCAAATGTCAAACATAAAGAACATCTTGCAAAATAACGTCCCCCACATATCAAGACATATCCTTATTGTCTAGAATCAAAAGATTAGCTCTAAGATACATGTAAGACATCAGCATGTTTTTTAGTATAACTGAATCCACAAAAACCATTCGGACAAATATTGCTAGGAGATCTGAGAACCAAGAACCAGTGCATCCATCCTCTTGAGGATGTAAATCCATCATTGCATAGCTTCATATAAAAGGCAAGCTTTTGTTGTTGATAGTTTACAAAGAAAGAATGATCTGGGAGGATGTATTCCATAAACTACTCAAAATAAGACCACAAAAGGTCCATTCTAGATTGAAGCCTTTTCACCTTAGCTTGGAATGTAGGATACAAGGTTGCATTATGTTGAAGAGCAGCCAAGTATGTAGTAGCTGATAAACATGGTATTGATGGTACATTAGGACTTGGAGGATTCGATTGTAGCCAACAAGCCAACAGCTTCTTAACTTCTTAATCTTGGTATTTTGATGCTAAACTATACAATTTGGTGATTGTAACTCTACTATTTGGGTAGCAATTAAAGCTTTAAGCTCTTAGGTCTCCTTAAAAAGATGATTCTTATCCTCATTGACATTAGCTACCTAAGCCTTTTAATTAAGTCAATTGGGCTTGCGAAGAGGATATATCCACTTTTTGGGCTTTTAGCAGTCTAGTCTGTGACTTCATTTTTTTGAAAAGATTGGAGAAAGTTTCATTAGCAAAAACAACCTCAGTAGAATACATCTGTTGAACACAAGCTATAACTAATATTTCTATGAAACTTTGAATGTCCTTACACAATAAAGGAATGGTGTCTCTTGCCATAAGGCGATGCAGAGAAGGAATTGGTATATCTAAACTACTATCTTTGTGTACCCTGAATAAATTGGTAGTTGTAAGGCATGCAAGAAGAGTATGGCTTGATGTAGCATGGATTAACACTGGAGAAATTGAAGCATGAACTATTTCAGATATATGTTTAAGTTCTTACTCTAAATGATTAGAGAATGAAGGGAGTGATCATGATCTTCAGGGATAGTTATGAATTGTCAATAGAAGGAGGAAAAACCACATGAGGATTTTCAAGAGATTGTGGAATCTCCTTTATATAGGTAGAGTATGTCAAGAAAACATACATGTAAGAATCATATGTGACATTAGTCACATTATCCCTAGTCATCCTTGATACAGTATTGATCCATTTTGGTTAGAAACTCCAATCAATGGTTATGCCCTCAAGTACCATTCTAGAAGTAGTGAATAATTCCTTGGACATGTGATTAGATGGAGTATTGGCATAAACATGTCCTGAAGGGATTGGCACAACTGTTTCCAAAAGGGATAAGAGATCATGAAAACACAAACTCCCGATGTGGTGAAAACCTTCTTAATATATAATAAGTCCTTGGTCTGTCTTTGCAAGAGCTTCATAATGTCCACATTGGAAAAGAGTTGTTGGGTTGATAAAAATGGCTCCCCACGATTAGGAAGAGACAAAGCCTTCCCGAAATCTTGAGGTGTCACCACAACAACAATGGTACCATGAATAGAGCCAGACTAATTGCTATAAGAGATTAAAAATTTATCATGTAGGGTAGGATCATCACGAATGAGTGGCAATGAGAGAGCCACAAAATGGGATAGGCCAGCCTTAGTAATAAGGTCTGAATTTGGTAAGGAAAATAATCTTGACTAACCAAAGGAACATATTAGACTACGGAAGGATTTTGAGGTGTCATTCGGATCTTTAAAAACATACACACCACACAAATAGAGATAAATAAGGCCTGCAAAATAGCATAATAAAAAAACAAACAAGATCTTGACAGAGTATTAATTCATCCACAATACAAAAGAACACCCTAAGCAAATCACATCCTAACTTTTTTTTTGCATGACCTACCCACACCACATGCAACCAATAGCTTCATGAGATGTAAACATAAAAGCACCCTCATCCCTTTATGATGCAAAAATAAAAAGAAATATACACACTATAGCTCAGACTACATTAGCGTGACTATCAAAAAAGAAGAAATATCACAAACTATAACATAGTAACATAACTGAACCTGCACCACCTGACAACATGGACATATTAAGAGACTTCATCACCTTCAGTTCCATGTATTGTATTCATTGATTAGATGAGAGATGTGCAGTGAAGATGGATTTAGATATATTGGTAGGGAAATTTTACCAATGATTAACAATGGGTACTTTTTTAAATTAGTGATCCACCTTAAAAGAAAATTTTCCATTCATTTTATCCATTAATAAAAATTAGTATGGTCAGAGTTAGACTTCCGAAGGTCACGAATCATGAAGAAGATGGTATATCAAGGATACGCCGCTTTCTTGCCAGAGGGTCATGAACTCAAGGCAGGTTTTCTTGGACAACTTCTAGCACATATGAATGCCCAAAGCTAGTACAAGTTGAAAATGGTCCACACGAAGTCACATCCAAACGGAATGCGATGGTTCTCAGTTTTCTACGAGTTTCCATATTGGACCCACTTATAGATCAACCACTTGTTGGATCCCATGCATATTTTCAAGAACGTGGGTAGCTTGCTATGGGACCACATCGCAGGAAAGAGAGACACTGTAGGGGCACAAATGGATTTGAAGGAGGTAGGCAAGATGGAGGCACTTTGACTACAGTGGAGTACTGATGGTCGCTTGCAGGTACCTCCTGCTCCTTGGGTTTTGTCCACTAAAGAAGAGTGCATTGTGAAGCAAATAGTCAAGTCTATCCACACTCCGACGCGTATAATGCGTTCTCTCAGGTCTGCATTTTCTAAAGATGACTAATTATCAGGGCTAAAATCCTATGATTGGCATAATATATGTCAGGTTTGTACTGCGAATGGATTGTAAGTAGAATGCATATTTTGCTATTTGGAGTGTAGTTGTTGTTCATAATGCTTTCTTATTTCTGGTAGTTGGTACTACCGATCGCGATCGCGGGATGCCTTACTCCAGAAATACGTGGGGTGATTTACAGGTTGTTGAATTTAGTGCAATTTATCTCATAGAAGGAGATTAAAACATTCTCTATTGAATCCGCGAGCGGGGAGCAGTGGAGACGGTCTATCTCTTTGAGAAATACATGTCTACCAGCATGCTCACAATACAAATCTACCTTCTTGTGCATCTTTAGATGCAGTGTAGATAGCTGGACCTGTCCATACGTGATGGATGTTCTTCTTGGAGTGCTTCATGAAAACCCTGAAAGGCTTTGTGCGACAATGAGCTTGGCTACAAGGTAGCATGGTTGAAGGTTGGTTGGTGTTTGAGGCCCTAGTTCATATTTCACAATGGCTACCAATGGTGGATTCAGACAACAGTATGCTATGGTCGCTGAAGGACGATGATAGATTGACAGGAGATGTGGTGGTTGGAAATGGGGTAGAACAAAGAATGGAGGAGAAAGTGAATCACTTTTGTATGTTGCACAATGCCACTATGGAGACGTGGCTTGCTAGGTACTAGCAAGCTAGGAAAGATCGAGAGGAAGCACGATCTGAATTTTGACTTAGTATGTGCCATCGACCGTTTCAATATCCCGTAGGCATGGAGAAGATGCTGCAGTTTATGTCAACGCGATGGTTGCATGGAGCTTTGACCGCAGCATCTCGCGAAGGGGCAGAGGTCTCAACCGAGGAGTGGGAATTCTCGAGGGGATGTAGTCCAAAGGTGATGACGTGTTTAGGGTTTGTCATATCTATATTTTATATGCGATAACTAATTGAGTGTTTCAATGTATAGTACAAAATATATAGTGCACTGTGGTCGGGCAGACGGCATTTTCGCATAGAGCGTATTAACAAAATGTGCTCCACAACAGATTGTGGTATCATTGCAAGGTTCGAGTAAGAGAGCCGACGACGAGCAATGGATCCAAACACGGTTATAGATGAGATGGAATATTTTGGGAACTTGCAAAGTATTGTCACATTGGATTACCGTAGCTTCTCCATGATTCTATTCAATGTGCAGTGGTTCAAAGTGGTACTTGAAGGAGCTGGAGCAACAGTTCGACGAGGTCCATTTGGATTTCTCGAAATAGATTCTGAAAAAAAATTATCGGATTTGTGTGACACGTTTGTGTTGCTGGCCCATTGTGAACACGTGCATAACTCATGTGTTTTTTAATTGTATTACGACATGGTATATGTCACAATAGTTAAATCTCTCTTGTATGTGATTGTGAACATGTAATTTTCTATCCAAACCCTCGACAAACTCCATGGTGGTATGCTATACCTTCAACCCCCCGAAGTGTGAGAGTATATGATCAAAGTGATGTTTCGAGCATAGATGAGCACAATATGCAAATAGAGGGGTGGATATTGCAAGGGATGGAGGCCACAAAAATCTTGGAGCATGTAGAGGAGCCAACATCGGGTAACAATGATGGAAATACAGGAGTCCAATAATTCTTTAAGAACAAGGTGGACTCATCCTTTTGTGGTGACATGTCTATCAACCTTCTAGTGTATGTAGAGTTATGTTAAGAGATTGACATGGGACCATAGGATACTTCATACTTGAAGCATCCACCCACTCAATTCATTGACGAATCGCTTACAAGGGTACATAAGATATGCATTTTAAGCAATATTATTTTTTAAAGATTTATATTAATGTGCTTTGTATGATTTATAATGATTATGCTAACATCATTTTTTGTCTATGCAGGTGACTTTTGTGGATATTTAGACCATCAGGATGAGTCTAGGGATGAGCGATGAGGAGCTACAGGAGATCTTCACACATATGTCTCCATATCAGATGGCGAGATTCAGAGATATGGTAGACCACGAACTGTCTCGGACATCGTCAGGCCGCTCTATTAGATTTACTATGGCGCGCTCTGATGCTTCAGTTTCTAGTAGATGATATCAATGCTCCAAACTTGGGCCAGACAGAGGGAGTGGTTCAGAGGGATGCTGCAAAGATCCGAATGCAATGAGCCCACGATTGGCTTGGGATACAGGTGCTACTCCTCGCTCTCGTGGTGGTTCAAGAGAGCGTGGCTTAGGTGGTTGCTGTGGAGGTACGGGCGCGGTGTCTCCATCTCGTCATTCTGCTAGAGTTGTGTCACCTCTGGGATTTGTCACACTTGTGGGGATGTCTACTCCACTCACTCTGGCTTTTGCTCAACCGTCCACAGCTGGCATCCCTATGGGTGCTACTCATATAGATACTACCCCGGTAGGTATACAAGATGTACAAGGGTCTCTTCGATATGCCCAAGAGCGTGGTCACACGTGGGAGAGGACCCATATTAGGCATACTCGAGAGGGGTATGTCTACCTTATAGATGATAGGTCAGGAGCCATCATCATGAATGATGAGGGGAGGAGGGTGATGGCTCGCATGAGAGAGTTGTGCCAATAAGTTTTTCGGCACAATGTCTTGGATCATTAGAAGAACATATAGGAGGGGAGAAAGGACTACATAGTAGCATCCTTGCATGAGGAGTTTTTGGTACCAGCCGCAGCAGTCAGATAGGTTTTCTACGAGCTGGATGATTGAGTGCATGCGTGCATATATGTCACACAGATGATTAGATGCATGCAAGGCACTCAAGAGTGGGGCTTCAAAGCCCGAGTGGCTAGATGCAGACGACTAGCACCGACTCAGGGAGGAGGCTACACATTCTCCAGGATGTTGGAGACAGCAGCATGAGGCGGCAAGGGCACGACTAGAGGCGGGAGTGGTCCATCGGCCACAGGACATATCTAGAGGACTTTGTAAGTTTTTCTTTTGTTTTGCTTGCTTATTGTTTTGCAATATCCTTTGTACTAACAATCGTGTTTCTAACAGTTGTATTTTGTTTTCTTTGCATCACTTCATTACAAATCGCAATCCCATAGGCCTTGAGACTCGATATGCAGAGAGGCATGGTCTCACTGCATTGATTGATGGATTATATGGACACGGCGGCTGTGTAAGTCACTCATCTTTCTTGTCTGTAGTTACCATGTTTAATTAGAATGCATTATTGTATGGTGGACTAATTTATAGTTGTTTCTTTTTTTGCAGAGTCCGTTTGATGCTCCTTTGTGGTGGGATGAGGTTTTGGATGGCAATGATCTATAGCTTGCCCTTGGATCCCTGGAGCTCACACACCCTTCTTTTTTAGTCACGTGATCTATGTAGTAGTAGGATCTTACCATGATTGTACCGGTCGGTCTCATTATGCGATCATGTATTAGTGTTGTGATTTAGGTACACTTTGCCTTTATTTACACAAGCATTGTACACATTACTAAAACTATTTTGTATGGCCCAAATAAAGCACATAGTGCTATATGTGCTACCCTGCCACAAAATTTTTTTCCTTGTTACCGTCGCTATTAGCATCACAAATTTACTACACGTGTTGCTATTAGTGTCGCAAAATGCATCGCAAAGCGTTGTTATCAGCGTCGTTATTTGCGCCGCTATCAGCGATACTGACGCAAATAGCGACGTTGATAATGATGGCGATACCAACGACTGCTCTATGGCATCACCCCAATAACAACACTTTTTGCGACGATGGGGGCAAATTTTTTATGAACATTTTCATCGCTTTTAATGTCGATATAAGGCTTATATCTTCTAGTGTACAAAAGTGTTTTTTTTTCCCCGTGAGATGGTAGAGTTAGGGAATGCACATTAAAAAGTTGAGTTTCATACATACTCGAAAGAGTTGTTTGGATTGTAATTTTTAGATTTTAGGAGACATCGCACCAAGCCGCAACCTATATTGGTGCTCCTATTTCTTGCCTGTCTTGGGTTATGTGAGGGGTATATTCTTGATCACCGCTCATGATACATGTTTTTTTATACCCTTTCTAATGAGTGCCAAAAGTGGTTTGGTGCTATTTTTTGAAATTTGATTTATTTCACAGGTGGTGACTTTCCACAGGAGGAGATTGGAGGAAGATGTATATGCTTGGGTTTATTATGTGGAGCAGCATATGCACATGTTTGATATTGTGGATGATGAAGAGAAGGTGGATTTTGCTTTGCAGAGATTCAAAGATTATGCCTTGGAAGTTATCAGTTGTGTCCTAGATGATATTATCAGTAGTTCAAAAAGTCTCTCTTGGTTTATAAAGAGTTTATTCTTTATTTTTCTTGTAGGATCTTGCATGAGTGCTTGGTCATATAGAAAGTTCTACGGATTGTACCACCTTCGACTCAATGATATTAGAGAGATGTGATGCTATTATGAGAATTACATGGATGTGCTAGATCCACTTTGGCATATAATGGGATATATTTGCAAAGCGATAATCAATATGTTAAAGAGAAGGCTTGTATGTATACAAAAGAGAGGAAAATATGTACATCAATGGATTATTGTTTAGTTTTGGCACATTTTTTTATCAGTATGACAAACTTTGACAGTGAAGAGAAGAGGTATAAAGCTTCCATGAGTCATGTTTTGTGAGGAGTGTGGTGTAGTGGCCTACAGTGCATGCCTAGGTAAGTATTTTATGTATGTTTCCTCATGTGCTACCTCCATTATACTTGTACAACCAAAGCCCTAATTTTCTATAATTTTCTACGCGTGATATCTAATTTTTTCTCAATAAAAAATCAATTTTCTTTATTTTTCATAATTATTTATAATTAAAATTATCTTTTTTTCATTTTTTGATATGAAATGCTTAAAAATACTAAGATTTGTTATTACTCTCCATTTTCCTCCATGGAAACACATTATGCCATGATGAAACTCATAAAATTAATAATCTAGCATAAAACTATACTTTTGCATATTTTGCATGTTTTGAATAAAGTGTATAAAGGCTTCAGATTTTTTGTTCATATTGACATTTCTAATATAATGAACCATTTTCAAATACTAGAAGTTTTAAAATAACTAATTCAATTTAAAGTGTTCACACTTGATTGCAAGTGGTTCTGACCGAGTTGATGGGGAAAACAATCTTAAAATTGCAATTCGATTGAATCCACGGCTTTTTGGCATCAAATTGTATTATCTTAGACTCTATCACATACTTTTCGGCCCCAATATATGATAGCTACTTCATATGGCCAAACCTTGCAACCATTAAATGGGGGGTCAAATAGACTCCAACTGTTGACAGATGGACACTTGCATTGGATTCCTGGCATCAAAATGCATCTAGAAAAACTCCAACTCCTTGATCCAAAATTGTTTCATATTTCATAAAAATTTACTCTTTTATGCATCTCGGCGTCTTTTTACACTAAAATTTTGGCTTTAAAATCCGCTCCCATTGGCGACCACGAGATAGGGAAATTAACATGTCAAATCCATGAACTAATTTTCACAAATAGAAACCAAAACGAGCATCAGGTTGTTACAAAAAAACATATACAATAAAACACAACTAGATCTCTTACCCCATCACCTGACAAAATCAAAGCATGAAATCCATAAGGAATATGCCAAGTATAGTCTGATAGAGATTCATAACTAGTTGCTAACCAACTACTCCAACACAAAATGGCTAAATAAAACTATGAAAGAAGTCATCCTAAGTGGTGGTCTATGACCTGCCAACTAGAGTTAGGACAACTAGACAAGGAACTCCTACTAGGCGAGGATTTCTATAGTCTTGTATTTTATTTTTAGAATTTTTTAAATTTACTTTTTTATACTTGAAGACTTGATACTTGGGCATATACAAAGGAGAATTCTGAGCATACTATGACCTAAGGAGAATAGGGCATCAGCCTCAGGTTCTATCTTGGTACCCAAGAACCTACCAAGCTCTCATAAAGCAGCACTAAATCCTTTTTCCCATGCTCACTTTTATTTTCACTCGAACCTACCTTATTTCTTTTTTGGATGAATGTCACCCTTAGGAAGGGCAAGGCATCAATTGACTCATCCCTAGGAATCTACCAGGCCTTCACAAGGCAATGATCATTTGCTCTTGGAATTTTTCTTTCTTTATGTTCTTATTTTAGGGGTTCAATATATATATATATATATATATATTCCTTGTTTCTTCTCTTTCTTTTATTTGGCAAGCTTCTCTATGTGCCTTACAACTAACAAGAATTCCTAGAAACAGCTGCCTAGTAGGCTAGCAAGACAGTGTCATTAAGGATTATTCTAAAAAAAAGCTCTTAGAGTGCCCGATAATGTCTTCATAGGAGATAGACAATTGCTTAAACCTTCCTATACACATGTTACCTAATCCTAGGACTTTATGCCTTCAATGCCAATCCCCAATAATAAAAGGAAAATAAATTTTCCCCATACATATACACATATAGCACAAAGAGAATGAACCTATAAAGAAAGGACATCATCTAGAATTAGCCACAAGAAGCTTCTTTGCAGTAGCAACAAGAGGCTCCCTCCTGGCACTTCTTTAGTCCTATTTAGTGCAACACTAAAATAGAAAACCATCAAATGCACTCAAAACAAATAGACACATGATCTTCGTGGCCTAATAAAATCCAACACTAAATCCAATAGAAATGGCCCTATTGGCCAAACAACATTACCAATAAAGCACACCATCCGACAATCTACTATTGCTGAAAACAAACCCTTAGCCCCCACATAAATCATATTGAAGTAAAAAACTAGACCAAGAGGGTGGGTTGCTTAGGGCCTACACTAAATGAATCTGTAAAAGAGGTTCTAGTGACAAGGAACTAGCTGACCAGTTTCTCTAAAAAATCTCAACTATATCCAAGGTTGAGGATGATAGATCCACAGAATGGGATCCCTTACATTATAAGCCCCATTCAATCAAATGATGACTAGCTTTAGTCATCCTTCACCAATAAATGGTGGATACCACCACCTCGGGCTATATTTAGCCCCATGATTAAGGCCTTATATTCTGCCATGTTATTAGTAAAAGCGATGCTTCAATAGACACACATTTTTATGACGATTCTACGTCGAGGGACTTTAATAACAATACTAACACTCACATGCTTAGAGGACCCTCATGAAGCTCTATCAAAATACAAAGTATAAACATATTCTTCATTGACAAGTCACACCATACCAATTAGTCTACTCATACTTATGGTAGTCAAAGTCGAGCAAGAGAGAGGATGTAGAATATGCATAATCCCTCCTTCCTCACTAAACTCAATCAGGATGCTAATAAGAACCCTTTGATAATGATGGAAATAAACCTTAATATCCCACGTTAAAGATCCAATCTTGCCAATCAATAATATAGTAATCCTTACTCCACCAAATCACTTGACTTTGGTGGTAACACTCCTCTAAATACATATGTTTATGACAAGGAATGATTCTACCCATCTGATTGTCTTGGCACCTTGTCATGTGCCTGCCTAATGATTCCCTGGCAGCACATGTTAGTGGTTCATTGGGAAACTATCCTAGACAGCTTCGCTCGGCACTCCAAAGAATGCAGGGGGTCTATCGTCTAGGTTTCCTAGAGTCCACCCTGTAATGGAAGGTACAAGCCAGCCCCATGAGGATCAACCTACAAGATTGAGGCCCTAATTTGATAATTGAGGTCTCTATACATTAGCTAGATCCATAGGAGGTGTCTCACAAGGGCTTCTCGTCTAACTGGAGTGATCATAGTTTCCTTGGTTCATGGAGTGAAACACTTTTTTTCTACTAAAACTAGTTAGGATTCAAGGAACCCTAATGGAGTTTTGGCACAACTGCCACACCTTTCCTCTAAGATAAATTTTTATCACGGTTATAAGACTTGACTGTGGGTAAGTCGATGCTTGGCTCTGCCTAATTTTTCCTAATTAATGATTCGTTCAATCTGAAGCTCCCAGTTTATTGGGACCACCCATCCGTAGGATGCATCCGTCAAGGATCTTATCCACTCGCTTCCCACAAATGGTTTTCTTTAATTTTCTAATTACATATCACATTAAGTAATGGCATATAAAAGTAGCTTCATTAATTAACCTGTTATCACAGGTTCATTCGCATAATTTTAGGGCACAACATAAAGATAGAGAAAACAATCTTTTGGCAAAACATATTTCGCAAAGTTATTTATAATGATTTTTCCCTTTTGCCTACGCAGAAGATAAACCTCCGTTCACCGAAAAATCCCTTTTGTCTACGTAGACGAAAAGAAACCCTCCAAGATTTATGTCCCTTCACTAGTACCGTGGACTCTACGATCCTATCGTGATTCATGTGAGGGTCAAGTAGTTCCTAGGAGCGATCAAGAGATTTACGGCTAGAGCACCCTTGGCACTCCCGCTTCCTCCTGCGCCTAATAGATTCAAGACAGATTCCTCACCGAGCGACCTCTCGCCATCGTGGCCGGTCCAAAGCTCCTCACAACGATATAAAAGAATCCTTGTTGGAGTAGGGTTCCACGTCTAGCCGTGAGAGAGGCATAGGGCCATCTTTCCTCTTATTATCATAATTATATATTTACAATCATATCTAATTGCTACAAGCACAATTAGTCTGTCTTGTGTAAGCTTCAATGTGTGGACAAATTTTCTAAATATTTTATTCCAAGTAATACAAAAAATCATAAGTATAAATTTTCTTATCTTTTATACATTGAATTATATTTTTACGCGCCTTATTTATTTATGTCTAGTATATATTTTCATATGCAATTTTTTATTGATTTAATGCATTGATTATTTCATGATATTATCTAAATGATTTTTCATAAATTTTTATAAAATTCTTATGTGTTTATTTATAATTGGAAAAACTAAATAGAGATAGTCAATTTTAGGAAAAATTTATAAAATATTACATTTCCTAACAACATCTACCATTTTTTTGTTATTATGATCACATGTTTCTTTAACTAAATAACAATAAATATTGCAAAAAAATTTAAATATTTTCTTAATAACAAGCATATAATACTTTTCCAAGTGAACGAGTATTTTGAATGAATATTCAATTATTATATTACTTAGGTTATTTTCCTAAGCGGTAGTTCATATGCATTTTTATTAGAATATGTTTATAATCGTTTAAAGGCAAAATAAAGTGATAAGCTTATAAAATACTACTTTTTTCCAAACCATCGAGATGTTACCTCTCTCAGGTTTGCTATAACGAGGGTCTCGCTAATTCCTACTACATTATTTTCTCCATCAGTGCCTTGCTTCCCTTGCTTCAAATGTGTTTTTTGAATTTTTGTGACCTCGTAGAGCCGTCGAATGTCAGGTAAAATTGACATGGTAGTTCAGGGAGATTTGGCAGTCGTCCAAAAAAAGTTTACTAGCATTTTGCCTAGCGATATGGTCATATGAGATGAAAGCCTAACATGGGGTAGAGAAAATGAAAATGAGAGAGAAGTTTAGCAAGAGGGGATCAAATTGGCCGCTACCCGTGACGTTTGAGAAGGCCTATCTCTCTCCCTCAATCTCACTCTCCAATTTCCACAATATGATGGCCTATGAATCTCTCTCTCTCTCTCTCTCTCTCTCTCTCTCTCTCTCTCTCTCTCTCTGTCTCTCTCTCTCTCTCTCTCTCTCTCTCTCTCTCTCTCTCTCTCTCTCTCTCAGTCAACATGAAGGGGGGTATTTTTCTCTTCAAGGCTCAAAGCTTCAATGGATAAGATAAGTAGAGAAATTTTACCAGCAAATAGGAGGTCTTTATTCTTGATTTTTTTGTGAAGGAGAGGGGGTGTATTAATAGGCATGTGGGGGACAATGCAGTCGATCGATTCATTTGGCTACTTGTCAAGAGCCCATTGAGCTTTGTTAAATATTCATTTTGATTTCTTACCTATTGGATGGTGGCATGGGGATGATTTTTTAATGCTTTCTCTCCCTCCAGGCATAAAAAAGGAAATGTATTTTAACCTATTTTTTAAAAAACATTATTTTTTTCAAAATAACTTTTTATTGTGGTTTTTCGCCTAATTACTTCATGACTTATCTAGTATATAAAGTCATGTCATACTCTTTGATACTTAACTTACTCAATATCATGCTCGTTCTTGCGCGTTCTCCATCTATCGATTGAGGCTTTTGCAAACTATCTTGTGGTTACGAAATCAATGGAATTCTTGATGCATTAAATGGAATCTGTAATGCCAAATCAAATATAATGCGGGAAAATGTATATGATCAAGCCATCATAATATTATTTACGAGGTATCTTTGCTTTTTGTTGGTTGAGACAATTGAGGCGTCTTCTCATGTTAGATTGCAGAATTGATTGAATGCTAGACTCAATGTCAAGAAAATTATGTGCAGTTACTTATGTGACCGATTGATGAATAATTTTTAAAATGCCTCAAGCTCAAATTCATTTCTTAATATGAAGTGTTGTGGCAAGAATATTACATCCTCTCCTCCTTAGAGGAATCCAGATGTCCTCATGTCGAAAAGAATTGGGAAAACGGTTTTTCTAGAGTTGTCTCTTCTATCCAGGTTGCATCCTCCTCAGGATAGTCTTTCCACTGTATAATATACTCTCTAATGGTTCTACTTCTCGAAGGTTTCTCTTTTGCATCTAGAATCTTATCTAGCTTGAGTTGAAGGGCTCCTTGACTAGGCATTACATTTGCTGGTCATTAAGAAAAGTATCTTGATTTGCAACATAAGCGTTTAGAAGACTAACATGAAATACATTGTGGACTTATACATGATCAGGAAGTTGCAGTTTATACACATTAGCTCCTAGCCATTTGAGAACCTTATATGGTCCACAATACCTTGGACTCAACTTTTTGAACTTTCCTAATGATAGAGAACTCTTATTTGGGCATACATAGATGAAAACCATGTCTCCCTCTTGGAAGATATACTCTTTCTGTCCTAGATCAGAGATCAGCATAAGCTTTTTGGTGATCTTTGGCAGCTTGGATGTCTTGTCTGATAGTTTTGACTTGATCATCCATGTCTTCTAGCATTTTCTTAGAATCCTCAACCTTTAGGGTTGGATCAGAGAAATTATGTGGTATCAAACAATCTTGCCCATAGAATGCTTGAAATGGAGTCATTTGAATACTCTGGTAATATGACGCATTGTGGGAAAATTTTACTAAGAGCAAATACTGTATCCACCTTGTCGGTTCTCTGGAACAGTAAGCTCTCAATATATCTTCAATGACCTGATTAACCCGTTATATTTGACCATCAGTTTGGGGATGGTAAGCTATGCTATATCCAAGCTGGGTTTCAAATACTTCAAATAGGCTTCTCCAAAAATGTGACGTAAACAAAGAGTCCCGATCACTAATGATCCATTTCGGAAATCCATCAAGCCTAAAGATTTCTTTCACAAATAGTAGTGCAATATCTAAAGCTTTATAGTTGATCTTGACTGGGATAAGATGAGTGACCTTTGTAAGAATATCCACAATCACCATGATTGAATTATACCCTCCTTGAACAAAAGGTAAGCCAACTATGAAATCCAAACTGATGAACTCTTATTTCATCTATGGAATGTCAAGTGGCTGGAGCTTTCTTGGCATTTTGACATGCTCAGCTTTCACCCACTGATGACTTAGGCATTCAATAACATATCTGAGTACATCATGCTTCAGTATTTCCCAGTAGTAACTTTTCCTAACTACATTAAGAGTCTTTGCATAGCTAGGGTGTCTTGAGAATGGGGAGTCATGGGGGGACTTACCGTAATATCTTCTTTTTCAGCACATTGATTGAGAGGAATTCAGAGCCCTCTCCTGAAATAGACAAGTCCATCATCCACATTGAAATTTTGGTATTTGACTTTGAGCTTAGGATTAGTGTACTTAACTAGGATTTCTCAAAGCATTAGTTGATACCTAGGATCCTTGTCTACCTCTTCTTTGGCTAGCTCAATGACTGGATTGGTAGGCATTGATATCATGGTAGCTAAAATCTATCCTTTAGATGGCTCTTCCATGATAAGTGCATTAAAAAAATATTTACAACTTAATGCATCAGCAATCACATTCTCTTTTCCAGGTCTGAACTGGATTTCAAAATCAAATTCTTGCAAGACCTCAATCCACCAATGCCGCCTCATGTTGAGGTCTAGTTGTGTAATGATCCATTTGAGAATTTTGTTGTCAGTGAGACTAAAGTGAACTTGCTTCTACAACCTTGTTGGGTTCTCTACCTAGGGTCAAGGTCCCCTTGAACCAATCCGTTTGGTGCTTTTGCTTCAAAAAGCCGTGGTCTTTCCAATAGTAGTAGGGGAGGATATGGGATTCCATAAAAATTGAGTTTTATTATCAAATATGTTAGCCAATAGTCTCGTTCCACCAAAGTTATCTTCATATATGGGAGACTTCCCAGAAGCTTAAATTTTCTCTGGTTTTCTAGTCTAATAAGCCACTATTAAGACTGCATGTCATGTAGGACTAGATCCATCATTGTCACATCCGTCATTGTGTTCGTTGATGAGCTGCAATCAATCAATGCATTTGTAATAAAACATCCTTAATCCAAATACCAATCTATGGGTTGCTAAGATTCAGGAAGGTGATAGCCACATCCACTTCTTATATTGGCTCCGAGATCTTATTGGCCTTGGTGGTGGTTTTGGGAGCAATCCTTAGGCCATGTCTTCTTGTTAATACGCTTTTAAATTTCTTTTGATAGTCAACTGGGGGACAACATTAGCAAATTTTGAAATGTTAGGTTTGTTTTAAATGTGTCTAGTTCTTTGACCAAGTCATACTCTTTGATATGATCCACAGGCTTCTTTAGCCGGCTAGGGAATGGGGCAACACCTACTTTCATATTTTCTCTTTTCTCTAGAAATGGTGATATCTAAACGTCTTCTACTATTAGGGGTCCTTTTGTATCCTCTATCTCTTTTGGAAAACTAGTTCTATCTCTATAATTGTCTCTGTATCCTTTTGTGGCAATGGACAGCTCTATATTGCAGTATTTTGTTCTGTACTATTCTATTTCTTTGTTGGAAGATTTAACTTCATAGTTTTGGTAAAAGGATTATCCTCTTTTTGGACTTTGATTCCTTTTTCTTAGCACACATGATTGCAACAACTTTCAATTCCACCAAGTTGGAGGCACGTTTCTAACTTTCAATAGTATTGGCCTTCAAATGGGCTAGATTGGGATAGTCTTTTGTATTATGGCCTTCTCTCGTACATCAATTGCATAAGGGCTTGTAGTCCATGGATCTTTGAGGGTTTGAAAAATTTGTTGAGATATTTTCCTTTTCTCCACATCTCTAACACTCCACTTTTGATCTCTAGCCCCACTGTTAGACTGTTGTCCTCCATAACTTTGAGGGGGAAACCTCCTTGGCCAAAAATTAGGACGGAACTCTCTAAGCTTTATTTTGATATCTGGGTTATCATCTTGGATTTCAACAAGTTGAATCTTGCTTCCTCATCTTTTTTCCTTCTTTCATGCATCTCCTTCAGAGAGCAGATATCCTCTATATGACTCTTCCTTAAACAGTATGAACAAAAGGCTCCAAGAATAGTTGGTTTTGAAGACATATATTATGTGGCTAAATGTTCTACCTAATGGAACTTTTTATAGCACATGTTTGTTTGCATCACATCTTTTCCATATGTGATAGTACTATATATGTTGGTGATATTCACCTTCAATGTTTGCAATTATTCTATAATCACATCCATTTACTCTTTTTTTATCATTGCAAATGAATTGGACATATAGTCCTTCAAATTTTCTTCTCCTTGAGTACTTGCAGGAAGGTTTTGAAAAGATTATGTAATCACCACATAGATAGGTCGGTTTGGTACAAAGCATTAGGAGAAATATGGACTCTCTTTTTTGCCCCTTAAGGAGTGAATAAACAAATATAGGCCTAACCAATGAGAGAGCTGGGATTCCAGATTCATGTAACATGAATCTTCTAGCCATATCTTGGACCAAATCTTCCCTCAGCAATAAAATAAGGGAAAAGGGGAGTACAGCTTGTCACTTCTTGGAAGTTTGTGCCTCGAATTTTCATTTTCTTATTTTTTATGTTTGACTTTTCTTTTCTCCCCTTTTCAGTTTTCCCCTCTTTTTTAGGCGGAACTCAAATTTGTCATATCTCTTTCCCCGCTTCTTCTTTCCTGACGAAATTCTACAGCCTCATTGTTTCTTGCCCTGTCTGTAACCCTGTAAAATTTCATTTGCTTTGCACAAGCACATAGAGAGTTTCATGTGTTTTATGAGAGCAGAGCTTGTTTTACCAAAGCCCTAAGATTCTCTTCACAAAACTCTACAGGCATATTTTTCTCTTCCATAGATGTTCTATGGTAAAGTTTTATCTCGTTTGGAGAAAACCTGTGCAAGTTATGTGCATTCTCTGACATGTAATTTCTTTTGTTTTGATGCTCTAGGAGTCTCTTACAGTCAATAATAGTGATATTTTGAATACTCAACTTCTTCTTCAACATCTTAGGGTTTCTCTGTAAACAAAGTTACAGGTATATTGTCTTGTTTTTTTGTTGCTCCACTGTTAAATTTTATCTCGTTTAGACAAAATGTATACAAGTTACATGCATACTGAGCTTTCCTTTGTTTTTTTACTCCAAGAATCTCCGAGGGTGAAGAACAATGATTTATTAAGAACTCAACTTCTACAACATCTTTGGGATTTTGAACACTCAACTTCTTCTTCAACATCTTAGGGTTTCTCTGTAAACAAAGTTACAGGTATATTGTCTTGTTTTTTTGTTGCTCCATTGTTAAATTTTATCTCGTTTAGACAAAATGTATACAAGTTACATGCATACTGAGCTTTCCTTTGTTTTTTTACTCCAAGAATCTCCGAGGGTGAAGAACAATGATTTATTAAGAACTCAACTTCTACAACATCTTTGGGATTTTGAACACTCAACTTCTTCTTCAACATCTTAGGGTTTCTCTGTAAACAAAGTTACAGGTATATTGTCTTGTTTTTTTATTGCTCCACTGTTAAATTTTATCTCGTTTAGACAAAATGTATATAAGTTACATGCATACTGAGGTTTCCTTTGTTTTTTTACTCCAAGAATCTCCGAGGGTGAAGAACAATGATTTATTAAGAACTCAACTTCTACAACATCTTTGGGATTTTTTGCAGAGAAAGCCACAGGTATATTTCCATTTTTTACTACTGTTCCATGGTTAAATTTCAATGCATTTGGACAAAGCCTATATAAGTTATATGTATGCGTTGACCCAATATTTCTTTTGTTTTTGTACTACAGGAATCTGTCAGTGAAGGAACAATGGTCTTGCTATAAGTCAACTTCTTGTTCAACATATCTAGGGATCTTTGTGAAAGAAATTACAGGTACAATGTTTCTTTTTTAAATTGATCCATTTAAATTTAATTTCATTTGGAGAGAAAATTTGCAAATTATACACATGTTGATAGGTAACTTTTGTATTTGGTTGTTACAGATGTCTTCACGGAGGAAAAATATCAGTAGCATACTTGCAGTGGAGGTCTTCAACAGGAAAGATAATGGCGGTAATTGGATTTGTGATAAGTATTATAAGTTGGATTGGATTTTGATGCACCCAAGTACTCGAGGGAGTTTCAAGGTGAAGCGCAAGGATGTTGCAAACCCTAGCAAACATTGGAAAGGTAGAATTCTAGAGTTCAGAAAAGTGTTTAATGGCACAAGTGCAGTAACAGAAGTGTTGATTCAACATGTTTATACGCATAAACAAATCTCTGTACACGACGAGAACAACATTGCAAATTATAAACAAAACAGTAAGTTGTTAAATTTTATCATTGATTATTCTTTTGTATCAGAGTTGTTTTTAAAAGTCTTTGCAGTATTCTAATTCAGTCTTGTTTGATTGACAGCTCTATATCCATCGACTTTGCATGAATGGCAGAATGTGGAATGTTTAAGCGACAAGATACATGTTTGGCATGAAGAGATAGGTTCTTTGATCTATGATAATACCTCTACAAGTCAACTTGCCACTCAAAATATCTTTTTTTATAATTCATTGTATGTGGTAGAAAGCTAGAGATTGCAGCATGTCCCATTGCCGCCACTGTCTAGTGGTGAATGGTTCATTGGTAGCTTGGAGTTGTCAGGAGCTTGCAAGTCGAAGATAAAATCTGACATCAATAGTGCTATGAAACCCACCACAGGCTCCAAAGATGTGCATCTTAATTGGTTTATTCCATTCTCATTGTTTGCACATTTGTTTGGTTCATGTGATGTTTTGAAGAAAACAAAGATTACTTATCAATGCAAGTGTCCATCCGAGGAATGGATGAGTCAGCTATTGGGTGAGTCTTGGGAAGTCAAAAGAACACATTTTGATGAGACGATTGAGTGCAGGGTCAACCAATCTGATATTACATTCAGGTAAAACTTTTTTACTACTTTGCATACCTTGATTTAATTGACATAGCTCTCGCTTAGATGAATTGTTATGTTAGTCGCATTGATCACTTACCATTATTTTTGTTTTTATTACAGGTATTTCATTGCTAGACAAACTCTGTGCGTTCGCTTTCGATATAGAAGATGGCGACTTTTGCGAGGGGAGTGGATCAGCTTGGATCAAGATATCCGAGATGACACACATACATCGCTCGTAGATGTGGTAATCTTGTGGAGTGGTCATAATCCTTTCGTAGTCAGTGCAGAGAGTCATTGGCCCATTTATTTTCTGAGACAAGAAATCCAATTAATGTCCAGTGAGCCCCTCTACAACTTCTATTTCAAGTTAGATAATAGAAAAGTCAGGACTCGTAGTGAGCAATCCATGACATGTAAACAATGTGCTTCTCCACATATCCTTGAGATAGTGGAATCCTTGTAAAAAAACTTTATAAAGAGCGAATACATACCTTTTTTGAACTTCTGAGTACTTTAAATTTTAGTTTACTGTGATCCAAGCGTGCGATAATACATACTGTAATTACTCAATCGTGCAGTTAAAAATCATAATTAAATTGCAGGTTAGAGGTCTGTAATCTAGAGAATATTGTCTTTGCACAATGATATATTGTAGCGCATCTCTGCTGCTCGTTTCTTACATTTTAATATTAAATTGGATCCAAAGGGAATTTCAAGGCCTTTTAGATTTATTTTCTTTAAAAAATTATATATTTTCTCTCGTTAGACTTGAATATACTCAGCGACCCAAACATATTCGAGGATATAATAATGTAGAACGAAGCGTTTGCCTGTATAAGTAATTTTAACAATGACTTTAAAGTACTGAAATAAAGAAACTAAGGTAAGAGTTTTAATTTGAAACTTTAGAATTAATAACTTTATAAAGAACCTTTATTTAAAACCCTAGACACATAAAAGCTATAACTCCAAACTCATTTTCACTTTCATTCTCCACTTCCCTATACTTGTGCTCTCATTCCTTCTCCCTTTGTGTGCCATGGCTACCACTCCCGCCTTCGCCGCATGGATCAGTTCCACATGCTATGCGCACATAGGGGACCAGATATACCCTAAGTTTTGCGTGACCTTGAGTCTAGAGAGCTCGCTTTCCGCTGTAGACCCTGACTCTAGTATACTAGCATCGTTTTGTGATGCAGTGAATCCTCTCACTTGCTCTATTCCCGACTCCACTCTCAGGTGGGTTCCCATGGATTTTTTGTATAGTTTGTGTGCCGGATCCAGCCATGCAAAGGTGATAAGTCGAGCCTTGGTGCATGTGGGGCAACATCTCCGCGCTAGAGCAGTGCCCACCTCGTCACAGGACCACGTCACGATGGATCTCATTGAGAGGGATGCCGCCTTTGCCATATATGTTATGTGCACTGAGGTGCAAGAGGACAGTGACGAGGACATCGACGCACCCTCTCGGCCACTATTAGAGTACTTTGAGAGGGAGCCTGAGGAGATCACTCTCGATCTGAGTGTTGAGGCAGCACAGAGCTTGGCCATTGTGCACCCACCTCCCTGCCCTGATGAGATGCCCACGAGCGAAGAGCCACCCCTCTCTTCTCTCCATGCTATCACCATCGAGGGGGTGGAATATCTACTCATGCAGGATATGCTAGAGTTGTTGGAGCTTAGGGAATAAGAACTATACTGTATCATGGTGCATGATGCACCTAGTGATTTCATAGATTTTGATTTACAGGATGCCCCACCACATGTTGATGAGGTGGCTCGTTATGATGGCATGAGCATCGATGACATCTCTGCCATTGTGAGCATCCAGGAGCAGATTGAGGATGCGGCGCTACAGTATCAGATCTCTGATGAGGAGTTCGAGCGGTTGCAGGAAAGCCTTTTTGGTCCTCGACCCGACTATGCAGTGCCTACCCAGGAGAGAGACGAGGGCAGCCCAGTGGCAGGAGCAGACCTGGATGCTCCATTATAGCGGCAGATAGATGATGCAGAGAAGGTAATGTTCTCGGTTTCATATGAAACTTAACCAGTAGGGCCTCTAGGGCATCGGGAGCACACACATGTGTTTTTGTCGGGATCGGGTCCCCCAGGTGCAAGACTCGGCATTGAAGGAGTACGTTGGGCAGCTTGTCAACGACATTATTGTATTTCATAAGACATGCTCCCCTGCTTTTGCAGAGAACTTCTTGAAGTTGAGGGCACTAACAAAGGCTGGGCCCTTCAAGACCATCCCGACCAACTCCAGCCTGGAGAAAGTAGTGTTGCTTCGACGTTCGAAGCTTCTCTACTTATTCACGAGTACTAGGTCTGGCCCACTTTTCTCCATCGTGGCCCGTGGCATGGTTGCCGGTGTTGAAGACCCCACTGTCATTAGACAGGAACTATTGGGGCAAAATGTATTGTTGCCTATGATCAAGAATAGCTCTGACCATGGGGAGCCTAGCTCCAAGAAGCCTAGGAGAGAATAGATGTACTTATTGCCTACTGATATCGCATCACTGATGTACTGCACTTTGTAATCTTCTCTTCAAGTAATGAAAACTGATGTTTGTTGGATTCGCGTGCAATGTAGTTTGTGATACGTGTCATTTACTGTTTTTTTTTACTTGAATGTTACGTTTATTTATCGAATTTATACGTAACACGATTCGTACCCTAAATTTAATACACAGTGCTTTATCGAATTCGTGCGCAACATGTATTTGTTCGAACGCATGTAACGATAACTCAACGACGTAAATAAAATAAATATCAAGCGACTAAACAAAAATAAGACGCGCCAAAAACTTTGTATTTGTATTAATAACAATTTTACATGGGGTCCATTACAACCAAGGCTTTACAAAATGTCTTCAGAAGCTACATTCCATGTGCTTTTGAGTTTGTACACCTTTATCCTTGCTGATCTCCGCGAGGACTATCTTTCCATCGCTGAAAGAACCTGACTATCCGCAGATCCCTCTCGGTGACAGTGACCCTCCTTGCATGCATCGCTGCATAGACTGAGTCTCCAAATAAGTCGATGAGGTAGGCTTCAGCAGCTTCTTGTAGTGTGAGGAGGGCCTGGGCAGTCCAGCGATCCGGTTGTTTCGCGCGTGATGTGTCTGGAAACTGGTTCCTGTTGTTCATGATCAGTATGCCCTCCATGATCTCCCGCACCAACTTCTGGAATGGAGCCTTCGGTATCAGGAGGTGAGTGGTCTTCTGGTAGTGGCGGATCTCGCGAAGAGCCACTGTGCCTGGCTTCCATCAATGCTTGCAATGCTGGCGTGGTGGTGGTGGTGGTGGAGCTGGAGGACGTGGCTGCCGTATGGAATTTCCAGGGGGTATCTCCGGGCCGCTTGCTTGGTGTGTACCATGTCTTCTAGGAGAGAGAACTCAGAACTCAAAAGTGAAATGTGTAAAATGAGGTGAAACTTTAAACTTATAGCCAAACTTTTCAAAAACCCTAAAATTTCAATTAATGAATCCACGCTTAGGAAAAATATCACCAGTGCTCTGATTCACATGAAATTTTACCTGTAGGCTCCTCAAGGACACATTAACCACCCAAATTTTTTTTGGCCCCAACAGAACCCTCTGGATCACCTGTCCGGAGGCTCGCGTCTGGGGCCCTAAATCCCCAGATTCAGGGCCCCAGATGCGAGCCTCCGGACAGGTGACCCAGAGGCTTCTAATGGTGCCAATTTTTTAATATAAATGAGTTTTTCTAATGCCCAGCATGAGGGTGAAGTTTCACCAAATTCCGATTTATAAATTTGATGGTTCAATCTTTTTTTGAAAATGCGTTAACTGCATTATACTGCACTGATAATGTATTGTCAACCTCGCAACTGTAGATTAAATGTATTGATAATGAGTGTGCGCAACTACAGATTAAATGTATTGTCAACCTCGCAATACGAAATATTGGAAACTTAAAAATTGACAAAAAATAAATCATGGTTAAAATGGAATATCGCATCAGATATACTGTTGCCAAACCACTAAATATAGTAAGGATATAGTGCATGGGCCCATGTACAACTGATCATCGACGTGTACGTGGTTGCACATTGAATTTATCCTCAACAAAACTACTTACAAAATTGGAAACTTGAAAATTCACACAATGCGAAACATGGTCAAAATAGAATATCACATATTGGATTTAGCATTGCGAAACTATGAAATACACGGTAGATAGTGCATCACACCAAGTACAACTAGAGCTAGGGAAAATTTAGCTCCATTTTGCAGGCCACTACTATCAAATACTTGAAGGTCTACTGGAAAGATAACCCAAAACTAAGCTCCTTACAATCTACAACCAAACCTGAGCTAAAAACATAGATCCAATTACAAGGTAGCTTCTCAAAGCATATTGTTGACATTAAGATTAAATGCATCCTTGTTATTGCGGATCCTGTGAACAAGAACCAGATCTATGGGCTTAATAGTGATACGTCGGGCATGAATGGCTAAAAGTTGACCATCACTCATTAGATCAATCAAGTAGCTTTCAACTGCTTCTTGGAGAGCAAGCAAGGCTTGGCTTGACCATCGCCCCACATTCCTTGCCTGGTTCCTCGAAAAGAACTTGTGATGATGCCCTGACTGTAGATCTTGCAGTATTTCTCGCAGCAACCTGGAGAATGGTGCCTTAGGAATAATCAAGTCGGCACTCTTCTGGAATTTCCTTATCTCGCATAGCGCAGCTGTGCCTGGTCTCCATCTTCGCTTTTCCGTGCAATCCAACTTCAGAGAGGACTTGTTCTACCTTCTTGCATGTAGCATCAGATTCTGACACGGGCTGCATCTTGTATGCAAAGCATATATATTCATATACTAGCTTCTCAATTATTCTAACCAAACAATGCAATGTGCAAAAGTGAACCCTTGTTAGTGGTATTTCCAAAATAGGGCGCCAGTTTGGATCCACTGGAATTAGCATTCCATTTCTCATGACTTTCTGATCACGTGTCGGAGCACCCTGTTGTCCTACCTTGGCAAGCCATTCTTTCTTTCCATCTTTCCCTTTCTTCCTAGTTTGCATGCATTATATGCACGGAAATTTTGCATTTGCTGCATTTGATAAACCAAACATACACTTCAATGTTTTTAAATCACCTGCAAGATGCCATTCAACTTGATAGTCCCCAAACCCCTCAACATGTAAAACTGCTCCATTATTTTGCTGTTGAATAACACTGGGTATATTAGTGAGGTTAAAAAAAACTTTAAGTACTTCATGGTCCTCCTTTGGTACTTCAAATGCTGCAAGCCACCATATTTCATTCTCCGATTGTACACTGAAGTATAAAGGATGTTTTTAATCGATGTTGGGATCCAATGCTCGATTCATAAGTGTTATACTCACACGCTCAAGTTTTTGCCCCTTGATAATCTCACTCTCATCAAGTTTGAGGACAAACTTAAGCTTGCCTCTACATTCTTCCATAGACATATTGTAAAACTTGACCATAGCAATCTGAACCCTACATATATCCAATACAAAGTTGTTGGATGCATTCAATACAAAGGCAACTTCTTTGGAACCATACTTCAATATGTGTGTGTGTTCCAGATGCGTAGGCTCACCAATTAGTTCTAAAACTTTCTCATTTAGTTGTTTTCGAGCCTTCTCCACGTGAAATGGTTTTGGCAGAGGCATTACTCGCTTAGTATTGAAGACTTGCTTAAAACCTGTATCCAATTGTTGATAGAGCATACTATATGACTCAGAACTCATTCCCACCTTGTCACATAATCCCTGAGCATCTGTAGCAGTAAACAAGTTGCTCACATCCCTAAGACGTTCACTAGCAACACCATCCACAATGTCCCTGAATTTACGATTTTCCAATGCATTTTTGACCATATTCTTGCTAAGGACTTTGGCAATAGTATCATTCTCTGCATGAGGAAACATATTTCTCATTGTAGTAGATTGAGCATATATCCGTCTATGATATTGTCCACTTCCTTTGGCTAATTGGCCAATTGGTTTAACGGATCGGATGCGCCGACTTGCCTCTTTGTTTTTTAAAGTGGGCCCAATCTCCAAAGTTTTTGTGAGCTTCCTCTCTATGTTTTGATTCTCCTTCTCCAAGTCATTGACTTTAGACTCTAACTCCATATTTTGCACGTGTGTAGCATGCATAGCATCTTCAATGACAGACATTGCTTGTTGTAGGTTCTGGTTCTCTCTATCCTTCTCAGCCAATAATCTATCCTTTTCCATCAAAGACTGCATATTCCCTTGTAATCTTGTCTGCATATTTGTCAAGGTTTGATGAGCCCCTGCTAATCCTTGTGTGACAAGTCTGCATGTGTATCCATACAATCCTTCATTGCCTTCACAAGCAAACTTTACAAATGATGTAAGCCCTTCAAATTGTGGTGGCCTTCGAGTGAGTGGATCGGGTGGATAAATGCACCCATCAACCCAAAGGTCCACATTTTTTTTCCCTGCATTTCTTTCTTGTTGCATCCTGCATCTTATTGGATCATCTCTTTCCACAGTTCTTTTGAACATTGGTGCATATTCATCCTCCAATTGAAAGTGAATATCTCTCTTTCTCTTGGTACATCCTGCACCTGCATTCTGCAAAAAAAAAAGTATGCAAATGTTAACTTGGATTAACATTCAAATCGCAGAACTACACCCCTTTGATTCACTATATCTGTGTTTTTTTTAAAACCCAGTTGGTTCTTGTCTCTTTCTCTTGCTTTCAGTCTTGATAGACCCTAATCAAACCCTAATCAGCCTGTAATCTTGGCTTTTAATCTACCTCTAATTAGCATCAAATCTTATCTTCTGTTCTATCCAAAATATTCTCTCTCTCTCTCTCTCTCTCTCTCTCTCTCTCTCTCTCAACAAAAATTCATCAAGGAAACCCTAAACACATTCATACTGAAGCTTGGCTAGTGGAAAACAATAACATCATCTTATCTTCTACCCTAATTTGCTATCTGTCACTCTATCACTTATTTTCTTTGTTCATCTCACACAGTCCTCTCTGTCCCCCCCTTCTCCCCTCCTCTCTCTCTCTCTCTCCCCCTCTCTCTCTCTCTATGAATTGATGCTTAAGGACTGAACAACAACTGTGAAGAATAATAACATCACAAAGATTTAAAAAATAAATATACCTCCATTATCACTGGATTGCTTGTAGTATAGACTGTTGAAGACGGAGATTTCTTACTGCATATTTCTCCTCAATGCTGCTTCAGAAGAACTCGTATGCAAGAAACCATATTCTGGAGGGAAAGAGAAGAATGCGCAAAATTTGGGACAAAACTAGAGCTTTCTGAGGGAATGAAAAAATGCCCAGAAATAGGTATATACTTGTCCAAAAAAGATGAAAATTTACAAGGAAACTCTCGAGTCAAAAAGGTGTCTCTGGGTAAAAAATAATCTTAAAATATGATGTGTACGTCATTTTATATCGTTTTTTAACTTCTGCCCTTTTAAGAAGCGAGAATGAGAATGATTGAAAAGTCATGAGGGCACTAAAGAGGGCATTAAAGAGTCATGAGGGCATTAAAGAATGATTGGCTGCGTTTTTAGAAAAAATAGAATTGTATTTTTTTAGTTATGAGGATTTTGAGAAAAAGTGACCTTATCCTGCAGTTTGGGAATAAAATAATAGGTGAAATCTATTGAAAACACAAAAACGAGATTTTCTTGATTGTAGAAGATCTCTTTTTATAATATTATTTTGAATCTCTTTTTAGAGAGAGAGAGGTGAGAGAAACCCCTTAAGGGGCAAAAAAGAGAGTCCATATTTCTCCTAATGAGTCCTTTGTTTTGATTCTAATTCAGAGCTCATTCAGGGCTCCTATTGAGATTGGTGGTTGTGGTTCCAATTGGTAGGGTTCCACTTTTGTTGTTGAGTTGCCATTGGGGGGAACTATTTGAGGCCATTGTTCCTATGGTTGAACCATCATTTGAGGTACTACTATTTGCAGGCCATTGTGGTTTTGGTGCACTCTACTAGTGCAACACTATTTGCATCTAAGAGTAAGGGTAGGGAATAGTCCCTAGGAGTGCATTTGGTGGATATACTATTCTTGGCATGGGAGGAGGTAAGATTCCTCTTCTTGAGGTCATCGAGACAACCTTACTTCAACTTCATCATATAGTCTTGCACCTTCCACTATAGCTTGCACTGGTCTTCTTAGCTTCACAAACTTACAAACTTCAAGTTGTAGGCCTCTAAGAAATACTCCTTTCAGGATTCCTTCATCCAAGTGATGGTTCATCTATCTTTTTAATATGGATTCCATTCTAAACACCATATAAGAGAATTTGGAAATTTTCCAAGTCCCAATTTCAAATAAGTGATAAATAATTGACCACATGGTTAAATCTTGATCCATATTTGAAAGTGGGATTTGCAAAGGTAGCTTATGTAGCATTTAGGGTAGACTCCACCTTTAAGTAAGGCAAGAAGATTTGACCATGTGGTCAAATAATAAAGGTATTGGGGTTTCCAAAGTGCATGGAAATTTTCAAATTCCCTAATATAGTGTTTCTAAATATATATGCTTCCACCCATTCTTCATAGCACTACTTAAGTTCATGAAATCCTCTCACATATGCTCTTCAAGATCTTTAGACTTGGATTTGGTGAGGAAGGCTACCTTTAAGTCATCCCATATGCCAAAAGTCAACCTGCAAGCTATTGTGAAAGATGTAACACTTATGATGAAGTTGAAGAAACACTATCTACGACCTTAGGAAGAGGAGTCCTACCTTCTCCAATGCTAGGAATTGTATACCCACCAAAAGTAGTCCCAAGGACTATTTTCTACCCCTACCTTGAGATGTAAACAATGCCATAGTACGGTGCACTCAATCCAAAGTGGCCCCATAGACAACAATGCCTCAAATATGGTTCAACTACAACAATAGTGGTCTCAAAAAGTTCCCCCAATGGCAAATCAATAACAATAGTGGAGCCCTATCAATTGGAACTAGGAAACAACCAACAGCCTCAATAAGAGATTTGAACCAAAGTTAGAACATATAATCCTCTACATCAACCCAACCAGTATATGCGATGATTACAGAGATAACCCAAAATCCTTCTCCAAGTACTTTATAATGAAAAATTTTGAAGGACTATTTATCCAAATCAATTGCAAGTATCAAGAAAGAGATGATGGATGTGATTACATAGCAATTGCGGACATTGAAAGTGAATACTGCTAATATACACAATACTACAAGAGCAGGAAGAGATGTGATGCGATCAAATACGTGGTGCAGAAAGTGCTATCAAGTCGGATATTTAGCCAATGTGAATGTACTTGAAATCCAACTATCCATAGAGAATTTTTTTCTTACTATTTAAGAAAGAACCATATAAAGGATATCTGCTCTCTAAAGAAGATGTATAAAAGGAGGAAGAAAGATAAGAAAATAAGGTTCAACCTGTTGAAATTCAAGATGATAACCCAAGATATCAGCAAGAGCGGATTTTAAAGCCAAACTTCTAGTGCAAAAAGACCCCAAGACTTGCAAAAGACACCAAACTTCTAGTGCGAAGAGACCTTGAGACCCGTAAAAGATGCATTTTTTGGTGCAAAATGAAATGGCTATGGATCAAGGAGCTGGAGTTTTCCTAGATACATTTCAATGCTAGGAATCCAACACAAGTGTTTATTCATCAATCAAAGTCTGTTTAACCCCCCATTCAGTGGCCACAAGGTTTAGCATTATGAAGCAACCACACTGAATCTTGTTAGAAATGCGGGATCTAGAGCATGGCTATGGCGGCTTGTAGGCATAGAGTGAACTCATGATGGAGAAGACAAGGACACTGTTTGTTACACAAGTGAATTAGGTTCCAAGATGGAAGCTTGGATTCATAAACACAATCTTGTGTATGACTGACAATGACAAGACACTTAACTGAAAGTACAAGGCATCATGACATTGTATTCATTCTATATGAAAAGTGGTAGTCAAGTACAATGCTTATATAGTTGTTGGATGGGTAGCAATCTTCCCTCTCTGTGCATATGGGATTACTGCAGCCTGCATGTCCTAAGCCTAGACTGCCTCATACAAAGAGGCTACATTAGGTGTGATTGCAAATATCTCAACACCCCTCCTCAATCACAACTGGAAAAGGCACAAAGTGTGTAGAGGCTGTAGTGAGAACCACCTGCAAAGTGTGGGCATACCACAGACATGGCAAAACACCAGAGGCTGTCGCAGAAAAGGCTAAGTGTGGGTACCATAAACATGGTGGACATCCAGAGGCTGTAACAGGGGCCTCACAAAGTGTACAGGGACTGTAATGCCAAGTTACATGAGGAGTTTACAAAGCTATGATAAAGACATTTGGGCTAGACATTACAAGGCTAAAGAAGTCAGTAAAAAATTGGGTCAAGGACCGGGAGGTCCTTGCAATTTTCAGCATTACTTTTGACATTCAATTTATTGTAGGTCTTCTTGTCGGAGTAGTTCAGCTTGCCCTTTTTGATCATGTACTTGCTGTTTACTTTGCTTGCTGCTTCAGAGTCTTTATGATTTTTCTGCTTCTTCTTCTTCTTCTTTTTCTCTTTGATCTTTCCTTCATGGTCATCATTTTCATGGACTTTGCTTGCATTAGTCATTTGGTTCTTGTCTTTAAGGTCCCCCTCAAGCAAAGGTACAGTCTTTGAGATAGCGTAAATGTCTTCAAACTTTTGCACCGCAGAAGAGTTACACTTTAATGTGTCAATAGACACAAAAAGACTAGTGTTTATCAGCACTGAATGAGTATCAAAAAGATACTATCTTGAAGCTTGGTGTTGAAACTGAGTTTGATTTCTTAATTCCCTTACTGATTTGAATTGGAAACTCAGTAGATCAGAGTGAATTAGAACTGCAGAGGGTTGGTTGAGCCCAAAGGAGTGAGAAATTGAAGAATTTTATAAGCTTGAGTTAAAAAGCTATGGAGGACTATTAGGGTTTGAGGTGCAGGCGACTGATTTTTTCGATGATTCAGCAGCTACGATGGATCATTTCGTCGCATATTTGATGGAGATGAAGCTTAGGAGTCCTTCTTCAAATGCCCTATGCCCAGAGGGTAAATCGCGCAGTGCAGAGGTCAAGTCGGACAGCAATCTCAAATCTGGGCAATGCTGGAGCATAGACGGACCAATGTCAGACTGTGATGTACCAGGAGGCTTCGCCCTGACCTAGACAAGATATCTCAAGAAGAAAGCGTGAGGAGATAAGGTCTGTAGAGGGAGATCTCAGCCCTTTATCAGAGGTATGTCCAGGCTCGCTATGGTGGCCACAGGACAGAACCACAGAAGAATGACAATGCTAAAGCTATAGGAGCCCAATGTCAGTGATTGATGTGTCAAGAAGAAGCTCTGGAAGTAGAGGAACACTTTCCCAGAAGGAAGCAAGTGAAGATATGCCCTGTAAGTGGAGATCCAGCTCCTCCAACAGAGGTAGGTTGCAGGTTGGCTATGGCTGCCAAGGGATAGAGAGTGAAAATGGAGTTGGAGATTAAGTCAAACACTTGAGCTGAGCTGGATAGAGATTATGAGAGACTGAGGGAGCAGAGAGAGGACCTGAAACATGCTAAGCCATGCTCAGCTGCGCTCTGATACCATGTTAGAAATGCGGGATCTAGAGCATGGCTATGGCGGCTTGTAGGCATAGAGTGAACTCATGATGGAGAAGACAAGGACACTGTTTGTTACACAAGTGAATTAGGTTCCAAGATGGAAGCTTGGATTCATAAACACAATCTTGTGTATGACTGACAATGACAAGACACTTAACTGAAAGTACAAGGCATCATGACATTGTATTCATTCTATATGAAAAGTGGTAGTCAAGTACAATGCTTATATAGTTGTTGGATGGGTAGCAATCTTCCCTCTCTGTGCATATGGGATTACTGCAGCCTGCATGTCCTAAGCCTAGACTGCCTCATACAAAGAGGCTACATTAGGTGTGATTGCAAATATCTCAACAAATCTAAAGCCGAAAAGCATACGATAGAGGCTGTGGTGATAGATTTTAATGCCAGAAAGCCACCTATCTAGTCAAATCAATATTCTGAGGCCTTTTTCCCTCTCAACCTATTTGAAACTCCTTCAAGCAAGTGTGAAAATGTATACTATTCATGAAGATTAAAAATCAATCTCTCTCTCTCTCCTATTTCTTTTTCCTCTTTGTTCCTTTCTCACATGGTTGTTTATATGAATTAGAGAGGGTGGACTGATTTGATGAATTGGTGATGGATGATGGTTTAGAAGCATAATGAGACATAGATAATGTAGTTTGGATGCGTCAATTAGCTAGGAAATTGCATCAGTGACTCCATTTTCTCAAATTACAAGATATATATATGCAAAATTTTGAGTAAGTGATCGTTATTTAGTTTTAATGATGAATCGTTAGTGCATATGATAAGAAAATGGTTGCGAATGATTGAAACATGTTTGCTGATATGTGTAATATCAAAATTTTTATTTTTCTTCTCATATAAAATAATAATAAAATTGCAAAATCTAAAATATAGGATTTAATGAAAAAATAGATTATTTTTGGATTTTGGAGCTCAAACAGTGTTCGTATGGTATGAAATTGAATATATTGATGGATTACAGTTCTGATAAGTCATAAAAATTAGAAAACTAAAAAAAAAACTTTATGTTAAAATAAATGGAAATATTTATGAAAATTAGTCAAAACAAGAGAGAAAATTAGAAAAAAAACTTTTTGTGCAAAGAAAAGTATAAAAATCTAGAAGAATGTTTGTAAATGTATAATGAAGATGAAGTATGAGGATTTGCCTTTATTTGCCTTTATTTATGTGTTAAGTTATGTGTTTTAAAGCTTGTTTCAATGGAAAATTATCATAAAATATTCCTACATTTATGCAATCAATCTTAATGTAAATGATAGGGGGTGTAGGACTGAAATAGAAAGATGTTTGATTAAGTTACTAATTTCTTTGCATATCTTAGAATTTAGGATGCAATTTATATAAGTTCTAAGAGATTTAGTAGTACGGGTTGGCCCGGTGCTATTCCTCAGGCAACGCAGCACAACATGATTAGAATGAACTCATTAAAAGATTGTTTATGCACTTCACGTTGACTGGTTTTTAGTTAAGTTATTTGAGTATCACTTTGCATATGCAATCTAAATATGGTATCAAAATATAAATTCCTAGATGTACGGCAATTGTATGTTTAGGTGATGATCAATGTTAAGAGTATAAGATTTCCCTTTGTTGTAGGCTCGTTCGATATCTTAGGAAGAATGAATTCAATCATAAATGTATACAATCTCCTAGATCATTACGTTTATATTATGAGATGACTTTATTACATTTGTGTTTTATGTGTAAGATGGCACATCTTGGGACTAATCCTCGAGGTGCAAGAGAGCTATAGGAGCCACAACATTCTACTTGGGGGAGCTATTTATGTGTGTGAATTGAGGTGTTGATCACCTGTATGTTTGACTCTTTTTATTAGAGTTGGGAAGGGGAAACATTGGACCGCAATTGATGCAAACACGTTATTTATTTAGAGTAATATATAGCTTGAAGATGCTCCTAACCAGGAGGACATGAGGGTTGTTTAGTGAGCTTAGGAGGCCCGACTAGCGCCCTCAAGCCATTGTTGGGCCCATTTTAGGTCCCACAGATGGTGCATTTTCTGAGATTTTCTAATAAGTGGCGGTTTCCAAATCTTGGTTAATTAGGGACTAGTGAGTCCCAAAGGGCATTGAAATAGATTTGTTAATTCCTAATAGACACCATCAAGCCGAAATTCAAGAACAAGAAAGAGCTGAAAGGGCTAGAGGATGACCTAAAACCATTAGGAGATATTCTCCTAAGCATAGTAGTTAATCTTCTTAAGAAAGTGAGGTCTTGTTGACCCAATTGATATCCCCCTCAATTTGTCAAGGGGAGGAGAAAGCTCTAGCATTCCTCTTTCTCCAAAAAGTCAATGTATTCCAAGTGGAAGTATAACCCCACCAATACAAATCCCTAGAGCAAACCCAACCATCATGATGGCACAACCCATTGCAATACCTATAGGAATGCCAAATTTGCCAGCCCTAGGTTTCCCTCTACCCATGTTTAATGGATTAAAAGATAAATATGCCAAACTTCACATAAGTGAGTTCCAAAAAATAATGTTCAATTTCTGAATTTAGACAAAGGATATCTCATGATGTTTTTTAACATGACTTTAAAAGAAAAATCTACAATGTGGTATCATCACTTACAAGCTAGGACCATAACCACAATCAACTTATTCTTATTCTTTGTGGTCTTTTGAAGAGAGTTTGCACATGATTGAGGTGGACAGTATTGGCTACATGTTTTGAATGTGCACGTCAAGAGCCTCATGATAATTCTTAAGCTTATTCCAAGAAACTAAAAGAGATATTTGATAAATTAAAAATATTTATTTCTATTCCATCTGATGCCCAATTGTAGTACTTTTTACACACATTAGATTTCAATATCCAAGTGCAATAGAGTAATATTTCTCTTGCTGATATAGACATTGTTATTACATAAGCAGATTAGATAGAGTCTCACTTATAAGCGGCATATGTATCTAGGACACACTTGAACTTGAGTCTAGGTCCTAAAAGTAATTTAATATTGATCAATGGAAGTCAAGGTGCAACTAGTACATCTATGATCGATTTGAATGGAAGAGGAAGAAAAATGCAGAATGTGCACATGTTGTCGGCTGAATGATAGATCAATTGCACACCTCGTAGTTCACATCACTCGAAGAGGAATGAAGAAAACCCATATCTCACACTCGATTTCAAAATTGACAAAAGGGATGGCTCATAGAGAGCATGCTAGTGTGTACAGTTGATGGTGCATCAATGTATCCCAACTTATTTGACATAGGTGCAAGAAGGATGACCAAACAGCCTTACGTGTAGTACACAAAACAGAGTGACATATATTAATGTTGTGATAGCGGCCCATCTCATGTGTGCATAGGGAAATGGAAACATGCCTAATTGCTAGTTGTCATAATATTCCTCAATCCTCACATCTCAATTAGTTGAATGAAAGATTACTCATGCTTAACCTTCCCCTCTGTCCCGTGCTTTGTTGATAGATATTGGTGGACAACCCAATTCCTCACAATAATTAATGTACTTTTGATTTTCACTTGTGCAAAGCTTGTGCAAAGGGTATATGCCTTTTACAAAGTTGATAATAATGTATCTTACCTTGTATCGACACACAATGCGAGAAGGAAGGATAAGGAGCTTCATAGTGCCATGCATAGGAATAAGTCATGCTTTGTGATTGAGAGGCCCAACCCACGTGTGCAACACTCCATTCACACATCTCATCTTTGATTTGAATTGAAGGGAAAAGGGCTGGTCACTTATCCCACCCTTAGTCTTACACTTTGTTGATGAATATAGAGGCAGTCCATGCTCACACCCCCCATTTGACAAGGATGAACTCTTATGTCGCTCAAGGGGTTATCAATGAAGATCATCTTGGGCTTGTTGATGATGACAAATAATGTTTGCATATGAAGGGGCAAACCTAAGGAGGTAGCTGATATATCAATAACTTGGTTTGGATGTAGGCACTTTTGTCTAGTAGAGAAGTCAGTCGCTTTGCAGAGTGACATCACACATCATGCTAAGGGAGGTGTCTTTAGGACTACATCCAAGTGAGTTAGACTGTTGAGTTAGTTGATTTGGATTGTAGGGTGTTACCACTTGTTCCACAACTAGCTTCCCACCCAAGGGTATTGCTATATTTTCTTGGAGTGAGACCTGTTATGGAAGGGAATTTCTTCATTTTCTCCTATAACAGTTTATTTGACTTTTTTTTTCTCTTTTTCTTAATATTGAGGGTATTTTTATCTTTTCCCGAAGGGGGTAGGTTGGTATGGAAATGAACAAAGCCCTTTTTTCCATAATTTTTTTAGATTTTTTTTAAAATAATAAGAATCCTAGTTTTGAGAACTAACCTCGCCACATCTGTTAGATTAGAAAGAAAGGAAACAAAAAAGGGGTAGGAGCTAGAATAGAGTGTATAAAAGAAATCATTTGCTTCCTCAACAGAATCCACATGTGATGATAACTATTAGAAGCAAGATAAGAAGCATTAAGAGGTGATGCCAAAGGGAAAAAGGGTCTGTTGGCTATGATTATCAAGTTCCCCATGGGAGAAAATATTTCTTCAAGTAATAACCATTGATCAGGAAGGGACAATAGAGACATCCATGGCCTGGATCTGAACAAAGCCATTAGGGTTGATTGCATGTACCTTCTAAAGGCCCATGAAGTGCAATTAAATCTTTCTATGAAACTTGTCAAAGCATAAATCATAGGCAAGAAAACGAGATACCCTTCTTTGAATTCTTTCTATTTGATAAAGCTGTCATGGTAGTAAACTTTGTGTGAGTGGGCATATGTAGCTTTCTTGCTCATTGTAAAGCCATCATACAAGTCTTGTCCAAACATTTTAAGTGTAGGAGACAACACTATAGGGATTTGGAATCTCATAAGCATTCTCTGATAGCCACCATTAAAGAGGGCAATTCCAACTTAACACGAAAGATAGCTTCTATACCATAAACCAACTGGAAAGGTTTTTGTCCTATTGTGGCCTTATGGGAGGTTTTGTACACCTAGAGGACTTCGATCATCCCAATCACAATGATGTGTAGCAATTATCGTGTGAGGATCCAATAGATCAAGATGACATTGGTGACTTCAACTTTGCCATTGACTCTAGGTAATAGGATGTGGACTTACGATGGTGAATCTTTTAGATCTATGTTAGATCTTCCATGATCTTATTTAAGATGTGAGTACCACGATCACTTACTAGCTCCAAGGGACTACCAAAGCATGTGATTATATTCTCGTATATAAATAGAGTCATGTTGTTGCCATAATCCTGCTTGAGAGCTTTGGCTTTACACCACTTCGTCACATAATCAATACATACCAAAATGTAGTTGTTCTAAATTTTTTTGGTTGGAGGATAAATCAGGCCCATGAAGTCGATGCCCCATGTCTCAAATGGCTTCAAGGGAAGGATAGGCTATAAGGTCATGGCACTAGTTTTTGTAGGCTTTCTTGCTCATTGACAAGCATCATAGTGCTTATAGTAATCATAGGTATCTTAGTGGAGGATTGGCCTCCAGTATCCTGCAAGTAGAGCTTTCTTGACTATTGCTTCTCCCATAATATATCAACAACATGCCTCATCCTGGCCACCAATATCCTGCAAGTAGAGCTTTCTTGATTGTTTCTTCTCCAAGTTTATTCCAATCTCATCTCGTGTAGCACATTTCCACAATAATTTGTCTTTATCTTTTTTTGCAGAGCACTTCCTAGCAAGATGTAGAGAATAGAAGCTTCTTGTTCTCTCTACTACAGATACTAGAGTGTATTGTTATGTGGCCAATAGGTTGGCAATATTTTCATACCATGATATCACAACCTCTAATACAAATAGAGCTACATCAGAAAGGTCTAGATCATTTTACTCCCCTTCATCAAAATCGAACTCCTAGAATAGAAGAAGCCATCTCATCATTTGTCCTTTCACATCAATATTGTTCGTTAGGAGGGTTAGAGCCTTATGATCCATGTAAACCTTAAAATGTATTGACAGAAGGTAATGTCAAAAATTCTCCAAGGTGAACACCGTCATTGAGCATTTGAGCTCAGTCATTATATAGTTTCTCTCTCTATCACTCATTTTTTGGCTTGCATAATAAGTTGAATGGTCCAGCTTTGAGGAGCCTTTCTAATAGACGAGCTAATAGAGAACTATGCCTAGCCCTTCAATTGATACGTGAGTGCGCATATGGAATTCCTATATCCTATTAGGAGATTCCAAGTTGGGTGTTTTGATCACACATTGTTTTAAGGTACAGAAAGCTTCCTCAAAGTCATTTATCCAAATGAACTCTGCGTCTTTTCTTAGGATCTTATGTAGGGGGGCTATCTTAGTTGCAAAGTGTGCAAGGACCTCCTATAGTAGTCCATGTGACCAAGAAATCCTCTTACGTGTTTAAGATTGGTTAGGTAAACTTAGGACTATAGCCTTTTCAATCTTGGTAGGATCTATTTCTATCCCTTATGTGGAGACAATGTGGACCAATAGAATGTTTGAAAGGACTCTTAAGATACATTTTTCAGGGTTGAGGAAGATCCCATACTCCCATTGATCAAAACATTTCTCCAAGTGTTCTCAATGCTTATAGAGTACACTGAAGACATAGAAATCATCTAAATATATCTCACTGAAATCATGCAAGTGATTTTGGAATGTGATTGTCATAAGTCGTTGAAAGGTAGGAGGTGTGTTACAAACCCCATGGTATCATAGTGCAGGCATAGATTGTTCCCCATTCTGTGGTGAAGGTTATTTTGGATTGGTCTTCTTTGCAATTTGCACGTGATTGTATCCATTAAAACCATCCATCAAGGAACAGAGTTCATGGCCTACCGCTATGTCTAACAGTTGGTCGGTTAAGGGGGTAGAAAAATTATATTTCTTTGTTTTGAAATTCAGTTTTCAAGAGTCTACAAAAATTTGCAACTTCCCATTATATTTTGGTACGACCACGATGGATAGAACCCATTGGCCACTAGGTAGATAAATTAATCTTTTAAGAGCTTTAGTAACTCTGTCTTGACTAAAGTAGAGTAAATCAGATTTACATATCTCTAACATTGCCTTATTAGCTTAGCATCACACTCTAGGTCAATGTCAATCCCCTTTAATTATTTGTAATATCAAGAAAAAACATCCAAAGTCAATAGCTCATCTTTTGAGAGGCTGCTACCCACTTTGAGATGTCTTTTCATGCCATCCGCATAAATAAAAGTCAACTACTTTCCCCTTCTATCTCTTTGATGAAGGTTCCATAGATTGCGTTTGGATACTCCTTCAAGGGAGTGGTGTCCTTGTCTAATCCTCCACTAAAATAAATTTTGACCTTCAGTGGAGACTTGTCTGACTCTTTGGGATGTTGAAATGGTATCAAGGTTGTTTTGGCTTTTTTTGAGAGGTATTCACTTCTTGACTTGAGAACTCATCTTTTGAGGATGCATCTAGGAATGTAAGATGACAAGGATCTTCTAAGGTTCTCTAATATTGTGGGGTTGGTGCTATTTTTCTCTTCCATTTTGTGTGCATCCTCTATATGCATTGTGGACGATTAGTGAGCCCAAAAGGAACCATGGTCATTTCATCCAAGAGTAAGGGATCTTCATTTGCTAAAGCCTTGATCATGTCCTCATGGACATTCTCGTCAAATGAAAGGGATTCTTGCTCTTCATTGATTTTTTTAATCTTATCTTTCACTTCAAGCTCTATATCTTCTTCTATAGAGGCTCTATAAGAGAAGAGCGTGCTCTCTGTTTCTACAACTGCTTCAATCTCTAACTTTGCTTTATAACCATGTAGCAGGGAGAACAATACATCCATGCCTTCAACTCACTATCAGGAGGTAATATGAGAAGTCATTCCTAGTTTTGGTAGAAGGTGTTCATCCATCAACAAAGACTTCATATCTTTCAAGAGTTGGCTTGTAGTGCCCATTCTTAGGGACTATGCTTCATGTTTCTTTGGAAAAAATTGTTTGAAAACATTTTCTCTAGCTAATGTTCCATTCTTTGCTTTATTGGGAGAGTTAGAGGAGACTTCTATGGAGGTAGATCCATGGCTTTTTTGCGAGCTATAGAGCTTTAGCACCACTTTGTTGGGTCCCCTACCTAGGGTTAGGGTTTCTTTAAACCAATCAGTCCTCCTTGCTCATGCTTCAAACAACCATAGTCTTTTGAGTAACAAAGGGTAGGATGTTCCATAAGAGTTGGTCCTAACTACCAACTATATCATTGATATCTTTTTTGTCAACTATGGTCTTTATGTAAGGAATGATACCTAAATATTTCATTCTACTCTAATCAACCAATTTGATGAGCCATTGAGTAGGTTGCATGCCTAGATCTTTCATTGTCACATCAGTCATGATGTGCACTGAAGAGCCTCTTTCTATCAATGCACTTGTAATGAAGCAATCTCCTATTGAGACATTAGTCTCTGGAGTGCTAGGATCTAGGATGGCATTGGCCACATCCACTTCTTTAATGAGTTATGGGACCTTATTATTCTTAGTAATAGTTGTGGTATTGGCAATCCTTAGACCACTTCTTCACATGAGAATGCTTTTGAATCTCTTTCTGAAAAATTGGTGAGAGCATCAACATTTTTTATGGTGGAAGGTATCCAAGTCCTTCACCAAATCATGCTCTTTTATGGGATCCACTAGCTCCTCCAATAGACTAGGGAGTGAGGCGATGTCCACTTTTATTTTTCCTCTTTTTTAAAGCAAGGAGTGCACCACCACTTTGTATATCACTAGAGATACATCTACCTCTTCTCTCTTCTACACCTTTGGTTCTATGTCCTTGATAGACTTTGTATTCCTTTGTGGCACTATATTGTTCTACATTTTGTTGTGTACTGTACTGCATTGTGGCTCTCTTGGAAGTTTAAATTTGACAACTTTTGTAGGCCAAACATTCTCTTTTGGAATTGTTAGCTCTCTTTTCTTAGTCCATGTAACTATAGCTACCTCCCATTCTACCAACTTAGGGGCAAGCTCCTAATTTTTCCTTTCATTGTGAGTGGCGTTAGCCTTAGGTTGGACTAGGACAGCCTTTAATAGTGTGGCCTTCTTTGTATCAACTATAGAGGGGCTTGTAATTTGTTGACCTTCTAGAGTTTTGGCCAATTTAGGGAGATGTGACCCTTCTCTCCACATCTGTAGCATTCCACTTCTAATCTCTGTTCACCACCAGATTGTCTTTCTTTGTAACTTTGGGTAGGGAGCCCCCTTAGACCAAAATTAAGACCAAACTCTATGGACTTTGGACTAATTGTCCAGATGCTAAAACCAGCCTCATACTGGCTCTAGGGCTCTAGTCAACAGGCCTGTTGAGCTCATCAAACTAGCCTCACAGCCTTGCGATCAAGAGCGTTTGGAGGCTATACATTACTCTAAATAAATAATATATTTATATTAATTGTGGTCCAACTTTTTCCCTTCCCAACTCCATCAAAGGGAATATCCAAATATATAGGTGATCAACATCTCAATCCACACACATAAAAAGCTCTTCCTAGCAGAATGTTGTGGCTCCTACCGCTCTTATACACCCAAGGATTGGCCCCAAGATGTGTCGTCCTACACATAAAACACAAACGTATAAACAAATTCCTCTCATAATATAAACATAATGATCCAAAAGATAGTATATATTCCTCACTTAATTGATTTTTTCCAAGATATCAAACTATCCTATAGCAAAGGAAAAGCTTACACTCTCAACATTGATCGTCACCTAAACATACAATTGCCAAGCATCTAGTAATTTATCTTTTGATACCATATTTAGAATGCATATACAAAGTGTATACCATTTTGTGCTCAAACAACTTAACTAAAAACTAGCCAATGCGCAGTATATGAACAATCTTTTAATGATTTCTTTCTAGTCGCATCGTGTTACATTGTTGCTAAAGAACATCATCAAGCTAAGTCATGCTACTGAACCTCTTAAAACTTACATAAAACATATCCTAAATGCTAAGATATGTAAATAAATCAATAACTTAATCAAATATCAATCCATTTTAGTCCCAGATCCCTATTATTTACATTTAGATTGATTGCACAAATGTAAGGAGAGTTTGTGAATTTTCCATATAAAAAAGCTCTAAATCACATACTTTAGCACATAAATAAAGGCAAATGAGACAAATCCTCATGCTTCACCTTCATCATACATTTAAAAATATTATTCTAAATTTTTAAATTTTCTATGCAGCACAAAAATCATTTTTTTCTAGTTTTCTCTCTTCTTTTGACTATTTTCCATGATTTTTCCATTTATTTCAACATAGATTATTTATTTTTTTGAGTTCTCTACTTTCTATAACTTAAAAGAAGTGTAATCCATCAACATATTCAATTTTTTGCTATACAAACACCATTTAAACCCCAAATCCAAAAACAACCCAATTGTTTTATTAAATCTTATGTTTCAGATTTTGAGATTTTCTTTTTTATATATGAGAATTTTATTTTTTGATATTGCACATATCAACAAACATTTTTCAATCACTCGCAATCATTTTCTCATCATATGCTATAACGATTCATTATTAAAACGAAATAATGATCACTTACTCAAAATTTTGCATATGTACGTCTCATAATTTAAGAAAATAGGGCCATTGATATAATTTTCCAACCTTGCAGATGCATCCAAAACATCGGATCTACATCCCACTACGATTTTGAACTATCGTCCCCACAATCAGTGAATCATCAAATCAACCCTCCCTCTCTTCCTCAAACAGCCGTGTGAATAAGGAACAAAAAGGAGAGAGAAATACTAATTTCAGATCTTATTGAATAGTACACCATTTTGTGCAAGAATCAAAGTGATGGAGAGTGAATAGTTAATGCATGTGATGCCTAAGAGTAGGAAGGAAATGATTGCAAGCCCGAAAAATCAAATTTTCAGGGGAAGAGGGCGCCAAAAATTTAGCCCCCCCCATGTCATTTGATTTCCTGATTAGTGCCTCTTTTTAATTATCATTAACCACTCAATTACTCAATCATCTAGTTCAAAGTTGGTATTTTCACACTTGGTTAAAGTGGTTCAAGTGCCTAGTTGAGGGAGAAAATGGCATTGAAATCTTGATTTGACTTGATGAGCATATTTATGGCGTTAAAATCTATCACCTTAGTCTCTTTCACATGCTTTCTAGCTTTCACACCCCATAGTCGCTTCATAATGCTAAACCTTATGACCATTAAATGGGGGTTCAAATGGACTCCTATTGATGAATGGACACTTGCGTTGGACTCCTAGCATCAAAATGCATCCAGGAAAACTCCAGCTCATTGATCCATAACCATTTTATTTTGCACCAAAATGCCTCTTTTACGGGTCTTGGGGTCTTTTGTACTAGAATTAGTTTGAACTCTTGTATGGATCTCATGATCTTTTTATACTAGAAGTTTGACTTTAAAATCTGTCTCATCATTAGCGACTATGGGATAGGGTGACTTAGTTCGTCGAATGTATGAACTAAAGTGCACAAATAGAAACCATAAAGAGCATAAAGTTGCTACAAAGAAAATACACAACAAAGCACAAACACAGCTCTCACTCTTATCTCTAACAAGATCAAAGAATGAAGTCCGTAAGGGATAGACCAAGGATAGTTTAATAGAGATTGAGAGCTAGTAGCGAAATAACAACTCCAACATAGAAGACTGGATAAGGAGAACTATTAAAGGAGTTATCCTAAGTGTTGGTCAGTTCTACCTACATGAGCTAGGATATTTGGGCTAAGAACTCCTACTAGGCTTGGACTCCTATGCCTAGTTTATAAAAATTCATATATTTTTCCTTTTGAACACATTCCTTTTCTTCAGTATTTTATACTCAGGCGTGTAAGAAATAGGAAAATGAGCATATTGTGACGTAAGGAGAACAGGGCATCGGCCTCAAGTCGTGTCTCGGTACCCAATAACCTACCAAGCTCTTGTAAGGTGATACTAAATCCTTTTTCTACTTTCACTCATTTTTATTTTTGCTCCAACCATTCTTATTTATTTTCTACTAAATGCAACCTCTAGGAAGGTAAGATATTTGCCCCTGGTCTGATCACTCATCCCCAAGAAGCTACTACGCCTTCGCAAGGTAATGATAATCTACTCTTGAAAATTTTCTTTCTTTATTTTCTTATGTGGGATTAGAACCCCTTTTTACATACCTCCGTATTTTATATAGGTTTTTCATATATATCCATTGTCTATTGTGTTTGTTTTATTTAGCAACCTTCTCTATCTGCCTCACAACTAATAGGGATTCCTAAAAATAATTGCCTAGCAAGCTAACAGAATAGGAGATTCACTAGGACTACTCTCAAAAAAAGGTCTTAGAGTGCTCAAAAATGTTTTTATAGGAGGCAGACAACTACTCAAACCTCCTTAGATATACTGAACCTAACCTCATGACTACATACCTTGAATGTTGATCCCCAACAAAAGAAAACACATAAAGCATAAAGGAAAAGAACTCATGAAGTAAGCATATCACCATGACTAGCATTAAGAAGCTTTTGCACAGTAAGAGGATCTCTTTAGGTGCTCCATCGAATCTATTGAGTATAACACTAAAAAAGAAACCATTAATTGCACCAATACTAATAAAACAAATGATCCTCTTGGATAAATGAAATTAACCATTTTATTATAAAATAAATGGCCCTCTTGACCTAATGAGATTAAACAACTCTCTACTAGAATAAAGGGACATCTTAGCCTAACAAAATTACCAATAAAGCACACCATTCATCATGCTACTACTGAAAGAAAAACCTTGGGCCCCACATAAACCAAACATAAGCACAGCACTAGACCAAGGGGATGGATTGTTTAGACCCTACACTAAATACATCAAATTATTAGCTAACACTCCTACATAAATGGCAAGCATATTCCTTCAAATATACCATTGAATAATCCGATGCATCCATGACAAAATAGAAAGATGGTCAATAATCGATACCTAGCTCATAACCTAAGCTAACCATCAGCAGCCAAAACAAGACATGTTAGCAAGAAATCCCCATAGTAGTCCTTGACTAATATTAGGAGGCAATTGTGAAAACCCATGAAGACCCCAGCTAAGAAATACATATTCAAAAAAGGTATAATTAGCGAAGAAATCTACAAAGAGATTCCTCTTTCGGGGAATTAGCTAGCAAGTCACTGCCTCAAAGATCTTAAGGGTGTCTAGGGTTACATGATGGTAGATTCTTGAAATGGGATCTCTCAAAATATAGGTCCCATTTAATTGATTGATCACTAACTACTACGAGTTTCCTTTTACTAATAAGCTACAAATATCACTATGTCTAGCTAGGTTTAACCCCATAAGCAAGGCCTTATATTCCACCATGTTATTCGTAAAAGTAGTGCCTAATTACTCTCCCATTTTCAAAATGAGTAAATGATTTTTTCCATCCAATAATCTTGATACCCTTTGCAAATTTAGGTTGGATCTTGAAGGACCACCAAAGGCACCAAGTCCAACATCAATCCCTATACATAATAGGGCTTCAACCTTTCAACTTGCTTGGGGAGATATCACCAAAAGTTTTATTAGCCATACATTGCCAAGATCCTGGCACATTACATAGACCAAAAGCTATCACATGATACGCAAAGGTCCAAATATAGTGATAAATGTTATTTTCAACTTGTCTTCCTTTGCAATAGCCATTTCGTTATGACCGACAAAGCAGTCCATAAATGAATAGATATCTTTGCCCATTAAGTAATCTAGAATATGATCAATGAATGGTAGTAGATAGCAATCTTTGACCATTTTTTTATTGAGCTCCCTAAAATCTACGCAAAGTTGGATTTGATTATTCTTCTTTTTCTTGATAATTACTAGTGACAAACACCACTTTGTGTGTTGTATAGGGAATGTCACCTAGTCTTACATAATTTTTGTAGTTCCTCAAATAGTCTATCCCTTCGCTCAAAAGGCATACACCTCACGAACATGCAACTACCTTCCTTCAAGGGAATAGTATACATAGCCACACTAGGAGGAATGCTATTAAACTCAGCATAGCTCTAGGAAAAAATATCCCAAAATTCTTGGATCAAGGACATGTAGTCCTTCCTCTCGTCTAGATATTTATAGATCCTAATTTAATTGGCCATGGCTCGTCCGACATACTGAAAGCCAACCCAATCACATCTACATCTCTGATTCTATCTTGAGCTTTTATCAGCTCATTTCAAGTCACCAGGTAGACATCTTCTATAGTGGACCGCTCTTTGGATTGATCACTCAACAAAGTCTCACTACTAGAAGGATCCTCTAATGCATCTAATTTTGTCTAAGATAAAGGTACTCTCTCACTTCGAGTAGATTAAGATATGCATCCACTATTACTCGTCTGGTACCTTTATCAAAAATTCGTCGACCAGTAGGTATATCAACTTGATAGTCGGATTGCAAGATCCATGGCCTTCCTAATAATACTTGATAGCTTGGTCACCTTACAAATCTAATAACCCTAAAGTCCAAAATGCATTCCACATTAACAACAGTTAGTAACGAAACATTCTAGTTATCTTAAATTCTCATCAACCATCTGAAGAATTGTGGAGGCATCCTTTTGGATTTCAAGTCCCAACATTTTCATCAATCTTTATGTGTACTTTTCTTTGGCGTTTTTCTTATATTTCCATTTGCACATCCTCATTTGTCATCATAATTGTGTTTTGACTTGATAGTTATGTATAACATATTCCGTTTTTCTTTTTCTGATTCTTTGTTTTGGTGGATGGATTTTCTATTATTAATTTTTGACCATGGTTTTGTATGTGTTTTTAAATCTTTTCTTATGTGAATACTCCATTTTGCCAAGCTCATTGCTTGATTTTTCTATCCTATTTTCCATATTTTGTTCTGGTTGTGTACTATCATATCCGGCGTCGTATCATAGCCACTTCACCTATGCCCTTGCACAATGTTCTTCTCATGTCACTGCAATTCTTTTTACTCCTCCCGCACCTAGTGCGGAATGGAAAGGATTGTGTTTCCTTGGTAATGATTTAAAGAAAAACACAGAAAAAACAACATAATAAAACTTGACTCGCCCCTTTTACAGTTTTGACCTTCAAATTTTATTTTTTTAAAAACAAAGATAACACACTTCTTCACCCCATGTAACCATGTCCCTCCTATCTGTCTTCTCTTCTCTTCTTTTCTCTTTCTTCTTTCTTTTTTCTCTCTCTCTCTCTCTCACATCCCCCTCTCTCGCTCCCTAACTCTCTTCTCACTCCTCCCCATTTTCCTTTCCTCTCTCCTCTCCCACTCTCTATATTCTCCCCCTTATCCTCTCCCTCTCTCCCCCTCCTCCTTTCTCTTCTTTCTTAATAAAGTTGTGCCTCCCAAATTTGGAATAGGCAACAACTAATACTACACCTTGTTGCAACTGTGAATATATAGAGACCTCACCCCTTTTTAGACCTTTTAAAACTAGCACTTTGGATAATTCCATTTTAACATCTTCAAATGCCACTTTGCATACTTTTGTTCATTCAAAAACATGGCTGTGAGATAAAAAATCCATCAAGGGTAGCGAATGTTCAGCTAATGCATTAATGAGTCGACAATAGTGCCCCACAGATGAAACAAAACTGTGAACTTCCCTAGGGCAAGTGAATGGGCTTAGAGACACAATAATAACCAGTCACCTTTTCACGGCCAGTGGCAATACTAGTGGCACTCACAACATGACCCACCAATAATAAATCATAAGGCACCGCAAATATACGCTTTTGAGGATTCGACGCTATCCAATACTCACAACATCACTCAAAGAATATGCATAGAATAATCAATTGTCTATGATGGGCCATGTTAGCTACCTCCAAATCATCTACTATGAAAACCTTAAACTCTTCAAGCGATATATTGGCAAAACCTCTGATCAACTATTCTTTACCAAGATCCAATAGCATTACATAGGCCAAAATCCATCACATGGTGTGCAAAAGTACCAAAAATTGTAATGAATGTTGTCTTTAACTTATCCTCTTCAGTCATGGTCATTTTAGTATAACCTGTGAAATAGTCGATGAAAAAGCATACCTTTCACACTTCCAACTGATCTAAAATCTTATCAATAAAGGGCAGACGCTAACAATCCTTCACCATTTTCTTGCTCCATTCCTTAAAATTGACACACATGTGGATTTTATTGTTCTTTTTCTTTATTATGACCACCGATGAGCACCATTCTATTCAGCAAGAAAGATTAGACGAGCCTTCCTTAAGCGCAAAAATTTCTCAAAAAGAGGCTCTCTCAACTCAAAAGGCATATGTCTAACCTTCTCTGTCATTGGCTTACTACCTTCTTTCAATGGGATCATATGCATAGCAACAGAGGGAGAAATCCCCTTCAATTCATCATAACTCTATGCAAATATATCCTTGAACTTCTATAGGAGTGCCACATAATTTGGACACTCATTAGCAAATAACATAGTACTAAAAGTTTAATGGGGCGAGGATCATTGGGAGTCTCAAGATCCAACTTTATCACATCAGCATCACGAATCCTACCCTTTTCCTGTATTGGCTCATTTACACACATCCTTGATAAACCTCCTCATAGTGGAACCCTCCTCAGAATCATTGGAACTTAAGGTTCGAATAGTTGAGGTTCCCTCAAGTGCCTCCCATTTTGTAGTGGGAGGTAATGCCCTTTCATCCAATGGCCACTCAAGGTATACACCCAAAATTATTCTCTTTAACCCACTCCCAAGAATCACTCAACTAGCTAGGATATCCACCAAACAATATGAATGTAATATCCACAGATGTCCAAGCAACAAGTGATAGCTTGACTTTCCAGCAAATCGAATAACAAGGAAGTCAATAACACACTCAAAATAAGCAACTATCACATGTATTTGTGCTACCATTCCTTCCAATTACCTTAGTGAGAGCTACATTTTGGGATCTGCTTTTGAAGCATAGAACGGGACCAAGAGATATAAAAGACCAAAATTTCATGAAAAATGAAATGGTTGTGGAACGATGAGCTGGAGTTTTCCTAAATAGTTTTTGATACCATGAATACAAGAAAATTCTCTGTTTGTTGATCGGAGTTTGTTTTACTCCCCATTTAATCCTCGCAAGGTTTCGTGTTATAAAGCAACTATGTGATCTCAGAGCCACAAAGTGTATGAGGGAGGGTAAGTTGATATATTTTGACACTGTCATCAGGAAAAAAATGAACTCACAAATGGGCCTTTTAGCCCCCCTCTCTCCTCCTTAAAACAAGGAAAAGATGAGAGAAGAATAGTAAAATAATCCTCTCCTCTTTCCACTTATGCAATCTCGTTTTTCCTTTTTTATATTATCTACAAAGATATACTCAAATTTCTTCTCTCTTCTCATTGAAGAAGTATTTTTCAACCAAATTTTATATTAAAAAGGAGTTAGTTACAAGTGTGTGGTGTTTCATTTTCAATGCAATTTGATTAGTAGATACAAGGTAATTGATTTTTTCATCGAGAACAAGGAAAATGAAAATTTGAAAGTTTCTTTTAAGATATTTTTGGGATTTTTTATATTCTAGCTTTTGACTTGAAAAAAACCAACTAGTCAAATTTTTTGTTTTTTAAAAATATCTTTGGAGGTAAAATATAAATTTCTAAAATACAGAAAGTCTTGGACACCCCTACTCTCTAAGCTATTTTTCCCCATATATGTACTCTCTCATGGCTCTATTGTGACCTTTTCTCTGTGTTTATGAAACCTTCATTAATAGAGTGAATTACTCATATCCTCCATTCCCTTGGCACGTTTGCGTGCCTCTCTATGCATCTCCACTCTACCTCCTGTGATAACCAAGTAGGCACCCCATTTCTATAAATAGTAAAATGAATATAAGAAAGAAGGAGCTACATATTGAGGTAGAGATTGAATAGGTTCCATTATTCAAAAGAACCCAATGTACTAGTGTCAACCCTCAAGTTCTGTAGAGTTACAGGCAAATGGAATTGAAACATCTGGACTTGTGGGTTGATGGGGGAATCTACCCAATTGACCCCTTAAACAATAGACCTCCAACTTTCTCTGGAATCACAAATTTAATGAAGTATCTATGTGCGAGGGTGAAAATGGGTTCTTCAATTACACTATGCAACTCAATAATTAGGTATTCAAAGTATCCAAAACTTGCCAAGAAACCATAAAAAATTGTCATGATGTGATCATTGCACATCAACTTCATATACAATAGATCATAGGACAAGTGGTACAGCTAAATGGCACTATAATTCAACAAAACAATCAAATTATTTTAATGCAAAACAATATCCATGACACTGGTATCTCATATGAGGAGGCAAAGGCAAAATTGGACGACCTGGGAAAGATCAACAGCAACACAGGAGCGCAAACGAAAGAAGAAGCCAATAAATGAGTTAATTGTGAATAACGGCTAGTGGAAGCGATATATCAAAGCATGCAAGGTAACTCAGAATGAGAACCTAGGTGAGGGTGAGGTTGGATTATGTATTAGTATATTGCTGAAGGCAAGTACATTGGAAAACGCTTTGAGAAATCCTAAGTTTAAGGCTGTGAAGGAAAAGGTGATAGAGTGCACATTAAAAGATGTGTCAAATCAGTTCTCAGCTGTAGATGCACGATCCATTTGTGACAGGGCTAGTATTAGCATAGCGGCTTACTCAAAGATATTCAAAGGTCTGAAGGCTAGATTTAGTCATGTGCTGAAGAGAAATAGAATTTGCCTCTTCCTCAATCTTTAAAGTTAATAGAGGCCCGATGGCAACTTAATACAAAAGACTTGGAGCTGATAGAAGATCCCATGCATGTTCAATGAGTGGAAACACTAAAGGTTGGAACCAAAAATACATATGAGGTGAAGTTCACTGAACTTAATAATTAGTATTTAGATTTGTACAAGGTGCAGTCGGCAATGGTAATGTACTACGATATGTTGGCTGAGAAATGTAATAGTAAATTGTAGTTTGTTATAAAATTGGATGAAAGTGAGGTCGTGAAAGGAGTAAAGCTTGAAAGAGTTAGTGTAACTTTGATGAATACAACTTTACAATTCGACAAGAGCAACCTAGGGAACTTTAGTATTCAATCTAAGTGCCACGTGTGGTGGCTCGCTGCATTTAAAGTTCCTAAGGAAACATTTGAGGTACTATAGCTGTTCTTTAGGCACACAAGCATTCCAAACATCATCAATCATCTCAAGAACATGGTGAGATGCTCTCAGTTGAAGGGTATAGTCAATACTTGGTTGAATGGGAGAGCTAAGATAGTAAGATGAACAATGTGTTCAGTGTGAGTGCAATTCATAGTTTAAGAGAGAAAGAGAGAGTGTGCATCTATTTGAATGAATCTTAAATTTTAGGATTATATAAAAGAGGGTTTCACTTTCTATCTTATTCATTGAGTTCTCACATCTCTTGTGCAGGAAAGATGGCTCGGCCTAAGATAGTTGCAAATAAGCTTCCACTCAGAGTAGTCTCATATCGTGTTTAGCCCCTTGGAGCATCTCCTAGCTCAGATGCACCCCCTTCTCAACCTAACCTAGCTTCCTCAAGCTGCCCTCACAAGGGTCCTCCTGAGCATCCCCACATAAAACGCAAGTGGAAGCCTGGTACAGTGGCCCTGAGAGAAATCAAGAGGTATCAACACTCTTTTGATCTCATTATTTTGAAGGCAAACTTATTGAGACTTGTTCGTGAGATTGTGCAAGTCCTCTACTACACAGAAAGGAAGAGGTGGTTTTTGGCACAAGGTCAAGATAGACCTAATCACTTCACAAAAGAATGTCTTCATGCTCTATAGTGTGTTGCAGAGGCCTTTTTAGTTGACTTGATGACTGATACTCAGTGTTGTGCAATACATGCGAAGTGCATCATTGTAACTCCCAAGGACTTTCAACTTATAAGAAATCTTTAAGCACTGAAGGATGCATTCATTCAAATGGAATGAACACAATTTTTAATGTTATCTTTTCTAGCATAGTATTATCCTCATGCATTGGATATATGACTATGTCCTACTGCAAAACTATCATACATGCCCTTAAAATATGAATTAAAACTTTACTCTTCACTACAAGATATAGGCCTTATATCGACGTTAAAAGCGACGAAAATGTAAATAAAGAAATTTACCCCCATCGTCGCAATAAGTGTCATTATTAGCGATGCCATAGAATAGTTGGTATTAGCATCATTATCGGTGTCGCTATTTGCGTCGGTATCAGCGTCGCAAATGCAACACTGATATCGACGCAAATAATGATGTTGATAATGATACTAATAACGACTCCAATAACGACGCATGCAGGTAAATTTGGGACACTAATAGCGACGGTAACATGGAAAAAAAATTGTGGCATGGCAACAAGCTGCCCTGCCACATATAGCACTATGTGATCTATTTGGGCCATACAAAATAGTTTCTGCACTGTGTACAATGCTCTGTAAATAAAGACAAAGTGTACTTCAATCATAACATTGATACATGAAATAAATACATGATTTCTTGATGAAAGTGAATGGTACAATCATGGCAAAATATCACTACTACATAGAAAATGTCTACATAGATCAGGCGACCAAAAAATAAGGGTATGTGAGCTCCAGGGATCCAAGGGCGAGCTATACATCCTCGCCATCCGAAAGCTCGTCCCGCCGCAAAGGAGCATCGAACCGACTCTGCAAAAAAAGAAACAACTACACATTAGTCCACCATACAATAATGCATTCTAATTAACTACGGACAAGAAAGATGAGTGACTTATAGGGCCGCCGTGTCTATACAATCGATCGATCAATGCAGTGAGACCGTGCCTCTCTGCATATCGAGTCTCAAGGCCGGTCAGATCATGATTTGTAATAAAGTGCTGCAAAGAAAATAAAATACTAACTCTTAGAAAAATGATTGTCAGTACAAAGGATATTGCAAAAACATAAGCAAGAAAAAAAAAAGAAAAACTTACAAAGTCCTCCAGATATGTCCTATGGCCGCCACTACCAAGATGATGGACCACTCCGGCCTCTCGTCATACCCTTGCTGCCTTGCGCTGTTGACTCCAATGTCCTGGAGAATCTGTAGCCTCCCCCCTTAGTCGGTGCCAGTCGTCTGCGTCTAGCCACTTGGGCTTTATAGGTCCACTCTTGAGTGCCTTATTGCGTGCCTCCGATCGTCTGTGTGATATATATGCACTCCATCATCCAAACCATAGAAAACCTATCTGCTATGGCTAGAATCGAAAACTCCTCATGCAAGGATGCTACTATTTAGTCCTTGCTCCCCTCCGATATGTTTTTCCAATGATCTAAGACGTTGTGCCAAAAAACTTGTTGGCGCAACTCTCTCATGCGAGCCATCACCCTCATCCCCTCATCATTCATAATGATGGCTCTTGACCTATCATCGACAAGATAGGCATACCCCTCTAGGGTATGCCTAAGATGGGTCCTCTCCCACTTGCGATCATGGTCCTAGAATATCCAGGAGACTCCTGTACATCTGGTGTACCGACCAAGATAGTATATATTGGTGTAGCACCCATAGGGGTGCCATCTATGGATGACTGAGAAAAAGCTGGAGTAACTAGGGTAGAAATCCCCACAGGTGTGATAAGTCCTGGAAGTGACGCAACTCCAGCAGAACAATGAGACAGAGACACCATGTCCGTGCCTCCATAGCAACCACCTGAGCCATGCTCTCTAGAATCGCTACCACAAGAGAGAGGAGTAGCATCTGTATCCCGTGCTGAACGCAGGCTCACTGCCGCCGTATCTCTGCAGTATCCCCCTGACCCTGAAGCACTCCCTCCCTCTAACCCAAGTTTGGAGCATCGACCTCGTTTGCTCAAAACTGGAGCATCTGATCGCGCCGAAGTAGATCTAATAGAGTAGCTTGACGATGTCCGAGACAGCTCCATATCTGCCATGTCTCTGAATCTCGCCATCTGATCTAGAGATATGCGCATGAAGATATGCTGCAACTCCTCATCGCTCATCCCTCGACTCATCCTAATAATCTAAGTATCCGCAAAGGTCACCTGCACAGATAAAAAATGATGCTAGCATAATCAATTTAAATCATACAAAGCACGGTAATATAAATCCTAAAAAAATGATCTCACTTAAAATGTATATCTTATATACTCTTATAAGAAATTAGTCAACGAATTGAGTAAGTGTATGCTCCAAGTATGAAGTATCCTGTGGTCCCATGTCAATCTCCTGACACAACTGCGCATACACTGGAAGGTCGATAGACATGTCACCACAAAAGGACGAGTCCACCTTGTTCTCAAAGAATCCTTAGACTCTTATATTTCCATCACTGTTACCCGATGCTGGCTCCTCTACATGCTCCAAGCTTTCGGTGGCCTCCCACCCTTGCAATATCGACCCCTCTATTTGCATATTGTCATCATCTATGCTCGAAACATTGTTTTGATCATATACTTTTGCACTTCGGGGAGCTAAAGGTATAACATACTACCATTGAGGTTGTTGGGGGTTTGGATAGAAGATTATCTATTCACAAACATGTATAAGAGAGATTAAACTATTGTGACATGTATCATGTCGTAATACAATTGATAAACAAATGAGTTTATGCACATGTTCACAATGGGCCGGCAACACAAAGGTGTCGCGCAAATTCGTCTATTTTTTTTCGGAATCTATTTCAAGAAATCCAGATGGACCTCGTCGAACTGTTGCTCTAGCTCCTTCAAGTACCACTTTGAACCATTGCACATGGAATAGTATCATGGAGAAGCTACGGTAATCCACCATAACAATACTTTGCAAGTTCCCAAAATACTCCATCTCATCTATAACTGTCTTTGGATCCGTTGCTCGTCGTCGGCTCTCTTGCTCGAACCTTGCCATGATACCATAGTCTGTTGTGGAGCGCATTTTGTCAATACGCTCCACATGAAAATGCCATCCGCGCGATCATGTTGCACTATATATTTTGTACTGTACATTGAAACACTCAAATAGTTGTCGCATATAAAATATAGATATGAAAAATCCTAAACATGTCATCACCTTTGGACTACATCCCCTCGAGAATTCCCACTCCTCGATTGAGACCTCCGCCCCTTCGGGAGACGTTGTGATCAAAGCTACATGCAACCATCGCGTTGACATGAACCGCGGCATCTCCTCCATGCCCTCAGGATATTGAATTGGTCGATGGCACATACTACGTCAAAATTTAGATCGCGCTTCCTCTCGATCTTACCTAGCTTGCTGGTACTTGGCGAGCCACATCTCCATAGAGGCATGGTGCAATATACAAAAGCGATTCACCTTCTCCTCCATAACAGCATCCATTCTTTTTTCTGCTCCACTTCCAACCACCACATCTTTGGTCAGTCTATTATCGTCCTTTAACGACCATATCATATTGTTGTCTGGATCCACTGTTGGTAGCCATTGTGAAATATGCAATATCGTCCAGACACCAACCAACCTTCAGCCATGCTACCTCTAGCCGAGCTCGTTGTCGCACAAAGCCTTTCAGGGTTTTCATGAAGCACTCCAAGAAGAACATCCATCGCGTATGGATAGGTCCAGCAATCTCCACTTCATCTACAAGATGCACAAGAAGGTGGATTTGTATCGTGAGCATGCTGGTAGGCAGGTATTTCTCAAAGAGAGAGACTGTCTCCACTGCTCCCCACCTTGCGGATTCAATAGAGGACGTCTTAATCTCCTTTTGTGAGATCCATTGCACTAAAGTCGACAACCTGTAAATGGCCCCGCGTATTTGTGGAGTAAGGCATCATGCGATCGCGATCAGTAGTACAAACTGCCACAAATGAGAAAGCATTATGAACAATGACTACACTCCAAATAGCAAAATGCACATGCCAATTACAATCTATTCGTAGTACAAACTTGACATATCTTATGCCAATCATGGGATTTTAGCCCTGATAATTGGTCGTCTTTAGAAAACGCAGACTTGAGAGAACTCATCATACCCGTCGGAGTGCGGATAGACTTGACTACTTGCTTCACAATGCACTCTTCTTTAGTGGACAAAAGCTAGGGAGCATGAGATAACTGCACGCGACCATCAGCACTCAACTGCAGCCAAAGCCCCTCCATCTTGCCTACCTCCTTCAAATCCATTCGTGCCCCTATAGTGTCTCTCTTTCTTGTGACGTGGTCCCATAGCAAGCTGCCCACATTCTTGAAAATATGCATGGGATCCAACAAGTGGTTGATCTGTAAGTGGGTCCAATATGGAAACTTGTAGAAAACTGGGAACCGTCACATTCCATTTGGATGTGACTTCTTACAGTGTATGGCCTATAGTCCTTGTCAACTACAATATCCCTCCATAGCTTTCTAAGAAGAAAGGACATCTCATCCTTAGCTTACTCGTCCCCGGCTGCTACAAAGTCAAAAATATGGATGTGTATCTTCGTCCATTAGTCGATGAGCTTAAGATTTTGTGGGAGGAGGGGGTCACCATGTAAGATATGAGCAAGCGCGATGGTCGGCCATCTACCAATATTCGAGCCATTCTCATGTGGACGATGCATGACTTTCCAGGATTCACAGAGTGCTCAGGTAAATAGGCTTCCGTTCTCGCTGGTAATATCTATCATAGCTCGTTCAAGTTTGTATTCACTGGATAGAGGTGTTGGAACAGGTCTGGTTATCTCAGGTTATCATGCATATCCATTGTGCGGGCCATAGTTAGACTCTCAAAGGTCACGAACCATGAAGAAGATGGTATATCAAGGACACACCGCTTTTTTGCCAGAGGGTCATGGACTTAGGGAAGGTTTTCTTGGACGACCTTCAACACGTATGAATGCCACAAGCTGGTACGAGCTGAAAATGGTCCATGCGGACCCCAGCAACGTTTGACTGATGGGCAGAAGGGACGAAAAGACTGATTTTGCATGAAGACAAAGGGGAGTATTACGTGGAATTGGAGAAATAGGGAGAAACAGAGTTTTGGGAGGACAGGAGAGCCGCACTTTGGGGAAGAATGTTCTAAATCCAGGGGGGAATGAAACGAGGACGAAGGAGCAGACTGACGAGCAGGCTAAGGGACGATGCTTCTTGGGATTCGCTCCTAATCAATCCTGCTTCTGCCCATTTCACCCTTTGCTCTTCCTCCTTCTCTGTTCCCGTGATGATAATTGGTTGAAGCAGTCGCGATTTCTATTCAATTTGTCACATAACGATTTCAATTTCACGGAGATTCTTCCACCGACCTGCTTTGGACCTTATTGCAGGCTTTCTGGAGTTCAGGACAGAAAAAAGAGGAGGCGATCAGTGAGCAGAGGTACAAGAGAGTAGCAAACTTCAGCTCCTCACAACAGCACAGAAACGGTGTGCCCTCTTTGGATTCAGGAAACCCCGAGAGTTTATTCAATGTTGCTAGTGCAGGTGGTGATAGTGCAGCCTCAGGCCCTTCAGCAATCACCGCAGGTGTGACATCTGCAAAGAAGGTTGTTGTCCAGGCAGGGATCTCTTTGTTCCATGACAAAGGAGGGGACATGATCTTTTTGCTCCTATCATCGGGCTGCCTTCTAGGGATTATAATATGACTCCAGACCGACATTTGGGAACATCACAAATTGATTCCTTGGAGCCTGATTTGATTATTACTTTGGGAAACTCTCTCTCTCTCTTCTGGATTCTGCCTATCGTCCATGCTCCGGGATTACTCCAAAGTAAGGCCTGGCAGAGAGCTTAATACGACTGCCTTGGCATCCGACTGCACCCCCTTTGATGTCGAGATCGCAGTCCCCTTCAAGGCCCACAAGATTGACCCGCCTTCACAGATCGTGGACACCTCCGCTAAAGAGTTAATCGGATTCTTCACTAACATGGTGTGCATGCACCGCATGGAGATTGCCGCAGACCAGCTGTACAAATCAAAAATGATCAGAGGATTTTGCCACCTGTATGACGGCCAGGAGGCTACCTGTATTGGCATGGAGGCTGATGCCACCAGACACAAAAAGCGAGTCTGAATCTATATCCGTAAGAGTTTTAGAACCAAGGCGGTTCGAAGAAGTTTAAATTCTAGGCTGAAACCAGGCTCTGGGAGCGACGAAAGAGGGACCCAAAAATCTTTATCACAGAGGCATATATCAGCCTCCCAATCCTTGGACCATGGGTATCCTGCTTCTGAAGGTCACACTCGGCTGCTCACTGAAGGTGCAGAATTGCAGCATCAATAGTCACTGCAGCTTCAACAAAGCAAGAATCAACTGTCAGGTTTTAGTGACGAAAAGGTGAAGAATAATTCTATGCCAGCAGGTTTCGCCTTCTCAAAACCTTCTAGTGCAGCATCCAGCCTGACATCGCAGCGTTCTAAATCCACCAATCAGCTGTTTGACTTAGGAAAAACTTACCCTTGGTTTGCTCAATATATGGTGATGAAAAGAGCGAGTATTGAGCCTAATTTTCATGACACATACCTCAAATTTTTGGATAAGATAAACTCCAAGGTTTTACATAAGGAGGTGGTAACCATGTATGAAAACTGCAAGGTTCTTTAAAGGTTACAGAAACAGCCCATCATAACAATATAATATCACCTATTCATCCTATTCAGCTTGGAGTAACCCTGAAAACTTGATGATTGAGCTCACTATAAAGAGAGTCATATACCATCAGTGGATTACAAGAATGTTATTGGTACACTTTACCTGTATGACATGCTGAAGCTAAAACAGAATTTATTGATTGAAATCTGGAATTATTGTATGGTTAATATATGACTCAGAGTTGAATGCTAGAACCATCTCTGACATTGGATTATTTATTTGTTTGATCTTCCATCTTGATATATATCAAGGTCTTCTGAAGACGCGACTTTGCTTTCGCAAACCCTTCGACATCTTTGGTGAACCCGACGTGAAAGCGTCGCAGAAATTTCAGGATGGGAGACACTTCAGCCTCTATTTCAGCTTCCTCTATAACTCCAGCTGCCTCTACTTCAGCTCCATCAATGACTGCTGCGTCAAGTACTTCAACGGAGGATCTAAAACAGATTTTGCAGAATATGTCCATATATATGCAGCTCCAAAATCAGCAAACACAAATATATATGCAGCATCAAAAACAATTGCATCAACAGCAGTTGTCTCAGCAAAGGCAACTCTATTCGGAGCAGAAGAATGCAAACAACGCGACTAAGGCTATTGAAGCAGTTGAGAGTGAGAAGAAGCTATTTGACGGGCGTAATGTTTCAGCATATTTGAAGACATATGAGATCAAGATGGGGTTTTTTGGAGTTCCTGCTGGACTTATGAGTAAGTACTTCCTTCGTCTTGTCACACCTGCTTTGAGGACAAAGGTGACTGATTTATTTATTCAAAATACACATTGGCAAGATTTTAAGAAGGCTTTAAAAGAAGAATACTTCCTTGAGGACTTTGGTATGGCTACTCGGCGGTCATTCCGAGAGTGGGTCTACATGCCAAACAAGGGTCTTGCTGCTTCGGAGTTGATTCGAGAATTCGAAGAGAAGTATAGTCAGCTTGATGCTATTGAACAAAGAGCATTGGATGTTGAAAAAGTTGAGCTTTTCTTGCAAGCTGCAGATCCTACTCTTCAAGAAGAATTGGGTGAGCTTCTTGAAGATCGCACAAAGCCTATGGGTCTTAAAACTGATTGGCAGGATGCAGTCTCGACTTTGACCAAGAGGAGGATATGGAAGACTCGCCTACAAAATGGTTCCATGACACCTACACCATCATCTGCTCCTATGCCTACTTCTATCCCTGTTATTTCTTCTCCTCCTCAGCCAGTTTCTTGGCCTATGCCAGTGCCTACTGTTTCTACTCCACCTATTCCTCCTATTCCTCGACCGATGCCTACACCTTCTGCTCCAAAACCATCCGCTCCATCGGTGCCTACTTCTCTTGATGACATAATCAAAGGTATCACAGATTTGACACTTGAGTCAGTCAAAGCGGAGTTGGTGGGTAAGTTGAAGGAGCAGTTTGCTTCAACTGCGCCTGCTACTTCTTCTAGTGCTCCTACTGCACCTAGGAGTGCTCCTAGTGCTCCTAGGAGAGATCGGAGATGTATTTGGTGTGATAGTACGGAGCATTAGCATTGCAGGGATTGTGACTCTTTCCAGGATGCAAGGAGGCAGAATTTGGTATATTGGGGGCAAGATGGTAAGATTTGGTTGACTGAGACAGGAGCTCCACTTGCTACCAACTTTGGTAAAGGTGGAATGAAGAAGTTAGTGGAGGACATGGCTGCGCGTACTTCTTATGTGTCAGCTAGAGGTGATGCTTCTGCATATGGAGTACAGATTGAGAAGGGATCGGAGACTCAGTCCGCACTATGGACTTATGCTATGGAGACTGCAAACAAGGGGAAAATTCAGCAAACTGTTTTGACTAGCGCAGGCTGTAGCATCAGATCAGAGACAGGTTGGGACTCGCCTGTTGACAGGTATTCTATTTATGCTTATTTGGCTAAATCTCATGGTGCAGATGTACTTGTTGAGGAGAAGCGTAAGAGGGATGAAGAAAATCCAAGTGCAGCTAAGAAGACTAGAGGGGGTGAGTTTGTTACTCCACCTACTGCAGGACCGTCTTCAAGATCAGGGCCAGATCGACAGATGGAGGATGCTCAAAAGAGGGAAAAGAGGCAAGAGCCTAGAGAGAGAAAGCAGCCAGGATTCAGATTGATGTCCGATATTGAGACATCTACAGACATGAAGAAAATCTTTAATGATAAGATACTTGGCAGTGAGGTGACTTTCACTATTTCTGAGATTTTGGGCATCTCAAAAAGAGAGTTTCAGGATCAGTTTCAGGAGGTCCTGAAGAGGAAAAGACATGCATTGTCTACCACTGATACACAGGGAGTTTTGATTGGAGAGTTGGATGATGATGATGATGAGGTTATGGTTGATAATGCTTCTGTTTTGCCGCAGGTAGAGAAGAGGGTTCAGCCTATGCATTATGCTGAAATTGATGAGCCTGTTTTGATACCGCGTAGTCACTTTTCGCGGAGCCATTGGGCTAGGGCAACTACAGAGACGATGGTAAAGGTTGGAGAAAAACAGGTGCCTTATGTTGCATTGGTTGATCATGGTTCAGAGATTAATCTCATAGTACGTGGGGTTTATGAGAGTAACAGATGGCCTATGGATGTAGAGCATGGGTGGCGTATGAGAGCCGCCAATAACACTGCAGGTGATTTATATGCTGCTTGCCCTAGTGTCAGGGTTTCTATTGGTGATGTAGAGGAGGATTTTCATTTCTTTGTGCAGGATTCATGCTCGTATCCCATAATTCTTGGACAGCCATTCATTACAGAGATGCGCATGGAAACAAAGGTCATAGATGATGGGTCTGCTTATGCACGGATTCGCAGTAAAGATGGTATGAGAGCAGTTCAATTTATGACTGTATGTGTGAATCATGTTAGAAACAGGGATACTCTCAGAGATGCACCCTTACCCACTGTGAGGGATTCGGGTTTTCATTAGGTACCGCCGTTTCGCGAGACGACGGTGGTACAGAGGAGAGGAGATTGGAGTTCTCGCCTCCTGGCAGCAGTGTTTTCTCCTCCGGTTATGTTGGGATTTCAGCAAACAGTTCGATGAGCTATCAGAAGACTTCTAGATTGTCTAGAGCTGCCAGGCAGTATATATGCAGGAAGGAGAAAATGTTGAAAAATGCAGGAATTTTGGAGGATGATGAGCACATAGATGGTATGTATGACAGTGTGATTTGTGCAGATACGATGTCAGAGATGGGAGATATGCTGAAAACTGATATGCTGAATTGTCATGGTAATGTATTAGTGCAATCCCTGGACATGCTTCATGAAATTGCAGATTTTGTGTCACAAATTGAGTCAGAGGCTGAGGAAACTCAGCAAAGAGTGTTGAGTGCTGAAGAAATTCAGCAAACAGAGTTTCCAGCTGGTTATGATCAGCTTTCAGAGAGACACAGGGCTGAAAATTTTCAGCCAACAGAGTTTACTGCTGAAATATTTCAGCATTCAGAGTTTGGGGCTGTTTCTATGCAGTCCATAGAGCAGAGGGCTGAGAATATTCAGCCATTGGAGTGCAGAATTGCTGATTTACAGCAAGGTTTATGTAATGCAGAAGAGCATAATGAAGCCAGGGTTGACACAAAATACAAAACTGTGGATAAGAAGGTGAAGCCGGTTGCTGTACCGCTTCCACCTGACAGTGATCAGCAAATAGAAAGGGCTGCTAAACAGCAAATTTTGAGGAATCCGGAGCATATTGGTCATAAATTTTCAGCAGAGACACTTGCTGAATTGAAAATTGGAAATGGTGATTTCTTGTTACCCATGGAGAAGCAATGCTTTCAGGAGATGCTTGAGCGTCATGGAAGGGGATTTGCTTTTGTCCCACATGAGATTGGATGTGTGAATCCTGATATTGTTGCTCCTATGGTTATTTTTACTATTCCTCATATTCCATGGAATCTCCGACCTATTCCAGTGCCTAAAGCACACTTGCCAAAGCTGATTGATTTATTGAATGAGAAAATCAGGATGGGAATCCTTGAGCCTTCATCTGCACCATACTCAAACAGGTGGTTTAAAGTTCCAAAGAAGAATGGTACTCTTCGATTTATTCAGGACATGCAGCCAGTGAATAGAGTTACTATCAGGAATGTTGGTATAGGTCCAGTTGTGGATGAGTTTACAGAGGCATTTGCTGGACGTGCCATCTATTCTTTGGGTGATTTGTATTCAGGTTATGATCAGTTTCAGCTGGCTTTGGAAAGCAGGGACATAACCACCATGAGAACTCCTATTGGGCTTGTGAGGATGTGTACCTTGCCTCAAGGTGCCACTAATTCTGTTGCGCATATGATGAATGCCATGCATAAGGTTCTTCATGATTACATACCTCAGCTTACTATGCCTTTCTTGGATGATGTGCCCATTAAGGGGTGTGCAGAAGAAGAGAAGAATGAGAGCCTAAATGAGCAGGGATGCAGATACTTTGTGGCTGATCATATTTCAGCATGTGAGAAGATTTTGGCCAGGTTAGAAGAAGTGAACTTGACACTTTCAGGGCAAAAATCTGTTTTTGGAGTGAATGAGGTTGTCATTGTTGGGCATATGTGTGGATATTATGGCAGGAAACCTTCACCTGATAAGGTGAATGCTATAGGCAAGATTGCTAAGTATTGTTCTACTACTTCAGAGGTACGGAGATTCATTGGTGCTTGTGTGTTTTATATGATTTGGATACCTCATTTTGCACACATAGCAGATTGTTTGTATCAGCTGCTTCGAAAGGGGCAGAAATTTTATTGGGATGAGAGCCACACTAGAGCCATGCGGAAATTGAAAAAGTTATTGCAAAATGCTCCTACTCTTAGAAAAGCGGATTATAATTGTGATAGGCCTATTGTATTGACAGTTGACACTAGTCCAATTGGCATAGGTTGGGCTGTGGGTCAAGATGATGCAGATGGAAATAGGTATGCTATTCGGTTTGGGGCGAAAGTCCTAAACGAGAGACAGAGGAGATATCCGCAAATCAAGAGGGAGTTATTGGGGATTGTCACGGCTCTCAAATGTGACAAGGAGTACTTTATTGGAGCTTCAGTTGTGGTAGAGACAGATTGTTTGCCATTGATTGGTATGATCAGGAGTTGCTCTACTCCGGATATAGCCATGTTGAGATGGATTGCATACATCAAGTCATTAAATCCGGAATTTAAACACATAGCAGGGAAGGATAATCCAGTGGCAGATATGTTGTCTAGAGCCAGGTATGATGATGAGGAGACTCTACTTGCAGAAGAGGATGATGCAGAAATTTCAGCCATTATGGTTGATCATGTTTGTCATGTCTATGATATTGTGGCTTTCACAGAAGAGCTCTATGCTGGAGATTGGTTGCAGATTGGCAGGTACCTTAGTACACTAAGCAAAAGAGATGAATGGACAGATGAAGAGTTCAAGAAGATCAGAAGGAAAGCCTATGGTTATTTTCTCAAGGACGGATTTCTTTGGAAGCATCCGAAGAAAAGAGGCGGATTACCTTTGCGGGTTGTCTGCGATAGAGAGACATAGTTACAGGTGATGAGGGAGTTTCATGAGAGTCCTTGGGCTGGTCATAGAGGAGTATGGGCTACTTATGAGAAAATCAAGGAGAAATATTGGTGGAAAGGCATATACAGAGATGTTTCTCACTTTGTTGAGACTTGCAGAGACTGCCAGATGTATTCAGTAGTGCGTCATAGAGATGAGCTTCATCCGACCTATCCGCTATGCATTCATTATAAGTGGGTAGTTGATTTGGTTACCATGCCTATGGGTCTATGGCAGATGAGATATATTGTTTTGGCTAGAGAGGATCTTTCTAATCATGTTGAGGGCAGATCTTTGAGAACGAAGACCACTAGTGCAGTGTGTAAGTTCTTATTGGAGGAAATTTTCTGCATGTATGGTTGTGTGGGTAAGATCACTGCGGATCGTGGTGAATTGGATGCAGATGAAGCTAGGGAGTTTTTCTCTCAGCTAGGAATCAAATTGGCTCTAACCACAGCATACAATCCAGAGGGAAATGGGAAGAGTGAAAGAGGGCATCCGCCAATAGTGAAAGCATTAGCCAAAGCATGCAGAGGACGGATTGGAGAATGGCCGAGGCTTTTACCATTTGCTTTATGGGCTGATCGTACGACTCATAGTGTTACTACAGGATATATGCCTGCAGAGTTGATATATGGTCAGAAACCTGTTATGCCGATTGAGACTTGTGCTTTGACTTGGTTAGTTTTACCTTGGCAGGAGGATTTGACGAGAGAGGAGCTCTTAGCTCTTCGGATTCGACAGCTAGAGAGGAGACCTGAGGATATTCAGCTAGCTATTGACAGGTTGAAAGTTGCTAGACTAAGGAACAAGGACAGGTTTGATAGCAAGCATCGCTTGCGGCCTAGAGCAATAGAAGAGGGAGATTGGGTATTGGTCTTTGATAGCAGCCTTGAAAATCAGCATACTGCACTTCGGAAGATGGTGAAAAGATGGTTTGGGCCATACATAGTCAGACATGTCTTTGATAATGCAACATATGAGTTGACAGAATTGGATGGAACAGTGCCTAGAGTGCCTATTGCTGGAAAAAGAATCAAGATTTTCAAGAAAAGAGATGATGAGGATTATGCATTGGAAGAATTTTCAAGAGGAGCAACGACAAGAAACTCCAATGGAAGAGACAGATGATATGGCTGATAATCTTGTTGATCTACCCGAAATGCATAACGAAGAGATTGATTTGTTTGTGGATCTTGATGATAATGATCATGGGTAGTTGGCCCATCCGGAGGATGCGCAGGATTAGAGGGGGTGGATGTCGTATTGCTGCGCATTCGAGGTGTGTAAACCACCCAAAAGTTGTGCATGAGATTTGTTACTTTGTACATACTTAGTTGTTATGTTTGCTCTTTCATTCTATGCCGAAGATGGAGAAGAATAAGGAATTTGGTAGACTGGTAACTTGAGATGCAATCTCATGGGCTACACTTATTTCAAGATATGCCGATTATGGAACTTTGCAAGGGAGGAGAGTTGTTGGATCGCATTCTCTCACGGGGCGGAAGATACTCTGAGGAGGATGCAAAGGTTATTGTGGTGCAAATTTTGAACATAGTATCCTTCTGCCACTTGCAAGGTGTTGTTCATCGGGGTCTGAAGCCAGAGAATTTTCTTTTCACAACGAAGGTTGAAGCTGCATCAATGAAGGCTATTGATTTTGGTCTATCGGTTTTTGTCAAGCCAGAGGAGAGACTTAATGACATCATGGGAAGTGCCTACTATGTTGCACCTCATACAGCACAGAGGCTGATGTTTGGGAGCATTGGAGTTATTACTTATATTCTTCTTTGTGGAAGTCGGCTTTTTGGGGGCTTGCACTGAGTCGGGGATATTTCGGGCTGTAGAGAGCTTTATGGGCTGTTTTTTGCTTTTTCGGAGAACCTTAGCTTGGAATGGGGCTTAATCAGAAAATAGGAAAATGACAAAAAGGGAGGATCAATGTTGGATGGATTGGAGGGAAATCCGAAAAGGGGGGAGGTTTTGAACGTGGGAACGCAGAAGGTGAAGAAGATGAGGAGGCTGCAGTGAGGGGGACGACGACTATCAAAAGGCGAGACGATGAAGAAGAGGCAGCAGATGTGGCGAGGAGGACGAGGAATGACGGACCTCAGCAACGTTTGACTGATGGGCAGAAGGGACGAAAAGACTGATTTTGCGTGAAGACAAAGGGGAGTATTACGTGGAATTGGAGAAATAGGGAGAAACAGAGTTTTGGGGGGACAGGAGAGCCGCGCTTTAGGGAAGAATGTTCTAAATCCAGGGGGGAACGAAACGAGGATGAAGGAGCAGACTGACGAGCACGCTAAGGGACGATGCTTCTTGGGATTTGCTCCTAATCAATCCTGCTTCTGCCCATTTCACCCTTTGCTCTTCCTCCTTCTCTGTTCCCGTGATGATAATTGGTTGAAGTAGTCGCGATTTCTATTCAATTTGTCACATAACGATTTCAATTTCACGGAGATTCTTCCACCGACCTGCTTTGGACCTTATTGCAGGCTTTCTGGAGTTCAGGACAGAAAAAAGAGGAGGCGATCAGTGAGCAGAGGTACAAGAGAGTAGCAAACTTCAGCTCCTCACAACAGCACAGAAACGGTGTGCCCTCTTTGGATTCAGGAAACCCCGAGAGTTTATTCAATGTTGCTAGTGCAGGTGGTGATAGTGCAGCCTCAGGCCCTTCAGCAATCACCGCAGGTGTGACATCTGCAAAGAAGGTTGTTGTCCAGGCAGGGATCTCTTTGTTCCATGACAAAGGAGGGGACATGATCTTTTTGCTCCTATCATAGGGCTGCCTTCTGGGGATTATAATATGACTCCAGACCGACATTTGGGAACATCACAAATTGATTGCTTGGAGCCTGATTTGATTATTACTTTGGGAAACTCTCTCTCTCTCTTCTGGATTCTGCCTATCGTCCATGCTCCGGGATTACTCCAAAGTAAGGCCTGGCAGAGAGCTTAATACGACTGCCTTGGCGTCCGACTGCACCCCCTTTGATATCGAGATCGCAGTCCCCTTCAAGGCCCACAAGATTGACCCGCCTTCACAGATCGTGGACACCTCCGCTAAAGAGTTAATCGGATTCTTCACTAACATGGTGTGCATGCACCGCATGGAGATTGCCGCAGACCAGCTGTACAAATCAAAAATGATCAGAGGATTTTGCCACCTGTATGACGGCCAGGAGGCTACCTGTATTGGCATGGAGGCTGATGCCACCAGACACAAAAAGCGAGTCTGAATCTATATCCGCAAGAGTTTTAGAACCAAGGCGGTTCGAAGAAGTTTAAATTCTAGGCTGAAACCAGGCTCTGGGAGCGAAAGAGGGACCCAAAAATCTTTATCACAGAGGCATATATCAGCCTCCCAATCCTTGGACCATGGGTATCCTGCTTCTGAAGGTCACACTCGGCTGCTCACTGAAGGTGCAGAATTGCAGCATCAATAGTCACTGCAGCTTCAACAAAGCAAGAATCAACTGTCAGGTTTTAGTGACGAAAAGGTGAAGAATAATTCTATGCCAGCAGGTTCCGCCTTCTCAAAACCTTCTAGTGCAGCATCCAGCCTGACATCGCAGCGTTCTGAATCCACCAATCAGCTGTTTGACTTAGGAAAAACTTACCCTTGGTTTGCTCAATATATGGTGATGAAAAGAGCAAGTATTGAGCCTAATTTTCATGACACCTACCTCAAATTTTTGGATAAGATAAACTCCAAGGTTTTACATAAGGAGGTGGTAACCATGTATGAAAACTGCAAGGTTCTTTAAAGGTTACAGAAACAGCCCATCATAACAATATAATATCACCTATTCATCCTATTCAGCTTGGAGTAACCCTGAAAACTTGATGATTGAGCTCACTATAAAGAGAGTCATATACCATCAGTGGATTACAAGAATGTTATTGGTACACTTTACCTGTATGACATGCTGAAGCTAAAACAGAATTTATTGATTGAAATTTGGAATTATTGTATGGTTAATATATGACTCAGAGTTGAATGCTAGAACCATCTCTGACATTGGATTATTTATTTGTTTGATCTTCCATCTTGATATATATCAAGGTCTTCTGAAGACGCGACTTTGCTTTCGCAAACCCTTCGACAGCGTGAATCCATTGATATTCATTGAATTCCATTTGTGGACCTATTCTATGCATGCCACGTTGTCAAGCTCGCCATGCCATACATACGAAACATGTGGTTTATGCGGGGGATAAGCGAAAATTGTCTAAGAACTTTTTGAGTGATGGTTTGTCCTTGCAAGTCCTGTCGATACCTGTGAGCACTACACTTTTGACATGTCTCCATAGTCTCATATTCTCCTTGAAACAGTATGCAATTGTTGATACATGCATGGATGTTGTTGTAGTCCGTGCCAAGCTTTCGTAAAACATGTCGTGCATCATCACGAGACTCAGGCATGGTATTTGTAGGTGGTAATATATGATATTTCAGTAACCTGAAAAAAAATCATAAAACACCTTGAAAAAGCACGAATGTTTTTAATGATAGTGCCGAAAAGAAATCAACGAAGTGTATGTACAAGGTACCTGAACAACTTGGTCACACTCGCATTGCTCCACCCGTATTTTGCTTGCACACTTAGGAGTACAAGAAGTGTCTTCAGGTGAGATACTCGGCACCCATCATATAATGGTATGGATGTTTCCTCTCTAAGAAAATCAGAAGTCTCGACATCCAAGGGAATCAATGCATCGATCATTGCCTCCATCTCAAGCTCCAAGCTTATAGGTAGGTTTGGAAGGTTGCATGTCTCCTCTAGTATTGATGGTATAGATTGGGTAGTACCTTCCAAGTGGTGGATTGGCTCAGGTACTCCATCTATCGCATGCCCACGAACTCTTCTAATTGGCCACAAAGGGTGCACTCCTCCTTGGGACGAGACGTCACCTCCCTAGATAGAAAATTTGCTAGCCACACCCAATCTTCTTGTATATGGTATTCAATTAGCTTGCGAGTACAAGGCATGATTGATATTAACTTTTCTTACCGTTTGCTGAAAATCCAAGATCGCCTGATCAATGATCTCAGATTGAAACTCGCCAAAGTGTCATACGTGTTCTATAGACAATCGACGTTTTTTTCTAATTGCCAGCTTGCGTTGAGAACAAGGACATGGGACACACTTATTAAGATACGCCTCGCAATCTTGAGCAACAAGACCTTCATCGGTTTCCATTTTGTCTACGTTATGATAAACAATTTGTTTTTGTTATCATTCTTTTTTTCTTTCTTAAATTGTTTGAGAAGGGATTTCTTCTCTTGTAACTCAGCAAAAATTAACGTATGTAAAGTCTCCACCCACCCAGCCACAAATTAACATATATATGTCGGAGTGTTTCCCATCTCGTGGTGTTGCACTGGACCTCACCAGACCTCGCCACCACTCTCTCTTTGTTTTTTTATCCATTCATTATCTCCTCTCCTTCCATCTCTTTCTCTTTTTCTCTTTCTTTATTATGCTATTATATGTTTATTCCCTGTGTCTCATTCCTTCTTCTTTTTTCTCTTCCTGCCCCTCTCTCATTTTCTTTAACAAAATATATATATCTCTCTATTAGTACAACAACAACAACAAATAACAACTACTACTGCTACTACTACACAACAACAACAACAAACAAGAAAAGAAAAGAAAAACTACTATTACTACCAATACTACAATAACAACAACAAATAAGAAAACTAGACAACAATAAATAAGAAAATAAAAAAAACCATTACTACAACAACAACAACAACAACAAACAAGAAAACCACTACTACTACTACAACCACGACTACGACGACTACGACTATAACTACGACTACGACTACGACCATGACCAGGACCACCACGACCATGACCACGACCACCACTATGACTACGACTATGACCACGACCATGACTATGACTAGGACCACGACTACGACTATGACCATGAGTATGACCATGACTATGACTATGACTATGACTATGACTATGACTATGACTATGACTACGACTACGACTACAACTACGACTACGACTATGAGGACGACTACGACTACAACTACGATGACGATCACGACCACAACTACAACTATGACTAGGACGACGACGATGACTACGACTACAACCATGACCCTGACCACGATCGCAACTACCACTACCAATATAATAAATAAGAAAAGAAGAAAAAACAACAACAATAGTTACTACTACTACTACTACTATGACCACAACCACGACCATGACCACGACCATGATTACCACTACCACTACCACTATAATAAATAAGAAAAGAAGAAAAAAAAACAATTCAACAACAACTACTACTACTACTACTACAATAAACAAGAAAAGAAAAAAAAAACTACTGCTACTACTACAACAACAACAACGAAAAACAAGAAAACTAAACAACAATAAACAAGAAAAGAAAAAGAACTACTACTACTACTACTACTACAACAACAAAAAAGAAAACAATAATCTCTCCCTCCTTCTCTCTCTCCCTCCCTCTCTCTCTCCCTCTCTTTCTGTCTTTCCCTATTATGTTTAATGTTTTCTCCCTCTCTCTCTCATTCTTTCTTTCATTTTCTCTCTTCCTCTCCCTTTCTCATTTCCTCTCCCTCCCTCTCCCTCTCCCTCTCTTTCTCTTTCCCTATTATGTTTAATGTTTTTTCTCTTATCTCCTCTCTCTCTCTCATTTCCTTTTCTCCTCTCCCTCCCTCATCCTCACCCTCCCTTTCTCTCTTTCCCTATTATGTTTAATGTTTTTTCTCTCTCCTCTCCCTCTCTCATTTCCTCTCCCTCCCTCACCCTCTCCCTCTCTTTCTCTCTTTTTCTCTCTCCTCTCCCTCTCTCATTTCCTCTCCCTCCCTCACTCTCACCCTCTCTTTCTCTCTTTTCCTATTATGTTTAATTTTTTTTCTCTCTTTTTCTTTCTCATCTCCCTCTCTTTCTCTCTTTCCCTATTATGTTTAATGTTTTTTCTCTCTCCTCTCCCTCTCTCATTTCCTCTCCCTCCCTCACCCTCTCCCTCTCTTTCTCTCTTTCTCTATTAGGTTTAATGTTTTTTCTCTCTTTTTCTCTCTTTCTCTATTTCTTAAATGTCCAAGGTTTAGAAATTCATGGCTCTATCTACTATAGAGATAGAGTATGTTGCAGCCACACTAAGACATACAAGGATGCTCTCTGGTGAGGTCGTCTCGCGGGAACATACCTTGGTATTACTGATGTGATCCTTTACTAGATTGGGATTCTATGAGTGTTATTCGGTTGGCCAAGAATCCAATCTTCCATGCAAAGATGAAGCACACTGAGATGCACTACCACTTTATTTGAGAGGTCATTAAGGACAAGTCCATTGAGCTTGTCAAGATCTCAACTGACCAAAATCCTATAAACATAGTGTTTTGCCTTCCTTAGGAAGTTGATGGGCATTGGATGAGATGACGTCTTTCCTCATCCTATTGTACTTATGTATATTTGTACTTTGTCACTTTTTTTCTTGTTCTCTCCTCACTAGGGGAACGTTCACCTTTAAGTGGGAGATTATTGAGGGGTAAAGGCCTCAGGGGGGTCCACTAGGGTTTACCGTATGGTACCATATGAGTGTAAGGGAGGGGGGTTATATAAGGGAAGAAAGGTACATTTTATAAGGTAAGGTCCCTTAAATAGGGGGTAGATAAGGGGTATTTTCATATATTTCTTGCACACAAGTGACGTCTCCTTATTACTACTAGTGAGTCCCCTATGGTAAAGGTGCATGTGCCTAGCTATCTGTGTATTAGTTACATTGACAGCCTCACATACCCACACACATGTACATTGTAGGTGGTAGGTGTCCATCACTGTCACTTCATTCTTTATTCTTTTAGTGACATTTGAATATAGGGAAGACCGGTCTCACATTGTGATAGTTTGGAGTTCCTACATCTTCTGTCTCTCTCTCTTTTGCTATTGCTCCTTCCACCATAGCTCTTGCTTTTGCTCAGTGCTTCCACTTCAAGGCTCATTCCCTTCAATAGAATGTCATGGAGACAGAAAGGTAGAAATACCAGTAGTCTTTATTCTTTAAATTAGGACATGAAATTGACATCCTCGAGGAGAGGGTAGAGAGAGAGATCCATTGCTCATATTTCATGTGAAGAATGATGCAAATCTTGCACACAATGATCAAAATATCCATCAAGACATTATGCCCTTTTTTTGTGCTCTCTATTCATCTCTCCCCATGATTCCTCTTTTTTCCTTTTTATTTAGTTAATGTGTCCTTTTTCCCTTTGATCCATGCGCCTAAAAAATGTGTCTACCTATGTAAATCTTGATCCTTTTTGGGCCTCCTTGGCTACCCACACCATATTCCTCTATAAATTAATCTTTCTGAGTATGAAATTCTACTCAAACATGTGGAATCAATGTCCAAATGATAGCTAGATGCTTCTTCCTTGTTTATAGACTAAGGCTTTTTAGCCTTAGAAAAACATTGGAAAGAATAGTTTTAAAGACTAAGGCTTTTTAGCCTTAGAAAAACATTGGAAAAGCTAAAAACATAGAGATGGCCATTTGTGAGGGAGGGTATATATAAAGGCTCATTGACGGATTGGGAGAGAGGTAATTGTTATACTTACTAAGAGGACTGGTCACTTTGCATTAAAGGACACATATTTTTAAGCTGGATTATCATGAGTTTCAAAAATGTTTGTTAAGTAGCAACTCATGAATGTGGAACCTACCAGATATTTTTATATACTTTAAAGAGGGGTGGAAAATCGTAATAGTGCAAATTTGGGAATGCGGACATTAGATTTTGGGGGTGCTTTATTCTCCTGTTGATGTACATCCGATGCCATGCAATAGCACAGAAGAAAAGAGGAGTAGTGTTGTAGGAGTGTTGACATTCTATCACAACCTATAGAAAAACTTCCTTGAGTGTATGTCAATATGATTCCACTATCAATGAGCATTGAGCCTGTCAGATAGCTGGTAGCAACCTTATGAGTTTCATTAGGGAAGTTAATCTATGTGCTATTTGGTTTGACGGGGCAGATATTCTAGGCAAACAAGCAATATTAGAGGTGGCAAAGACTGATATTTGTGTGTCTTGTGGGAGACGGTGATACAGTAAGTCGTAACTAAAGAGCTCTCTTCCTCATGTTGTTGACTAATGCAGTGATCCAACAATGACTGAAATCATAGATGGAGGAGGCTCACCCCTGCAACAACAAATGTCATGACCTATGCACAAAGGCTAATTCTAGTGAGTTGAGAATATTTGCAAGAACTGGATTTGGTTGCCAAATTTGAGGAAAAACTGGTTAGGGTGACCAGTACTATAACTCATCCATCAACAGCCCCATCTCCCATTTGTTCTCACAATCAAGGTTCTCATGTAATTTGAGATCTTATGATCGAGCCTTTGCAATTTTAAAATTAAGTCAAAAGTTAGTTTAAAGGGAAATGTACACACCTATGGATATTAAAATAATGTATGGACATATTTTTGTTTTATTAAAGAAAGCAAAGTTTGAGTCAAAGAATGAGGTGATACTAATTGACATGCTGAGAATAGTTACTTCTCATGCTAAAGTATTAGCTTGTTGATTTTCTAGCTTTTCAACACTTCTAAAGGTGTGATAATCTTCATGAATCTCCATAGGGCTCTAGATGTCAAATTCAAGTGTTATGAATTTGTTCTTTGGGTGGTCGGGTGGTGTTATTGGAATCATAACTGACTCCTCCAACGAGATAACAGATAGTACATCAGAAGACAAAGAGGCAGTTAAATAGATTTTTCCTAAGAAAATAGAGGCACACTCCCTAACAGTGGGCACTGTAAGCCAACTACCAAGGGAAGCAAAGTCCTTGTCCATGGGAAAATACCTCCTGCCTCAACTAGAATTAACTTCTGAAATCACCTCTGGCAGTGAAATAGAAGCATGGATGTAATGTTCTCCTTGTTACATGACAGTCGCAGAGACAAAACAGATACAGAGCAGAGACAATCACAAATACAGAGACAGAGTAGATGCAGAACAAAGATAGAGCAGAAGCAGAGTTAGAGACAGAACCAGAGACAGTCACAGAGATAGTGACTATAACAGAAGCAGAAGTAGAAGATCTGTTCTTCTCCTACACAGCCTCTACAGAAGCAGAGACAGAGCCTCTAGAGGAAGAGGATGAAAATGATAAGGAAGAAAACGAAGCAGGTTATGAAAGTGCAGATGAAGAATTTCCTCTGATAGAGGATGATCTTGTTGATGTCCCTACACGAAGACCTCAGAAGCCGAAGATCTCAGGGTGCTGGATGGAATGACCATGGTTCCATTTGGGTTGATCAATGGACCACAAAGTATGCAGAATCTGTATAAGCAATGGATTAAAGGCATAAAAATTAAGTTCACCAGTGGCTCCTGCCGCCCTTTAGGGCCAAAAACACTTCCAAAAATGCAAGTTTGTTAATCACAGGATTAAGAAACAGGCCAAAGAGAGTTTGCCATGTGTGCAAGAATATGGTATTCTTGTCTCCTCTTTTTTAGAGAGTGGAGTCCATTTCGTGATTCTCTCTTCTTTTTTAGCCAAAATCCCCAAAGTCTGACATGTTTTGGAGTCCCAAAGACCTTATTTACTCACAAATCTGACAAAATATGTGACATAGATGTGATGAAATTAATAATGAGTTTTTTGAAAGTTGGGTGATCTTTCAATATTCTTTTTGGCACCCAATACATATTCATTTGTGTTCTTGACGCTACTTTTTAGTTTATTTACCCCTCTTTGAGCTTCTTTCTCTACGCTTTCATTCTTTTCATGGCTTCCTCTATACGGCCTTCTCGTTTAATACACTCTTGCACAGTCTATAGCCAGGGAGCAAATGGAAATTGGGAGCCCAAAACCTTTACTGTAAACGATTGGGTTACCATGCTGCCATCTTGCAAGGGCTCTCATAAGGTGAAAAGAAGAAAACGAGATGATATAAAACATCACTGGAAGGGGTGTATCATTTCCTTCAAAATTATGCCCGAAGGGTGGTTTGTCAAGGTGCAACATGTTTACATGGCCAAGGATATGCACTTGCCTCCAAACAAACATGTTCCCCAACAAACACATTGTAAGTTCTTAGTTGAATAACGTATGTAATTCTTTTCCATTTAGGCAAGTACTAACAACTGATTCATCATTGCAGATATATTTCTGTCAACAAGTATTGAATGGAAACCTGTGGAAAGCCTAAGTGGGACTTTCCATGCCATTCATAAGGTATTGGCAGACATTATTTAAGCCGATCAAACTGTGTCTTTTTTTAGTGAATGCAAGGTTTTTATATATTATGCACAGTATGTGGTTCCCTCTAAAGCAGATAGGTATGGGAATATCGAAGATTTGCCATTGCCAAGCCTTTCATCTCTAAACTGGGAGATTCCTGACAAGATAATGGTGCAGAGTTTCAAATTCAAAATATCTCAGGATATTCAAAAGTCCATGACAACTGGAAGGATCTCAAGAAGAATACGTTTATCATGGTTTATACCCCTCCATATCTTCGTGGCTTGCTTCAAAACAGCAAATTTACAAAGAAAGAAGGTATCTTGGCTAAGTAGAAACTTTTCGGAAGAGGATTTGGACAACACTATAGGGATGCTTTGGAAATCTAGAGAGTGCGACCATAAGGGTGATATCTTGAGGTGCAGTGCATGCCCTCAATCCTTGGCTTTGGCTTATAGTATCCCTCGCCAAACTCTTGCTTTGGGCTTTGATTACACGAGATACAAACTAAGATTGGGTATTTGGGTTCCCTTGGATTCTGATACAGATTGCACACCGTATAGACTTGCGGTGCACGTTTTGCCACATGAAGAAGTGAAGGAGGTGAATGTTACTTCCAATTGGAGTCTGAAAGATGTGAGGGATACCTTGGAATTGCTAGACAATACATCCCCTAGATGTAAGTTCAAAGTGAATGGCATAACAAGTGGTAAAAGAGCCGAGTGCTCTTTCTCTTGTACGAGTTGTTTGTCTCCCACAATTGTGAGTTTTGAGCCTTGAGAATGAAAACTTTGCAGGAATTTATCTTAATTGACTGTCCTTAAGATATTTCTTAGTCGGAACTCATAAGCTATCATGAAGCAAGTTGCCTTTCGAATGTATAGAAATAAATGTACATTACATTCGATTTATAAGTGAAAAAGTTCATTACATCATGAGGTACAAAAATGTCATATAAATCTACGAAGCCAAAATAATAAGGCTTGTGTATGCTTATGTTTGCTCTTTTGATTCTTTATCTGCTGCCTTCTCCTTTGTTGGCTTTGTGGCTTCTTTATCGATTTCTTCAAAGATGTTTTTTCTGGCAGGGCCTTTCTTCTTTGATTGTTGAAAGAATTTCACCTTCACATGTACTCTCTTTTCTTCGGGTTTAAGAGGGGATGGATCAAATTTCAGAGGAGAAAGCATTGGCATTCCTTTTCTTTTAGACTCGACAGCAGTGGTATTTGTGGGGTTGACTGACCATTACCATTGCCATTGCCATTGCCTTTGCCTTTGCCTTTGCCCTTGCCCTTGCCATTGCCATTGCCCTTACCATTGCCTTTACCCTTTCCCTTGCCCTTTTCTTGCTTGTGCCCTTGGCCATTGAAGTTTTGGGAGGAAGAGGGGAGTCAGGATCATATGGTGTGATTGCCTTGTCCAAAATCAACTCAATGCATCTCTCCCTTATCCATCAAACATACGAATCAGGATAGTTTCTACACTATAAGAATAAATGTTATAAGTTAGTGAAAAGACATCATAATAAGGGTCACACAAAAATCAAATGAAATTAATAACTTACATTCACTCCTTCTATTTGTAACAACTTTGAATCCACTGTTTTGCAAATATTTGATATAACTCTCCATTGCTTTGCAATGGTACTTCTTGTAGAAGAAACGTATAAGGCTTTTGAGGATCAACAAGATCCTCATATGTAGTATCCAAAAACGTAGAAACAAGTCTACCAGCACTACAAAAGGAAGCTTTGTTAGTTCAAAATATTTTTTGTGAATATAATTAGAGCAAGTAATTTTCTTTCAACATACATTTGTGCTTGGCCATGAACACCACTGAGAGAGTTCATAAAGATAATTTCTCTAGCAAGACAGTTGATATAGATAAGGCTCCAATGCCCTCTGCAAATTCAAAATAGAGGTGAGCAGAAGGGTGAAAGCAAATGAATATAAATTTTCCTCTACAGAAAAGAAAAATACCTTTCTACATAAGGGAAAAAGATGTGGTAATTTGTCACACTATCAAAAGTACGAAAGAATGGTGCAATATTAGACCCAGATCTTGGAAATAGTTCCACTGAGAGAAGTGGATCAACAACATATATGGCTCTACGGATATGGAGAGTAAGAGAGGAGACAAATGCCCTGCAGTCAATAGCAAAAGCTATTTGAATCGATCAAAATCAATACAAATTACATACAAAAATATACTTGAACCTATAAGCCTTACATTATGCAACAAAAAACAACGGAGTCAGATAGTTGGACATCCCTTTTCTCCAACATGGGCTTGTCCTCGGGAGATATACTAAGGTAATCCTCCTCAGGTTCCACAAAAACATTCACAAGTATTTGCCCATACACTTTACCCATCCTCTCGTAGTTGATGGGACCAAGTGATGCAGCTTTCCTCTTGTAAACTTTGTCTTCAGTTTCCAAGACCTCCTGCCTTTTTTCACTCAAGATAGACTCTTGCTGAGTGGCATCCCTTGTAGAGTAAAGGTGAGTTACATCCTCAACCTTTAGCTTTTTCTCTTTCCTAGACAATTTCGGGGGAATGTTAAGGATTTCAAAGGCTTTTTGACCGTTGGAAGGCAAGGGCCTCAACACTTTATTGAACCTATACCTGATTCTGCTGATTATGCTAAAATCTTTATTCATTAGGGTAATTCTATGAGCATGTGCAGTAGCAATGCAAGCATCATTCATGAAATCAATGAGAAAATCTTCTGCAACCTCTTGTAGAGCAAGAATTACTGAGAGTTGCCACTTCTTATGAAGACCAGAGACAGTTGCCACTCTAGACAATCTGTCAGAGATTTCTTTCACAACTCTTATGAAAGCAGCCTTTGGAATCACGTGCTCTGTAGCTCTCTGGGCTTTTCTAATCTCACTGAGACACCTCTGCATGTAGAAGAACCGAGATTCCTCTTTTTCTTTTGTGGCTTGGGAGGCTCACTGGCTCTAGCAGAAGTAGGCTCGGTGCAATTGGAGGGGATGAATCCTTCATAGGGGAAGTCTCACCCTTTGCTTCTTCAACTTTAGGAGAAGAAACATTCTCTGCACTGGAATGCTTTAACTCCAATGGAAGATGCCAGGCCAACACCTGGTGTAGGGGGGATCTCTGTGGCAAAATGCTCTAGGGCCTCTGATGGCCCAGCCTCAACAATATTTGAAGAGAGTTTCTCCTCAGATTCATCAAATTGTAACTTCCTTCTACCCCCACTGTCCTTTCTATCTACATAAACTTTTCTTACAGTTTGTCTTGTCCTTGCCATGCAGAGGAGGAAATAAAAGAGCCAAAAAGACAAAAATGAGATAGGAATTTTCTACAAAATCTAACAAGAGGGTAGCAGACACGATACGACGCGAGGAGGAAAAAATGAACAAGACATATGTTAGCGTTCACGCCGTATCGGAGATGAGGATAGCATGAGAAGATAGTCCCAATATGACGCGAGATGGCAATTAGGTAGGCCACTAAAGAACACCCTCGCTCCGTATCGAACAAGCATCCACAAAACGCCGCAGGTAGCAAGGAAAAAGGCCACAAAACGGTGCAAAATGAGGAAACCTGGGTAGACATTTTTTGACCTTTGCTCCGTATCGAACACACAATCACGAAGCGAAATAAGGAAATTGGGAAAGAGACAGGAGCACCCTTGCTCTGTATCAGGCGATGGGAACCGATACAACGCGACAGGATAGGGACGCAATAGACGCAGCACTAGGATCGCTCCGTATATCGGGCAAGCACAGCGCAAGAGCTCGAGAGAATGTAAAGTGTACACGTAAGAAAAATGGTCCCTTATATACCCTTGTCAACCATGCCATGTGTTGAACACGTGTCTCGCATTGATTGTGCCACGTGTTCGCCTAACGTCTATATGCCATGTGTTGACTAACGATCGGTCCACGTGTTTGCCACGTATTGATTGTGCCACGTGTTCGTCTAACGTCTATATGCCATGTGTTGACTAACGATCGGTCCATGTTTTTGCCACGTGTTTTTCGGCCACGTGTCGCCCAACGGCTAGTGCCACGTGTCGGTGCCCAACGGCTAGTGCCACATGGCATTATTGCATGCCCTACATAAGGGTGTCAGTCATCTGTACGGATTTTTTGGCTGCCTTTGCAGACTTCTCATTATTCTCCCGATACGGCGCGAGAGCGACTATTTATGTTTTTCACTTTTTCTTGCTCGCATAGTTTCGGGCTTAGCTATTCTTGTCTTGCTTCAGCACGGTGTTCGTTTCCAGACTCCTAACCCGATACTGTGCGAGGGCGAGTGATCGCTGATTTGGGTTTTACCTTGTCGCGTCGTTTCGGGCGCGGCCCTTTGCTTTCAAAGATTCTAGTTTGCATTCTTGATACGGCGCGAGTACGAACATCCGTGTTTAGCGTTTGAGTCTTATCACGCCGTATCTTGCAAGCGTTGGAAATATGTCTGAACCTACAGATTTTCTGGGCTCCAAGGTTCTGCGAGGGACTGGGAAAAGGAGAAGGCTTTCTACAGGCTCAAGGGCTTCGACATGTGATGAGCCTGTGCATTCTGTTTCTACCCCATGCTCTGCTACCAGTGTCAGAATGCCAAGCACATCTCCAAGGAAGGGAAAGTCTGCAATGAGAGTTCTTGGAGTATCAGAGCTTACTGATGTCACTCCATCAGAGAGGCTTCTTGACTTTATTCTTCAGAATGGAATGGATATCTCTTCCTATGGAGTTGTTAAGAATGTCTTTAATCCTGATTGGGACCTTGACAATGTTTTGCAATATTGTTAAAAAAAAAAATGGAGGACTTTTTGGAGTTTGAAAATCTAGCAGGTCCTGTTATTGAAGTAGATACAAATGAATATGTCCATGTTCCCATTGGGTCAATAGGCAATGAAAAGTCAGTGTTTACTAAGAGGTGTGGTGCCCACTCTCTGGACAGGTTTTATGCAAGAGACATATTGTGCTCCACTCATTCCAAGAACTGCAAGATTATGTCAAAGTCTGCTGCTTTTATTGTTTTCACCCTTGTCAAATATCCTCTAAACGCTGATGAGCAACAGTTGGAAGGAGTAAAGTCTGCTAGCTTTTGTATGTTAGATGACCTGGCAGATGAAAAAGAAATAGAGGAGGTTGTAGATGCAGATTTTGAGGCTTCTATTGCTGAGAAGTTGGATGTTGCTCACTTCAAAGCTCAAACCATATTCATTGAGGAGAGCCAAGGAAATGCAAACCCTGCAATTGATGAGAGTTCTCACTATACTGTTCCTTCTCAACCATCTATATCTTTCAAGGAGAAGGATAACATTTTACTGTCAGATATTCAAAAACTTTTCAATCTTAGGGAAGATTATTGTCTAGCCATTATTGTAGAGGCTTCTGATGCTGCAAATGGGATAGTTGACACAGAGAATGAATCAAAGGAAGAGATACTCAAACTTGATAAAGAAACTATAGATGATAAGTTTATTGATGCTGGTGAGGCCCTCTCTCTTTGTTTTGAAAAGGCAAAAGATGCTGAGAAAGAGTTGAGTATTACTGATGAGGAGTTTGATCGCATGCAAAGCCAACTTGGGATTTCCAATTTTGGAAGAGAGGAGTCTGAATACGTTAAAGAATTGATAAACACCAATGAGACATCATCATCAATAAATTTATGGAATCTAGCTAAATTAGAGTACGATGAAAACCAAGTGGTAAGATTATTTTGAATTTGCTTTTACACATTGGTAGGTTTGAGTTTCACGCTCATTTGGTATGGGTGTTATTTGCAGTTGGAGATTGCTGATTCAGATAACTTCTTAGGACGTGGAAAAGGATTGAGAGCTCGTGGTAGTATATTGAAAGACATTGCACTTAGCCACTACTTAGCTAGGATTGACCGTAATTCCTTTTTAGTACTTCATAGTAGTTTCTCAGAGGATGCAGCATGGCCCATACTTTGTATTAAAGCTCTTACAAGGCTTCTAGGTTTCTCAGGATTACAATATAATGCCCACAAAGTAATGTTTTTGGAAAAGACTGCAACAATTACGATTCTTGGCTATGGTCTAGGTTACTCTGCTTCTAGAGCAGAATACTTTTTGGTGTTCACATCCTACGCCTTGGCTGTAAACCAAACTGATGTCAAATCTATAGCTGACTACAAGAGAAGAAAATTTCTACGTTATAGAGGAAAGATTCTTGAGGAGGAAGAGAATGTGAGAGTTTTGGAAAGCTAGCTTTGTATATATTCTATCTTATATATAAAAGTGTGACTGCTCATGTGTCATTTCCATATTTTATCTGTATTCTTTGAAGTTGTCGTCGAAAAACCCAATTGAATAGCTCCTCCAAAGCATTGCTTTTTGTAACTCCTCCCCCATGCCTTGTGCTTCGAAAATAACTTGTGCGTGCTTGATAGTGGGATTTTTCCATGCCTTGGCTACTATAAGTTGCTAAGGGGCCATGGTCCTCCACAAAGTAAGGCCCATGAATATGAAGAATATGCTACAATATAAAGTAACACTTATTTTATACCAATTGAAAAACCTGTCAAAATAAACTCATATTAAATAATTGTTACTTTACCAGATAAAAAGTGATATCTTTTTCTCCCCATGCCTCTTTTATCACCTGAACAAGATTTGTGATTGATCTTTTGAACTCTTCCGCATATGTATATGTTGTCTTATGTTGCCTGAGGAGTTTCAGAAAAACATCAAGGTGTATCCAAACCTCCATTCTAAGAAATGCAAGCCTCGGCGTGCTTGCAACATTTGTTGTGATCTCACATAGCTCTCTCCAACACTCCCAAGCCGCATTCACCTGCTTTCCTAAATGGTTTCCTAAGAATCGTCTAGCTTTTGAGCCTCCCATAGAGACATCGGCCAAGATATCTCTTGCTTTTCCTGAAAGTATTGGATCCTTTCTCAAGTAAACTTGGCTTCCATGAAATCCCATTTTCGATAGTAATGCCTCACATTTATCAATACACTCATCTGATAAAGATAATGGCTTAATGGAATATGCGTAGTCAAGATGCAACCTGAGAAGCTTATCGATTATTGTAATCTCTACATGCAAAGTACAAATATGAACATTCTTAAGAGAGATTGAAAGAATGGGATCCTAGATGTCTTCTATGTTTTAAAATTTACTCAAATCTATAGAGTCTCTATTTGGGGCTCTTCTTACTGGTCGCAAACTACTCCTGTCTTTGGATCCAACACTTTCCATGCAATAAATGCAAGGATATTTTTCATTTGCACCATTACATATTCCAAGCATACATTTGATAGTTTTTAAATCAGCACTCATATGCCATTCCACATTAAAATTACCAATCCCATCAACTACCAACATTTCGCCTTCAGTTTAAGATTTAATGATATTTGGAATACCTGTATGGTTGAACAACCATTTCAACATTTGATGATTTTCAATTGGTACCTGGGCTGCACCAATCCACCAAATCTCCATCTCGGATTGGATCTTATGCAATGGAGCTTGGCCCTCACCATTGCTATGGTCCAATGCTATGTTCATGAGGCAAATGCTAATTCTTTCCATCTTCTGTCCCTTTTGAATCTGTGCTTCATCCAACTTCAAGGCAAACTTTAGAACGCCATAACTTTCTTCTACTATGATTTTATACATGTGAACCATTGCAATTTGCACCTTTTCTAGATCAACCCATATATTGTTAAACGCATTGTAATAAAAAATTACATTTTTTTTGTTTTTCATAGGACATAGACCTTTCGATGTGAATGTAATCTCCAAAAACATGTGGAATCTTGCGATTCATGGCAATTCTTGCAGTCGAAACTGCAAGGGCTCGGGGCAATCCAAATACAGTTACCCTATTACATCTAATATTTTTAAACCATAATCCAGAGATAGCACGATAACATTTTCGACTTATACCCACAGTATCACACGTCTCTACAATTTCATTTGCTTTCACTGTGCCTTTTAAGTCCTTCACTAACTCTTTAAGAGTTGGACCTCTCAAATCCGCATTTTCGGGTGACTTAAGAATCCTCAAAATATCTTTCTTATTCATGGTTTCCTTCAAAAGTTCGATTCTTTCCTCATTCTCTCGGATATTGATGCCTAATATGTTAGAGACATATTTCTTTGTAAGATTTAGTCTCCTTTTCTTTGCTCTCTCACACAAGTTGGTTATATTTTTTAATGGTCTCTTCCTCTCTCTAAATCCTACTGGAGTTTCTCTCAAGCGTGTTAGCTTATCCTGCAATGACTTGTTAACATTTTTCAAAATATCAATATGACTTGTCAACTCTAAAATATTTGTTTGTGCAGTTTCTAGTGCTTTTTTCATTCCGTGCATTTGAGCTATATATGTGTAAGATACAGAGTATAACCTCATACAATAGCCAAGCATCCCATTGTAACCTTCTCCAACATATCTTATATAGTCATGGACATTAAAAAAAGGAGGTGGTTTACCTGTAGAAGGATCCTTGGGATAAATATTTCTGTCCACCGGCACAAATCTATATGCTTCATTCCTTGTGTTCGCAACCTGTTGGCTTCGATCTCATCTATCAATACTCGATGATGTATACTTCTCCAAGATGTGTAAATCGGATCTAGGTGAACAGTTAGCTTGTATTTACGTGTTATTATGTCTGTGTTATTTGAAGAGGTATTGCTATACATTTTAGCAAATGAACCGAGCAAGAATCTCACAGTGATAGGAAGCAAGTGCAACAAAAAGAATGGCAAAAGAGAATAGTGTGTAGAAAGAAAAAACGGGAGCAAACAAATGCGATTTTCGTGCAAAAATCTCGAAAATACAAAATCTCTCGAGTTCCAAGACAAAAAAGACCGAAATGGTGACCCCTGACCTGGATTAAAATATGAGGGCAATTAATGGCCGACCTCTTCAATGAACCAAATATTCTCTCATTAATCACATCTGGACAACCAAATTTAGAGGTTTTATTCTTTCTAAACCTCAACTAATTAGCAACTTAATCACTTTCTTACAAGTGCCATTTTTGAAGCATTTTTGGTCCTAATGGACCATTCATTCTAGAGAAAAGACGATGATGATTCCCCCTGCCAACAGACGCTAGAGCTATCAAAGCCTCGGCTTCTAGAAGGTCCGTGCTATGTGACATTCTTGGACACATCCTTTGAAGATGAATCCCTAAGTCCAGAAGAAATCACCACTCACATAGAAGCAAACAAAGCTTTGATACCATTCCAGCAACCTCAATAGACAAATGAGTCATCTATTCAAAAGGAGGACACTGGTTCTAGTGGAACATCAGACGAGGACACTACTCTCTTGAAAGAGTCGGACCTTTATCTAGAAGCCATCCATGGGACATTTATCCGCGAAGTGGAAGGTGAAAAACAAGTGACGTTCTTGGATATACTGACGGTACTGAAAGTGGGTCTCAATCTTCCAAAAGAAGAACTAGTGGTCCTGCGAGCTCTACTAAAAGAGGTGTTTGCTTGGTCATATAAAGATATAAAGGGGATTGATCCCACAGTATGCCAATTGACCTAGAGCCCGATGCCATACCTGTAAGGCAAAGACAAAGGCATATGAATCCTAATTATTCTACTCTGGTGAAGGCTGAATTATTGAAACTTCTTGAATCCGAGTTCATTTATCCAGTGGCTAACAGTGAATGGGTTTCGCCCATTGTGGTACTACCCAAGAAGAATGGGAAACTTTGAATATGTGTAGACTTTCAGAAGCTGAACTCAAAGACAAAGAAGGATCATTTCCCTATCCCTTTTACAGACCAACTGTTGGACACAGTGGCATGCCATGAGCTGTATTCCCTCTTGGATGGATTCAACAGATATAATCAAGTCCAAATTGCAGAAGAAGACCAATCCAAAACAACCTCCACCACATAATGGGGGACGTATGCCTATAGAGTGATGCCATTTGGGCTCTATAATGCTCCTGCCACCTTTCAACGAGTAATGATGGCTGCTTTTTAGAATCATTTGCATGATTTCATTGAGGTGTATCTTGATGATTTTTGTGTCTATAACTTAATCCGCGAGCATTGGGGATACCTAGAGCAATGTTTTAACAGATGCCAAGAGTATGGGATTTCTCTCAACCCCGACAAATGTGTCTTTGGCGTCTCCTCAGGAGTTCTTCTGGGTCATATTGTCTCTGCACAAGGGATTGCCACAGACCCGACGAAGATTGAGAAGATTGCCGCCTTGATAACACCAACAAACCTCAAGCAATTGAGAGGATTTCTTGGCCATGTGGGCTACTGCAGAAGATTTATTGGACATTTTGCAATCAAGGTAGCCCCTCTGCACAAGCTCCTAAGGAAAGATACGGAATTCCTTTGGACCGATGACTGTGAAGAAGCCTTTAATACCCTAAACAGTGCCTTATCCAAGCACCTATTTTACAACCTCCTGATTGGATGAAAGAGTTTTATGTGCACAGAGATGCTTCAGTCGAAGGGCTAGGTATTGTCCTATGTCAAAAGGGCCCCTCTAAATTAGATCAACCGATATATTATGCAAGCCAAAAGCTCACTGATAGGGAACGGAACTATACAGTGACCGAGCTTGAATGTTTGGCAATGGTATTGATTTTTTATTTCCTTAAATTTTTGTACTTTTTTTTATAAATTATAATGAATTTTCTTTTTGTTTGGTCATCCCACATTATATACTTATATGCTTATTTTTTTAAAGAATACACAAAAATAAAGATTAGAATAAGACAAACAAAAAAAGTTAAAATCTTAAAAATCACAATCAGAATAAATAAAACAAATGCATCCAAAAAATCCTAAATTTCCCCATTCTTTTATTCCTTCTTGCATTAGTGTTAGTTGTTTTTTAAAATTGTCTAGGATGTCAACTCTTCGCTAGTCGACTTGCTCTTCTTTAGCTGGTGGATTCTGTGTTACTGTGGATTCTTGGACGTGGGATTTATTCTCCTTGCCACTGTGTCATTAGACCTTGTGAGTATCCACACATCGCCAAGTTTCATTTCTTTCCCCTCCTTCACATGCACCATAACACACAAATAAATTGCAAATAATGTTAATTCCATCGTTTCACTCACCAAATCAACAGAATGCACTTCGTAAATTTTGAATTAAAAATACACTCGAATTTTAAAGTGTAAAAAGAACCCGTTGTCAGAGGGGTTTTAGTCAAAATGTCATATCCACTCGAGATTAGAGATAGAAGGAAGTAGAGAATAGGAGATAGAAGAGAAGAAAAAGAATAGAAAAGTGGTACACAAGATAAAGACAAAGCTCAATGAATGAAAGCACTATGTATTGATAGAACCTGAAATTCCTTATTTCGCACTACTTAGAAGCAATCTCCAAGCACTAGATCTCCTTAAGCACTATGTATTGATAGAACCTGAAATTCCTTGTTTCGCACTACTTAGAAGCAATCTCCAAGCATTAGATCTCCTTGAGCTCCCTTGTAGACCAAAAACGTGCATCAAGTAGTAGCTTCTTCTCTGCTGCTCGGACCGCAAATCTGATAGTTCCCTTGGGTCTAAAAGGGGGGTAAAACAAGACACCTAGTCAGATATCTCCTAGATCACTCCTTCTTCTTCTGCTAGTTCAGAGTGTTGTTTGCTTCTTGTAATTTGTGATCACGACAGCACATGATTTTGTCAATCCTTCTTTTTGCATGAAATCTAAATATCCAAAATATCAAAAATAGGCTAAACTTGTCCAAAAATCTAGTATTTTTGAACCATCGATACCACCAACACTAGCAATAATGACTAATATGGCATTGACTCTATAGATCAATAGGAAAGTCCAATGATGATGCACTCCAGGTTTTTCTACACGGTGTCAGTGTAGCAACACAACATCCACCCCATTAATAACTAATATGTCATTGACTCTCTAGCTTAATAAGAAAACGGGATGATGATGCATTCCATGTTTTTCCACACTATGTCCGCGTAGTGACACAACATCATGCAGTTGCACGAGCACGGGGCACAATAACCCACGTAATTTTGTAAATTAAAATCAACCCATTGTCTCTTATTTAGTCTAAATGGCATATCCCTCTATCCCACTGATAATGATTCAGTATATTCCACTACCATTCCATGACTACTCCCTCCTTTTGGAAGCTAATATATTTGTTAGGTTGGCCTTTGTAAGTTTGTTGTCCTCAAGTTTCCATCCCTAGATATGAAACTTTGCTATTCTTTCCTGGCATCTTACGAGAAATATTCTAGCTTGGTATATGGTCGTACATTTTGATTATCTTTTCCTAACACCATTGAGGAACTATTCTTACCCCTCTCTGCTTCCTTTGTGCATAGTGGTAACCAACCGCTCAAAATAAAGGATATTTTTTCCCCTTTAGAGAAGGAGAATTTCATCCCCTTGGTAACTAACAAAGTTATTAACAATTCAAGAGTATTGGTGGCCCATATCTCTTCTCCTATATGGAAGCAGTTATGCCAATTTCTACTAGGTCACTTTATGTTGGGCAAGCCTATGTCCAAGTGCTTGTCTAAAGAATTATTCAGTGCATTTGTCAAGATACTTGATGGTGTCAAGTTTACTTGGGCATTGTTTGTTTTGGCTAAAATGGATAAGCACTTCCAACGTATTAGAAAAATTTAGCTTAAAAATGTATCATATAGAGCTTTTCTCCAAAAGGTTATTACTCTTGCATCTTCTCTAGGTGGAGTGCTACTACTAGATCCTACCCCTCCTCCAAAGCAACCTCAACTTCCTATTTCCTCTCCTCCTCCAATGTACCCAAACTTTGAGTCTAAAGATGTGCATACTACTAAGTTCCCTAAAAAAAAAGTGTACTTACAAAGGGTCCTTTAAGTCCTCCTTCTATTCCAAATTCTCATGTACATGAAGCTGTTCCTAGTATTTGTAGTAGCTCTCTTCTCTCGTTCCTTTCATGTACAAGTTTATGTTAGAATATCAAGATCCCATTACTCTTCAGTCAGTTTATCTTTATGTATGTGACCGACATTAGGTGGATACATCTGTACACGTGTGTGACATTCAATAAGTCTGCGTAGTCCCTGATTTAACCACAATTAGTCTCGGTTAGTCATACCTATGTGTGTAAGTCTCTTTCAGTTACGATTATGGAAGAATAATGAAAGAAGAACAACAATGAGTTGAGGCTTATCTTCCGCTCCACTCTGTCTCTCTCCCTCTCTTTCAACATGGTATCAGAGCTTGAATGCTTGAAGCTTGAAGGCTTGGCAGTTGCCATTTGACATCAAGATATCAGATGTGAAGAAAATGTCATCAAAGGAGACTGCGTCTGTAACTCATTTTTCTGCAGAAGCTATATCTTGCTATAGAAATGGTTTTTGGAGAAACAACCCATGAGTGCTGATTGTTTCGATGCGGTCTACAACTTTGTAGAAGAATTTTTTTTCAAATTCCTCACAGATTTTAAGATATTCAGCACAGACTTGTGCAAACTGGCTATTTACCACAGTAAATAACAAGTGATTCTAGGGCACTGGTGGCTTTCATCCTAACAATGTATATTACCTTATTATCATGCATGTGAGCATGATATTGGAGTGTTAAATGCTCAGTTTTTGAGCTTATTTGCAGGCTGAAAACAATGAAATGGTTGAAGTATCTGTGATGCTTATTTGCTAGTGATAAATGCTTGGATCATACCACTTGAGTGGTAGATGCTTTTTGGGATATTTTGAGTGCTAAAAGTCCAAATTTTGGACTGATTTGTTGCTAGTTATACTACCAGGGTATTGACCAGTTATTATATGTAGGAAGGATACCTATCATCTTCACTTGACATACATACAATATATTTTGACCAATTGGACATGTATCAACTCCTACATAGAGTGGCAACTGAATGGGATGTTTTGGGGTTGTTTTGAGGTTGTTTTGAGGTCTGAATACTCTTGTTTTAACAAAGAACATACTGATGGTTATAGTAGTCGGTTGGTTGTATTTGGTACTGCTACTTGCATATAGTACAAACATTGATACTTATATAAACATAGTTTGTTGCTTGGATGTTTTGCCACTACCACAGAATGTTTTGAACTTATTTAAGCTTGGTTTATGCTTAGTTAACTATGTTTTTTCATTGTTGGAATACAGTTTATAGAAGCAGGTTGTCAAGAAAACTATCCTAATTGCAAGAAATTGTCTTGAATAACAAGAAACTAGTCCTGAACTCTAGAAAAAGGAGTCAGATACTTACAGGTTGTATACCTCATTGAATACCTAAGCTATAACTACGGCAAATGCTCAAGGCACTGACAATATCACTCAAATTGTGGGAGAAAAGCTGGACCACAAAAATTTTGCTTTATGGAAGTTCTGTATGAAGAATTTTTTGGTTGGCAAAGATTACTAGGACTTATGTACAGGTGATGAGGCTGAATCTAAAATGCATTAAAGGAATCTGACAAATGATTAGAACAGGGATCATAAGCTATGGACTGAGAGAGCATGCAAGGTATTACATTGGTTTTCCTTATGTATATCAGATTCTATGGTTATATAGATTACTGGATGCAGTTCTCCAAAGGATGCATGGGACATACTCATGAAGAATTATGGAAATGTAACACATGTAAGAAACATTCAGCTAAAGCAACAATTCAACATTTCTAGGAATGGCAGAATCATTCACGCCTACACTACAAAGATCAAGAACATAGTGGATCGGCTTGCCACCATTGGATCTTTAGTGTTTGAGGATGATATGATTGCATTGACATTGAATGGACTTGGCAAAGAGTATAAAGCATTTGATATGTCTATTTCTGTGAGAGCTGAATCCCCTAATTGGGATGAGCTGATTGCTTTGTTGCTGCATGAGTAAGTTAAGCTTGGGCTGAATACAGGTTCTAGTACGTCTCAAAGTAGAGACATTGTTCTTTACTCTAGCCAGCGTGGTAGAGGTGGTAGAGGCCATGGCTCTTTTTGAGGTCGAAGAGACACTCAAAATGATTATGGATAGCATCAATAGAATGCCTGGCATGGCACAAATACACAGGGCTAGCATGGATTTGGTGGCTTTAAAGGTGGGGGGAGATCACCCCATGGTAGAGGTGGTGAATCTAGTTCATGGCAGTCAATTGATCAATCAAATAGAGATAAGGATTGTCATTACTACGGTAGATATGGACACATTGCAAAGGATTGTAAAATTAAGTAGGGAGATATGAAGGCAAAGGGAAAAAAACATGGGCACTATGCATCTTCTAGTGGTGCTCATGATGAGCAGGTTGATAGATTGTTTGCCATGTATTATGTGTCTAAGAATGCATCTAGGTAGAAAAGAGATGAGAGATGGTACATTGATTAAGGGGCTTCAAATCATATGACACCCCATGGATAATGATTTGATGAGATGGTTGTAGGTTCACATGGTTATGTGTGTACTAGGGATGACACCCAACATGACATTCAGCACACACGAATTGTTCCGTTGTTGATGCTTGATGGCAAGAAAAAGAGCCTGCATGATGTACAACATGTACCTACAATAACCAAGAATCTTTTGTCAGTTGGACAAATGGTAGAACAGAATCTGTAAGTGAGATTTAATAGAGATGAATGTTTTGTTGAAGAATCTGGTAATGGCTACAAATTTATTGCTAGGGGCCGAAGAGATGGTAGAATGTTTACTCTTGATACGTCAATTCCAGAATTGAAAGCAGCCATGCTTGCACATGATGATGGTGCTATATGGGATGTTGAGATATGACATAAGCACATTGGCCATGTGAATGTACAAAAGCTGAAATCTATGCAGTAGAAGGAGATTGTGTTTGGACTGCCTAAGTTCAAGTATCATGACTTTAGACATGTATGTGATGCATGTCAATTTGGAAAGCAAGCACGGTTTCCATTTATGAGACATGTACAGAATAGCTCATGATCCTTGCAGTTGGTACATTCAGATGTATGGGGTCTATCTCATAATGCTTCGTTTGGTGGTGCTCGTTACTATGTATCCTTCATTGATGATTTCAACAGGTATACTTGGCTTTACATACTGAAACATAAGGATGATGTGTTTGATGCATTCAAGGATTTCAAGAAGCATGCTAAAAATGAGTTGAGCTGTAAAATTTCATGTCTTAGATCAGATGGAGGTGGAGAACATGTCTCTAATTACTTTGATAGGTACCTTGCTAAATATGGGATCAGAAGATAGTTAACTTGCAGCTATATATCGCAACAAAATGGTGTAGTAGAAAGGAAAAATAGGGTACCAACAGAATCGAAAAGAGCTATGCTGAATGAGAAGAGTTTGCCAAATGGTTATTGTGCTGAAGCAGTATTGACTATTGTCTATGTGGTGAATAGAACTCTTACAGCATGGATTCATGATGTAACTCCATATGAGAGGTTGTACGGTTATAAGCCCAACATTTCACACTTGAAGGTATTTGGCAGCATTGCATATGTGTACATTTCTGATGAAAAGAGGAAGAAATTGGTTCCTAAAGCTGTCAAGAGTGTGTTTCTTCGTTATGCACAAGACCAAAAATCTTACAAGTGTTATGGATTGTCTACACATAAGACATTAATTAGCAGAGATGTTGTTTTTTATGAGATGGCATCATGGTATGGTAATCTTTTTGAAGTGGCTACTGATGGATCAGCCAACACTAGTCATGTTGAAAATACATCTACATTGAGTACATCTATGAGTGTTCCTACATGTGATGGGTCACCTAAAGTAAATCCTTGGTCAGGACGCTTGCGGAGTCGTACTCCTACATACATTGACATGGATATGTCGGTATGGGGGAGATTGGATAAGGGAAAACAAAAGAAACTTGAGGATGTGACAGGTCCACTTACAGTAGGTTATGAGTCATCTAACAATGACATTTTGGATAGTGAGTTGTCCATTCTGTGTATTATGACACCTGGAGCAAGGTAGAATCATTATGTATGACCTCATGAGAGGCAAGCTCAGAGTGAACCATAGTTACAAAGATCTGAGAGAGTAAGAGAACCACTTGACAGGTTTACATACATTGGTTATCCAGCCCACCATTATGCATATATGGCTTGTGTGACAAGTTTCGAAGAACCTGGAAAGTTTGATTATGCAGTTACAAATGATAACAGGTGTGTTGCAATGGATGAGGAGTATGCAGCCCTGGCTGAAAATGAGACATGGAAATTGGTTGAGTTACCTGAAGACAAAGACCCCATTGACTGCAAATGGGTGTACAAGGTTAACTACAAGTCAAATGATTTGTTAAAATGCTATAAGGACAGGCTGTTTGCAAAAGGATATGCACAGCAATATGGCCTTGACTATGAGGAGACTTTCAATCTGGTGGCTAAAATGGCAACAATTAGAATTGTCATTGCTTTGGCAGCATGCAAAGGCTAGAAATTATGGCAAATGGACGTCAAGAATTATTTCTTGAACGGTGATTTTGTTGAGGAAGTATAAATGGAGCAATCTGAAGGCTATGTTCACCCGGACTTTCCTAGAAATGTATGTAAGCTAACAAAGGCTTTACATGGACTGAAACACGCACCTAGAGCATGGAATGCTTAGATCAGCAGTTATTTACAGCAACATGGATTTAGATTGGGTGATGCAGATCACAGTCTATTCACGAAGAAGAAAGATCATGGATATGTGTTTCTAGTGGTTTATGTAGATGATCTTATCATCATTGGAAACACCATATTGGGGAATATGGGAATTTCCCATAAGTTTGGGACACGTGGTCAAATCTCTGGATTTGTCATAACTTGAACATTATAACTCCAAATCGAGTGCTCTATAGCTCAATAGATTCCATTTTCCAAGCGCTTTCCAATGATAGGTCACATCATATAGTTTTGAGAAACTTATGGTCATGTTATCCGGGTGCCACCTTTTTAGTATTCAAAAAATGGGAACTAATATTGTATTTGGAGATGATGAAGAGGGCATTGCTAAATTTAAATCATGTTTACAGGCTGAATTCAGAGTCAAAGACTTTGGTGACCTAAAGTATTTTCTTGAGATTGAGATAGTCTCTATGTCTCAAGCTATATGGTTGCTACAGAAGTAGTATGCTCATGACATGTTACAGGAGTATGGTATGGCTGAATGCAAGCCTATGGAGACACCTCTTGATCAGAATGTCAAGCTATAGAATGATGTTGGGAATGACATGGAGAATCTGACCATGTATCGACAAATGGTGGGTAGCTTGATATACTTGACTTTTACCCATCCTGACTTATGTTATGCAGTGGGGCTAATTAGTCAATTCATGCAAAAGCTGTGCAAACCTCATTTAGGTGTAGTCAGGAGGATCATAAGATATATAAAGGGTACTATAGATTATGGATTGTTTTATGCATTTGGAAAATCCCTTGACTGACAGGGTTTATTGATGCTAATTGGGCTGGTTGTGCCTATGATAGGAGGTCAAGCAATGGTTATGCATTTGGATTGGGCAGCAGTATGATCAGGCAGAGTAAGAAATAGCCTACTATTGCATTGTCTAGTACAAAAGCTAAGTACAAAAGAGCTGCCTTAGCGGCTTGCAAAGCAGTTTGGCTGATGAAACTATTGAAAGACTTGGGAATATAGCTGGAAAGCAAAGTGAGATTGCATTGTGATAACCTCAGTAGTGTTATGTTGGCTAGCAATTTTGTCTACCATGCTAGGTCAAAACATATTGAGATTTACTACCATTTCATCAAAGAAATGGTTCTTACAGGACTTGATTCATGTGACGATTGAAGACTGAGTAGCATATATATTTACCAATTCTCTTGGTAAAGGAAAGTTCATATACTTCAGACAGCTACTTGGAGTTTATCAAATGGTTTGAGCTTGAGGGGGAGTGTTTGAATATCAAGCTCCCGTTACTCTTCAGTCAGTCTATCTTTATGTGTGTGACCGACATTAGCTAGATAGAGCTGTACACATGTGTGACATTCAATAAGTTGGTGTAGTCAGTGACTGAACTACAATTAGTCTTGGTTAGTCATACCTATGTGTGTAAGTCTCTTTCAGTTAGGATGATGGAAGAATAATGGAAGAAGAACAACAATGAGTTGAGGCTCATCTTCCGCTTCACTATGTCTCTCTCCCTCTCTTTCAACAGTTTATTTGTAGCCCAGAGGGAAGACCAATTAGATTCGGAGATCCCTTTCTCCTTGTAGAAAATGTTATTTGGACCCATGCTTTCACAATTGGTCTCTAGTGTCCAGTCTAGTTTGGAAACTTCAATCACTTCCTATCTTTAGTCCATATATACAGGTGTTCACACCTCTCTCCAAGATAAGGTGGAATCCCTAGCCTGCCATCTTAGCAAGGATTTGGAGGATCTAGCCTTTGAGAAAACCTTGAGTGACATCCATAAATAGATGACTACAACTACATCTTTAATAGATTCATTGAAAGCCACCATTAAAGAGTTGAAAATCAAGATCACTACTTTAAAGGAGGAGAATGTGTCAGTATATAAACATAAAAATTATGCTCTTGAGGAGATGGTAGCATTAGCTAGTAAGCTTGGTACATGTTAGCGTCAATTATAGCACTCTTAGGAAACTGTAGAGTCATAAAAGAAGCTTATTGAGGAACTCCACAGTAAAGTAGCTACCCTTTCTCTTTCTCCTACAGCTCCTGTGGTCTCTTCTTTATCTTATTCTAAAGAGGAGCTTGACCAATTGTAGAAAAAGGCTAAGTTATGTAATGGTTTTTCTACTACTATGGTAGAATGCCTTCATCAGTAGCACATGAACTATGTCTAAGAAGATTTTATTTGTTATGCTCAATTGGTGTCACCTCCACCCTCTTTCTAGATTAAGTATAAGCAAGAGTGCTTGGCTTTGTATATTTTTCTGAATAATGTGGATTTAGAACCTCTAGAGGATGGGTGGCAAAGTTTGTGGTTTGCAGAACTGTTAAAATTTGTTTGATAGATTTGTGGATGAGTTGGTTTCTCATGAGACATAGTTACTTTCTTTCATGTATCTTATAGGAGATTCAGAAATCCTTGATGAGGAGGATATGAACGTTTATGTAGGTGATGGGATCTTATAAGCTATCATATATGTACATTCAGTTGAGAAATGGCTTGAGAAATTATCATCAGCTACATCTTGGTACAGAGGATATGCTTGGCATCCTCTTTTAGAGGATGGTGTCATGGATTCACATCGTTGATGGATTTTTTTTCATAAATTTGATATCAGGCCTTTAGGATCTTAAGTATTAACACATACTGCATATAATCCCTTTTTCATAGTTGAGTTCTTCTAAACTTTTAAATTTTGTTGTTCTATTTATCCTTCTGATCCCAATTATCTCATTTTCTATTCTCTCATTTCCTATTGCCTACCTATGTATATTTCAAATCTTAACTCGCTGCCCATTCATTACAAATCCTACATCTTCTCCTGCCCCTTTTGAACCTCTTCTTGTTGTTCCATCCATTCTCTCTATCTTTTTAACATAGCTCCTTCAAGCATTTTTATTATCTTTTTCTCATTTTCCACTCTCATTGTCCCTTCAATTATCATCTTTTTATGATTTAACTTATCTGCCTTTGCAATGTTCTCATATTATTCCAATATCCCTACCTATTGAATATATAAATCTTCCTCCATAATCTATGATGGATACCCTTGGATACAATAGTGATATCCTCTCTTGAGGGTGGTGGATGTTATATGATTCTTTGATAGGACTTGTATTGAATGAGCCTCACATTCGTGGGTCTTGGGAGAGTCCCTTAGCATGTTTGAACTCTTATCTTCAATTTTCTTGAGTGCATGCTCAATTTGAGGATATCTTTATAAATATTGCACCTCATTTTTGTTGGTATCTTGTCTTTATGCATCAATAGTCCAATATGAATTTTCATATCAATCCTGAATTTTGTTGATTGATAATCCTGAATTTTCATATCAATCCTAATGAGGATGTAACATTGACACAGACAAATGTGTTGCATTTCTTTGCCCATGCTTTTCCTACTAGGTTTAGTATCTTGTTGGAAAGGATATGTTGTCTTTAGTTTCTCTAGAATGGACTGCCTATATACTTTGTAGATGAGATAAAAGCCTTGGAATGTCTCAAGCCTAGCATGAAGTTCAAGAAGAAATATATTCATCCTACATAGCAATGGAGTAGGTTTTTGGTTGTATCTTTATTTCTAATTATTCTGCCTAGGCTTTTCTTACTAGATTCATTAACTTGTTGGAAAAGATATGTTGTCTTTAGTTTCTCTAGAATGTGCCTATATACTTTGTAGATGAGAGAAAAGCCTTGGAACATCTCAGGTCTATCATGAAGTTCAAGAAGAAATATCTTCATCCTACATAGCAATGGAGTAGGTTTTTGGTTGTATCTTTCTTTTTAATTACTTTGCCCAGGCTTTTCCTACTAGATTCATTATCTTGTTGGAAAGTATGTGTTGTCTTCAGTTTCTCCAGAATGTGCCTAAATACTTTGTAGGTGAGAGAAAAGCCTTAGAACATCTCAAGCCTAGCATGAACTTAAAGAAGTAATATATTCATCCTACATAGCAATGGAGTAGGTTTTTGGTTTTATCTTTCTTTTTAATAAAAAATATCGTTCTCCATTTTTTGGAAGCATGTGCCATTCATGCTACACCATTGTTGCATATATGTGTATTCTATGTTGTGTGAGGTATGTGTGTGTTTTATCCTTGTCATGAGGAGATGAAGATGAATTTAAAGATGATCAAAGCTGAATGGTGGCTGAAGTTAAATATATTTTGGAAGAATATGTGCTGAGATATAGAGAAAACTCTTATATCCTTTAATGGTTTGAGTTTATTGTTTTAATTATTAAAGGAATGGTTCATAATGGTTATGATTTTCCCTTCATTTCTATTTTTAGATCCAAGTTTATCTAAAAAAGAACACATGTTGGGGTCATTGATTTGTTGGAGCTTGTGTCGATGATTGAACATGATTATTTTAGATCTTTTATTAACTTTCTCCAAGGTCGTGAGGATGCTTCTTGATTAAGTGGGGATATCTGGAGGGTTGACTAAACTTGTATTTAAAGCTATTTTTTGTTATTTTCATGAGCTGAATGGTTGATTTTGAGGGTTTATTAATTGAATCTGGATATTTTTTAATTGGTTTGAAGTTTTTTGAGATATTTTTATTATGGTTAAGAAGCTGGTGATGGTTTTTGATTGAGATATAATGTGTGGATTGGATTTTTGATGTATCTATTTGGTTCTACTATGTCTAATTTGTTTCTATATTGGTTTATTTTCTTTTTGATTAAGAGGTTATGATTGTAGAAGAATGGTTTGAGGAATAATTGAGATAGAGTTGGATGGTTTTTTATGTTTGGAATTGGTTTTGGTTTGAGCTGTATGGTTTTTATGCCTTCCCTTGACCTTTTGTGAAGTGTTTTGTAGAGCTTCTGTAAATATTTTGTTTTGTTATGTATGATTTTGAGAGTGTTCTATTGGGTGGATGTTTATATTGTGAATGTTTTGTAATTTTTTCAAGAGGCTAATGGAATCTCTTTGAACCTCAAAGAAGTAGAAGAAGTAGTTGATGAAGACGTGAAGTAAAGACTGCAACAATGACAATGACAATAGTGAGCTCCCAAAGGTGAGTGTAGTGTCTTTGGTGGCCTTTCATGTAAAACATACCTTTTGGGAGAGGTATCCATGAGCAAGAGAGGATTATTAAGTGTTATTCTTGGTTATTCCAATGTACTATTGAGAGAGAGCATATGTGAGAGAGTTAGTGTATGAGGGAGAGGCAAATTTCTATGAAGAACATTGTATTTGCATGAGAGAAAGATTATGAAAACTATGAAGATGATGAAAATATGAATACTATGTGATGAAATTTATTTAAAGTTGAGCATTGTTTTGTGTTCTTTTGGTTCTTGGATGGTTTCTATGAGGAATATATTGAAGATTTGTTATCATAAATCCGTGGGAGATTCACTATGTGATGCTACTTGAAGATTAGTTATTCTTGGTATCCTTTTCCTTCTTATGGTTGATTAAAGCATGAAGAACATGCTTGTTGGTGTGACAAGATAGATTTTCTAGTAGTAGTTTTTGGGTTTTTTTGGTGTTCCTCTTGGGGCTCCAATCTCAAGGATACACTGCCTATCGCCTAGGATCAATATCAATTTAGACTAGATCATTTAAGATATCAATGCCTTTATAAGGAAAAGCAAACCTTAAGGAAAATGTGTTGTTTTCTCTAGCTGCATGCATTTTGGAGTAATCACAACAAAGTTGTCAATGTGAGAAAATGAAAAATTGTAACTTTAATGCCACATGTTTTGGCAAGCTTAATATGTTTCTTTGGAGGCTAGTCATTTTGAAGTTTCCCATAGAGGTAGAATTAGTAAGGCCATGCATATTTTAGGATAATCCCTTTGGAAAAGGTTAGAAAAGAAGATAAATTTCTGGCAATGTAGATCTATTAGAAAGACGTAAAAGAAGATGCACAAATGGTTATGTACAATTGTTTCTTAGTTTTTCTAGGTATCGAGTTGGGTAAAACGGTTGTTAACATTCAATTATTGATCAATTTTGTTGACCTTCATAGGTCTTGGTGCACTTCCAAAATAATATTTAGAGAGTCAAGAAGAAGAATTTAGCAAAAGATAATAAAAAAGGATCAAAAGAAATTCTACCAAATGGACATGAAATGAATAAACTAAACACATGCAACTAGCATGGACTTGAGTGACTACTTAGTTTAAAGCCTAATTTGTATGGTTCCCATTTCCCACATGTCATGCTAGAAAAACAAGTAGACAAAATAGGTCTTGATATGGCCATTTGTGATTCCTTAGTATGAGATGTAGGGGTTGTTTGGCCTATAATTCCCTACTATGACATGTGGGGGATGGGATTCCCTAGTTACATGACCTATAATTCCCTTTTATGAGATGTGGGAAATGAAATTCCCTAGCTATATATGGGAAATTCATATGAGATGTGGCCCGAAATGTAATTTCCTAGTTATATATGGGGAATGGACATGTTCATACCTAGGAAATATTAGACAATTTTCCTACATTCCATAAGATTTCCTGCATAGGTATTGTTCAATAATCCCTTATTTTTAAGGTGCATATTTGAAGGAGCTCAAGTTATCAATTTTCATAATAGGGTGGCATTTTGTTGAAGATATTAGCAATGTAATCTCTGTGAGAGCACCAACATGAAGGGCGACGAGGGCTATCATGCACTCACTAGAGGCTTAACAACCACTTCATCTCTATCAATCACTTTTTAAGCTATTACCTACTAAGAGATTTAAATATATAGTTCATGGTTCAAAGCATATGCCATAATGGTACATGGTCCATGGCCATAAAGTTATCAGTTTATATAATGCATTATTGAAAAATCAAATCTTACTAGTAGTAAATTACTACCTCATACTCATAATGAGGGAAAAAGGACCTTATGATCTCTAGGTGTTGACTACAATGGCATCCGTATATGCCCTAATGGTTGCAGTCTCTTTAGAAAGAAATATATAGTGCCAAATCTATACCTAAAATGTGGTGCTAATCAAGAGAGTATTAGTCAAAGTGATGTGTCATTTCCCTCTTATATACGATAAATCTAGTATATGTTTAGGTTAAATAATCTAACAATGTTTATGTTTTGGCAATACAAAAATTGAACTCTAACAACGCGACATGCTTTCTTGGAAATTCAAGGGCATGGAAATATATTGAGGACCAATCGTATGACTTTGATAAGGAGCCTTGAAACTTAATGTTGTGCAATGGTGGATGGGATCAACCCTTCTTGCTAGTAGGCAATAATGTATATTGTTTTGGTTATTAGCAGGTGACCATGTATAGTGTTTCGCTCATGGTTTTACTAAAATATAATATTTTTGTATGCCTCCCAGCTGCAAAGGGCTATCTCATTCCTCAATTTTATAATCAAGAATATGGACATTTAGCTCCAATATCTAGTTGAGGATCTCTAAGTATTATGATTAGGCATTCCAATAACTGATATGAGAAGGAGTGCTTAACTGACTAGGGAATTCGCTAGTCTGAGACATCACCTTGATGGTCACTATCTAAGTGCATTTGCGAGTACACCTCATCAACAAGATAGAGATATCTTGCATGGTGCGCAGTAGGTGGATGTTGTTTCTATATTTTATGAATACTTTGAAGGAAACTTTCTAGCAAAAGGAAATATGTAAGGGTCTCATGGTAGAATGGTGGTTGATTCAAGGATCACTAGTATATGTAGAAAAATATATAGGGTATCAATATAGGAACATGTGATTCCTATGGTATGTGCATGATGATTCTCAAATAGCCAAAGAGGTCACACAAGCTTAGGGGAAGGACAAGAGGATGGAGGGTTTCCTTGTAGATAAAATAAATAGTTTGTGTATGTCACTTCAGATAGTTGGGCTGATATGAGGCTACAAAGGAGTAATGAAGACTCACAAGATATTCTTTCAATACATCTTTAAAAGAATTGCATGTGCTCTATCCATAGGCCAAAGAGATATTATCCATGTTGATGATATGCTGGTGGTTGTATCACAATCTAAGAAGAGCTACAAATAAGGGGGTTAATGTATGCATGAAGGAATGGAAGTTTTCTAGGAATTTCACAAAAAATCCAAGCAATTAGTATGATATACTACTTTGTTATATATGCATTCATGAGAACCAAATTACTTAGTCTATATTTTCTTTTTCTTAGTAGAAGTCATATTTTACTTTGTAATCCTGTAGGAAACACATTTGAATGGAGCATATAGATCAAATTTGATATACATTTGATTATGGTGTAATGGAAAAGTTTGAATATTAGAGAGAGTTGTTATACATCCAAGGTTGCAAAAATGTGGTACAAGAAGATGCAAGAGTTTTTGTTGGTCAATAGTTGCAATTTCAACACCTTTATCTTGGACATATTGAGTGGTACAAAGTGATGATATGGAGAGGTCAAGTGCAACTACTAAAAGGAGACCTTATGGATTCATGGAGGTGGACTTGTATGAGTCTTATTTATATTGTGCGCCTTTCTCATATGAATTTTTTTGTTTGTGGTTTTCAGTTGAAGTAGAGCTAAGATATATGTAGATCTAGATAATTCTAATGATTTGTGCTAAGATAAAGTTGAGGAAAATATTAAGAGCTTTGAATCCTTGTACATAAAGGAATCTTGGGAAAGTTGTGTACTTAAGACACTGTCTAAGTTTTTAGTATATAGATTCAAACTCTACAACTCTTTGGGTTAGTCAAGTCACATCGCAAGAAAACTGGACAAGATAGATGGGGATGTGTCTTCAAGAGATAAGTAGGTCACATTGAATGTTTAAAGGTTCAAGAGGTACTTCACGGTCAATCACAGGGGTTTGAGAGAGAAGAATGTATGGGGGTTCAAGAGCATAGACTCGGGAGATGGTAGAGATAAGAGAAGGGTTGAAGGTTTCAAGCCAAGTTCTTGAAGAAAATTGGACAAGATAGATGGGGATGTGTCTTCAAGAGATAAGTAGGTTACATTGAATGTTTAAAGATTCAAGAGGTACTTCACGGTCAATCACAGGGGTTTGAGAGAGAAGAATGTATGGGGGTTGAAGAGCTTAGACTCGAGAGATGGTAGAGATAAGAGAAGGGTTGAAGGTTTCAAGCCAAGGTCGAAAGTCCACCATGGGGGTGAGAGACAGCAGGGTGAAGGGAGATTCAGGGAGAGGAGTAGACGAAAGAGAAGGGGTTTGAAGAAATAGAAGATGTAGAAGAGTACTCACAAAAAGAAATAGAAAATGTAGAAGAATACTAACAGAGATGAAGCTTGTCAGTTTATTCCTACATTATGAGACGATAAAACTCTAATGGACAAAAATGTGTATAAAATAATGCATTCCTCTATGCTACTCAGATTGCCAATCTGATGCCTCCATTGGCTCTAAAAAGGGGGTAAAATACCAGAACACCTAGCCAGAATTAAACCAGATCACTCCTTCATCTCCAACTTTGGAGTGTTGTTCACTGCCTAAAAACAATGATCGCGCATCGCACGATTTTGCCAATCTCTCTTTTTACATAAAATCCTCTCAAATTAGCTGAAAGCTACATGCCTTTTTTAACATGTCATCATAATCTAGAAGTTGTGTATAGTTTTATGGATTTTTACAAGAGATAATATCTAAAATATCAAAAATTGGCTAAAACTTGTCCAAAAATCTAATATTTTTGAACCACGGACACTAACACTAATGTCTAAAATGGTGTGGCTCTCTAAATCAATAAGAAAGCCACACTCTAGATTTTTTTTACATGGTGTGCACCTAGCGGTACGACAACATAGTAGCTCAAATAAAATTTCAACTAACATGAAATATTTCATTTCAAATTAAACTAAATCATTTTACAGCTTCTACAATTCATTTTGAATTTTTTCCAAATAACAAGAGTTTACTATCAACTTTTCTTTATTAGTTACAAGTTTTTATAATTGTAACTAACTTTCTAAAAATTATTTTTAATTAAATCTTAATTTATTATTGATTTTGAAAGTTATGGTAAGCTATTCAAAAAAAGTTAGCAATATTTGGGTTTTTTTGTTATTACTCTAATAGTCATATATAAGTCATGAATTCCACTTAAAATGTGATGCATTTTTAATTACATTTATCTCAAATTTTAAAATTAAAACTTTGATTATATATATAAATGTAAAAAAGTAACAACCATTAAGCATAGCCTTACAATGTTAAGTCGACCCTTAGGCTCCCCCCCCTTGCCCCCTACCCTGCCAAAGGGAAAATATGTTTAAAAATTTACACTAAAATAATTTCAAAAGTCGTATCTTCTAAGGACAAACTAAAAATGAAAACCCCTTCTTAGATAATAAAACAAAAATAGTCCCCTATTACTAAATCCTCATAAAATGGCAAACCCCCTCCCCCAAAAAATCCCCTTGTGCTTCTCATTTTCAACACGAAATAATAAAAGGCTACTCTAGAGAGAGAGAGAGAGAGAGAGAGAGAGAGAGAGAGAGAGAGAGAGAGAGAGAGAGAGAGAGTGTGTGTGTGTGTGTGTGAGAGAGAAGAGTCTATTCACATAATTATTTTTCCTAAGAGGCTAAAGAGTTTTGCAAAAATTAAAAGAGGGGTTAATGAAAGTTCATGTGTTAGATCTCTACCAAAATCCCCTCTTTGTTTTTATCATTTTCCCATCCATTATACCCCCATCTAAGCATATCAACATAGTAAACCCATCAATCAGCTAGCATGAAGTGGAGGACATGGCCCTAATATGGTCGAGGTATACTATTTTATTATTTTGATAATTACGTTATATTATTTTAGAAATTTATTCATAGAAACTCTTTTTAAATAACAAAATAATCCACACCTTATGTTTCTAAACTTTCCAACTCTTAGTCTACAAATATATCTAGGATAACACCAAAAGCTTTAGAAATCAATATTTATAAATTTAAAAATATAATAAGGTATCCAAAAAATTATAATAATTTTCTTTAAAGTTTTAAATGAGATTAAAAATAATATATTTAGATAATTATGAAAGAGTCTAATTAGAAATTGATTTAAATTTTTTAAAATATTAAGAATGTAAAGGAGATCTATACTTCAATATCTTGAAATTTTTTAAAAATATCTTAAACTTCTAAGAAAATTATTTATTCAATATATTAAATTGTGATACCTTGCTTTTTTAAAAAAAGTTTTTTCATAAATTAAAAATTGATCATGATTGCAATAATGTATGAGAAGAATTATACTAATTACATTTGTGGGAGTCGAATGGGAATGAGGTGTGATGCTATGCCTAGGGCCATCTTGGATACTCTTTATTGGTACATACTTCGTACCCATTAGAGAGTGGTGTATAAGTAGAGAGTCTTCTATAAAAACCCATGCTAGATTTGTTGAATGAATGCATAAGCATATTTCATGTGAATGCAGTCTTCTGCATCTTTGGTGTTGTTCTGTTAGAACTCTATAATGAACATGCAATTATTTGTTTCTTTCGTGGATATCCTTGGACTCCCATTGAAGCTATATTCCAACCACTAGTGAAAGCTCTTTCAGATTTCATATCCTAAGTTGACTTTCTTTCTGGCAAAGAAGCAAACATAACTACTCTTATTAAAGCTATCTACTCTTTTAAAAAATAAGTGGCACTTTGAAAGCCCCCACAATTAGGGTAGGCCTTGTGCGGATCATTGTATAATAACACAAGGAACTTTTAATCATTTCCTACACACTAGGAAAAAAATGAAATTTCCTATCATTTCCTTAGTTAAAGATACACACGTAAGTAGGAAAAGTAAATGACAAGGAAAATGGAGCATTTCCTAGTTAGAGAAATTGGGGAACCACATAGAAACTTTCCTACATAGGAAAATTTTCGTATGTAGGGAGAAATTCCTATATATGAAAATGTTTCATTTTGCCTATTATTTACTTTTCCTACTTACGCTAATTTTTAACTAGAGAATTGATAGGAAATTCCCTTTTTTTATTTCTCATGTAGGAAAATTTTCCTATATGTGGAATTTCCCTCTAGACCGAAATTTTCTTATGTTTCCCTACATAGGGAAAGTTCATTGCTTTTGATAGTTTCCTATATATGAAATTTATTATGTGATTCTTGTTTTTCTCTAACTTGGAAATATTGAATTTTTTCTAGTTTACACATTCCTACTTATATGAATTTCTAAGTAGAGATTATATAGCAAATTTTTAACTAGGAAATTATATAGAGATTGTTTAGTTAATTTCAAGTGGGCCATAATACACATCTAATAGATTAGCTAGGAAAATTTTCCATATATAGGATTTTTTTTCTATGTTAAGATAAATTTCCTAGATATGTAATATTTTCCTATATAGCCTTTTTTCTATGTTGAGAAAAAGTTCATATCTAGGTAATGTTATTTAAATAAATTATTAAAGTAATTTACCTTACTCAAGTTGATTCCTAAGGCTAATGAAATGGTAAACGAGGACATCATATTGCACATTACTTGAACATAGAGTTGGAGATCTCTATCACTTGCATTAATGCCAATACTAACAGGTTTCTTGGCAATTGCTCGAAGGAGGGCTTGCTCATCATTGTCAGGCACTTTCAGGTAGCTATCAATGGTTATGGCATGCATGCATGTCCCTCTACAGTACATGGAGATGTATAGGAACAAGAATTTGATAAGGATATTCTAAAACCATGATTAAGATTGACTAACAAGGCACATCCTAGCATAGCTTAGCTCTTGCATGTTGGAGTGCTCAAGCATGCCAAACAACTACATGTATAACATTTGGCCTGCATCCCCAATTATTGCAATAAGTGGAGAAGTTGATGATGTCATGGTATAAGTGTTCCTCTTCTATTCGAGTAGGAAATCAAAACTAGCCTTTATAATGGGTGCCCACTAAGTATAATAGTTATCATGATCAAGAGTCGCCAAAATATATGGGGTCTTCTTAAGACTTGCAACACTCTCCTTTCTTGCAAAAGAATAGGCATTGTGCTGTATACAGGTCAATGGCCATGACCTACTCAAAATTAATCCATGTCCTCATGCCCACTTGATTTTTGTTGGCCTCATCATAGAGAATGGTGCCTCCTTTTATGATACATAATTAAAAGGTCTGAATGTAAAAAATAGAAGGATTCACCTAGAAGCACAATTAAATGTCCTTCATAGAGACAAGGAATACATACCTTTATTCCATGAAACACAAAAAAGGTTCTTGCAAAGTCATAGAGCAATCCCCTAGGATTTTTTTCAGTTTCGCTAATCCTATGTGCGGGTATGAAAGATTGGTAATATATTTGCAATGGCAAAAGATCATATCTTGAAGGGAAAGAGTACGTTTGATGAAGTGAGATCACTGGGTTTGGAAACAAGACTCTAATTAGTAATGGTGTAGCAGAAGATCTAAGAAGATCCATTTCTTTTCAAAAGGCTTTTAATCTAATGCTCCAACTCGAAGAAAGCCCAATAGCAAATACTGAGAACAATTGGGAGACTAGAAAAGTGGAGAATATTTGTTGTGTGTGTATAACACTTTGTAAGACACAAAGGACAAGATAAAAACCTCTCATATACTTGATTTGAAGCACTCTTGAAAGATGCCAACATGCTTTGACTGGACATTCTAAATGTGGCCTCATAGCCCTACAAAATCTCTTCAAATAAGTGAAATCAACAAAAACCTTGAATATCTTTTTCTTTTCTTTCCTATTCATCTCGTCTTATTATTCCATTTTCAATACTAAACAAACCATAGGCTTACAAGCATTAGCCTATATCCAATCATCCAAAACTTTGCCCTATTCTAAATCTACATAGTTATAGGTTTCAATAAAGTCTGCCATCCATTGAATATGCTCACTATTTAGTTTAAACAGAATCCAACTAGTTGATCCTTTACTCCACTTTTTGAGATTGCCGAGAACATTGAATGTAAAGAAGGGGATTAGAGAGTCTTACACGGGGTTAACAAGGGGATAGCACATGCGAATACTCGGCTACATGGATGGGGTATTTAAGGTGTACAAGGACCTGGTTAGGGCACCATTTGATAAATATACATCTGTCCTTTCACCTTCTTCACCTTCTTCCCTATCCTTCCATGGCTGCCAGCCATTTCTCTCTCCTCTTCTTGTCTTTCTCTCTCTACTCCTAGTCTTTCTCTCTCTTCTTCTCTCATCTTCTTCCTCTTTCTCTCTCCTCTCTGCAGTCTCTGCCCTCTCTCTTTCTCTCTCCTAGGTTTCCTTCATTACAGTTGGTATCAGAGCTTAGTTTTTAGATCCTTCCTTTCTCTCTCCTTTCCCCAAATCATAGTCTCATTTTCCAACCATAAACCCTACTTTGCAGGTACACAGGCAGAGATGGAAGCTTTCTTGGAATCAGAGCATGAACTAAATATACTATCTGCATATAGCTGAAATCAGAGTTCCCAGAATTGATTGCAACACTAACAGGGCATTGTGACACAACACACATGAGGGCATCTTCATCATTAGGGTTGACATCCTCATAGCCATCAATGGTGACAGTTTTCTTCAACTTCTTTAGCCACTTGTAGAACTTGGATCTGTCGGTGCCACTGACATAAGGATACCCATCCTCTGAGTTGATGCCACCATTCTTAATCACCCACTCAAACGAGGGGTCCATAAGCCCACCATTGCACCCATAATTGCTATGCACACAGCTCACAAGCTCCTGCTCAGAGAGGCTCGCAAGCTGACCAGTTGCAATGGCATGGGCACCCTCGATAGCCCCCATAGAGGAGAAGGCCCAGCAGCTCCCACACTGCACCAAGAGACCAAAAATGACCTTTTCCCATGACAAGCCGTGATGCCTTCGGAGCCTGGATGCAAGTATTAAGCAAAGGAGAAATCTCCTTCTTCAAGTTATCAGGAATCATCGCATAAAGCTTCTCGACAGAAGCGGTGAGTTGTTGCTTTGAAGAGCAATGCTAGGTACCTTGCCTCCACCATCACCTAGCTTGGGCCTTTTGGCATTGCGAATCATCGACTGCGAGTACCTGTGATAGGGACGAAGCCATGGTGCTCAAAACTAAACTCTGCGGCTTTAGCGGATCAAAGATCTATCTTGGCAAAGGCATTCGATTTGTGAGGGGTGACTCACAGGTCTTTCTGTTTCTGAATTCAAAGTGCAAGCGGTATTTCCACAACAGATTGAAACCCTCAAAATTGACATGGACTGCTCTATATAGAAGGCAACATAAAAAGGATATTCATGCTGAGACTGTGAAGAAGAGGTGGAAGATTGCAAGCGTACTCACTCACAGGTCATTCTGTTTCTGAATTCAAAGTGCAAGCGGTATTTCCACAACAGATTGAAACCCTCAAAATTGACATGGACTGCTCTATATAGAAGGCAGCATAAAAAGGATATTCATGTTGAGCCTGTGAAGAAGAGGCGGAAGACTACAAGCGTACTCACTCACAGGTCTTTCTGTTTCTGAATTCAAAGTGCAAGTGGTATTTCCACAACAGATTGAAACCCTCAAATTTGACATGGACTGCTCTATATAGAAGGCAGCATAAAAAGGATATTCATGCTGAGACTGTGAAGAAGAGGCGAAAGACTGCAAGCGTACTCAATGGCATAGAAGTTGGTTGAGTAATATTCATCATTGGAGGAGGACCAGAGATAGGAATTGGATTGGATATTGTAGGCCAAGGCTGTGCATTAGCCTGTGTGACTTGAACAGGCTGTGTGCCTGCTGTGGAGTTGAACCTTGCATCATTGGTGGTGCAACCCCAAATGTGAAGTCGTTAGAGAATGGTCATGGTGCATCCTTGCAGCCGACAAATCATCTAGGGAGGGCAGAATTTTGCCACAAGTTGAGTCCTTGGAGCTTGTTGTTTTAGAAAAGGCAGATAATTTACTACCTTTAATGGAGGCTACCAAGCCTGACTAGCATTGCTACACAGCAACGTACTATTGGAATTTTTGGAGCAATGTCAAGTCCTTTTGGAGGGATGTCCTACTGTTTTGCCATTTGGAGCCCAAAGTACTCCTGCTTTGCTGCGGGGAAGATCAGAGGCAGCGGCCATGGCCATGGTTTGTCAAACAAATGGAAAAGGGCACTGTATGGTAAAGCCTTGCCATGGATATTCCTCTAATGGAGGGTGCTCCACAGGCTACTCCACAATAGGAAAGCCTTAGCGAGTTCTGGTACACCAATGTGATCTGTCTAGTGTAAGATGATGCAATCAGCTGTGCACCACTTCAAGAAACATCAAGCGCATCAACTCTAGTTTGCAGATAGCAAGGACCCAAGTGATAGTATTGAGGAAGCATAGTACTAAGGAAGCATTCGTTGCAGAGTTGCAAGCTTTAGATGACCACTTGAAGGTTCATGGGTCTTTCATTAATGGGGAGAAGGTTGCAATTACTAATTTGTGTTTGGCACCCAAGCTGTTTCATCTAAAGGTTGCATTTTCCTTGGTGAAGGGCAAGTGCATGCAAAAAGTAGTCATTTTTTGATGGTTGTGAGGTCTGTGCAATAATGGAGTCATTATTGATGAAGTGTGGTAATACAAAAGACGTAAGAAACGGTCTACAAAAATTGATTTGTTGGTGAGTGAATTATGTTGGTTATGCATCCACATTGGTGTTGAAGAAGCCAGAGCTACACACTCCATTTGAGCATTGACAGTGAGAGTAGACAAAGAGCTGATCCTTATCTTCCTTCATTGCAACTTGGTTCAGCAGACTACATGCTTCAAACCAGTTTAGCACTGACACAAGGAACCTCTTCAAATTTTTTTAAAAAAATCCTTCTTCTCTTTCCTTGTGTCTACCCCAAACATAAGCATTACTGCAACATTGCCCTACCCAATCGATTATTCATCCTTGAGGCTATACAACCATGTATACTTGAAAGGAGTACCTAACTAGACTACTTTGGGAGATAGCATGCAAGGGAGATCGAAACAACCTTTTATTTCCCTACAAATGGCAGCACGCTTGCACTTACTTCATCAAGTGTAGGAGAGTCCATATATGTGGTTATAAGTGTGTGCAAGCACTTCATCAGCTTTCTTGGTGGCTACATAAAGGCTTGCAGGGTGATCAGTCCTATCATCTTCAGAAAATGGCACCTTCAAATTCAGGCCATACACACTACTTGATGATGCATATACTATAGCTCGCTATCTGCAGGTGCAACAGTTTTCAGGGGCTTAGTTACAACTTAGCTTGGGGAGCTTGTTTGCTACCACCAATGCTGCAGATTTGTAGATGTTAAGTGGAGAAAGCATTGGATGATGAGTGTGATTAACTTTTAACACACAGTGAACAGTGTGCTGTATAGAGTGAGTGACATACAATAGCAAACAATAGTGTGGAGATTTGATTTTCAGCGGTAACACTAGGGATCTTTTGATGCTCTGATGTGGCAAACAATATGATTTTCAGCGGTAACACTAGGGATCTTTTGATGCTCTGATGTGGCAAACAATATAGGTCAGTTTGCCGGTGCTAAACTAAATCACATATGGGCAATTTCGATAACCAAAGTATTGTACAATACGACTTTGGGAAACACCTAGGCTATGTACCTTGTCATGAGGGTGGATCATACTCCAATGGATTTGATCAGCAGTATGGCTATCATGGGCAGCATGATATGGCCATTATGGACAGCATGATTATGCTTACAAGCACTCCTTTATGCAGCAATATAGTTCTTATGCAAGTCATGATCATGGACATGTACATGGCAGCTCATACAGCATTGGTCAGCAGCATGCATATGGAGATTCTTATGCAATGCAGGCGCAGCAAGCCAGTGATTATGACCAGCATCATGCCAATACCTATGCTCATGGACTTGCCACTCAACATATTTATGGTCAGCCTAGGATGCAAGGACAGCATTGTAGTCATGTTGAACAATCATTATGCAATCTTGGGCATCATGTTTATGGGCAACAATATGGCCAAGGTTTTGGTAGTAGGCAACAACAAATAGATGTATTTGTGAAACAGCATGAACATTTTTGTGACATGCGTTCTCATAGAGATTATGGACAGCATGACCAATGCTGTGGGATCAATGATCAAAGGCATCATGCTTATGGGAATCGCATTCTGCGGGCTTATGCTATCGATGTGCTAAGCCAATATCTTGTAATCATCAAGCCACATGCAGGGCAAAGACTGCCAAAATACTCTTGGTATTAGAGTATTATGATGCAAAGGATGGAGAAGATCTTGTTGAAGACCATTTTGGTATGGGTCCACAACAATAACTTGAGTTCAAGAAAGAAGATCATGGGTAGCGTGTGGATTTGGATGATCATGACCCCATGCGAGAGCGCGTTCAGTCCACAGACTTGCAGTTTGAATGCTTGGACATCACTAAGAATGCAGGGTCCATGAATATGCAGCACTTAGGGGCTGATGTAGTTAACTTTTTAGCCTATGCAACCCCGTGTGTTGTTGACAACATCCAAGCGTAGACGGAGCTTAATCATATGATGCTTATGGCAGACTTGATGCAATAGCTAGTGGTTCTGACCATTCTTGCTTTACTTGTGGATGGTAACCTAATGCATGGAAAGGATAACCACTTTCCATTTGACGTTGGTGGCAGTGCAGAGACCCACGCTTGCATGGATGACTTGTATGCTGGTGATGCTTACCATGCAAGTTACCCATTTGATCCCGGGGGTTAAAGAAAAGCTCTATCTACATCAGCACTCCCCCGGTGTAGTCCCCTCACCTTGAGGTGGCAACCTTGGCTGAAGGACAACTCGATTTGGGCATGTTTTGCAGTAGACAGCCATCTGTTTTCAAACAGTTTTGGGCCTGCATTAATTGCACCCATGCATGACCTACGTAGGCTGAGAGTACGCTCAACAAGCTTCGTTTTGACATGTGAAATGTCTCTTTTGGAGTTGCCCATGGCAAGTTATGATTAGTTTTCCACTGCATGCTTGTTCGGGACAGCATGTTGTCCGGTGTTGTCGAGCCCTTCTTGTTTGGAATTGGTGCCTATCTTTGTACTCAGTTACCTTCCCCCCTCATGCTCACACTGCATACATGCTCATAGGCCACCATTCCACAAGATTCCCCCCCACCCCCTCCCCCCCCCCCCACCCAGCCATACCAATATGTCCTCTTTTGTTTTTGAGGGCAAAAACCTTCCGGGTCGGGATGGAATGTAAAGAAGGGGATTAGAGGGTCTTACACGAGGATAGCACATGTGAATACTCGGCTATACGGATGGGGTATTTAAGGTGTACAAGGACCTGGTTAGGGAACCATTTGATAAATATACATTGGTCCTTTCACCTTCTTCACCTTCTTCCATGTCCTTCCATGGCTGCCAGCCATTTCTCTCTCCTCTTCTTATCTTTCTCTCTCTACTCCTAGTCTTTCTCTCTCTTCTTCTCTCATCTTCTTCCTCTTTCTCTCTCCTTTTTGCAGTGTCTCCCCTCTCTCCTTCTCTCTCCTAGGTCTCCTTCATTACACTGAAAATATTACACGCGTCTGACCTTGACACTCTTTCGCACAGCTCTTGCAATCAATCCCCAATCAAGAACCACAAATGTACTAATGTATAATTATACAAAAATGTGTACCATACAACTTCCCTCACCCCTCTACCATCGTGGAAATTAGTATCTTCCACTCTCTACTTAGAACATAGCGAGTAGGAAACTTGATATATCACAACATATACCCTGAAAATACATCTTACAAGGTAAAGTGTTAGGTCATTATTGCTTGAAATTGGCCATCAATGTAATCAGTAATTTTACCATTTTGATAGCTAGCTTCACTAAACTAGAAATGCCAATGGTAATGGCCAAGTGTTACAGGAAGATCACTTCTAGTAGGGAATTATACAATTGGAAAATCCCTAAAGATATCAAAGGAAGATCACTTCAAGCACGACATTGTGAACTATACTTGCAAATGAGAGTGTGAGCTGCTTGAAATATTGAGCTTTGACTATTAGAGCAACATCTAAATCAGCTTAGCTCTATGTTTCTAAACCATGAGAGTGATGTTGTAAATTGGTAGTCATATCACCACTCATGAGATGTTGGGCAAAGCAAAAGAGATGAGTCAAGTACTAGATGTCTCAAGAGAAATTCATTATCATAGAAACCCATTGTATTGTCTTGTAAACTAAAGGGATTGCATTAGAGTAGCCCATTCAACCAATAGTGCACTATAGGCAACCCATTGTATATGCTAGTAAACTAAAGGGAGTTCACCAAAGCAACACATTCAATCAAGTGAGTGCATCAGAGCACCCCATTCAATCTATTAGTAAGTGTAGAAATCCCTTTTAGCATTATGTAATATTCTTGCAACAACAAGAGTATGAGCTACTCCAAATGTTGAGCTCTAGTTGTTAGATCATCTGCTAAATCAACTTAGCATTATGTTTCTAGGACCATGACAGTGATGTTGCAAATTATTAAATATATCACCACTCAATTGGGCAAGGGAAAGGAGATAATTCAAGTACTAGGCCTCTTGACAATGGAAATATAGTATCATAGTATCCCATTTTATCAGCAAATAAACTGAAGGTTGTGCATTAGTTCAGCCCATATAGTCAATGAGTGAGCTATAGATAGCCCACCTGGTAAACAAAAGGGAGTGCATTAGAGAAGTCCATTCAAGTAGCTTATAGGCAGCCCATTCTACCTGCCAATAAACTAAAGGGATGAAGGAAGCCCATTCAATAAACCAATGAACTATAGGCAGCTCCTTCTCGCATTATCTAGTATTCTAAGAAAATATAGACCCATGAACTCAACAAGTATTTGAATTCCCATATCTAACACCTATTTTAACAAGCTTTAAAAGTTCTCACATTGAAGCATTTGTAGCTATAAATTGTTTTTTTCATTCATAGCCACATGACTACAAGCTATTGGGCAACACCTATACTTTAAAGCTCATTATACCTCACTCTTAGCACCTTTCTATCCACCTACAATATAACTCTCCTCTAATGGCCTCTTTTAACTCAAACATAATTCTCCCAATGTTGACTTGACTATTTGATTTCTCTAAATGATTAGTGCAACTTAGAACCTAATACGTTAGAAACATAGATAACTACACCTCTCACACTACTTTATGCATTATTCCTATAGACATACGATAATAGAACCTGATGCAAGCCTCAAAGCCTCATAGTAGCTTATGCATTACTCCTAAAGACATACAAATATAGACCCTAATGCAAGACACAAAGCCTCATTGACTTGTACTTCTCTTTAGACCAAATCAACAATATCAAAAAATTAGTTTATCCATGTATTCATGTAGAAATGTTGGTCTCCTTAGATACAAATGGACATATCAGTAATCTGAATTTCTTGCATATACAATCAAAACTCTAATGTCTAAATAAATTGACTCATGCCAAGTTCATGCTACAATATCAAGTTCATTGTATCACATGCATGTTGTATTCATGTTGAAATTATCTACAATTTTGGATTGAAACAAATACTTGCAAATGATCATGTAGATTTAAGACAACCTCTTGAAGTAGACATGGCATTGATCTAAAATTTTTACGGCAAAATATTGACATCACATTTAAGATTTATCCAAGATCGAAGTTCAAAAATGAAAAAGAATTATCTTGCATGTATGAATATAGTTATCCCGAATAAAGTACTTGTAATCAAAGATGTGTATTCATGGCCTTATTTTTCTTTGCAGTAGCACTACAATAGAAACGAGGCATAGACGCGCATGCTAGACGCGCAAAGTCGGGCGCGTCTATCAGAGCGTCTATAAGTGCGTGTAAACGTGCATGTAAATAGACGCGAATTTTGCGTCTATATATCCGCGCAAATAGACGCTAATATAGACGCGCCAACAGATGCACAATTATTTAACCACCTAAAATTAGCAATTCACATAATTAAAAAACCAAAGTTAATAATTATTTAACCACCTGAAATTGATTCTTGAGCATGCACATGTGCGCATGATAAAAACCATAGAATTAAGAATACACATTGAATCATTTAATTAAAAAAATAGAGTTAATAATTACTTTTTCATTGCTCTCTAATGAATGGCAGTTCCTCCAGTTGACAAGCCTGATATAAGTAATTTGGCAAGCAACAGAAACCTTACAATTAGTAGCAAGCATTGCAATATGTATCTCGTAATTTCTCTACGTACTTGAAGATGATAAAAGATACTTCCTTTTTATTATGGAAAATTCAATTTAGCTTTAAAATTGACTATTGATTCTTGAGTATGCATGTGTGCGCATGATAAAAAGCATAGAATTAGAAATACACATTGAATCAATAAGAAAATAAAGTATGTTACAGTGAATGATCCATCTCATCTTCAATGAGATCAGCCCTTGCTAAACTATCTACTTCTAGGTCTATGTTACCAAGAGGTAACGAAACAAATAAGTCTATCCCACTATCAGATGTGTTGCTATATTGCTCAATAACTTCATCAATATCATCGACAATCACATTATTGTCTTCTTCTGCATTTCCTTGAACATCCTCGCGAGGTTCATCTTGTACTATATCACGCATATCATCCATTATGGTGTCATCATGCACATCATCATTAATTGTTGGATTGTCATCTGCTATCTCCATGTCTGTAATATTACCATATATTGGTTTTGAACGATTAGAAATAGGGATGACATACCACCATCGGTTATTGTTTACCATTGGATGATACACAACCTGTATTTGAAAAACAAAAGCAAAAAACTTAAGTACTTATTATATTGTGTATATGTATCACATGTATACATATAAAAAAATTAGCCTTTGCATCTTGGATCAAGCCACAATAACCTTCCATGGTACCATTGGCATCCTCAAGTGAGCAAGGACACCACAAACTTGGGTATTTCTCTTTTTATCTATACGTTGAGTTCGAAGATGTTTACCCTCACACCAAAGTGCATTGAATAATGTGCACTAGTGGTAAAAGATAAAAGATTAAACATGTCAATTATTTATATAAAATAAAACTTATAGAAAAAAATTAATTGATAGTATGTCTCACCTTTGATAAGCAACCTTGTGCGTATTCCCACTCTTCTTGAGATATATTAATTTCCTCATCTTTTTCCATTCTCTCCATTTCCTCATGTAACCAATCCATATCAATATGACGTGGGAGCGCATTTAGATGATCTGGAAATGAGACATTACGTCCATATCTAGTGCAAAATTCTTGTCTTTCGCTTTTTCTTCTTGCCCTTGCTTCATTATATAGTGTCACCCATTTGCTCATTACATCACTATTGAGCACACAAAAACTATTTAACTTACGAAGTTCTTCTTTTGTTAGCACTTTACTCATTCCTTTTCCTTGAGGTACTATAGAGGTCATCCTCAAGTCTTCATCATCTTTCCATAGTCGTGGTTGAGAGGGATCCACTTCAGCAAGATATTCAGAGATATAAACAAGGGATGATTGCACTAACCAACCCTCAGCCATGCTTCCCTCAGGCCGTGCTTTTTGCCTCACAAAATCTTTCAAGGTTTTCATGAAGCGCTCAAGAAAAAACATCCACCTTACATGAACTGCCCCAAAAAGTGCGATCTCATCAATCAAATGTACGAGTAAATGTAATTGAGTAGTCAAAATGGATCGAGGAAAAATTTCCTCCACCAAACAAACCACCTCAACAGATAATACTCGAGCATCTTGCAATGTGTTTGGATCAATTTCCTTCGAGCTCACGTATCTGTCAAGATGTATTTGAGAATTGTTTATTTTTGTGTAGAAATTCAAAGATATATAATGAAAAAATACAATGTATACACACCTCACAAGCTCTCCCATCTTGTAAATGATATCACGTACATCTTTGGATACACAATGGGATATGCTAGTAGGAAGTACGAACTGAATGTAAACAATATTCATAGATCAAATGATTAGTTGAGGAAAAAGTCATCATACCCCAAAGTTTACACATAGTTACTCCACTAATTACTATATTCATGGTTAGAGATACCCTTACTTGAATCATTTTGTGCCAATCGTGGGACATCAAACCAGATAGTTGCTCCACACCTCTTTTTTTTTTCTTTATGAAGGCTCCCTTGAGACATCTCATACATCATGTGGGTGTTTGAAAGCTATATATTTATTCCTTCACTAATTTTTTCCTCGTTCTTTGACAACATCCAAGGTGCATGGGGTAGCTCAATCTTTCCTCTGGGTCCAATGTGTGGCCAAGCTCATCTCATGCGACCAATGTTACGTAAATCCTCCCTTACATTAGCTGAATCATGAGCCCCTATCAAGTGATCCCATAATGTAGATACAACATTTTTGAATATGTGCATGGGGTCCAACAGGTGATTGATCTTGAGTTCAGTCCAGTACGGAAGACTAAAAAATATAGAGAACCTAACAAACAAACAATATATTATGTAAACAATTCATCATGCTAAATACTTTAAAGTCAATCAAGAGAAATGCACTTCTTACCGACTCATGCCGAGTGGAGGGTGGCTGTCGGCATTAATCCATCTCTCCTTCCAATCTCGAATGCTCTTCTTTGAAAATGGGCAACAAATTATCTATATGTTGCCATGCTGGTGTGTCTGTAGGGATCCTCCATTTTCCATCACTTGAACAATGACTAGCATGCCATGGCATGAGATTTCCAATAGACTTACACTTGAACATAAGTTTTATACGTGGAACAATCGGAAAATGTTGCAAAACCTTACGGGGCACATCCATTGACTTCATCTCCACTTCGTATCTTGATTCGCCACAAACAGGACACTCTCGTGCGAACTCATGAATCCCACGAAATAAGACACAATCATTGACACATGCATGGATCTTGACATAATCGAGGCCTCCCAGAGATGTCAAGTAATGTCTTGCTTGCTCTCTCTTAGTTGGCAATTTGTTTCCTTTTGGAAGCATTTGTGATAATAACCTACATATATTTTTAAAAGTGAGTTAAAAAACCACCAACATATATTTCTGTCTGATTTCAAAATAGAACAATTAATATTATGATTCATAAGCCAAACTGAATTAATACCTACTTTAATAACGCATCCAAAGAACGGAGTACGTACAACCTTCATACAATGGAGTAGATGATGCTACATATAGTGGATCATCTGGCTTCGTAGAGTGACCTTCTCCCTGAACCGGTTGCGAAAATAGATGGTGTACCATGTTGTCTAAAATCTCATCCTCTACGACTTGATGGGGCATTTCATGAGGGCTACTATCATGGTCGTCAGTCTCTACTCTTCTTGAAGACTTTGCCTCCTCGCGTCGACGTTTTGCAGCTTCTCGGCACCTGGGAGGAAGCATCTGAGGATGTGGCACCGCATCCTGCTCAACCACAAAAGGGAGTTTCATGTACGTTGATATATAATTCCCGTAACATAGACATGCAATCTTAGTAGTAAAAAAAAACAATGAATACCGGTGATTTTTCTCGGTCCCATTCTCCATACAAGTTGAGGTGTGACATTGCAATTCAACGTGCTCGAAAAATACACCCTCGACAACGATCACATGCATTTAATTTTTCGTCGTAGCCATGCATATCGATTATGAAGACGCAATGTTTCATCCTCACTTGAGGATGTGCTCATTGACTCACCAGCTTGCACCGCACTAGGTGATGACGACGTCGACATGATTAAACCTAATTCATGACAACATCAAAATATTTGTCATTCATATGTTTACATAAGATCTCAATTTTAAATACACAAAAATCATCATAAATACATTAAAACTTATGATAAGAATTCACTATCAAAACTTATCTTAAAAACAAAAAAATTATGATAAAGCCCAAATGCGCATCTGTATCCGCGTTTAACTACGCGTCTATATTGGAGTCTATTTTCGCTTCTATATTCGCATCTATACTCGCGTCTATCTAAACAATAGACGCACATATACACGCAAACGCTTAAATCATTTCTTTTCAAACTGCACCTTTCCTTTCCTGCATTTTTTGCGGTTCTGAAGCTTGAGTTTAGCTGACATGCAGTCTCTTCATGCCTTACCTATTCTCTTCATGCCTCACCTCCTCATGACTCATTTCAAACACACAACAAGGGAAAAAGGAAAGCCAAGGAGAGGAAGAAAGAGAGAACAAGAAAGAGGAGAACAAGAAGAAGCAGCAAGCAAGCAAGCAAGCATCAAGGGAGGGTAACTTACCAAGGAGAGGAAGAAGGAGAAGGAAGAAGCGCCACCACCCGCCACACCAAATACCCAAGGTGACTCTCTCTCTCTCTCTCTCTCTCTCTCTCTCTTTGTTTCTCTCTTCCTCTCTCTGCTCTGTCTGTGTATTTAGGATTTGTGATTCCATTATGTATTGCATTTTGTAAATCATCAATGGCAGTCGTCGTCGGCCTAAAATCGGCCGATCGAGCACGTCTGATAGCGCGTCTACATCTCAGTGTAGACGCAGACATAGACGCGAAAAATGTTTCCTCTCAGAGCGTCCGAGGGCGCGTCTTAGAGCGCGTGTACTAGCGCGTGTGCTCTGCAGTGTACACGCGATGATACACGCACTGCACAGAAGGTTGACCTGCAGTCTACACACGATTATACACGTGCATTGACCTGGGATGCGCATCTGATAGTGCGTCTGTGCTGCATCTTAGATGCGCAGATAGAGGCGCTGGACAGAAGGTTCACTCTAGAGCGCGTCTGAGGGCGCGTCTAACGTGCAATGTAGATGCGGGGATACACGTGCCAGGTCTCCTAGTTCTGATAGTAAACATCACGTATCTTGCAATGATGAATGTGACCAATCCCATGTTTGTGTTTATCAGTTTTCTTGTTTAAGAGAAGCATTAGCACTTAAGTGTTATGCTCAATGTCTAAAGAAAGCTCTTTGAAAATGTAGGTAATATATGATTTTTTGTATGCAAATAAATTTGTCTTTTTCCTGTGTTTTTTTTACAGATGTCGTATCCTGGTTCATCTAGGAATGACCCAGATGTGGATCACATGAATGATACATTGGCCTCCTTTGGCAGGGGGGTCAATGCATTTTTTGGAGGTTTTCCTAGTAGGGAAGACTTCATGGGAGAGATGATCAGACACCTTGGCCGCTCTCCCACAGTGGACCAGGTGTTCAGTGTCATGTCCGGGATGCCTCTGGCGTCTTTGCCTGGCACTACTTCCTAGACTCCACATGCAGGTACTCCACATATAGGTACTCCATATGCAGGTACTCCATATGCAGGTACTCCACGTGCTCCACGTGCATCGGCTGAAGCACAAGCATCTATAGAAGCACATGCATCTGCAGAAGCTCATGCGTCCAGCGAGGCAAAGGGTAGTCGATAGAGAGGGAGGAGAGAGAGTCGAGGGGGAGGACGAGGCTTATGTGGGGGTTGCCTAGGAGGTGGCGAGCGATCACCCTCACCAGTAGATCACGTAGAGGAGGTTGTACGCCAGTACTATAGAGTTACAGATGCTGGTGGCATCTTTCATGATGATGAGGGAAGGGATATAATGGCGTACATTAGGAGCGTCATGCATACGACGTTTAAAGATTGTTTCATTGCCTTCAAAAATTAGAAAAGCAGCTTGTGGCAGGAGGTGTTGAGGGCAGTCCATAGGAGGTACCCAAATCCTGAGGGTCAGCGATTCTTGGATGATTGGGGACGTACAAAAGTGAGGGATATACTTCACAACAAAAGATCCCACCTCATGACACAGGCCAAGGACTCACTGTCTGCAGAGGCTGGAGGAGGGGCGTGGAGCCTATAGCCAACCACCTATGTGCCACCGCATAGAGTGGAAGAAAGCCAAGAAGAAAGCAGCTGAGAAAGTGAAGAGTCGCCAGCATGCAGAGGCGCGACGGATCCAAATGGAAACAATGGGATTGTCGCATTATGGATCAGACGGCAAAGAGTCGTGGGAGGCAGAGTTTGTAAGTATATTTTGATTTCTAGTTTTTTTAAATTTATATTTCTTTCAATTCTTTATATATTTTAGTCTAATATATTGTGACTCATAATTGTTTGTATATCTCTAAATGTTTTGCAGACTACCATCGTTGGTAGGACACCTACTCCTAGAGAGGTAAGTTATAATGGAGGCCATAACCGTGTAGCGACATGGCTTCACTTTTATGAGGAGGGTCTCATCATTGAGGACCAATACAACCGGGCCATGAGGATTCGACAGCCAGAGGAGGTATGTTTTTCTTACTTTCCTATTAAAAGTATAGCTAATTATAACTTTTTCTCCACCTCGTCTATGTATACAACCCTGATCTTTTGTGTGTGTAGGTGAACCCGGATGTGGAGCATAGCGAGGAGGGGGATAGAGATGCTAGAAGCCATGGTGGTACTAGCGAAGATGTTTCCTCTTCAGATTCGTAGAGGAGCACTATACCTCATCATGAGACCTTCTTTTTTTGTATATGTATGATATCTCTTTGAGCCTACTGCTTGCGGCCACACTTTAGGTCACAAGCACTTAAACTTCCCTTGTAAACGCTTTTGATATATAATGAATACATGGACTTTTATTTTCAATTCTCGTGCCCGTAAGATACATTGTCTTTTTTCCAAATACACAATCTGATGTATGGGAGGGGAAAAAAAAAACCAGAGAGCATGTGGTTCTGTTTTGCGCGTCTATCAGCGCGTCTAAATTGCAGATAATTCGCGTTTATACGCGCGTCTATAATGCAGACTACACGCGCTTATCCACGCGCTTCATAATTCAAATTTTAAAAAGAAATTAAATATCTTTTTTAAAAAAATTACATTTTTTGTTTTCCGTTCGCGTCTACCAGTGCTTGTAAAAGCGCATCTACCAACGTGTCTATATGCGTGTGTATATGTGCGTCTATTGCGCGTCTATTTGTGCGTGTAAATTAGTTGATACATGCGATTATAGACGCGAAATGGTAGATGCGCAAATAGACGGGCGGATAGAGGCGCCCGTAAGAATTTCTCTATATTCAAACATGGCGTCTAAATGTGCGTCTATGAGGCCTTTTTGTTGTAGTGTAGAGATTGAGAGTGTTGGGTTTTGTAGATGACTAGCGTATCCACAATCAATTATCATCAATACTTTAGCTTCCATGACATGATATATCCTTGTCCATGGCCTCTTCACTACTTTAGAGTTCCTTTCTATTTAGCTCTAGTGGCTTCTAAGGCTTCCCCATCATCAAAAATGACAATCATCCCTATCTCAATATTTTTCTTCTATGGCATTCAAAAAGCCATCTATCTCCATAGTTTCCCTCCATGACGAGTCATACATTCAATGATGTGTGGGTGGGATGTAAGGCAAGTTACGTATAGGCCCGCAGACAAACATTAAAGATTCTTTGAAGGCTTGGTTTCACACTTGACCAAACATGTAAAAATATATTCTTCTTATTCATTTATCTCTCTCAATCATGGATATATAGGCAAGTCATAAGCGAAGGGAACACATTTTTAGATAATATATATCTTATAAATATATGTAGCCTTAACAATTTAGATCATATTCTATTTGATTTATGCAATGATGTTCATTTTTTCCATATCCTCACGATATTTCCATTTGATTTTCCTTTACATGAAACAAAGGATTAGTGTGCTCTTCAAAGGCATTGTAATTTGTTGCAATGACACAATGTTTACCAAAGAAAATTAAGATCCCTACTTTTAGGGCTCACCAAATTTTTTCTATGGAAAGAGGTGGAGGAAGAGGCAGAAGGAAAGGTTCACACTAGACTAGAATGAGTTTTGGTAGTCATTTATCATTCTCCTTTTGGGATGGTGAAATTTTTTCATCTGCCCATGCATGGGTTCATGGATGCATAGACCGTATTTCCATCTCAAGTGTGAAACATGGATGCATTAATGAAACAGAGGGGCAAAAAGAGACTTTGAAGTGGTGTGAGTTGCTCCAAATTTTATGCATGTATGAGTTCTAGAGAAACTAAGCCATTTCACTCCTTTATCATTGAAGGAGACACCCAAATCTTAACCATTAAATGGGATTCTTTTTGCAAAATCATATACCTAAACAATGGAGGGTTATTACCCATATGTGTGTATATGTATGTCAAGGTAATATGCTCTTAGCATGCAATAATTTATGACAATAATTGTTTGCTAAGCTAAATCCTCCAATGCATTCATCCAAGTATCGACCAAAGCTGCCATTTATTGGAGATCTTTGATGGATGCATATGTGTGTAAGAAGCAAGGTCTAAGCTTTAAAACAATGCATTGAAACTATATAGCATGCATAAGTTATCTACTTGATTAAATAGGATAGTAGGTCTGGGATGAGGATGATATGGCTTACTACTTTTCTTTTGAGAAAGCTTATAGTGAGTTTAGTGCATTGGCAAAAGTAATTAATGTAGCAAAGATTCATTATATTTTTGAGAAGTTGGGACTTTGATATTTAGTGAAGGGTCATCTATGTAAGTGTAAGGGAAGTAGCATAGGATATCTACCACTAATGCCCTTAATGGAAAGGAAGGAAAGAAGGAGGAGAAGGAGGTGGTGGTGGTGGAGGAGAAAATGAAGAGGTAAGCATGCATAAAGGGTGAGAGACAAAGACAAAGAGTATCCATTTGAGAGGCAAATAGGTAGATGTGCATGACATTGACTTGTGATTGAGTTTTGACTAATTGATTGTGACTGTAAACTATTTGCAATGGCTAGTCCTTTCCTGAATTTTGTGGCACAAAAGGGAATGATATTCCTCAATGATTCCTTGAGAAACTTCAACTTGGATACATTATCTAGTGTAGCAATGACCCTACAATGAAGCATCAAATTTTAAGATTTTAATTGTTGGAGTAGGGTAAAAATTGGGTTGAGGACTATGAGAAACTCTTGAATGAGAGAATACTCCCTATTCCATTAGAGTATGAAGAAGCCAAGCATGCATTCCTTGACCAATTTAAAGAAATCTAGACTTCCCAAGACCTTTGGTGAAAAGTAGAAGTTTTTCAAAAAAGGAATACCAGACCATGAAATAATTTACTCAAGAATTCACTTGACTTTGGGATTGTTGGAACACATCTCTTAACACAGGAGAAAGAGCACTAGAAATGTTAAAAATAAAACACTTTGTATAGAAAGGGTGAGGTAGGAACAAAGTTAGAAATTAAGGAACCTAACACTTTTGAGAGCAACGATGATTGCAATTGAAAAAGAGAGAAATTTTGAGAAATTAAAAAATATGAAACTTTTTGAAAGACCAAAATTGAGATTAGAGACCAAAATTCGCATAAGGAATTAGAACCAACTTGATGATGTAGATTAAGTTCTCCTTTCCAACCATTACTTTCATACACTTTTTAATCCTAGATTATGTGAGGAATAAAGATCCCTTGACCTTTTGTCATAGCTTGGTGCAATGCATCAATTGTACAATCTTAAAACTTTAATATTTTTTTATTGTGAGTATATTTAATTGATTTAGTATATCAAGCGCAATTTTAAGTTACCTATGTTTCTAAGCATTCAATGGAATGTGTTTTACTTGAACGAGTCAAGTTATTTACATCTCTCATGGAGGTTTGGGTTTGATGCATCAAGTTATGATTATATTTTTCATTTTGGTAAATTTGAAAAGCATAGGAAAAATGAATTGCAATGTTCACGAGTTGTTGCTATAGGAGAAACAAGTTAAATAATATTTATGTATCACAAATTTCTAGGTAGCTTTCCCAATAGGATAGGCAAATTTTAGAAAAGGTGTAGAAAAGCTATGAAACATGCTACCTACATTTCAACAAGTGAGGTAATTTATAGATATACAACTTACAACAAGTCTACATACATTTGAAAAGTATACATTTTCTATAAGCTATACATGATATTGTCTATGAGATTACAAATTTGTAAGTACAATATATTTCAATAGTACACAACATGATTATAAGTCATGTAGGTTTAATCCTTTTAGCTTAGTGAAAAGTTACATAGTATGAGAAAGTTACCTTGGAAAATATAGCTTATTTAATGCAATGCTTACAATCTACCTTGATGCATTAGATTAAAATGGAAACCTTTATTTTTGTAGCTCCTTAATATTGTAAGCTTCGTTTATCAACTCAATTTGTTGGATTTTCAATATTGATGCCCACTTTTGCATTGAGATTTGAAAAAGTACAGCAAGTTTCATTTTATGAGTATGATTTGATGCACTAGATCAAGTTTGGATCTTATGCTTAAAAGTTCCATTTAGATGACATATTCCTATTTATGATATGAAATAAATGTGTTGATGCTCTAGAAACAAGTTCTCATGCGAATAATAGAATAGTATCTTAAAGTTAATATGTCATTGAGATGTGGAAAACTTAGTATACAATGCTAATCTTCATTAGGTAATACTAATTATTAACATCATTGATCACTAAAGAAGTATAATAGAAAGAAAAAAACCAAATTTCTGATTTTTCAAGAAAACACATGTTGATATTTAACTTGATTTTTAAAAGTGAGTAGTTTCTTCATGATGTTTAAGGAATCTTAGAAAATCTCCTTAGGAAAAAGATGCAACTTACCCAAAAAGGTTTGGAACTACGTTGTACTTAATATTAATGAATTTGATGGCTACGAGAGTGGCCGAAGGGCAATATTACATAAGTGCTTACTAAGGAAAATTAATCATACTTCGATAGAGTGTGCTGGTGCAGAGTTTAATCATAACAATGCATGATCATTCGTCTTTATCATCATCGACGTCGGTCGATCACCAACGCAGGCTTAATTCATCCATAGGCTCTGTTTCAATGGCGATGTTAATCTCGCTGCTTGTGACGGCCATGGCGACTCAAATAATAACTTTGTCGACTAGGCGCTGTACAGCAATGGCGATTTAAGCAAAGATGCGGTCGGTTACAGTCACGAGCATGCAGATAAGTATGTCGACACTGGATGCGCCATCAGGCAGCTGCGCTCGCTCTTGCTCGATAGATGGGAACTGCGCGAGCTGCCGGCCATCGCAACCCTGCCTTCTTCAATGGCGCCTTCACTTGTGTCGATTGCGATAACTGCATGGGTATTGTGCAGACTACTGTTGTTAATGTTCTCTTGTTCCGTCTCTGTCCCTCTAAACTGATATCGTATCAACTTCATATCGTGTATGTAATGAGTATGGTCCTACCATCAGGCAGACGTAAATAAACTCGCTCATTGTATGAAGGGCAACCTAGTAATATAAGTAGTAAGGAAGCAGCATTCGCATTACAAAGAATATGTCAAGTAGCACATTGCAGCAAAACTTTTATGCAAGGACAAACAGAGAATATATTTTGCAAAAAATTCTAAGTTTGAAATGTTTGTTTTCTATGAAAATCTTAACGTGTTAAAACTGCATTCTAGAGAGTTCATGGAGAGGCAAACATTGTCCCCTCACGTTTGTCTATAAGATACATTTCTGAAACCAAAAAACGAGTTTTTAGACTAGTTGGTGGTGTGAAGAGGCTTATGTGCTAGCAATACTAAGACTTTGCTATGAGCTTTATCCAAAACAAGGTTGTCGATTCTATTTTAGGTTGAAATAATATCAAAAGCTCATTCTACAATTTGATCTTTGGTTTCCAAAAGAAAGTCCATGTTTTAATCATTTCTAATCCTTAAATCCATACAGAGGACATCATAGTAAACTTTCTTCCTTTTCTTGGCCTTATTTCAATAGTACCATGCTCCGGCCATACTTCAGTTTTCCAACAACACCTACCATAAAACTTCAAAATTGAGTTTGAAATATAAATAAGGCTCATTATTCATTAAAGTTTTTTGTATTTCTCGTCAACTATATAGACCATAAACAAATCCCTTAGTCAATTTAAAATTATGAGGGAAATCCCATAACTCGTCTAATTACAAGCTCTTTCCTAGCAAAATCAAAGGGAGGACTAAATGAGTACGGATAGGAAGATGGTCTTACCAATGCAATTCAGTGACTCGTTGATTGCTAGTACTTACCCTCACTATTGAAGATCCCAACAAGGAAAAAGGTTTGTACAAGAGTATTGAAGATCTCGAAGGGGTGCAATCAACCGACCTAGGGGAAACTTTGCCCACCTCCTAGTGATTCGGAGCCCGTATAAGGAGGCTGTCCTACCATTTTATCCCTCACACAGGTACAATGAGTGGAGAATTGAAGATTGAAGTATTTTCAAATGGCACAAGTACCTTAAGAGTAAATTAGAGTAAAACAGGGACTTTACAGAACACTGCAGGGTATTTACATGTCATTATAGGTACAGACTTCACTATTGAAGTATAGATGTAGGTACTACAAGGTGCCTAGAGGTCCTACTCAGCCTTCTATAAGGTTTGGTAGCCATTTGGGATTACTATTTTACCTTACAGGGTGGAAACATGGCATTCACTAGTTAAAACAGGGTGCAGGCCGCCTGGATAGTTTAAACTCGAAGATTGAATTGCAGAATTTTCCATCCTAAACTTGTTATAGCGTGCTATAGCTCACCTTAAAGAGGGAATCCTTGGCTTCAAATTGAATTAAAAAAATTTTGAATCAGAGTTTCCTAGCCCAAGATATAGCTGTTTTTCTAACAAGGGGTACTGCAAGACTACACTATTATGGCAGGGCATAAAGACAAAAATAAGGTCCAGGATGATTATGCTCAATAAATCAGAGATTCTATGCTAGAGAATATACCCCAAGAGAGCCCTGAAGAGACTCAAAAACATGGAGAAATAAATACACTTAATAAAACCTTATGTGCACATGAACTAAGACATCATCAACGTCATGAGGACCTATTATCAAGAATGGAGCAGATGGTTTTATCTACTGATCAAAAAAATTCTTCTATAGAAAAATTAATGGATTCAACTACTCAAACGAAGGATTCTATTAAAAAGTTAGTAGAATCTAATGCTCAAATAATGGCTCAATTCTCCCAATGGATGCAAATGCAAATGGGATTTAAAGAAGCAAAGGAGAAAGCTTATTCAAACAATAAGCCCTTAGTCCCACTTCAACCACCTAAATAAAATGGTAAAGGTCGTGGAATTATTGGATGAAGGGTATCCCAAATAGCCAATATGAAGTAGGTGAGACTTCACAAAGGCATGATGACTATTTGGGCAGCTTGAATGATGCCAACTCCTAAGCTTTTAGGCTGAATGCCCAACTCCCTAGAGTTCCTTTATTGTAACGTACCCGCCCCTGAAATTTCGGGACACATCTTAGCAGCCCATCGAGAGATCAATCTAGAGGACGCCGCCTGGCACTCCCAAGGAACGACACAGGGTTTGTCGACTAGGGTCTCTCGAGTTTGCCTCGCAACGGAACTTATCCGGCCGTTGCCACTAGGATCGACCTAAAGTCTGGGTTCCTAGCCAACATTATCTAAGGTCATAGACCAACTTTTTCCTAACGTTTCTCGTTAACATTTCCTTTGAGGAAAACTCTCGGCTAACCGAGACCACCATTCCATAGAATAGATCCATTGGTCACATCCACCACTCTTCCCTCGAGGGTTGTCTTAGTTATCTAATTACCTACCACATTATGTTTGACATATAAAAGTAGCTTCCTTAATTAACCCGTTAATCACAGGTTCCTTTACGTAATTTAAGCCACAGATACGAAGACAGGTCAAAACAAGATCAAACACTTCCTTAACTTATCTTCAGATTCATGTGTGTCTCCTGCCCATACAGGAGAAATAAGTGCTCCTTTCTGCCTCCACAGAAAAATCCTTCCGTCTTCCGCCAATAAAACCCGAAGGTTTATCCTTCCAAGATTCCACCTTGTAACTAGTATCAAGGCCTCGAGATCCCATCCCAAGTCACGTAGAATACTTGTGTAGGGCCTGGAGGCATTGGAATTTACGGGCAAGAGCCCCCAGTGGTACCCAAGCGTCCTCCTGCGCCAAGTGATTTCCACGAAGAGACCTCTCATGGCGGGTTTGGTCCACATTCCCGGCGCGGATTCATAACCCCCCTTGGTTAGGGTTTGGCGGCTCACAGGGGGTAGCTAGCGCCATCCTTCCTTAATGATCACTTTAGGAAATCAACCATAGCTGAAGCAATCAACATAATAACAATTTCTAGGGAAAACATCCCTTTCATTCCATGGTAATCAGTCATCTCAGACCCGGCCATGAAACCATCAAACACTCCCCACTTGGGTTAACATTCAAAACCACACTAACAAATAGTTGAATGCACAACCTCTCACTTCAAGGCATCGCAATCCCATTGCATGCACAATCATAATTTTAACTGGATGTATCAAAAAATTTGCTTAAGGGATTTACAATCTTTACAAACTGCCAAGCATAACCTGGGTCAACAATCTTTACAAACCGCCAAGCATAACCTGGGTCACCAGCTTCAACTAAGCTAGGACCGTATCCATTTGCGATAGTCCATAGCAAGATCGATAAAACAATTCGCAGGCAATTATACTTATTCCTACTACACCAGATCACATGCGATTTGCGTCTATGAAAGTCTAGGGTTTTGTCTAACAATGCAAGTGTATCTCATGAACAAAAATTAACCTTTCATGTGTTTCTTTTGACAATGATTGCAAAACGTGAATTCTATATGACTATTCATGCATTGAACTGGTTAAAAAGCTATCATTTTATGTGAAGTAAGGTGATAACCTTATCATTTTATGTGTAGAGAAGCTATCATTTCATGTGAGGTAAGGCAATAACCTTATCATTTTACGTGAGTAAAAGCTATCATTTCATGTGAGGTAAGGCGATAACCTTATAATTTTATGTGAGTAAAATCTTATGGGAATTCAACCTCTATCATTTCACACATGCACTTTAGTTCTTAGAATAAACAAAACCTTATGCACGACATTATCCCTTCCATGACAAATAAGTCCTAAATTGATTTTTTAACGCTTAGAACTTGGGCTTGATTCGTGTGCACTGCATTGGTTGTTCTGCTCGTCCCTCCAATATTTTCGTTGGCTTGGACGCCTATGCTTATCGCGACTTTCTTCTTGGGAGCCATTTGCCTCGCGGAGATTGGGCAGTACGGACCTTAATAGTTTCGGTTACACACGATCAGTTGGGAAGACCACAGGATGTGGTTCGTTGCCAGGAGAGTGGTTTGGGTGACTCATATCAATTACCCCTTTCTCTCTCTCCTTCTTTACCTCCTCTCCTCCTTTCTCTCTCTCTCTTTTCTTCTTCTTTGTTTTTCTTACTGTCCTACTCTCTCTCCCTCTCCTCCTCTTCTCCTACTCTCTCTCCCTCTCCTCCCCTTCTTCCTTTCCTTCCCTCTTCTCTCTCTCCTTACCCCTTCTCTCCCTCTTCTTCCTCTTCTCTCTCTCCCTCCTCTTCTTCTCTCCCTCTCTTCCTTCTACCTCTTCTTCCTCTCCCTTATCTCTCTCCTTCTCTTCTTCTCTCCCTCTCTTCTTCCTTTCCTTCTTCTTTACCTCCTCTTCTCCTTCCTTCTCTCTCCTCCTCTTCTTCTCTCCCTCTCCTCTCCTTCATCTCCTTCTCCTCTTCTTCTTCTTCTTCCCCTCCCTTCTCTCTCTCCTTCTCTTCTTCTTTTCCTCTCTTCTTCTACTTCTTCTTTCTCTTCTCCTTCCCACTCTCTGTCTTCTTTTCTTTCTTCCTTTCCTCTCTCTCCCTCTTCTTCTCCTTCTTCTTTTCTTCTTCTCCTTCTCCTTTATCTCTCTCCTCTTCCTCTTCACTTCCTCTCCTCTCTCTCTCCATCTCTTCTTCTCTCCACAACGGAATGATCATCTATTTTTGCCCTCTCTTTTCTTCTCGCTGAAAAAATGGGGGTGTAATTCGCCAGCAGGGGGGCACTGTGTTTGTACGCTAAGGAGGAGGGTTGCCTGCTGGAACCCACCCGGGGGGGGGGGGAAGCTATGCTAACATCACGGCAGCAGGGGTGGCTTGACTCTTAAGCCCAAGGGGCGATGATGCAGCAGCTCGGGGGGGCTGCACAGACGAGGGAGGGGGGCCGGTGCCCTGTGAGAGGGAAGAGGGGGAGGTTTTATAGGGGGTGTAGCTGTCTGCTACCACCTGCGGGCTACATGCCCCCTAGCTCCCACACATCACCCCTCTCTCTCTCTCTCTCTTCCCGCCATGCCAAGGTAGGGGGAGAGAGAGGGAGAGATAAAGAAATTTAAAAAAATTAAGGGGGGGTTGTTCCTATGGAGGAGGCCCGGGGGAGCACAGGGATCACGGGGGGGGGGGGGGGGGGAGAGGAGACATTACATTTACCAATGACAAGGTTTCATAGTGGTTCTTAGCCATTTGGCGGGAGATTTCCATCTCATTTTAGGGGTTAACACCTAGCACTCATGATCAGTCTATTTTGGGACGGCAACTCTTCCATGAAAGAGAGCTGAAAGATAAGATCATTTTGGCCAAGTTCAATGGTCGATAATCTTCACCATCTGATTTAGAGGAGTGAACCTCCAAAATGGAATGTTACTTTGACATATTTCCTTAAACTGATGACATGAAGATTCATTTTACTTGCATTTGGAGGGATGTGCACATACTTGGTGGAGGTATATTAAAAAGGAAAACATACTTGTAAAGAATTGGGAAGCTTTCAAGATACTTATGGTTAAAGTCTTTGTCTCCCCTCTTGAAAAAGAGAAATTGGCATGGAGATGGTATGGTTTAGATCAAAGAGGAAAACATACTGGTAGAGAATTGGGAAGCTTTCAAGATACTTATGGTTAAAGTCTTTGTCTCCCCTCTTGAAAAAGAGAAATTGGCACGGAGATGGTATGGTTTAGATCAAAGAGGCCTAAGTGTAAAAGAGTACACTTACCAATTTCTCAATCTAACCATGTATGTAGAGAGCATCAGTGATGAGGCTAAGCTCCACAAGTACATGTATGGCTTAGAGCCATCCTTATCAGTTGATGTCATGGCACAAAACCCTACTTCTCTTTTTAAAACTATTGAGCTTGCAGAGCATTATGTAAGACAATATAGAAAAGAGTCTTCATTTCAGCCTGGTTTTGGATAGCCAAGGACAATTTTAAAACATGGACAAGTTGGTAATATTTATGGCAGTAATCATGCACCCAGTGGAGGCTTAAGAGTGCCAACTTATCCACCATTCAATGCTTCAAGATCTCAAAGTAATTTCAGGACAGCAAGTAGTTCTAGAGTTGACTTCAAACAAGGGGACAACAAGCCTAAATCCATTTCAACCAACATGAATCCTAAGTCTATCCCTATGGACCTGCAAAGAAAGAAAGGAAAAAGGCTTATGTTTCAAGTGTGGGAAAAAGTCACTACAAAAGAAAGGCCCTATAGACGAGCAGTGTACACGCGAAATAGCGGGCGCGTTTATCAGCGTATCTATTCGTGCTAGTATATAGAATGCATCTATATACCCGCGTTTTGAAACACGCGTATAGATGTGAAAATAAATATATTTATTTTTCATTTATCATAAAGTCCCTAAATATGACCAAACATCTTAATAGCTACTATTTTTTTGAATACATTACCAACTTTACTTCTTTCTGAGTATTACAAATATACATCCAATCATTCAAAGCTAATTATATATGCTACAATGAATGATCAATCTCATCTTCAATGAGATCGACCCTTGCTAGACTATCTACCTCTACGTCTATGTTACCAATAGGCAATGAAACAAAGAAGTCTATCCCACTGTCAGATGTATTATTATGCTCAATTTCTTCATCATCATCTGCAACCATATTGTTATCCTCTTCTGCGCTTCCTTGAATATCCTTGCGGGGATCATCTTGCACTGCATCATGTATATAATGGATCATGGCATCATCATGTGCATCATCATTGATTGTATCATCATTGATTGTTGGATTGTCATCAACTATCTCTATGTTGGTAGCACTGCCATATATTGGTTTTGAACGATTAGATATGGTGATGACGTGCCACCATTGGTTATTGTTTATCATTGGGTGATACACAACTTGCATTTTTTTAAAAAAAGTAAGCAACTTAGATATTTATTATATTTTTGAGAATGTATCAATAAGTAATATATATAAAAGTAAATAGCTTCTAATATACCTGCTTGCATTGTTGAGGTAGTACGAATGTGTCATTCTTGCCTTGGTGAAATTTTGTACAGTCAATCACTACAAAACCACTTGGATGACGTCTAATTGTGCAATGCTCACCCGTTGTTACTACTTTAAACCACTTCATATCTAGTACATATATAAAACATCACCTAAAGTCAAGCTTCAAAATATCTTGGATCAAGCCACAATAACCTTCCATGGTACCATTGGTATCCTGGAAGTTTGCAAGGATACCACAATCCTGGGTATTTCTCTTATCATCTATACGTCGAGTTCGAAAATGTTTGCCTTCACACCAAATAGCATTGAACAATGTGCACTAGTAGTACATTGTTGAGATCATATTAATGATTTAGTTAAAGATGCAACATGTGAAATTATTATATCATATATAACTAAAGATAATTTAATTATAAGTATGTCTCACCTTTGATAAGGAACCTCGTGCATATTCCCACTCCTCTTGTGATATATCCATCGCCTCCTCATTTTCCATTTTCTCCATTTATTCATGTAGCCAATCTATATCAATATGACGTGGAAGCACACTTAAATGTTCTGGATATGGGACATTACGTCCATGTCTAGCACAAAATGCTTGCCTTTTGCTTACTCTTCTTGCCCTTGCTTCTTTATATAGTGTCACCCATTTGCTCATTACTTCACTGTTAATAAGCACACAAAATACATTTAACTTACGAAGTTCCTCTTTCATTAGCACTTTGCTCCTTCCTTTTCCTTGAGATATTATAGAGATCGTCCTCAAAACTTCATCATCTTTCCATAGTCATGGTAAAGAGGAGTCCACTTTAGTAAGATATTTAAAGATTTGTACAAGGGATGATTACACTAACCAACCCTTAGCCATGCTTCCCTCGAGGCGTGCATTTTGCCTTACAAAATCTTTTAGGGTTTTCATAAAGCGCTCTAGAAAAAACATCCACCTTGCATGAACTACCCCACAAATTGCGATCTCATCAATCAGATGTATGAGTAAGTGTACTTGAGTAGTCAAAATGGAGCAAGAAAAAGTTTCATCCACCAAACAAACCACCTGAATGGACAATACTCGAGCCTCTTGCAATGTATTTGGATTGATTTCCTTCAAACTCACAAATCTACCAACATGCAATTGAGAACGATGATTAGTTTTGTCCATAAATTCAAGCGGGTTTACTATGTGATGTACATAATATGTAAACTAAAAAATAATTATAAAGTATACATACTCACGAGCTCACCCATCTTGTAAATGGTATCACACACATCTTTCGAAACACAATGGGATATGCTAGTAGGAAGGATGAACTGTATGTAAATATTCATACATTCACTACAAGATATAGACCTTATAGCGACGTTTAAAGCGACGAAAATACAAACAACAAAATTTGCCCCCGTCGTCGCAAAAAGCGTCGTTATTGACGACGCCATAGAATCGTCGACGCATATTTGCGACGTATATAGCGACGCATATAGCGACGGTCACAGAGAATTTGCGATGCTGATAGCGATGACAATAGCGACGCGTGCAGTAAATTTGCGACGCAAATAGCGACGGTAATAGAGAAAAAAAAAATTTGTGGTAGGGCAGCTATAGCACTGTGTGCTGTATGAGAGCCATACAAAATAGTTTCTGCACTGCTGCATACAAAGCGTTTGCAAACAAAAAGAATGTATACTGAAATCATAAAACTGATCCATTTTAAAATTAATGCGCGCCATCTATGAAATTTTATAACTATAGTAATAAAATTTATTTCAATCAATTCTACTCATAGTCATAAGACCTGAGAGAAATTATCCTATACTCAATTTAAGGGTTTCTTCTTCTATAACAATAATTTTGGGTTCATTTTGATGAAGTACGTGGCCGTATGCAAAGCACATTGCATACCATTATCAATACGTATATTATCTTAAATTTCCTTCCCTTCCCTCTCCCTCTCTTTCTCTCCCTCTCCCTCTCTTCCTCTCTTTCTCTCCCTCTCTCATTTCCTCCCTCCCCCTCCCTCTCCCTCTCCCTCTCCCTCCCTCTTTCTCCCTCTCCCTCTCCCTCTCCCTCTCCCTCGCTCCCTCTCCCTCCCCCTCCCTCTTTCTCTCCCTCTCTCATTTCCTTCCCCTCCCCCTCCCTCTCCCTCTCCCTCTCCCTCTCTTTCTCTTTTTCTCTCTCTCCCTCTCTATCTCTCTTTCTCTCTCATTTCCTAAACAAGCAAAAAATAAAGTGATTTAAACATCCTCCAAGCAAAAGGGAGAGGGAGAGATACAATGCACTCTCCCTCTCTTTCTCTTTCTATCCCTCTCTCATTTCCTTCCCCTTCCTCTCCCTCTCACTCTCTTTCTCTCTCATTTCCTCTCCTAAACAAGCAAAAAATAAAGTGATTCAAACATTAAACAAGCAAAAGGGAGAGGGAGGGAGAGAGAGAATGCACTCTCCCTCCTTCTCCCTCTCTTTCTCTTTCTTTCCCTCTCCTATTTCCTCCCCCTCCCTCTCCCTCTCCCTCTATTTCTCTTTCTCTTTCTTTCCCTCTCCCTCTCTTTTTCTCTTACTCTCTCGTTTCCTCTCCTAAACAAGCAAAAAAGAAAGTAATTTAAACATTAAACAAGCAAAAGGGAGAGAGAGAGAGAGAATGCACTCTCCCTCTCTTTCTCTCCCTCTCCCTCTCCCTCTCCCTCTCTTTCTCTCCCTCTCTCTCCCTCTCCCTCTCCTTCTCTTTCATTTCCTCTCCTAAACAAACAAAAGAGAACGATTTAAACCTTCAACAAGTAAAAGAAAGAGAGAGGGAGACTCACCAATGAGATATGGCGAGCGTGGGCGGCTTCTCTTTGCAACGAGGGCTCCTCCTCTCCTTCGCGAACAACGACGGTGGCGGTGGCGGCGGCGGCGGCGGCAGCAAGTCTCTTCCTCCTCTTCTCTCACAAAGCCTTGGCTCTCTTCCTCGCTCTCTCCCTCGCTCTCGCTCTCAAAAGGCGAAGAAAAGAAAATGAAAACGGCGCTTTGGTTTCGGCCGCACTTTTTTTCCCTGCGGCGTCGCTATATGTGTCGCTATTTGCATCGCAAATGCGACGCAAATAGTGACGCATATAGCGACGCCAATTGCGACGCCAATAGCGACGCCTATAGCGACGCCGATATCCGCCGTTGCTAATCGCCGTCGCTATTGCCCCATTCCCTTGTAGTGATTGTTAATTAGTCTACATAGTTACTCCACTAATTGATATATTTATGGCTATGAAAATCCTTACCTGAATCATTTTGTGCCAATTGTGAGACTTTAAACCGAATAGTTTCTCCACACCTCTTTTCTTTTTCTTTATGAAGGCTTCCTTGAGGCATCTCATATATCCTGTGGGAGTTCAAAAGCTACATATCTGCTGCTTCACCATCTTTTCTTCGATCTTCGACAACATCCAAGGTGCACGCGGTAACTCGATCTTTCCTCTAGGTCCGATGCATGGCCAAGCTTGTCTCATATGTCCAATGCTACGTAAATCCTCCCTTACATTGATAGAATCACGAGCCCCAATTAAGTGATCCCATAATGTAGAGGCAACATTCTTGAATATATACATGGGGTCACAAACATGTGATTGAACTTGAGTTCAGTCCAATATGGGAGATCAAAAAATATAGAGAATCTAAGGCACAAACAATATATTATTTCTTGTTCTCATAATGGAGTATACTTTAAAGACAAACAAAAAAAGTAAATACCGACTCATGCCGAGTGGAGGATGATCATTGGCGTGTGTCCAAGTGTCCTTCCAATCTTGAATGGTCAGAGATTGTGGAGTTCTTCCATTAGTGGGGGGTGCATATTTAGGGTGGTCAATAGGAAGAAAACGATGCTGATTGTCATAGATAACCTTCTTCAAGCATGTCAGTCTAGAAGAAACCAGAGAGAGACCGCAAATTGGGCATGCATGATATCCTGATGTAGTTAGACCTATAAAAACAAGTGGTTTATTGATGACATATATTTGATTAAGGGTAAGAATGAATAAAATAGAGTATGCAACTACCTGAACACTCTCCATAGCCTGGAAAGTCATGCATGGTCCACAACAACATGCCCTTTAAAGTGAAATCTCTAGAGGACAATGATGCACTCACATCTTGCACCTCAATACCTCTCCATAGCATTTCTAGCTCCTCCATCAAACGCTCTAAGTAAACGTCCATGTTTTTTACTTTGTGTTTTCCAGGAATCAAAAGGGACAATATTACATGTCTTTTTTTTATTGCCATGGACGGAGGGATATTATAGTTCACCAATACCGCTAGCCATACACTATACGAGGTGCTTTTGATACCAAATGGATTTATTCTATCTAATCCTAGACCAAATCTCAAATTTCTGGGGTCCTCTTTGAAAGTAGGCCACAAATTGTCTACGTGTTGCCAAGTTGGTATGTCTGAAGGAATTCTTCACTTTTCATCACTTGAATGGTGACTAGCATGCCATGACATGAGTCTCGCAATAGATTCACACTTAAACATAACACTACAAGATATCGACCTTATACCGACGTTTAAAGCGACGAAAATACAAACAACAAAATGTGCCCCCGTTGTCGCAAAAAGCGTCGTTATTGACGATGCCATAGAATCGTCGCTATTGGCGTCGCTATATGTGTTGCTATATGCATCGCATTTGCGACGCATATAGCCATGCAAATATTGACACATATAGCGACGCAACCAGTAAATTTGCGACGCACATATCGACGCCAATAGCGATGCGAGCAGTAAATTTGCGACGCAAATAGTGACGGTAACAGGGAAAAAAAATTTTGTGGCAGGGCAGCTGCTGTATGAGAGCCATACAAAATAGTTTCTGCACTATTGCATACAAAGCGCTTGCAAACAAAAAGAATGTATACTGAAATGATAAAACTGATACATGAAATAAATACGTGATCGCATAAAATGCGATTGGTACAATCATGAAAGGATATCACTAATACATAGAAAATGTCTACTTAGATCAGGCGACTAAAAACTAAAGGTGTGTGAGCTCTAAGGATCCAAGGGCGAGCTACAAATCCTCGTCCCCCGAAAGCTCGTCCCGCCGCAAAGGAGCATCGAACAGATTCTGCAGAAAAAGAAACAACACATCAATCCACCATACAATAATGCATTCAAATATCTCATGGTAACTACGGACAAGAAAGATGAGTGACTTACAGGGCCGCCGCGTCTATACAATCGGTCGATCAATGCATTGAGACCGTGCCTCTCTACATATCGAGTCTCAAAGCCTTGCGGATCGCGATTTGTAATGGAGTGTTGCAAAGAAAACAAAATGCTAACTGTTAGAAACATGATTGTCAGTACAAATAATATTTCAAAAAACAAATAAGCTAAACAAAAGAGAAACTTACAAAGTCCTCCAAATATGTCCTGTGGCCGCCACTCCCAAGATGATGGACCACTCCGGCCTCGAGTCGTGCCCTCGCCGCCTCTCGCTGCTGACTCCAACGTCCTGGCGAATCTGTAGCCTCCTCCCTGAGTCGGCGCCAGTTATCTGCATCTAACCACTCGGGCTTTGCAGCCCCACTCTTGATTGCCTTGCGTGCGTCGGATCGTCTATGTGACATGTATGCACGCATGCAATCCATCATCCAGCCCGTAGAGAATCTATCTATTGCGGCTGGCACTGGAAACTCCTCGTGCAAGGATGCTACTATGTAGTCCTTGCTCCCCTTCGGTATGTTCTTCCAATGATCCAGGACGTTGTGCCGAAAAACTTGTTGGCACAACTCTCTCATGCGAGCCATCACCCTCCTCCCCTCATCATTCATGATGATGGCTCCTGACCTACTATCAACCAGGTATCCATAACCCCTAGGAGTCTGCCTAAGATGGGTCCTCTCCCATCTTCGTCCACGCTTCTGGGCATATCCAGGAGACCCCTCTACATCCAGTGTACCGACGGGGGTAACCTCTCTCGGACTGGCACTCAAAGGGGTGCCACCAAAAGGGGTGCCAATTGCTGATGGCTGCGCAAAAGCCGGAGTAACTGGAGTAGACGTCCCCACAGGTGTGATAAATCCTGGAGGTGATGCAGCTCCAGCTGAACGACGAGATGGAGACACCACATCCGTGTCTCCACAGCAACATCCCCCTTATCCCGATGCAGTCCCTCCCTCTGGCCCAAGTCATGAGCGTCGAGATCGTGTGCTCGAAGCTTAAGCATCTGATCGCGCTGAAGCAGATCTAGCAGAGCGCCCTGACGAAGAACGAGACAGCTCCTAGTCTGCCATCTCTCTGAATTTCGTGAGCTGGTCTGGAGACATGCGTGCCATCATGTCCTGAAACTCCTCATCGCTCATCCCTCGACTCATCCTGAAAATGTCACCTGCAGAGATAAAAAATGGTATTAGAATAATCAATTTAAACTATACAAAGCACAGTAATATAAATCATTTTTGAAAAATCCATCTTAAAATGCATATCTTATGTACCTTTATGGAAGATCTAAACAACGAATTGAGTAATACAATTCTCCAAGAATGAAGTATCATATGGTCCCATGTTAATCTCCTGACACAACTCTGCATATACTGGAAGGTTGATAGACATGTCACCACAAAAGAATGAGTCTGCCTCGTTCTCAAAAAATTCTTGGAATCCTGTATTTCCATCATTGTTAGCCGATGCGGGCTCCAAGCTTGATGTGGCCTCCACCCCTTGTAATATTCACCCCTCTATTTGCATATTATCTTTATCTATGCCCGGAACATCGCTTTGATCATATACTCTAGCACTTCGAGGAGTTGAAGGTATAACATACCACCATCGAGGTTGTCGAGGGTTTGGATAGAAGATTACCTGTTCACAAACACGTACAAAGCAAGTTCAAACCATTGTGACATAAACCATGTCGTATTACAATTCGCTAGCAGATGACTCTATGCACTTGTTCACAATGGGCCGGCAACACAAAGGTGTCGTACAAATCCGTCCATTTTTTTTCAGAATCTATTTCGAGAAATCCAGATGGACCTCGTCGAACTGTTGCTCCAGCTCCTCCAAGTACCACTTTGAACCATTGCACATCGAATAGTATCATGGAGAAGCTACGGTAATCCACCGTAATAATACTTTGCAAGTTTCCAAAATAATCCATCTCATCCACAACCGTGTTTGGATCCGTTGCTCGTCGCCGGCTCTCTTGCTCAAACCTTGCCATGGCACCACAGTCCATTGTGGAGCACATTTTGTCAATACGCTCCACGAGAAAATGCCGTCCATGCGACCACACTGCACTATATATTTTGTACTGTAAATTGAAACACTCAAATTAGATGTCGCATATAAAATTTAGATACGACATATTCTAAACCCCTCATCACCTTTGGACTACATCCCCTCGAGAACTCCCACTCCTCCATTGAGACCTCTGTCCCTTCGCTGGATGCTGCGGTCAAGGCTCCATGCAACCATCATGTTGACATAAACCGTGGCATCTCCTCCATGCCTTCGGGATATCGAATCGGTCGATGACACGTACTGCGTCGGAATTCAGCTTGCGCTTCCTCTCGATCTTGCCTTGCAATCTGGTACTTGGCGAGCCACGTCTCCATGGAGGCATGGTGCAACATACAAAAGAGATTCACCTTCTCTTCCATTGAAGCATTCATTCTTTTTTCTACCCCATTTCAAACCACCACATCTCTAGTCAGTCTATCATCGTCCTTCAGCGTCCATAGCATTTCATTGTCTAGTTCCACCGTTGGTAGCCATTGTGAGATATGCACTAACGCCTCTGACACCAACCAACCTTCCGCCATGCTACCTTCTGGACGAGCTCGTTGTCGCACAAAGCCTTTTAGGGTTTTCATGAAGCGCTCCAGGAAGAACATCCATCACGTATGGACAGGTCCAGCAATCTCCACTTCGTCCACAAGATGCACAAGAAGGTGAACTTGTATCGTGAGCATGCTAGTGGGTAGGTATTTCTCAAAGAGACAGACCATCTCCACTACTCCCCGCCTTGCGGATTCAATAGAGGACGTCTTAATCTCTTTCTGTGAGATCCATTGCACCAAAGTCGACAACTTGTAAATGGCTCCGCAAATTTCTGGAGTAAGGCATCCTGCGATCGCGATCGGTAGGACAAACTACCACAAATGAGAAAGCATTATGAATAATGGCCACTTTTCAAATTGCAAGATGCCCACGCTAATTACAATCCATTCTGTTCACAAACCTGACATATCTTATGCCAATCATGGGATTTTAGCCCCGACAATAGGTCATCTTTAGAAAATGCGGACATGAGAGAACACATCATACCCGTCGGAGTGCGGATAGACTTGATTACTTGCTTCACAATGCGCTCTTCTTTGGTGGACAAAACCCAAGGAGCGCGAGGAACCTGCACTCCCCCTTCAGCACTCGACTGCGGCCAAAGCGCCTCCATCTTACCTACCTCCTTTAAATCCATTCGTGACCCTATAGTGTCTCTCTTTCCTGTGATGTGGTCCCATAGCAAGCTGCCCACATTCTTGAAAATATGCATGGGATCCAACAAGTGGTTGACCTGTAAGTGGGTCCAATATGGCAACTCGTAGAAAATTGAGAACCGTCGCATTCCATTTGGATGTGATTCCGGGTTTACCATTTTCAGCTCGTACCAGCTTGCAACGTTCATACGTGTTGGAGGTCATCCAAGAAAGCCTTCCCTGAGTTCATGATCCTCCGGCAAGAAAGGGGCGTGTCCTTGATATACCATCTTCTTCATGGTTCGTGACCTTCGGGAGTCTAACTGTGGCCCACACAATGGACATGCATGATAACCTGAGGTAACCTGACCTGTAAGGCGAGCCACGACCTAGTGAATACTTGATTGAATGAAATAAAATATAGATATTGCCAGCGAGAACGGAGGTCTGCTCACCTGAGCACTCTCCCAATCCCGGAAAGTCATGCATCGTCCACATGAGAATGGCTCGAATGTTGGCTGACCGTCGACCATCACGCCTACTCATATCTTGCACAGTGACCCCCTCCTCCCACAAAATCTTAAGCTCATCGACTAATGGACGAAGATACACATCCATATTTTTTACTTTGTAGCAGCCCGGGATGAGCAAGCTAAGGATGAGATGTCCTTTCTTCGTAGAAAGCCATGGAGGGATGTTGTAGTTGACAAGCACTATAGGCCACACACTGTAAGAAGTCGAGCGCAGACCGAATGTGTTCACACCATCCATGGCGAGACCGAGCCGAAGATTCCTTGGCTCTCGCATAAATCCTGGGAAGGTAGAGTCAATGTGGCTCCATGCGCGCGAATCTGCTGATATTCGTTGAACTCCATCCGTGGACCTATTCTACACATGCTACGTTGTCAAGCTTGCCATGCTAGATATGCAGAACATGTGGTTTATGCGGGGGATGAGCGGAAAGTGTTTGAGAACTTTTTGAGGGATGGTTTGCCCTTGCAAGTCCTGTCGATACCTGTGAGCACTACACTTTGGACATATCTCCATAGTCTCGTATTCATCTCGAAACAATCTGCAGTCGTTGATACATGCATGAATGTTATTATAGTCCATGCATGCCAAGCTTCCGTAAAACTCGTATCGCTCCAACCGTATTTTTCTTGCACACTTAAGAGTGCAAGCAATGTCTTCAATCGAGATACTCGGCACCCATCATATAATGGTATGGATGCTTCCTCTCTAAGCGGGTCAGATGTCTCAACATCCATGGGAATCAATGCATCGATCATTGCCTCCATCTCAGGCTCCAAGATTGTAGGTAGGTCGGGAAGGTTGTTTGTCTCCTCTGGCATTGACGGTATAGATGGGCCTTGCGAGTGGTGGATTGGCTTCTGCAATCCATCCATCGCACGTCCACAAACTCTTCTAATTGGCCGCAAAGGGTACACTCCCCCTTGGGTCGAGACATCACCCCCCTGGATTACCGCATAAACACCAAACCTTGGCACACTAAACCTTGGTACACCTCTACTAACAGGTACTCCACACACTATGCATACACACAGATCAGCTGAGGCACAGGGATCAGCTGAAGTACATGGATCGACGAAAGCAGGTGCATCTGCAGAAGCATATGCATTGAGTGAGGTATAGGGTAGTGCCCGTCGAGGGAGGAGGGAGAGTTGTGCGGGAGGACGAGGAGGTCGAGGGATTTGTGGGGGTTGCCTAGGAGGTGGCTCTCGATCACCCTCACCGGGAATTGAGAGAAGTGAGCCTCCACAAATGTACTACTCTTTCACTCATGTTGGAGGTATCTTGCATAACCCTAAGGGAAGGGAAGTGATAGCCTACTTGAGGAGTGTCGTGCATGCCACATATAAAGATTGTATGATTCCCTTCAAGCACCAAAAAAATGGTTTGTGGCAAGAGGTTCTGCGGGCAGTACATAGAAGATACCCTAATCCCGAGAATTCACGATTCTCAGATGATTGGGGACAGTCAAAGGTGAGAGATGCGCTTCATAACAAGAGATCTCACCTTATGACGTGCGCCAAGGAGTCGCGGAGACAGAGCAGGGGCGCCCTGGATATGGCCAACCACCCAATTTCCACTGCAGGAGTGGAAAGTGTTGAACAGTGCATGAGGGAGACGAGGAATAGAGGAAGACAGAGGAGAAGAGAGACACGAGACATTGGAAGTGGAACCCCAGAAGTGCATCCAGTGAGCACACATAGTTGGAATATATAGAGGGGACCAGGGATGCTATATATAGACAAACTATATATATAGCTAATACCCATGCTCAAATAAAGTTCCCTAACTGTGGATGAAAAAACCCTTGGGGGCTCAAGGGAAAAACCCACAGCTCTATATAGCCCAACTGCTATATTAATATTGAAAAGATATTATTACAAAGTTGAAAGGAGCTAAATCACTCCTGAATATACAAGTGCCTGTTTGTAGGCATCGAAGGAGCTACATCACTCCTGAATTACTATAGATAAATGAAGGAGCTACATCAATCTTGAATTACAATAGATGAAGGAATCGAAGGAGATAAAGGGCCATGAAATTGCTTTATCTTGAGTGTGGATATAATCGGCTATGCAACATAATCTATGACATCAAAAACTTAATAGAAAATGATATATCAAAATTAGAACACAATCACAATGTCATAAATCAACTCAGCAGCTAGAATGTACGATAAAATTTTCATCAGCTCATCAGCTAGAATATACGAAATAGTAGCTAGCATACCACCAAAAAATGGAAAGAAGAATGGACGAGATAAGCATTATCAAGACGAAAACATTAGCTGCAACATCAGCTCCTTAGCTAGAATAGACAAAATATCAAGTAGAATAAACATAAGCTTGAACAGACGAATCAGCTGAAAATAGACAAACAACAACTGGAAACAATGAAACATCAGCAGGCAGGAAAGAACAAAACACAGTTGGGAACAATGAACATCAGCTGGAATAGATGAACAACAGCTGGAAACAATGAAACATGAGCTGGAATAGATGAACATACTGGAAACAACGAAACATCAGCTCGTATATCATAAGCTAGAATGAAGCATTAGCTGGAACAACTCAAGAGCTAGAATAAAGAAGAATAAAGAACAAAACATGGTTTGGAACAACTCAACAACCAGCTACAATAAAGAACGAAACATCAGTTGGAACAACTCAAGAGCTGGAATAATAAGAAACGAAACATCAGCTGGAACAACTCAGCAGCTAGAATAATAATGAAACATCAGCTGGAACATTTCAATAGCTGGAATAAGAATGAAATGAAATATCATCCCATCAGCTCGAAACATTTCTTATAAACAAAGCATGGAATAATTTCAATGCATTAGTTGTAATATAGATGAAATGATATGAAACGTAGCATGAAAAGCCAAAAATCAGTTGGAAGAAAGAAACATTTAGAATAATCAAATGATGAACAAAATACTGACAATCATCAGCTGGAATATAACGAGATGAATATTACGATCATTAAAATATCATCAGCGCATCAACTATAAGCTAGAATAACAGAAATTTCATATCATTAGCTGGAATATCAAGAGCTCATCAGCTCTCTCTCTTTGTGTTTATGTGTTGATTTTGAAGGTTCTGAATGGGTGTGAGGGGAACTTTGTTCCTTTCGCTTGCAAAATAGGCTGGATGAGTCGCTAGCGAATTAGGTTGGCCGAAAGGAGCCACGACCACAGACACAGCCATGCCCAGCACGACAACACACGAGCCAGTCCGGCTGCATTGAGATGCCATCAAGGAACCTCCGACCTCAGATGCCATCCTTTCGCTGGCCTGGCAAAATTGTCCAGTTTGCTCGTTGGTTTAGCCATAGGAGCAGAAGCGAGCACATTAATAAGGCTCCACGCTTGATAAGCATAGATCAATCAAGGAAGCGAAGCTCTAGAAAGTTCAAAGAGTACACCGAAAGAGGAGAAGAGGCAAAAATAGGAGCATGATTAAAGCTGTGCCTCGCAGCAACAGGCTAAAATCGGCATAAGATGTGAAAATAGAGACACTTTTCAAACTATCATGCTCTACAAGAAGCTTTCTCTCTCTCTCTCTCTACGTTTCAACATCAACATTGTCTTGCGTATCTCTCTCTCGATCGTTTGTCTGCTATAGAAACCCTTTCCTTCGTTTTTGAGGCCCTTTCTCTCTCCTTCCTCTCTCTCTACAGGGGGTATCGTGTACGCATTTGACTATAGAGAGAGGGAAGGACCGGCCTCTCTCTCTTTGTGTTTCCATGTTGGCTAGACTATGGCATTTTGGCTATGGCGCTTCTGCGCCGGACCAGCCTCTCTCTCTTTGTGTTTCCATGTCGGCTAGGATATGGCATTTTGGCTATGGCGCTTCTACGCCTTTTTTGCGTTGATGCCTCTCACGTCTGATGAGATGATGATGAGTGGTAGGACGAGGAGGAGGTGGCAAAACCAAATTCACGATGCCACACACAGATGTTCACTCAACCATATAGCCTCTTAGGCTATTTCATATACATCCTCCTACCCCCACTGCTAGGTGTTTTGTGCGATCCCTGATGACCCCCAATCAGACTCTCAATACCCTGCCATCTTGTGATAAAGAGGATGTAGACCGATGAGTTTGGAGGAGAGTCTAGCAACAATCGTTGCTCTCCATGTGAGAGGCAGGCACAACAGATCAAAAAACATATACCCGATCCCCGCATCAAAGCACCAAACAGTGGCACACATAGACCAATCTCAAACAGCAATATAAATCCATAACCAAGTCAAAACTTGCAACAAAAAGTATAGCTATAAATATTTATTGACATATATATGATATAAAAGCAATATATATGAGAAACATAAATATGAAACCATATACATCAAAGTAAGATCTAAGAATGAACAAAGAAGAAAAACTTATCTTTGCATAATTGTGAAATCTCGCTCTAATATCATGTTGAACAGTGCGCGAGGGAGAAGCTAACAGAAAGAGGCCAAGAAGAGAGTAGCAGAGAAAAGGATAAGTCGCCAGCATGCAGAGGCGTGACGTATCCAGATGGCAACCATGGGATCGTCGCATTATGGATCGGGTGGCAGGGAGTCATGGGAGGCTGAGTTTATAAGTATTATTTGATTTTTTTTAAATTAAATTTTGTAATTTGTTTTAATTCATTATTAGTGTGTTCTAATACGTTATATGTTCAAATTGTTTTGTAGTATCATATTGTTGGTAGGATGCCTACTTCTAGAGAGGTAGGCTACCATCAAGCTCATAACCGGGTGTCCACTTGGCAGCATTTCTACGAGAAGGGACTCATCACGGAGGAGCAATACAATCGTGCCATGAGGATTCCACAACCAGAAGAGATATGTTTTATTTTTTACATGAAAAGTATAGGTAACTCTAATTTATTGTTTGTAATGGTATTTATATACCTTAATCCTTTGTGTAGGCGAATCCTGATGTAGTTGAGGATAGCGAAGGGAGGACTAGCAGTAGCGGTGGCGGCAGCTGCAGCGGTGGTGGTAGCGACGATGATGCCTCTTCTGAGGAGATGTAGAGGAGCCCCATGCATGCATGCCTCCCCTTGGCTTGTAGTTTTCATTTTTGATATGTATTACTTTCAACTAGTGCTTGCGACCATGACCATGCTTGAGGTCACAAGCACTAGAACTCATAATATAAAAACGTTTCATCCATATATATAAAATTTCGTGTTCTACATACATTGTTTTGTTTTCAGTACAAAAATCTTCGAAGTAATCTTTCTCTGTTTTCCCTAAGCATATAATTTGATGTTGATGGGGAAAAAAAACCAGAGAACAAGTGCAAAGCCACATTCTCTTTGTTTTTTTTTTTCATACCTCTATTTTGCATGTCTATCAGCACATCTAAATTGCAGGCAAAATGCATGTCTATTATCGTAAAAAATTTGCAGAGTACACATCTTTTTAGACGCGCAGTTACACGCGTGTATAGATGCAGAATATGAATATATCTACTTTTTTATAAATATGATTATATATTTACGGAGCGCATCAATATGTGCGTCTATATGGGCGTGTAAGTTTCACTATAAGCATGCTTTTAGATGCGAAATTTTAGATGTGGTAGTAGATGCGGTAATAAACGTGCCTGCCATTTTTTAACACAATTCAAATATTGCATCTACAAGTGCGTCTATGGAGCCTTTTTGTTGTAGTGAGTATACACCTAATCATGCCACAAAGTGTGCATACAAAAATGCCAAAGCCAAACTTCAGAGTATGCTAGTCTTTGAGGATCCTAAAGATGAGATTGATGAAGCTAATGCAATTGCACCTAATGTTGAAAATAAATGATCTTGAGGAAGAAGCTGGGCAAAGGTATTTTTATGATCTAGCTGACTCTTTTCCTTTTGATCCAGGTGGGAGTGTTTCTTTTGACCCAGGGTGGACTTATCATGAGCCACTTGCTACCACTAATTGTTCCATTTCCATGGATGCTCAGACACGTTCTAAGAGCTTTGATACACTTCGTATAAAGGGTAACATTCATGGAAAGGCTGTGTTCATTCTGATAGATAGTGGTAGTACACATAACTTTATGAATAAGTCCATTATGGACAAGTTGAATTTCCTTTCCACTAATTTATAGCATCCCATTAGAGTTCAAGTCGCCAATGGTGAAGAAGAAATTAGTACACAAATATGTCCATAGGTTTCTTTACAGCTGTGACGTGTCTCCTAGTATCATCCAAGACACGTCTTAGCAGTCCATTGAAAAGGATGTCTAGAAAGCTCCGCCCGGCACTCCCGTGGAATGTTACGGGTTTTGCGATCTAGGTCTTTCCACATCTGCCACATAGCGGAAGTATCCTGGCCATTCCCACTTAGGATCAACCGGAATTAGTGTTTTCCTGATGGGTCATTAGCTAATAGCAACTAGCATAAAAAACGAGCGAACTAGTTTACGCAGAAACGCCAGGTCCAAAGCAGATTCACGCTGCACTTAGTTCAAGGAGAATGGGAAACGAGAGGGATGCAAAGCTCAACCTCTCTGCCATAAGGCATAGTCCCATTCCGTTCTCCTAAAATAGCGTAAATTGGGCAAGACATAACTTTAGGTCATCATTCTCATTATTCGTTTTGATGATGATGATCATTCCGCTGTTCTTCGAGATTTTTTTTGAGAAAAGTTCCCGGCTAACCGGGACCACCCAACCGTAGGACAGACCCATGGCCCATCCTCCACACTTTCCTCGGTTTGTTTTAGTTATGTAATTATCTAACACATTAATTTGACATATAACAATCAGGTTCTTTAATTAACCTTGTTAAGCACTGGTTCCTTCACGTAATCTTATCACGTGACATAGAAAAACAACATCAAGCAAGTTTTTTTAACATTTCATCATTTTATCTTTGAAATACAAGGATTTCCGCCCTTAGGCTTGTCCATGATCTGCCCGAAGGCTATCCAGTAATCTCCAGGGATCACTATTCCAAGCTTCCGCCCGTCAACTAGTATGCGGGCCTCGAGATCCAATCCCGAGTCACGTTAGCCTCTTGTGCAGGACTCGGAAGGCGAGGGATTTACGGCCAGAGCCCCCCTGGCACCCAAGCGTCCTCCTGCTCCAAGTAGAACTTAACAGAGAGACCTCTCGCGGCGGGTTCAGTCCACGTTCCCGGCGCGGTCAACAACCCCCTTGGTTAGGGTCAGGCAGGCAGTCGGGGGTAACTGAAGCTGCCTCTCCCTTCAGGCCTTTAACATGAAGTATAGGTACTCATTTAATTTGTAATTCATATTTCAAACAGAGCTCTAAAATCTCTAGCAAACACAAACATTTCCGTTAATCAACCGAGTTGTTTGGCAAACTGCTAAGGAACTGTTCTTTCCTTTTTGAGTGTATCAACACTCGTTCCCAAGGTGTCTTGTAACTTGGCAAGATCTCTCACATTCCGGTGTAGGGCATACCCAACTTGGTTAACCCTAAGGTGCCTTAGATATGCTAGTTTCTGGTTTACAACTTTCCTTATTTAGAAGGATATCCAAAAATACGTCTTTTTGCAAGATAACCTGTGTAGGGATCTGTCGTCCTTGATGAGGGTTTTTACCCTTCTTTTTCCCCTTTCTCCTTATGAATCAATCACAAGACTAAATGATTTCATGCTTGTTGGGCAAGTCCTGCAATGGAATAATCTGTTTAGATTCTTTAAGCTGACGTATGTCTCGCCTAGGGTTTCTTCTTGTAAGAACTTTAGGGACAAACCCTAGTTTCTTATGTTTACGAATTTATTGTCCCTACGGTAAGGAAAGTAGTCAAGTGCTTAGGGTATGAATGTTTCTATGTTTAGATTGGTTTAGTTATCTTTCGGAAGGTAACATTAATCTTCTTGTCACGGTTTTGCTATCCTTGTGATAATTTACTTTCCAGTCGATACAGCTTAATTTTAACTTCCGTTTTCCTTACAGATGAACTCATGCCAAATAACAGCATTTGCCTTGCTAAGATGGGCAATTAGCAAAGATAACTTCCTAGTGATTTGAGCATCGAAAGAAACCTTTCATGAATTTAACCATTTACAACTATTCGTTGCGAAAGGAATAAGACTAATGGTGCAAGATATAATTTCAACACCTTAGGATTTAACTAAAATATACTACTATAGTAAATGGCTAATCTTGCTCGTAATTTATAATGCTTGATGCAATTTGAAGAAAGCTAAGTTGTATACATTGTCATTCATAAGCTAAACTCCTTCGTTACAAATAACTCGAACAAATATATCCTATCCTTAACAATTTTTCTTTGCATGATCGACTTAAAACCGAATTAAAGCCAGGAAGAAAAACCTGGCTTTGAGGTGAGATATCCACATGGATACCGGGAGATGACCCTCCTGCAGCTACACCTTGGACTTTCTTCGGCGGCATTGTAGTTCGAATGTGAGATAGCCTTTTCCTCTTTCTTCTGGAATTCCACCGTCTTCTCCTTCCTTCCCTTTCTTTTGTCTTTTTCCCACTCTTCCTCCTTCACTCCTTTTTACTCCCTCTACCTTCCCTCCCTATTTTTTTTCTCTCACGGCTACTTTTCCCTTACGGGATATCATACGAGGCCATGATGATGAATTGGATTGTTAGGTTTAGGGGGTGGAAATAATAAGGGGGATATAGGGGATTACGAGGAAAACTTAGGGAGTTGTGGGAAAAAAAGGAAAAGAGTTATGAGGGTGAAAAGGGCTTAGTGGAATAAAACACGGGGGGGAAAAGTATAGGAAGGGGGTCTTGGGGGATTTTAGGTCATGGGGGATGTGTGGACACCGGTTTGTTTGATAAAACTAAGAAAACAAAGCTCAGCTACGAGAGCACATGCACAAAAAGATCTAAAAAGTGAATGAAGGAATCGATGAAAGAGAATGAAAGTCTTCAAGGTAGCCTAAGGACAAAGTAGCCTATGGGTGTGACTCGAATAGCCTAAAGAGCTAAGAGGAGTGGGGGGAAAACAAGGGCTTAGGGGGGATTAAACCCGAGAGAGGGGGGAAAACAAGGGGGCTTAGGGGGGATTAAACCCGGGAGGGGGGGAAAACAAGGGGGCTTAGGGGGGATTAAACTCGGGAGGGGGGGGGGAGAACAAGGGGGCTTGGGTGAAACAATAGAAAAGGGATTTTTAAACGGAAACTGGGGTTAAAGGACTTTCAAGGGAATATCAATGAGAAAGGGGGCTTAAAGATCCCCCTTAGAAGCTTCCAAGAAGCTTCTTGGAAGCTTCTGAACTAATGTACGTGGCGTGAGGAGGACGACGAATTCCTGACGGCTCTTCGTGGACTGGATGGCGATGGCAGCGGCGGCCTCAGGATGTAGGCGGTGGCTCCTCCCGTATGGCGACAGCTGGCGCACAACGCTTCGCCCTCCCTCTCTCAGATTGACAATGGCATCTCCTCGCGGCACAGCAGGCGGCAGCAGCCTTCCCTCCCCCCTTCCTCCCGTATGGCCCGTCATTAAATAGTGGAGGGGAGGGGGATCTTCCCTCCCCTGCGTGTCGACACGCATGTCCCCCCTCCCTCCATAAGGCTCCAACAAGGAGCTTAATGGCTCCTACTATTTCCCTCCCTCTCCAGCTCGTCAGTCGGCTGGAGGGATAAGGGGGGAAATAAAAAATTTTCCATTTATCTAAATTGTTTCTTACGCGGAATATTACATTCTCTCCCCCTTGGAGGAATCGAGATGTCCTCATCTCGAGATAAACTGGGGATATTGATGGTTGAGAGAGCTTTCATCTTTCCAAGTGGCATCCTCTTCGGGATAATCTTTCCACTGGACAAGGCATTCTTTCAAGGTTCTAGATCTTAACTGTCTTTCCCTAACATCTAAGATCCTTTCCGGCCTTGGTTCAAGGACTCCTTGACTAGGCATTACAATTTGTTTGTCATCAAGTACATGATTAGGGTTGGGTACATATTTTTTCAATAGGCTGATATGGAATACATTGTGAACCTTTAGGTTCTCAGGGAGTTGCAATCTATAAGCGTTGGGTCCTAGGCATTTGAGGATTTTGTATGGCCCACAATACCTTGGACTTAGCTTCTTGCATTCTCATAGGGATAGAGAACTCTGTTTAGGGCATACACGAATGAAGACCATGTCTCCTTCTTTGAAGACTCTATCTTGACGTTTCAAATCTGCGTATACCTTTTGCCTATCCTTGGCCGCTTGTATGTCTTGTCTTATTGACCTTATTTGATCATCCATGTCCTCCAACATTTGTCTTGAAGCTTCAACTCTTAGGGTTGGATCAGAAAAGTTTAGGGGACTTCGACAATCATGACCATACAATGCCTGGAAAGGGGTCATTTGAATGCTCTACTGGTAAGAAGCATTGTAGGCAAATTCAACTAATGGCAAGTATTGAATCCACCTCTTTGGCTCTCGACAGCAGTATGCCCTAAGCATATCCTCAATGATTTGATTTACTCGCTCTGTTTGGCCATCCGTTTGGGGATGGTAGGCGGTGCTAAAACAGAGTTGAGTCCCAATAGCTTCAAAGATAGCTCTCCAGAAGTGTGATGTGAAGAGAGAATCTCGATCGCAAATGATTCTTCTAGGTAACCCATGTAGCTTGAATATCTCCTTGATAAACAATCTTGCAATGTCGGAGGCTTTATAGTTTGTCTTTATTGGAATCAGGTGTGCAACCTTGGTAAGCATGTCAATCACAACCATAATGGAATTGTATCCTCCTTGGACTTGGGGTAAGCCCACAACAAAATCCATACTGATGAATTCCCATTTCATTTGGGGAATGTCAAGCGGTTGCAGTTTTCCTGGCATCATGACATGTTCGGCTTTGATACGTTGGCAAGACAAACACTCAGTGGCATACTTGAGAACGTCACCTTTAAGCCTCTCCCAATGGTAGCTCTTCCTAACTGCATTAAGAGTTTTAGCATAGCCAGGATGTCCTGCGAAAGGAGAATCATGAGCTTCCCATAGTATCTTCTGCTTAAGTGACTGGCTTGTTGGTATACACAGCCTTGTTCTGTAGTAGACAAGTCCATTATCAATGGAAAATTCCTGATACTTAGCTTGCAACTTCTGATTTTGCTCCTTGGTAGATATTTCCTTTATCATTGTTTGGTAGGCCAAATCATGGTATGCTTCCTCTCTAGCTAGTTCAAGTATAGGGTTTTTTGGCATAGATACCTTTGTAGCCAGAGATCTGGCCGTTGATGGATTCTGCAAGATTAGGGAATTTAGGAATGCCTTGCGACTGAGTGCATCGGCAACTACATTCTCCTTCCCTGGTCGGTACTTGATTTCAAAATCATATTCCTCCAATACTTCAATCCACCGACGTTGCCTCATGTTGAGCTCGTTCTGGGTAAAAATCCATTTGAGACTCTTATGATCGGTTACTAGAGTAAACTTGTTACCCAACAGGTAGTGTCTCCAAAGCTTTAGAGCATGGATGACAGCTAATAATTCCAGATCATGCGTGGCATAATTCTTTTCATGACTCTTCAATTTCCTTGAAGAGTATGCTACTGGATGACCTTCCTGCATAAGTACACACCCCAAGGCAAGAATGCTAGCATTAGTTACTACCTCAAACTCCTTATTGAGGTCAGGAAGTTTTAGAATAGGTACTGATACCAAACTTTTCTTCAATTTGTCGAAGCTATTTTGTTCGGAAGTTGACCATGTAATAGAAGTCTGCTTCTTTAGTAAGTCTGTAAGAGGTGCTGCAATCAAAGCATAGTTTTTGATGAAGACCCTATACCATCCTGTCAATCCAAGAAAGCTACGTATCTCTTTGATGGATACTGGTATTGGCCATTCAAGCACATCTCTGACCTTGGCTAGGTCTACTGATATTCTTTCTGATGATACTATGAATCCCAGATATTCAAACTGACGCTTGAAGAATGCACACTTCTTCATTTTTGCATACAGCTTATGAGACCTCATTGTCTCAAGGACAATCTGAAGTTGAGGTTCATGATCTTCTTCTTGTTTGGAATAGACTAAAGTGTCATCGAAGAAGACAAGCACGAAATCATCAAGATATTGTCTAAAAATATCCTGCATTAATCTATTGAAGGTGGCAGGTGCATTTGTAAGCCGGAATGACATAACCAAGAACTCAAAGTGCCCATATCTTGTATTGAAGGCCGTTTTTGGAATATCTTCTTCCTTGATCCTTATATGATAGCAACCTGACCTGAGATCAATCTTGGAGAAGATCTTTGCACCTTGAAGACGATCAAGAAGCTCATCTATTCTAGGAATAGGATACTTGTTCTTGACTGTTGATTGATTCAACCCTCGGTAATCAATACATAGTCGAAGTGTCCCATCTTTCTTTTTCTGGAATAGTACTGGAGCTCCCGACGGTGAGTTGCTAGGCCTGATGTAACCCTGATCCAACAGTTGCTTGAGTTGTTCCTTTAACTCAATTGCTTCTGGTATGGACATTCTATAAGGTCTCTTTGCAATTGATGCAGCTCCAGGCACTAGCCTAATCTCATGATCTACTTCTCTTGGAGGCGGAAGTTCAATCAATTCCTCAGGGAATACGTCAGCATATTCCTTTAGCCAAGAAAGTCCTTCATGAGACTCTTGCTTTTGATCTAACTTGTTGAGTTTGATCAGGTAAACGGGTAATCCTTTTCTGACTCCTTTTATGATCCGAGATACTTTGGCTAATTGGATTCTTGGCACTCCTGCCTCACCTTGAGTTGTGACAAATTCCCTTTCAGAGTTTCGAAAGGAAACTTGACCCTTTCCACAGTGGATGTGGGCGTCATTAGGCTTAGGCCAATCCATCCCGAGTAGACACTCATGGATACCTAAATTCATGACTCTGAATTTGACTGAGGTTTTCTTTCCTCCCAGAAAGAATTCCACCTTAGCAGTTTGCCTGGTACAAGTTACCTCGCGACCGTTTGCCAATTCCACAAGTAGGGTAGGTGCTTCTACTGTGGCTACTCCTAATCTTTTTGCACATGCTGGTGAGATAAAGGAATGTGTACTACCACAATCAATCAAGGTTTTGAAACCTTTACCTTGATAGTCCGATGGTGTCTGAATCACCGAGAACTGGCGATTCGGCCCTTTCTTGTGTAAAGCGGCACGGACTGTCGCTCTTTCGAATTCTGCTTCCATAGTCGGATCTTCCTCTTCTTCTTCTTCGCATCTTTGCCTATTGGCAATGCAAGCGGTTCTTCCTCTTCCACAGGTAACGGCTCCTTGACCGCGGCCTGCACCTTGGAAAGGTGTTTGACGGTGTCCTCCGCTGAGCTTGGGACATTGCCTCTTGAAGTGACCGGGTTCGTTGCAGTGGAAACAACGGAGGTTTCGGCCATTACTTTGAGTAAGAACAAAGTTGTTGACGTTATTTGTCCTTGCTTTCTTCCTTTGTCCATGATTATGACCTTGAACTTTCTTCACTTGAGGTTTGAATGCTCCTCTATTCGGGTCACTATAGGACCAAGTTTTGTTACCCCTTGGTCTAGCTTGCACCTCCTGAATTATAGGCACTGCTCGAATGAGTGCATCCTGAAGATCTGATGGACGCATAGATTCGAGACGGGTATTTACGGGTGGATTTAAGCCCACACAAAATTTGGACACCTGCTGTGTCATGTCCATCTGTGGCGCATAGTTTAAGAGTGAGACGAATTTAGAGTAGTATGCGTCAAGGTTGAGTCCTAGCTGTTTTAGCTCGTAGAACTCATTGATTTTCTGAGTATGATATGCAGGTGGTAAATATCTTCCCTGCACGGCTTTCTTCAACTTCTCCCAGGTAACGGACCCCTCTGAAGTCCCTTTATCCCTGCACCATTGCTTCCACCAAAGTCTGGCTTCGCCGGTGAGTTTTAACTTGGCGAGCATGGCCTGATTGGTAGGTGCAGTACCAGCTGCTTCAAAGTAATCCTCCATGGATTCAATCCAAATTTCAGCATCAGCTTGGATGAATCTGCCTCTCTCGTCAAACTCGGGTGGCTTTATTTGCTTGAGGAGGAACTTCTTCTCCTGGGTCATAGCAGTACTTGATGTAGGAGGTGAATTTGGAACCTGTAGCTAGGGTTGTGCCTGGATAAAAGTTTTCTTAACGTTATTATATGATAATCGATGTTAGCTTATCTTTCATTTTTAGTTCAGCTATCTCGTAAACAATGTAGCTACTTAACTTTTTAACATCCCTTATGCACAGCCAGATATTGATAAAAGAAGTCTTTATTTGTATTTACATGGGCGTAGCCTTATACAACGTCTCGTGTGATGATAATCCAATCATTACATTTAGTTTGGGGAGAACAACGTTGTATTGCATTTGTCTACAGGAACTGTGTAATAGTAGGGTTTTGGGTCATGGATTTTTAGGAATCGATAATTCATTGGAAGTTCAGGATACCCTTTCCGTTGGAATCCATACTTCTCATGGCAGCCCAACACTTTAATCCTGCCAGCTGGGATTACACGGGTTACTTCCTCATATACATATGAGTTCATTTCAACCCTCCGACCTTGAATATGTAAAGTCAAATTTACGTGAGCTTTCACAAAAATGAATAGCTTCACGACTTTCAAATCTTCCAACCACTTGATCCTCTTTAGGTTGGTCTGTAGATAAGCAAACCGGTGGGCGGCTATGTAGTAGATTCCTGAAGACCCCGTCCATCTTCGTTCTATGTATAAAGGTGATGGATTATAAATCTGCTCTAGGATGTTCATCATCCCCATTCTTTGTCTATAAAGCGGAGAATGCATTGCAGTCATAAACATGACCCGAAATACCAAAAACTTGTTCCACGCTTCATAGTTCTGCAAGACAGCATTGAAGATGAGGAAATGTTTGGACAGCAACAATTTCTTTACTTCATTTTACTGAGATCTCATAAAAACAATTCCGTTGTTGGTCAGCTCTGAAACCAACTTGTAACGTGTCCCCTAGTATCATCCAAGTCACGTCTTAGAAGTCCATCGGAAAGGATGTCTAGAAAGCTCCGCTCGGCACTCTCGTGGAATGTTACGGGTTTTACGATCTAGGTCTTTCCGCATCTGCCACGTAGCGGAAGTATCCTGGCCGTTCCCACTTAGGATCGACCGGAATTAGTGTTTTCTTGATGGGTCATTAGCTAACAGCAACTAGCGTCAGACCCGAGCGAACTACTTTACGCAGAAACGCCAGGTTCGAAGCGGATTCACGCTGCACTTGGTTCAAGGAGAATGGGAGACGAGAGCGATGCAAAGCTCAATCTCTCTGCCATAAGGCATAGTCCCATTCCATTCCCCTAAAACAACGTAAATTGGGTAAGACGTAACTTTAGGTCATCGTTCTCGTTATTCGCTTTGATGATGATGATCATTCTGCTGTTCTTCGAGATTTTTTTTGAGAAAAGTTCCCGGCTAACCGGGACCACCCAACCGTAGGACGGACCCATGGCCCATCCTCCGCACTTTCCTCGGTTTGTTTTAGTTATGTAATTATCTAACACATTAATTTGACATATAACAATCAGCTTCTTTAATTAACCCTGTTAAGCACTGGTTCCTTCACGTAATCTTATCATGTGACATAGAAAAACAACATCAAGCAAGTTCTTTTAACATTTCATCATTTTATCTTAGAAATACAAGGAGTTCCGCCCATAGGCTTGTTCATAATCTGCCCGAAGGCTATCCAGTAATCTCTAGGGATCACTATTCCAAGCTTCCGCCCGTCAACTAGTATGCGGGTCTCGAGATCCAATCCCGAGTCACGTTAGCCTCTTGTGCAGGACCAGGAAGGCGAGGGATTTACGGCCAGAGCCCCCCCTGGCACCCAAGCGTCCTCGTGCTCCAAGTAGAACTTAACGGAGAGACCTCTCGCGGCGGGTTCGGTCCACGTTCCTGGCACGGTCAACAACCCCCTTGGTTAGGGTCAGGCAGGCAGTCGGGGGTAACTGAAGCTGCCTCTCCCTTCAGGCCTTTAACCTGAAGTATAGGTACTCATTTAATTTGTAATTCATATTTCAAACAGAGCTCTAAAATCTCTAGCAAACACAAACATTTCCTTTAATCAACCGAGTTGTTTGGCAAACTGCGAAGGAAGTGTTCTTTCCTTTTTGAGTGTATCAGCACTCGTTCCCAAGGTGTCTTGTAACTTGGCAAGATCTCTCACATTCCGGTATAGGGCATACCCAACTTGGTTAACCCTAAGGTGCCTTAGATGTGCTAGTTTCTGGTTTACAACTTTCCTTATTTAGAAGGATATCCAAAAATACGTCTTTTTGCAAGATAACCTGTGTAGGGATCTGTCGTCCTTGATGAGGGTTTTTACCCTTCTTTTTCCCCTTTCTCCTTATGAATCAATCACAAGACTAAATGATTTCATACTTGTTGCGCAAGTCCTGTGATGGAATAATCTGTTTAGATTCTTTAAGCTGATGTATGTCTGGCCTAGGGTTTCTTCTTTTAAGAACCTTAGGGACAAACCCTAGTTTCTTATGTTTACGAATTTATTGTCCCTACGGTAAGGAAAGTAGTCAAGTGCTTAGGGTATGAATGTTTCTATGTTTAGATTGGTTTAGTTATCTTTCGGAAGGTAACATTAATCTTCTTGTCACGGTTTTGCTATCCTTGTGATAATTTACTTTCCAGTCGATACAGCTTAATTTTAACTTCCGTTTTCCTTATAGATGAACTCATGCCAAATAACAGCATTTGCCTTGCTAAGATGGGCAATTAGCAAAGATAACTTCCTAGTGATTTGAGCATCGAAAGAAACCTTTCATGAATTTAACAATTTACAACTATTCGTTGCGAAAGGAATAAGACTAATGGTGCAAGATATAATTTCAACACCTTAGGATTTAACTAAAATATAATACTATAGTAAATGGCTAATCTTGCTCGTAATTTATAATGCTTGATGCAATTTGAAGAAAGTTAAGTTGTATATATTGTCATTCATAAGCTAAACTCCTTCATTACAAATAACTCGAACAAATATATCCTATCCTTAACAATTTTTCTTTGTATGATCGACTTAAAACCGAATTAAAGCCAAGAAGAAAAACCTGGCTTTGAGGTGAGATATCCACATGGATACTAGGGGATGACCCTCCCGCAGCTACACCTTGGACTTTCTTCGACGGCATCGTAGTTCGAATGTGAGATAGCCTTTTCCTCTTTCTTCTGGAATTCCACCGTCTTCTCCTTCCTTCCCTTTCTTTTGTCTTTTTCCCACTCTTCCTCCTTCACTCCTTCTTTTTACTCCCTCTACCTTCCCTCCCTATTTTTTTCTCTCGCGGCTACTTTTCCCTTACGGGATATCATACGAGGCCATGATGATGAATTGGATTGTTAGGTTCAGGGGGGGGAAATAATAAGGGGGATACAGGGGATTACAAGGAAAACTTAGGGAGTTGTGGGAAAAAAAAGAAAAGAGTTATGAGGGTGAAAAGGGCTTAGTGGAATAAAACACGGGGGGGAAAGTATAGGAAGGGGGTCTTGGGGGATTTTAGGTCATGGGGGGTGTGTGGACACCGGTTTGTTTGATAAAACTAAGAAAACAAAGCTCAGCTAAGAGAGCACATGCACAAAAAGATCTAAAAAGTGAATGAAGGAATCAATGAAAGAGAATGAAAGTCTTCAAGGTAGCCTAAGGACAAAGTAGCCTATGGGTGTGACTCGAATAGCCTAAAGAGCTAAGAGGAGTGGGGGGAAAACAAGGGCTTAGGGGGGATTAAACCCGGGAGGGGGGGAAACAAGGGGGCATAGGGGGGATTAAACCCGGAGGGGGGGGAGAACAAGGGGGCTTGGGTGAAACAATAGAAAAGGGATTTTTTAACGGAAACCGGGGTTAAAGGACTTTCAAGGGAATATCAATGAGAAAGGGGGCTTAAAGATCCCCCCTTAGAAGCTTCCAAGAAGCTTCTTGGAAGCTTCTGAACTAATGTACCTGGCGTGAGGAGGACAACGAATTCCTGACGGCTCTTCGTGGACTGGATGGCGATGGCAGCGGCGGCCTCAGGATGTAGGCACTGGTTCCTCCCGTATGGCGACAGCTGGCGCACAACGCTTCGCCCTCCCTCTCTCCGACTGACAATGGCATCTCCTGGTGGCATAGTAGACGGCAGCAGCCTTCTGTCCCCCCTTCCTCCCGTATGGCCCGTCATTAAATAGTGGAGGGGAGGGGGATCTTCCCTCCCCTGCGTGTCGACACGCATGTCCCCCCTCCCTCCATAAGGCTCCAACAAGGAGCTTAATGGCTCCTACTATTTCCCTCCCCGTCCAGCTTGTCAGTCGGCTGGAGGGATAAGGGGGGAAATAAAAAATTTTCCATTTATCCAAATTTTTTCTTACGCGGAATATTACAACAGCTGGCTGAAAATTTTGAAGCAAAAATAAACCTGATTACCTTGGAAATGGGGCCTATAGATATTGTAATTGGTTGTGATTGGTTGATGACATTAGGTTAAATCACTATGGATTTCTCACAATTGTATATGGAGTTTATGTTTTATGGATAGCTCATCCATTTACAATGAATTCTTAGTAGATCATATTTTCAGCTTATCACCATTCAACAACTCAAAAGGGAGTAAAAGAGGCGTTCACATATATTAACACCATTTTGGGGAATATGGGAATTTCCCATAAGTTTGGGACACATGGTCAAATCTTTGGATTTGTCATACCTTGAACACTATAACTCCAAATCAAGCACTCTATAGCTCAATAGATTCCATTTTTCAAGCGTTTTCCAATGATAGGTCACATCATATGGTTTTGAGAAACTTACGGGCATGTTATTCGGGTGCCACCTTTTTAGTATTCAAAAATGGGAATTGGGAGATTCCCAAACTCACTAATATTGTATTTATTTGTTTTGCATTTGAATAAAGAGACGGAAGATTAGCCCATTAATTCAGCAAGTCATCTAGCCTTGAGAACTCTTCTTGAGGAGTAAAGGGATTTGTTTGAGGTGCTTACTTCATTACTTCCCAAGAGAGCGGTAGATTACACTATTGAGTTGGAGCCCAACTCAAAGCCAATCAATAAGCCACCTTACAAATTGTCTAAGTGTGAGCGAGAGAAAGTAGCCAAGCAAATCAAGAAATGGGATTCATCAAACCAAGTTGCAGTTTTGTTAGTCAAAAATAAAGATGGATCTTTCAAGATGCGCATTGACTACTATAGGGATCCTAATAAGATCACAGTGAAGAATAGGTATCCAATACTTAGGATTGATGATTTGCTTGATGAGTTCAAGGGGGCTTGATTCTTTACAGAGATTGATTTGAGGTAAGGGTATTATCAGATCCGCATGCGAGAGGGTGATGAAATCAAGACTGCTTTTAGGACTGATCAAGGGCTCTATCATTTCTTGGTGATTCCATTTGGGCTTACAAATGCTCCAGCTATCTTCCAGAGCCTGATGAATAAGATTTTGTAGCCTTTCCTCTTTCAGTTTGTCTTAGTCTTCTTTGATGACATTTTGATTTACAGTAGGACCCTTCAAGATCACTTATCACACATGAGGAAGGTTTTTGATGTATTGAGACCACCACATGCTAACCCCAAGAAGGTGCAATGTATAAAAGATTGGCCAACACCTACTACTACTACTCTTGGAGGATCTCTTGGTCTATCTTCATTCTACTGTCAATTCATCAAGCATTATGCAGCTATTGCAACTTCTGCGATTGATAGGTTGAAGAATGAAGCTTTCTTTTGGGATTTTCTTGCAGATAGTAGCTTCAACCACTTAAAGGAACTCCTTACTTCCGCTCCTATTCTAGTATACCCAGATTTCTCAAAAGATTTTACCATATAGTGTGATGCTAGTGGTCAAGGTATTAGGGTTGTTTTGTTACAAGAGCATGGAGTGATTGCCTTTGAAAGCTATAAGCTTATAGATAAAGAAATGGCTATGAATGTTTATGACCAAGAGATGTTGGAAATCTTGCATGCAATAATGAAATGGCATCATTATTTTTATGGCAGCCGATTTAGGGTCTAGAGTGATCACAGGGTTCTTAAGTATTTCCTTACTCAGTCCAATCTTACTCCTAAGCAACGTCGGTGGGTAGGTATTTTGCAGAATTATGATTTTGACATCACTCATATGAGGGGGGCAAAGACAATATAGTGGCTGATTCTCTTTCTCGTATGTGGACTTGCAAAGTTTCAGCAATGACTGAGTTGCATAGTGATTGGATTGAAGAACTACAAGAAGCTTATCTTTTGGATAAAGAGCTCAGCCATATTTTTCAAAAATTACAGCAAGGTCTCATGGAAGATAACTTGCATTATCAACTTTAAAATGGCCTTATTTGGTTAAATGGCAAGATTTTCATTCCTTTTACCTCTTCTTTTACACGAAAATTTATGGAGGAACTACATTCTTCGCCTTTAGCTAGACACCTTGGAATTTTCAAGACCTATGATAGAATCAACAAAAGTTTCTATTTTAAAGGGTTGTGGAAAGATGTCAATGACTTTTTCATGAAGTGTATGCATTGTCAGAAGAATAAGGACAACACCATCCATAAGCCAGGTGGTTTGTTGTAGCATTACCCATTCATATAGGTAAATGGATATACATTACCCTGGACTTCATTAATGGCTTGCCTACTACTGAAAAGGGATGGAATAGTATATGTGGTGCACGGATCGGATGCCGTAAGCGCGTGTAGTGAGCGTCAGAAGGCCCAAGAACAAAAGAACTCTACTTTTTGCACACAAATCAATGTAGAAGACTTGCACGACATGAACAAGAGACCAATTGGGTGCAATCTCCCCCCATGCCTTGTGTGAGCACTCCACAAAGCATGTATTTTATGTATTAATCATCTTCAAGCTCAAATAATAGCCCAAATTACAAAATAGCACGCTTTTGGCTTTTGAGTTTGCTTTTGTGCCAAATAGAAATAAAGATAATAGGCGGGCGCCCAAGAAGTCAAGCATACCTAATACAATGTCCAAATACAAATATCTAAATCGTGCGCCCATGCGCATACAAAAATAATAAATAAATATCAAGCACCTTGATAAATAAGCGTGACAAAATATAGGCGCCATACCTAAGGTATACGCCCATCAAAATATAGATGATAACTCGAATACACGCTATCCTCCAATGCTTTCCATTGCCACCGCTGCTATCTCTACACATCAACTGAAGCATTCACAATCGTTAGTAAAATAATACAATTAAACTGACAAAAGTGAATACCTAGCAGTCTTCAGCTACATAAATAAATCAATCCTAACCTTAATTTATCACGAGTACGCACTCTAAACTCATAAATGTTTATTAATTTAAATATGTATTTTGCGGAATCACCCGCTATGGAATCACCCATGTACACACTAAATTAACAAAACACCCGAAAAGGATAGGCGTCCGCATCGACTTCTCGCACAAAGAATCCACTTTGTGTATGAGCCCCGGTAATAAAAGTTTATGGAATCCACCGTAAAACCTCACGGAATCCACCATGGCACGGAATCCACCATGTAATATACCTCCTGGCATCATACCCCCAAGGTGGGATAGCAATTGTCCTCAATTGCTATTAGCTCAATGTGAAGCTAACAGAGTGGGGAAAGCATTTAAGTCTCTAGCGTGCATCCATTGGGCCTCTTCAACAGGATGGTTTTCACACTTGACCAAATATCTAGAATATCTACGGCCATCTCTTGTGGTCATAAAGTCAGTATCTATAATAGCTTCAAGCTCAAGGATTTTAGTCTCTTCATCTAACAAAGGTGGGTTTTCATAGACAGGGTGTACAGGTAATTGGCCTCTAAAAGATCGTAATAAATTAATGTGAAAGGTGTTGTGAATTTTCCAATGTGGTGGTAGTTCTAATTTAAATGCATTGTCATTGATTTTGTGTATGATCTTGAATGGTCAATAGAATCTAGGTGCTAATTTCACAACTGGGTGTTTATCTACACTTTGTAATCTACATTTTTCTATATGTAACCAAACATAATCATCAACTTTGAAATTCATAGCCTGTCTTTTCGTATTTGCTTGTTTTGTGTATGATTGCTGGGCTTTGGCAATCATATCTTTAACTTCATCAAAAATAGTAGCGTGCATATTAGCAATATCATCAGCAGTCTGAATCTTATTTGATAATGATGCAATAGGTGTAGGCAATCTATAACCATAATAACTTCAAATGGTGCTTTCTTTGTAGATGTGTGTGGTGTATTATTATATGCAAACTGAAGTAAATGTAGATGTGTATCCCATGTGTGTGGTTTTGAAATAGTGTAAGCACGAAAAAGATCTAAAATAGTAATGTTAGTAGCTTCTGTTTGATCATTACTTTCAGGATGAAATGCAGATGAAAAATCAATCTTTGTTCCTAAGTTAGCAAACAAAGCAATCCAAAAATTATTGCAAAATCTAGAATCATGATCAGAAATAATAGTTTTTGGTAAACCATGATTAGTAAAAACAGTTTTCAAAAACAATTGAGCTGCTTGAGATGCTGTTAAAGTTTTCTTGCATGGAATGAAATATACTTGTTTGCTAAACCTGTCTGCAATAGTCCAAATCATATTATGGTTAGCTTTAGTGTTAGGTAAACCAGTAATAAAATCCATAGAAATATGTTCCCATGGTCGTGATGGAATAGATAAGGGCAGTAGTAAACCATACTGTTTACCATGATGTCTTTTAACTCTTTGACAAACTAAACATTCAGAAACAAAGTTAGATACATCAGTGTCCATATGTGGCCAATAAAAATCTTTAGTCAATCTATGCAAAGTAGATATAATACCTCTATGACCTTGATATGGATGGCAATGAATCTCATTCAAAACAAAAGATCTAAATGGAACTGTAACACATAATCTCTTTTCATAAAACATGAATCCATTATTGTAAGACAGTGAATCAATAGGAATCCAATTATTTGCAACTAATTTATTCCAATCAGCTTGAAAAGTAAGATCTTGATGATAAGTATCTTTCATAGGGATAAGAGAATCAAATGATATGACAGAAATATTATGAATTGTAGGTCTTCTACTTAAAGCGTCGGCTACTACATTCTCTTTTCCTGGTCGATATTGTATAAGGGGATGAAAACTTTGAATGAAAGCTACCCATTTGATATGTCGGTCGGAGATTTGAGGTTGGCTAAGGAGATGTCTAATGCTTTGTTGGTCAGTTTTAATCATAAATTCAGAACCCATTAAGTAATGTTTCCATTGACGTAAGGCTTGTACTATAGCTAGCAATTCTTTATCATATGTAGAATATTTAAGTTCAGATGGTTTCAGTTTATAGCTAAAGTAGGCTATGGGATGATTATCTTGCATAACTACAGCTCCTATTCCAAATCCACTAGCATCAGTAACAACTAAAAAGAATGGTCTATTGAAATCAGGTAGTTGTAATATAGGAGCATGGGTTAATGCATGTTTCAATAAATCAAAAGATTTTTATTGATTATCAGACCAGTTATAAACAATACCCTTCTTTAAAAGTTTAGTCAAAGGTAATGCAAGTAATGAAAAATTTCGCACATACTTTCTATAAAAACTAGCAAGACCTAGAAAAGAACGTAACTCATGAACATTTTTGGGTATGGGCCAGTTTAAAATTGCTTCTATCTTTTTAGGGTCAACCTTAATACCTTCTAATGAAACAATGTGTCCTAGATATTCCATTTCTTTCTAAAAGAATTCACTCTTTTCTGGATTGGTATACAATTGATTATCTTTCAACAACTTGAAAACTAAAGACAGATGTTCATAATGTTCATTCTCATTTTTACTGAATACCAATATATCAACAAAGAATACTCTAACACAATGCTGATATTTCAAGAATATGCGATTCATCATTCGACTAAATGCAGTAGGTGCATTAGTTAGACCAAAAGGCATCACTAGAAATTCATAATATCCAAATTGTGTTCTAAATACAGTTTTGAATATATCAGATTTATCCAATCTCACTTGATGATAACCAGATTTAAGATCTGTCTTATTGAATATGGCAGAACCTTGTAGTTTATCCATAAGATCATCTACCCTAGGAATCGGATATCTATTCTTAACAGTATTTTTATTTAGGGCACGATAATCAATGCACATGCGATAAGTATTATTCTTCTTCTTTACTTATAAAACAGGTGTGCCAAATGGAGAACTACTAGGTCTAATTAATCCTCTGTTAAGCAATTCCTCTACTTGATTTTGAATTTCTTTTTGTTCAATTTGGTTATGCCTATATAGTGCTTTACATGGTGGTTGTGTACCAGGAATTAAATCTATTTTGTGATCAGCAAAATAGTCTTTAAATTAAGCAAGAAATTGTGTATGCCTAGGATGCATATGTTTTTCTTTAGCTTGAAGTTCATTCACCCAAATTAAATAAGATTTGCTACTTTTACGTAATGCACGTTTAGCTTGAGTATGAGTAAGCAGTGAAAATTTATTAGAAGCGTGCATACCATGCAATGTAATTTGTTTTCCTTGAAAATAAATTTTAATTGAATGTGTAGAATAATCTATGTCAGGATTATACTGATGACGCCAAGGCATACCTAGGATAATATCACTAGACTACAAAGGTTCAACTAGGAAATTTCTACGTTTAGTGTATTCACCAATTTTAATTTCTAAGTTATGCATCTCTTATGTTCCATTATATATTGTGCCTAGAAATATTGCTTTAATGCGATAATGTGTAGAAACAGTTTGTAATTTCAATTCTTTCACTAACTTTGCATAAATAAAATCATGTATTCTACCATCATTATGCAAAATAATCTTTTCTTTACTATGCATAAAACATTTCATTGTCAACAAAGAATGTGGAGTTGGCATACCTAGCAAAGTATCTGAAGTAGTATCAATGTCGTCATCATCTTCTGTAAAGTCAGGCATTTTCTCACGTTCTTCATCTTCCATTGCTCCAACACTACAAGGATTTGAGCTAGTAGCGACGCCGATAAGCGACGGCAGATACCAGCGTCGCTATTGGCGCCGCTATTTGCGTCGCAATAGCGACGGGCCGCAGGGAAAAAACGCGGCCGAAACCGAGCGCGGTTTTCATTTTGCGTTTGCTCCATTGAGAGTTTTGAGAGCGAGAGCGAGGAAGAGAGCGACCGACGTGAGAGAAGGAGAGGAAGAAGACTTGCCGCCGCCGCCGCCGTTGTTCGCAAAGGAGAGGAGGAGCCTTCATCGCAAAGAGGAGCTACCCCACGCTCGCCATATATGGATAATGGATTGCATGCGTGCATACATGTCACATAGACGATCCGATGCACGCAAGGCAATCAAGAGTGGGGCTGCAAAGCCCGAGTGGTTAGATGCAGACGACCGGCGCCGACTGAGGGAGGAGGCTACAGATTTTCCAGGATGTTGGAGTCAGCAGCGGGAGGCGGCGAGGGCACGACTCGGGGCCGGAGTGGTGCATCATCGTGGGAGTGGCGGCCACAGGACATATTTGGAGGACTTTGTAAGTTTCTCTTTTGTTTTGCTTATTTGTTTTTTTGAAATATTCTTTGTACTGACAATCATGTTTCTAACAGTTAGCATTTTGTTTTCTTTGCAGCACTCCATTACAAATCGCGATCCGCAAGGCCTTGAGGCTCGATATGCAGAGAGGCACGGTCTCAATGCATTGATCAACCGATTGTATAGATGCGACGGCCCTGTAAGTCACTCATCTTTCTTGTCCGTAGTTACCATGAGATATTTGAATGCATTATTGTATGGTGGATTGATATGTTGTTTTTTTTTCTGCAGAATCTGTTCGATGCTCCTTTGCGGCAGGATGAGCTTTCGGGGGACGAGGATTTCTAGCTCGCCCTTGAATCCTTGGAGCTCACACACCTTTAGTTTTTAGTCGCCTGATCTATGTAGACATTTTCTATGTATTAGTGATATCCTTTCATGATCGTACCAATCGCATTTTATGCGATCATGTATTTATTTCATGTATCAGTTTTATGATTTTAGTATACATTCTTTTTGTTTACAAACGCTTTGTATGCAGTAGTGCAGAAACTATTTTGTATGGCTCTCATACAGCACACAATGCTATATGTGGCAAGGTAGCTTGCTGCCCTACTATAAATTTTTTTTTTCCCTGTTACCGTCGCTATTTGCGTCGCAAATTTACTGCTCGCGTCACTATTGGCCTCGCTATGAGCGTCACAAATTTACTGGTTGCGTCACTATGTGCGTCGCTATTTGTATCGCTATATGCGTCGCAAATGCGATGCATATAGCGACGTTTCTATGGCGTCGTCAATAACAACGCTTTTTGCGATGACGAGGGCAAATTTTGTTGTTTGTATTTTCGTCGCTTTAAACGTCGGTATAAGGTCTATATCTTGTAGTGCAAGATAATTGATATGGATAGGTGGTTTTTTTATTGGCAATTGGCTGCTAGTTGTCGAGGTTGATATCATTTGTAACAAACTATAGGTTTGGCTTTAGATACATTGTTGGCAATGGCAGGAAGTTTAGGAATATTGGGATTTGAATGTGAGGATGGCTTAGGGTTTTGATTGGTATTTGATGGCAAAGCATGTGGTCGTGTCTAAGACTTACGTAATGAAGATGGAAAAAAATGACTTTGATTGAATCTTCTAAAATTTGTATTGAATTGCTTGGAACCATAGTTACCATTTGCTTGAAATTATTGTGGATGCTTGTCTCTTCCTCGAATCTTGTCTTCAGTGTCATGAGCTAAGGAAATTGCATCTTCAAGGGTTGTTGGTTTGAACTTATTGACTTCAGCATAGTAATGTCCAAGTAAGCCAGACATAAACTTGCGTTTGTGAGTCACTTCAGCTACATCTTTGAGCATTCGGAGTTGCAGTAGGGCATTTCAAAAACGTTCAGTGTATTGGGAAATAGGTTCACGTTCTCTTTGCTGTAGAAGATCCCATTGCTTAATGGCTTTTTTCATAGAATTGAGGAGGAAGGAAATTCTGCAAAAACTTCTTCTTGAAACTCTCCCAGGTAGTGGGACAATCAATGCTCTTACGAACCACAGTCCACCATAGAGATGCTCGATTGACTAAATGATTAGTGACACATTTAATTTTGTCTTTCTCAGCATATGTCTCTTCATGAAAGTAATCATCAAACTGACTGATAAATGCAAGTACAGTCTTTCCATCTCGAGATCCATTGAAAGTATGAAATTTGAAGTTTCGTTTACTTATCTTTGTTTCTTTGCGGATGGATTGAGCTTCAATTGTCGCATCGATGGTACGTCATATAAGATCTTCGGGTTGCGGTTCATCTTTGTCGGTGGTAGATCATTGCAAATTGGCCAATTGAACTTGCAAAGTTTGTCGGGCTCTTCGTTCTTCATCAAGCTGCATCATAATCAAATCCAATTTTTGTTCCATCATAGGTTCAGGTAAATCACCTTCAGCCATAAAATCGTCCATATTTTGTTCCGTCATCCTGTAAAAATCCAAAAGACCTCACACTCTCTCAATCTGATTAGCGAGATGAGCATAGCTCAAAGTCGAGTATACAAGGCTTATATATTTTTGTTTGGCTTTTACGGTGTTTGTCTTTTGCGGTTGCAGTGTTTGTAGTCTTCGTGGAAACTGCGTATGACCTTCTGCATTTGCTGAAACTAGTTCAGCAAGTCTGCGTGTATAAACAGAGTCTTCTAGGGAGCAATTCCATAATTTTGTGCTTCTGCGCAGGAACAGTCTTTATGGGAGTTGTTGAAGTAAATCAGTAATGACTTCTGTGGACTTAGGTGACTTTCAGAAATAAGTGAACTTGGAGGACTTGGATAGCTTAGTGAATTAAGAAGCTTAAGTAACTAAGCTTGAATATGATATGTCAACGATTTTGAGAGGGGGACGTTTTTCACGCCGATTTTGACGCTAAGATGCCGCTGCCACCCAGTCGTTGAATTTTCGTTTTAAGTAAGCTTTTTGAAGCTTACTAATAAGGCTTACTAAGCTTTAACTTAAGCTTTTAAAACTTTTTTGAGATATGGAAGAAGAAGAGTTTACTGTCTGTTGAAAAACGACTTGTAGAAGGAGATGTTGACGTGGTCCTCTGCCTCCTCAAGCCGGTCCTTTGTCATCAGAGGATGCAGATAGGGGTTCTTGACCACGAGGAATCCACCCATATTGACCGTTCGCGATGAAATTGACTGTAGAGCTCGATCACTCGAGGAGCTCCGCCTTCGCACAAGATGGTAAGCGATTGGAAGCTCTCGATCTCACATGTGCACTGATACCACTGGTGCATAGATCGGATGCTGTAAGCGCGTGTACTGAGCATCAAAAGGTCCCCAAGAACAAAAAAACTCTACTTTTTGCACACAAATCAATGTAGAAGACTTGCATGACATGAACAAGAGACCAATTGGGTGCAATCTCCACCCATGCCTTGTGTGAGCGCTCCACAAAGCATGTATTTTATGTATTAATCATCTTCAAGCGCTAATAATAGTCCAAATTACAAAATAGCACACTTTTGGCTTTTGAGTTTACTTTTGTGCCAAATAGAAATAAAGCTAATAGGCGGGCGCCCAAGAAGTCAGGCATACCCAATACAATGTCCAAATACAAATATCTAAATCGTGCGCTCATGGGCATACAAAAATAATAAATAAATATCCAGCGCCTTGATAAATAAGCACGACAAAATATAGGCGCCATGCCTAAGGTATGCACCCATCAAAATATAGATGATAACTTGAATACATGCTATCCTCCAATGCTTTCCACTGCCACCGCTGCTATCTCTACACATCAACTGAAGCATTCACAATCATTAGTAAAATAATACAATTAAACCGACAAAAGTGAATACCTAGCAGTCTTCAGCTACATAAATAAATCAATTGGTTAGAAATCAATCCTAACCTTAATTTATCACGAGTGCGCACTCTAAACTCATAAACGTTTATTAATTCAAATATATATTTTGCGGAATCACCCGCCATGGAATCACCCATGTACACACTAAATTAACAAAATGCCCGAAAAGGATAGGCATCCCCATCGAGTTCTCGCACAAAGAATCCACTTTGTGTATGAGCCCCACTAATAAAATTTTACGGAATCCACCGTAAAACCTCATGAAATCCACCGTGTAATATGCCTCCTGGCATCAATATGTGTGGTGGGGGATATACTCACCAAGGCAACCCATTTCATTCCAACCAAGACCCAGTTTATTGCTTCTCAAGTGGCCAGTCAGTTCATGGTGCTGATTTTTAGACTACATGGACTACCACAGGTGATTGTTCATGATAGAGACTCAAAGTTCATGAGTAACTTTTTGCAGGCATTATTCACATCCATGGGCACTAAATTGGCTCCTTCTACGACCTATCCTCCATAGACCGATGGACAAACAGAAAGGGTAAATAAATGGTTGAAGACCTATCTTTGCCATTTCTGCTATGATGTCCAAAGTTAATGGGATTCTTCATTACACTTGAGTGAGTTTTCCTACAACAACTCTACTCATGTTAGCATTGGAGTTTTACCCTTTTAGGCTATGTATGGCTATAAGGTGCCCTTACCCACCACTCTCATCTTTAATGAAAGAATCAACTCTCATGGGAAAGAAGAGTTGGAAAGAATGAAAAACCTTCTTTAGTAGTGTAAGATGAATCTTAGGAAAACTTAAAACCAAATTAAGATATATGCTAATGAGAAGGGGTAGCCTTTAGAGTTCCAAGAAGGAGAAATGGTTTTATTGAAGGTGCCCAAGTCTCGATACTCTACTTTGAAAGATGGATCTAGTAACAAGCTTGCTCATAGATTTTATGGCCCCTATTGAATCCTTAAGTGCATTGGAGACTTGGCATACAAATTGGAGCTACCCTCTTTCACAAATATTCATAATGTCTTCCATGTTAGTCAGCTCAAGCCTTTTTATGGTGATGATGTTGATGCAATTGATGAGCTACCACACTTGTTCATGAAGAAAGTTTCATTCACATACTAGTCTACGGGTGGAATCTTGGATTAGTAATCCCTGTGGATTGCTGGATAGCCTTCAGGCGCATTATGGATAGCCTTCGGACGGATTATGGATAAGCCTACGGGCTGGACTTTATAAATGTATTCCAAAGATAAATATGATAACGTGTTGAAAAGAAACTTATTTGACATTGTTTTTCTATGTCAAGTGCTAAGATTACGTGAAGGAACCAGTGCCTAACAGGCTAATTAAAGAAGCTGTTTGATGCATGTCCATGCATGTCCAACTAAATGTGGTAGGTAATTAGACAACTAAAACAACCTGAGGAAAGTGCGGTGGATGTGGCCATGGGTTCGTCCTATGGATGGGTGGTCCCAGTTGGCCGGGAACTTTTCTCAATCATGGCAGCAAGAAGATCGTTTCAAAGGAAATGAATAGCAAGGGCGCTGACCTAGACTCTAGGTTATAATAATCCCGCTTTACACTGTTTTAGGGGAACGGAATGGGGCTATGCCTTATGGCAGAGAGGTTGAGCTTTGCATCCCTCTCGTTTTCCATTCTCCTTGAACCAAGTGCAGCGTGAATCCGCTTCGACCCTAGCGTTTCTGCGTAAAGTAGTTCACTAGGGGTTTGACGCTAGTTGCCGTTTAGGAAATGACCATTAGGGAAAACCCTGATTCAGGTTGGTCCTAAGTGAGAATGGCCAGAATACTTCCGGTACGTGGCAAACACGGAAAGTCCTAGATTGCGAACCCTGTGACATTCCATATGAGTGTCGGGCAGAGCTTTCTAGACCTCCTTTCCGATGGACTGCTAAGACGTGTCTTGAAGGGAATAGGTGGACACGTTACATTAACACTTTGTAATCTTCTCCTTTCAATGCGTAACCAAACATAATCATGAACTGTGAAACTCATAGCTTTTCTTTTCTTTTTAGCTTGTTTAGTGTATGATTACTAGGCTTTCACAATCCTTTGAATTTAGTAAAAATAGTAGCATGTGTATTGGCAATATCATCAATAGCTTTAACTTTGTTTTATAATGATGTAACAGGTGTAGGCAATCTATGTCCATAAATGATTTCAAAATGTGATTTCTTTGTAGATGTGTGTGGTATATTATTGTATGTAATTTGAAGTAAATGTAAGTGTATATCCCATATTTGTGGTTTTAAAACTGTGTATGTACATAAAATATTTAATATTGTATTGTTAGTAGCTTGTGTTTTTCCATTTATTTCAGGATAAAATGCTGATGAAAAATCAATCTTTGTACCTAAATTAGCAAACAAAGTGGTCGAAAAGTTATTGCAAAATCCAGATTCACAATCTGAAATAATAACTTTTGGTAAACCATGGTTAGTGAAAACATTTCTAAAAAACAATTGTGTACCTTGAGATGCAGTTAATGCTTTCTTGCATGGAATGAAATATGCTTATTTGCTAAATTGATCTACAATAGTCCAAATCATATCATGATTAGCTTGGGTGTTATGCAAACCAGTTATAAAATCCATTGAAATATGTTCCCATGGTCGTTCAGGAATTGGCAAAGGCTAATTAACAAACCACATTGCTTACCATGGTGTCGCTTAACTCTTTGACAAATTAAACTTTCAGATACAAAGTTAGAAACATCAAATTTCATCTGTGACCAGTGAAAATCTTCAACCAATGTATGTATTAGGTATCTTTCATAGGGATAAGGGGATCAAAAGATATAAGGGAGATATTATGGATACTTAGTCTTCTACTTAAGGCATCAGCAACATCATTCTCTTTTTTGGGTTGATATTTGATAAATTTGTGAAAACTTTGAAGAAAAGCAACCCATTTAATATGACGGTCATAGATTTGTGACCGACTAAGGAGATGCTTGATACATTATTGGTTAGTTTTGATCATGAATTCAAATCCCATTAAATAGTGTTTCCATTGACGTAAAGCTTGTACTACAGCTAGCAATTCCTTATCATAGGTAGAATATTTGATTTCAGATGATTTAATTTTGCAGCTAGAATAGGTTATGGGATGTGAATTTTGCATAAGAATAACTCCTATTCCAAATCCACTAGCATCAGTGACTACTAGGAAGAATGATGTACAATACATTTCTTTAACAATTTTTTCAAAGGCAATGCAAGCAATGAAAATTTTCTCACAAATTTTCTGTAAAAGCTAGCAAGACCTAAGAAAGAACGTAACTCATGTATATTTTTAGGGATCAACCAATTCAAAATTGCTTCAATCGTTCTAGGATCAACTTGAATACCATCAAGAGAAACAATATGTCCTAAATATTCAATGTGGGTTTGGAAAAATTCATTGTTTTCAAGGTTAGCATATACTTGATTCTCTTCGATAATTTGAAAACCAAAGATAAATGTTCATAATACTCATTCTCATTCTTACTGAAAACCAATATGTCATCAAAGAAAAAAATTACACAATGTTGTTGCTTTAGAAATATGCAATTCATCATATGAGTGAACGTGGTTGGTGCATTAGTCAAACCAAAAGGCATAACAAGGAATTCATAATGACCAAATTGAGTTCTAAATGTAGTTTTGAAAATATCAGGTGCATCCAATCGTACTTGGTGATATCCAGATTTGAGATCTATCTTGCTAAATATTGTGGCCCCTTGTAGTTTATCCATGAGGTCATCTACCCTAGGGATCGGATAACTATTCTTAACAGTGATCTTGTTTACAGAATGATAGTCAATGCATATCCTATAGCTATTATGTCTTCTTAACTAATAGGACAGGTGCACCAAAAGGAGAACTACTCATCCTAATGAGTCCTCGGGTTAACAATTCTTCAATTGTGCTTGGATTTCTTTATGTTCAATTTGATTATGTCTATAAGGTGATTTACATAATGGTTGAGAACCTGCGGGATTCCCAGTTGATCCTAAATCAGCTAGATGGGACATACACAGTGCGGAATCCCATTCTTTGTATGTATCATCGGACTGCGATGAACCTACTTGAGGAGTTTGAGCGAGTGTCTTTTCAGCTGATCCCACCTTACTGGAATCAGTTTGCAGATTCATTAGGAAATCTTGCTTATGAGGAAGACCTCTTCTTTAATTGTGGTCCTAGTTTGGATATTGTGATCAATGATGAAACAGGACCTAGCCGCTTGTGGGGGATGTTATCAGAACATGCAATATATGGCAGACAATGGTTGATATGGGTGATGCAAAGAGTAGCCAAGGCCAATCTACCATTATTATCTGGGACCCATAGGTTGATTAGACATCATATTATGCGTACGCCTCTTGCTATCTATGCAGGAGGGATGGGTCATAACCTCATGCATTTAGTTTAGGGCTATGAGCCTGTTTTTGCTCCTTGGAAAGGAGCTTATGATTGTGTATTTGTGCTATTCCGAGGACGGATGTGTAGGTGCTACTGTGTTTTAGTTCGTTAGGCCAAGAGGGCCGATTCAGTTTTGTAATGAAATGCTTTATTTCATTAGGCCAAGAGGGCCAGTTTTCTTTTTGTAGTGAAGTGGTTTATTTCATTAGGCCAAGAGGGCCAGTTGTCTATTTAGTGCAGGTGCGGTTAATGGTTTCTTGTTTGAGTTTTGTGCTAGACAGGTTTGAAGACGAGCTTGGAAGGAGCCTTTTATTACGTGGAAGATTCTTGTGGCCCTATCCAAGTGATATCTTTCCTTTATGAGTACTGTGGTTGTTTGTTATACGTGGTTGAGTACTTGTTAAGGGGGGTTTTTTGTTTCTTGTTGGGGACCGACGTCCAAGGCATGCAGTCTCGAGGTTTAGGTTCAATATGTTTGAGGGAGGTCTGAGTAGTCGTTGCCTCCTGTAAAGACATTGTCAGGCATTGAAAGACCTGTTTTAGAAGGGGGTCCTAGTGACCCTGTTCTATTAGCCTGCTAAGCAGTTGTTCCAAGAGTTCTTGTTAGTTGTGAGGTAGTTAGGGAAGCCTGCCAGAAGAAAAATAATGATGATAAAGGGGGAAAAAAAACCCTGGATATCTGAGAAGATAATGAATATAAATAGAAAGGTGTGTAAAAAGGGGTTCTAACCCCTATCAAAGAAAAGAAAAGAAAGGAAAATTTATGGGCAGTTGATCATCGCCTTGCGAAGGCTTGGTAGGTTCCTGGGGACGAGTCAGACTCTGGGCTGATGCCTTATCTTCCTAGGGGTGGCTTCTTGCTGGAAAAAAGAAATTAATTAAGGAAGGTTGGAGCGAAAATAAAAGTGAGCATTAGAAAAGGATTAAGTGTCGCCTTGCGAGGGCTTGGTAGGTTCTTAGGTACCGAGACAGGTCCTGAGGCCAATGCCCTGTTCTCCTTGGGTCACTACGCTCAGCTCCCTCCTTTTTACATACCCGAGTATGTCACTCACATAAAACCCTAAAGGAAAAGGTGCTGCAAGAAAATACTTCTTGATTGGGCTATAGGAGTCCTCGCCTAGTAGGGGCTCCTAGTTGTGTTGTCCTTAGTTGGTAGGTAGTTCAGACCACCACTTAGGGCAACCTCTTTGACAGTTCTTTTTAGTTTGGCTGTGTTGGAGCAGTTGGTTAGTGACTCGCTTCGGATCTTCTATTAGATGATGCTAGGCCTACTCCTTGTGGATGTCATGCCTTGGTTTTGTTAGGGGGTAGGGTGAGCATTTTACTGAGTTTTATTGCATATTTGTTTTGTATCAGCTTGATGCTTCCTTGGTTGTTTATGTGCATATATGTTCGTGGATTTGACGGGCTGAGTCACCCTATCCCGTGATCGCCAATGAGAGTGGAATTTTAGTGTTGAGAAGTGCTTAAAAATAGCTAAAAATTATGAATATCAAGGAAAAAATATTCAACTTCAAAGGCGGCGGCTCGATCTAGGACGATTTTAAGCGCCAAAGTGCTTTAAAGGCGCCCGAGTGACACTTGTTGATTTTTCATAATTTTTCAGATAGTCGTGCGGGTTGACACGAGTTACTAGCTAATGCGGGATGCCGAGCCAGACGCCCAGGATTTTTCAGAGCTCAATTCTGAGACCGGATGGGGAAATAGCCAAGAATTGGTCAAGATTGGAAAAGGTGGACATGAGGTGGGCCAAATGGTAAGTGACCCTTGGGGTCTTGGGAGGCATTTTATGCCACACAAAATCGTGGCATGAAGAAGAAGGCAAAAAACGTGAAGAAGAGGGAGAGAAAACTACGCCCGAAAAATGCATCATGTGGGAGGATGAGGGTGATGGGGGGCTGCAAGCAACCCACCCAACTGATCATTGGCCTTGTCTTCCTTCTCCCTGCTAGTCATATCACCTCCTCTCGCCCGTCAAATGGTGGCCTGAATGCTGAGATAGAAATCTAGTCTTTCTCTCTCTTCCCTCTCTCTCCCCTAAAGGCAGATTCATGTGGTGAAGAGGAAGAAGAAGAATGGATGATGGATGCTTGTCCAACGAAGACCGGATTGCTCCATGATGTAAGAAGATTGAAGATTGCTGATTGTGGACTGTCATGAGCAGTAATGGTGGCTGGAACTCAGTCCCGAGATATGGCAAATAAAAACCTGCAACCCGCAAAGAACGGTAATCTCATTTTTACAAAGGAAAATGGTGTTTTTATGCAATTTGCTTCATGAATTCTTGTTCCCATGAGATGATTATGCATTATAATGTTGTTTGCAATGTCTTTCAACTGTTTATGCTCAGAAAATCAGAAAATCATAAGTGTTGTGGATGAAATTAGTAGTGAAAAATCCGTAAATATGCAAAATATGGGAAAATTGGGTGTTTTTGAGATATCAATGGAGAATATCATAAGACACACCAACTAAACTTGTCTTTTTGCTGCAAATGAACCTAAGGGCCACAGCCCATAACTCATTTTGAATTTTTAGTCATTAAATATTGCAAAAAATATAAGAAAAATAGGAAAAATAAGAGAAAAATAGGGGGAAAATGGATTTTGAGTGCCGAAAATTAAGGAAAAATAAGATTCATATTTGTGGATGTATGGGGGGTATGAAGTATGAGGCTAAGCCTCAGTTCAGCCCTACCTTTATGTTTCAGTGAGTTTTATAGCTTTTTATGCAATAAAAATGTGGAAAATGAACCCTAAATCTATGCAATATGCACAACCTAAACGGGTGAGGAGGTGGAGTGTATGAAAGGTGTGTAAATGTTGAATGAAATGATGAAAGCTTGCTGGTTTTTTATGCATATCATATAGATCGGTTGATAATAAAAAATTAAGAACCTAGTAGCACGAGGGTTTCTCGGTGCTAGGTTCATGCAACGCTACATACGAGTGATAGAGAAATTCATTGAAAGAATGCTTTTGCACTAAGCATCAATGCTGATTTTCTTAATTGTTTGAGCACGTGGACATTCACAATTTGCATGAAGCATGAAATTTAAAAAGTATCAGACAATACCTCCTGGATGCATAGCAATTGCTTTTTAGAGGAATGTGACCAACGTTGAGTAAGGTTGTCCAAGCTGTAGGCTAGGCATTGGGTCTAAGGGAAAGTAAAGTGAGGAAGCATGGTATATCTCCTGGAAATACGCGGATCATAAAAGAGAGAAGTTTGTGTTCATATGTGTTACATATGTTTAGCGACGCATCGAGGGGCCAATCCCCAAGGTGTAGGAGAGTCGCAATGAGGTAGTGGCAGTCAGCCGTGGGAGGACCTCCTATGTTTGTATTTCGTGCTATTCAGCAATGTGCTAGGGACTCCCTCTGAGGAGTGTTAATTGGGTTAGAAGTGGGCTACGAGACATGATACAAATGCAAGATGTTTAGGAAGATGATGTATGTGTCATCCACCCTCCTGGCCGCGAGGCCGTGGGGTTGTTGAGCGCATGATAGAGTTCCGACTAGTGCATGAGCCAGTGTCGGCCCGTTTTAGTCCCATCACTAAAGGCAAAAGAAATGGTAGGATGTTTACATTGGATATGAAAATTTCAACATTGAATGTTGTTGTGTACTCACATGACAATGTTGCAATAAGGGACATTGAGATATGGCATAAAAGGATCGGTCATGTAAATGTTCAAAAGCTGAAGAATATGCAGCATATACAAGTTGTAGTTGGACTCCCTAAGTTCAAGCATGTGAAATTGGGATATGTATGTCAGTCTTATCAGTTTCGAAAGCAATCAAGGCTTTCATTTATCAGGCATGTAAGCACTACTACTAGACCATTACAGCTTGTACATTCTGATGTATGGGGACCCTCACAAAATGCATCTCTTGGGGGATCACGATGCTATGTGTCATTCATAGATGACTATAGTAGGTACACATGGTTGTATGTGCTGAAGCACAAGAGTGATGTCATGGCTGCTTTTCAAGACTTCAAGAGACATGTGGAGAAAGAATTGGATTGCTACATCTCATGCTTGAGATCTGATAGTGGTGGAGAATATGTCTCTAAAGACTTTGATCACTTGTTGGCAGCTCATGGGATTAAAAGGACATTGACATGTAGGTATACACCAAAACAAAATGGTGTAACACAATATTAGTGAGTTTGGGAACTCCCAACTCCCATGTTTTGAATACTAAAAAGGTGGCACCCGGATAATATGCCCATAAGTTTCCATATGATGTGAGATATCATTGAAAAGTGCTTGAAAAATGGAATCTATAGAGCCATAGAGTACTCGATTTGGAGTAATAGTGTTCAAGTTATGAAAAATCCAAAGATTTGACCACGTCCTAAACTTATGGGAAATTCCCATGTTCCCCAATATGGTGTTGTGTGGTAGAAAGGAAAAACAGGGTGATCATGGAATCGGCTAGAGCCATGTTGAATGATAAGAGCCTACCAAATGCATATTGGGCAAAGGTTGTAACGACTGCAGAGTGTATGTCATGAATCGTACACCAACAACAGGTATACATGAGATGACTCCTCATGAGAGCCTTTATGGGATAAAGCCAGACATTAGTCATCTTAAGGTCTTTGGATGCTTGACATATGTAAATGTTCTAGATGAAAAGAGGAAGAAGCTTGATCCAAAGGAAGAAAATGCCAACTTTATTGGGCATGCACAAGATAGAAAAGCGTACAAATGCTACAATCCTTCTATTCATGAGACATTAATCTCAAGAGATGTGGTATTTGATGAGCTAAAATCATGGCATTAGAAGAAGGTCACCTTGATCAATGATGATGGTGTTTGTCAAGAGACTTATGTACATGCAGGTACAAGTGAATGAGGAGCTCATTCTTTGACGTCTGGCAAAGTGGAATCATCTTCTTCTCTTCTTCTCTCCTTCTTGCTTGCTTGTTTGTGCTTGAGAGAGGGAGTGTGAGAGTGTGAGGGTAAAAGTGAGGGATCAAGGAGAAGAAGCTCTCCATCATCTCCTTTTTTCTTCTCTTCTCTTCTCTTCTCTTCTCTTCTCTTGTCTCGCGCACGGCTATGGAGGATGGAGCTTGTGTAATGAAGCATTCAACCAAGAAAAGAAATCTAACTAAAAAAAATTGAAACAGACATAAAATAACAAGAGAAATATTGCACCAAGACATCTTGCCATGTATTAATGTTGAGAGTTCCAAAAATACATGATAGCCATGGTTGATGCTTCATCTAGCAAGAAGGAAGCTAACATCAAGAAAGTAAACAACAAAACTAAGTGAATGAGCCAAAAGATGTCTTCTCCTAGCCTCTTGCCTTCTTTATCCTAACCCCACATTTCCAAAGTTAAGGGCACATTTACATAGGAAAGGGTTGAATTTACAAGGGTTGGAAATTACTAGGTATGGAATTAGCATGATTCCCAAGTAAAAAAATATCAAAGTATTTTTCCTTCATGACAAACCATCCTGTCCTAAGATGGTTTTGTCCTAAAAAACAAGGATAAATGGACCAAATCCATGCCAAGGATGATAGTAATCATGCCCATGTAGCTCCGATATGATAGGAAAGCACTTTCCATGTAAAAGAGACCTTTATGTATACCAAAGTGTGAGTAAACTGGCTGTTGTCCAAACAGGGCTGATTTACAAAAACTATCATAAATTTTGATAGAGTGGTCCAAATGACACATATGAGGTATAGAAATGAAGAATACAATCCCTAGTATCATCACATAACATCAAAATAAATTTTTGATAAAGTCAAGATAGTTTTATTGTTGACAGTAATATCTCACAGCAAGCTGTCCTTGCACAGTCCATGCACAGTTTGTCATGTTTCATCCTGTAATAACTAAGAAAAATCATTCACATAAGTGGATGGTTGCCGAGAAGATTCTTCTATAGGTAGACTCTTCCACTTAATGAGGTACTCAGTAAGAGTACAATTTTTTAGCACTTTTTCTCTCTTTCCAATAATGCTTTCAAGTTCATATATGTCAAGTTCTACTTCATCCATTGGTGGCAACTCTTCCAATACCTGCACATTAGATCCAACATACTTCTTAAGCAGCGAAACATGAAATAAATCATGTATTCTAGTGGAAGAAGGTAGTTAGAGATTATAAGAAAGCTCTCCAACTTTGTCCACTATCAAATATGGTCCATAAAATCTGTGAGCAAGCTTAGTGTTTCCACCCTTCAATGAAGCATACTGTGTCTTGGGTACTTTAAGAACATTCAATCTCCAACTTTGAGATCCAAATGTCTTCTCTTCTCATTGGCATAGGCTTTCATTACTTCTTGTGCTTTCCTTATGCTGTCCTTGCATTGTCTCATGAGCATCTCCATCCTTTCCAACTCTTCCTTTGTTTAGGGGTTGATATCTTCATGAAACAAATCTAATGGAATTTGGACTTTGTACCCATAAAGTGCTTCAAATGGGGACATACCTATGCTCATGTGATACATGTTGTTATAGAAAAATTCAGCAAGGTGGATCCAACGATCCCATAAATCTTGTGTGTCATGAAAATAATGCCTGAGGTACACTTCCACGAAGTGATTGACTCTCTCTGTTTTCCCATCGGCATGGGGGTGATAGGCTATACTAGGAGTGAGACAAGTACCCATAGAAGAGAATAGACTTTTCCAAAAGTTACCCATAAATTTTGTATCTCTATCCAATACTATTCTCATTGGCATACTCACGAAGGAAATTCGGTATGGCAGCCTCTATACTATGCCAAACTCCCTTCTGCCACAAAGTGAATGAGGTAAGGCCACCACCTAGTCATGGAAGAGAGGACTAGGATACTATGCAAGAGGGAGAGCAGCTTGTGAGGGAGAAGATAGGAAAACTAAGAGAGAGAGAGTGTGAGTGAGAGAGAGAACTACAAAAAATAGATGAATCAATAAAACTTAATAGGGCACAAGAGATGGAGAACTCTCAAGACATAACCAATATACACAATATGGACACCAATAGCATGGGCTTATTACACTGTAGAGCATGCATAAGCTATAGTAAGGGAATGAACTATATAAGCTCAGGAGAGAGAATGGGGAAGGCTCAATAGGGCTGAAGGCGTCTTGGCTCTCTCTTGAAAATTACAAAGGAGAAGGCCTCTTTATATAGTCCTTGAGGGTGTTTAGGGGGGAGGTTAAGATAGAATAGGAATTAACACCACCAAAGTTGTATTAAAGCGGTTCCACCAATGTGGAAGCTCTATCTAGATATTTTGTTAATCAATTTTGTACCTAATCAAGTTCCATCATAGGTGAGTTGTCTCCATTCTTCCCCCCCATAGCTTGAGTCCAAGAGCTCTCCTATAAAAAAAATATAGAGAATCTTCATAAAATAAGATCATATCTAGCAATAATCGAGAGAGAGTAGTGAGAATTCATACATTACTACTACAATTAAGGATGATTTGAGGGTGATTTAGGAGGGGGATTCTAATGGTTTATTAGCTTGAGAGAGAGGAGAAGAGAGAGGAAAGGGTTGGGAGTCTAATGAATGATGTTTTATGGAAGTGTTAAGGGTGGGGAAGAAAGTGTGGGTGTGTATAAAATTGGGAGGTGGTCTCCACCTCAGTTGAAAAAGGTTGGCGTTCACCATTTTGGCCATATCTCCCAACTCGTAGCTCTAAAAAATTATAAAAATATACCAGCCAAAACATCAACTCATAAGCTACAACTTTCATGTTGAAAAGATTTTTTGGATCAGAGTGGAAATATTTTTAAAAAATCTTACAAAATCTTATGCCTGATTTTTCTTCCACTAATGCTTCCAAGAAGGATCCCATTTGTTTGAATTATCATAAGGCTCCAAAGCCATGACATTATGAGCCTCACATGCCCTTTGGATGGCTCCAAATCCATTTCATGTCTTTTCTTTTCACATTACACATTTTCCCTTCACTTCCTCCATTGATATTTACTCTTCACCCCTCCTTGGTAAACCGGTCCATGAAACGCCTCAAAGGCCAAATCAATGGAAGGACCGCTCACATACTCATTGATACATGCATCACACATAGCTTCATTAATTCCAAATCACTCAATGGGCTAAATTGAGTACACATGATATGCCTTCTTCCCTCAAAATCCAAGTGGCAAATGGAGACTTTGAAAATAGCAATAAATGCTACCCAAATGTTCCTATTACTGTATCTCCATTGTGCACTACATCAGTGAGCTTGATCGCATTAGAAATGGGTCCCATGGACATTATACTTGGTTGCAATTGGCAAAAATCTTGGGGCAGATTTACTATGGATATTAACAAGCTGGAAATGGAATTTCAATGGTGTGGACATCAAGTAACTCTACATGGTGTTGAGAAGAAGAAAATAAAGGTGATCAGCCCCAAGAAGATAAAAAAAGAGATAAATACAAAGGCATGCATGTTCACTATTCTTCTTTCAAAGATTGATGGGGATCAACCCTCTCCTCCTACCAATGACATAGATCCATGTCTTTGCAAGTTGCTGAAGGATTATGATGATATTTTTCAGCCACCTACTTCCCTTCCTCCCAAAAGAGAAGTGGATCATCCTATAGACTTGTTGCCCAACACCAAGCCTATTAACAAACCACCATATCGCCTCTCCAAAGTGGAAAGGGAAGAGGTAGAGCACAAAGTGAAATAGCTATTAGAAATGGGTCTCATCAAGGCAAGCCAATCACCTTTTGCCTCTCCAGTCCTTCTTGTAAAGAAGAAAGAAGGCTCTTTTCGCATGTGTATCGATTACCGCGATCTTAACAAGGTCATTATCAAGAATAGGTATCCAATACCTAGAATAGATGACCTCCTAGATGAATTGAAGGATGCTAAGGTGTTCTCCAAGATTGACTTGAGATTTGGGTATCATCAAATACGTGTGAAGGAAGGGGAGGAGTTTAAAACAGCCTTTAGGATGGAAAGAGGCCTCTATCAATTCATAGTTATGCCTTTTGGTTTATCCAATGCTCAGCCACATTCCAATCTCTTATGAATAAGATACTTCAACCTTTGCTAGTTTGGACAATTTTGGTGTTCTTTGATGACATTTTGATCTATAGCAAGAACAAAGAGGACCATTTACAGCATGTAAAAGAGGTCTTTGATATATTAAGGAAGCACAAACTATTTGCTAGGCCAACTAAGTGTTCATTCATGACAAAGGAAGTTGAATACTTGGGTCATATAGTGCGAGAAGGTGGAATCATCAAAGAATGGCCTACTCCAACTAATGCCACTTCTTTAAGAGGCTTTCTTGGGTTATCATCCTTTTACCGTAGGTTTATGAAGAATTATGCTCATGTTGCAGCTCCTCTTACCGATCAGCTGAAAAAAGACGCCTTCTTTTTGGACGAAATCGCCGACAAAAGCTTTAATGAGATGAAGCAATTACTTCTTTCAGCACCAATACTAGTTTGCCCTGATTTTTCCAAGACTTTTACCATTTACGTGGATGCTAGTGGTAGAGGTTTAGGGGCTGTTTTGGTTCAGGAGCATGGTGTCATTGCATTTGAGAGCAGAAAAATCGATGATAAAGAGAGGGAGATGCATGTGTATGAGCAAGAGATGCTTGTTATTCTACATGCGAACAAGAAATGGCATCATTATCTCTATGGAACACATTTTAAAGTCAAAAGCAATCATAGGGTGTCGAGATATTTTCTCTGCTCTTCATTGATGGTCTCAAAAATAGGATCCCTTTTCTTATTTCTTGCCATGAGTAACTTTTTGTCCTGTATATACAACAAAAGAAAAACTCAAATATCATGAGTTCTAGTTCTCAAAACAACAAACTCTTTGGCTCTGCTTGAAGCTTGAGAAGTCCCCTTTCTAACGAGCTATCAAGTGTTGAAAGTAGTTGAATACAGAAAATTTTGTAAACAATTTATAGTAGCCATCTGGAAATTACCACAACATCTGTCAATACTGAAAATAACCTCTACAATAAACCAAGGATTTAACAATCCCACTATATGCTACAAAAGAGAGGTCCAGTCAATGGAACTTTGCTGGAAAACCCTATTCCAACTCTTTTACTATTGACCCACTTAACAAATGCCAAAAATAGCATTCTTAATGCTCAGCATAACTTTGTCCACATTTTCCACTTTCATTGCATTATGTTGCCATACATTTTCTTTTACGTCATGTAATCCCATGCCAAATATACCATGTGGAGGCTGAATTCTTGTTCCCTTGAGTGGTACCTACACCTGAACTAAAATGTGTGGGATTCGAAACTTGAGGGGTGTGCGAATTTCCCTCTCAAGTCGGCTTATGCTCCCCTTCAGGGCCCTTGTTAGTAGGGGAGGGTCATCTACATGGCAATTCAATGCTAGGCTCTAAAAATCAGCATGAAATGCATGGAATGAAAAGAATTAGAACTCGAATGAAATAGACTAAAATTTAAATGGGGATAGGTAAGAGATAACCTCAATAGTGACTCGCTGCTTAGCAATTCTTATTCCACTTAGCCTTGGGTCAAATTTCACTCATGAAAATGAAATAAAAAGGCAAACAATTCAATATCAAGGTTAGGTAAATGAAATGAGAATTTGAGGCACTTGGAAGTGATTATTTCAGTGAATGAGAGTGATTATGCAATGATCAATCACTAAGATAGGCTCTATGGATTTCCCTTGAAACGCATTTGATAGAATGGATGGGATTCTTTATCATTTTAATCCCTCTTTCATTAATTGGACTTAGCTCAACAAGAGGATTTAAAGAGAGATTAAAAGATGATTAGAGTACCTCTTAAGCTTGTAGGAGAAGAGTGTTGTTGTTGATGAAACAATCTCCCACAAATAGAACTTGACTTCAGCAAATAGAGCTTGACTTCAGCTTCTATTAATCCAAGAAATCCTCATTTTAGCTTTCCAATGCTAATATCCAACTTCTTGATCAAGAATCTTCATGAAGAATGCTCCCATGAATCATTGGACCCAAAATTTGATGAAGAAGGCTTCAATAGAGATGCCACTTGAGTTGAGGATGTAGACTACTTTTCATTGAATGAAGTAGGCTTCAAAGAAACTTCAAAATTTGAAAGAGAATCCAATAATTCCCTTCCTTCAAATGGCATTGTCTGCCCCTTCAATGAATCCTTCAAGAATCCACTCCATTCTTCCACAATGATGGAAAATCCATGCAATGTTGCTACTATCCTTTGTGTAGAGGCTTCAAGAAGTGAAACTGACCAAAAGCCCCATGATCTTAATAAGAAATTTGTGAAAATAATCTTGTTGTCCAAAAACTGTCCTTGTTAGGGTTTCATGAGAGGGGGAAAAACTCAAGATGAAAGGAAACTCATCAAAGCTTGGAAGAGACCAACTACCAAAGAAAGTAGGAGCTTTGTAAACTAGAGCTTAATAGCTCCATTTTTAAAACCCATGAGGTAGGAGTATGTTCAGGCACAAATCACACAGCTTGCATACTCTTATACCACAACCAAAAAAATTGAGTAATGCACTCATATATGGTACTCCATAGAGAGCTCAAGTGGCAGGGAAGATGGTTGTGAAGTCAAATGGCAAGATAGAGTTCATGGCTTGAAGGTAAGATCAGAGCGTTCCATGGTTTCCATGAGAGAAGCTTGTAGGGAAAGAGAAGAAACCCTTTTTCTTGAAAAGTAATCACAGTTTAAGCTCCACTAAGTCATGTAACCCTCATTATCTTCAAACTTACCCTAATTTTGGTCCAAATCTTGGTCAGGACATGCCAAATTGGTTGGAGCCCGCCATTTCCCACAAGATCATGCCAAGAACCTCCATCTTTATCTCTGTTTGTAGCAGATCCTAAAATATAACTCCGGTTATGAAGAAACCAAGTCTTGCCACTCAAATCTAAGTGCGGTTTGCACTCCCTAGTCTATGTAACTAGATCAAGTACATGAAAAAGACTGCTGACAAAGGATCTAACTAGTGCTCTGATACCAATGTAATGAAGCATTCAACCAAGAAAAAAAATCTAACTAAAAAAACTAGAACAGACATAAAATAACAAGATAACTATTGCACCAAGACATCTTGCCATGTATTAATGTTGAGAGTTCCAAAAATACATGACAACCATGGCTGATGCTTCATCTAGCAAGAAGGAAGCTAACATCAAGAAAGTGAACAACAAAACTTAGTGAATGAGCCAAAAGATGTCCTCTCCTAGCCTCTTGCCTTCTTTATCCTAACCCCTCATTTCCAAAGCTAAGGGCACATTTACATAGGCAAGGGCTGAATTTACAAGGGCTGGAAATTACTAGGTATGGAATTAGCATGATTCCCAAGTATAAAAATATCAAAGTATTTTTCCTTCATGACAGCTTGAAGCTGGAGGCTTGAGGTTGCTTGAGCTTGCATCAGGAATTGTGGGGTAAAAGTTTGAAAAGTTATATATAAGCATCTCAATTGATACCAATATTACCTAGTGTCTTCTGCACTGACTCAATATCCAGATAATGATCCTTTACAAATGACTCCAAGTATTGTTTCTTTGTCTTTTTAAATTTCTTCCTCTCCAAAATATCTTTTGAAACTATTGAAGGAAGATGATTATAATAAAACTGAGATACTTTCAAAGAATCTCTTTCACTTGCATTCGGTTGAAGAAGAGACCTAAACAAAATCAACATCACAAATCAAGACAATTAATTATAAGCAAAGTCATATTTCATATTTTTTAAGTGGAAAAAAATGTACCTTGCTACATGGATTCTTTTACTACAACCACATCCTTCTCATCTGATATTCTCAATATTTCTAAGAGCCTTTTGTCGATTTCAAAGGCCTAAAATAGTTTTCTTTCGTTGATAAGATTTGAGTGTTTCTCCAATGAATGAATCCTCTATTGATAGCCCTCTAGCTCCTATAGTAACTCATTGTTATGTTTTGATAAAAGATGGTTCTCCAATTTGAGGACATCCTTTTTTGCAACCAAGTTAAGTGTATAACTTAGAAACCCATTATATCCATCACCAATGAACCTCAATAATGAAGAGCTATTATAGAAAAGCGGAGTGCTATTTTTACTAGGATCTTTGGGATGTAGCCTGCCATCTAACCAAAGATGAAGATTCTTCTTTCCTTCAACCTAAGTATATGTTTTGTAGACTCTTGTAATAGTAATGGGTTTTGTTCTCTTTCTTATTGGTTCATACTTAATATCCAACTCAATATAAAGATAATAGAGAGGTCTTTTACTAGAGAAAGATGTGATTAGAAGATTGGATTGAAAAGCTATGAAAATTAGAAACAAAAAGAAAAACGAAGAAAAATTTAGTAAGGATGGGAAAGAAAGAAGAGAGTGAGAATGGAGGGAAGTAATCAAATATTTAAAAAAAATCAAATTGACTATTCGTTTTCACTTTAATGAGCATGAGTAAGATCTTTGCCACCTTTATGGCGGCCTAGATTTCTAGGTTTTATGTGACCACGAGAATATCGTGACAATAACTTATTAACAATGTTCTTTATATTTACTTATCAAAATATAAGATTTTTAAAAAATATAAAAAATAATTTTATTTCCTAAAATATTTTCTTGATGCCAGGAGGCATATTCCATGGTGGATTCCCTGAGGTTTTGCAGTGGATTTCGTAAAATTATACTTATTGCCAGGGCTCATACACAAGGTGGATTCCTTATGCAAAAAGTCGATGGGGACACCTATCCTTTTCGGGCGTCTCGTTAATTTAATGTGCAAGTGGGTGATTCCATAGCGGGTGATTCTACAAATAACATATTTAAATTAATGGATGTTTATGAGTTTAGAGTGCGCACTCGTAATAAATTAAGGTTAGGATTAAGTTCTAACTAGTTTATTTATGTTGTAGCTGAAGACTGCTAGGTATTCACTTTTGTCGGTTTAATTTTATTATTTTTCTAGCAATTGTGAATGATTCAATTGATGTGTAGAGCAGGCAGTGGTGGCGTTGGGAAGCACTAGGTGATAGCGTGTATTCAAGTTATTTAGAAGAAATTATCATTTTTGATGGGCGCGTATCTTAGACATGGCACCAATATTTATTTTGATGCACTTATTTATTGAAGTGCTTGATATTTTTTTATTATTTTGTATGCGCATGGGTGCATGATTTAAGTATTTATTTTTGGACATTGTATCTGGGCACATCCCAACTCTTTGGGCACCCAATTGCTTTATTTTTTATTTGGACAAAAGCAAACACAAAAGCTAAAGCATGCTAATTGTAAATTTGGGCTATTTTTGAGCTTGGAGATGAATAATATATTAAATACATGCTTTGTGAAGCGCTCACACAAGGCATGGGGAAAGATTGTACCCAATTGGTCTTTTTGCTCATATCGTGCAAGTTTTCTCTTGTTTTTTGTGCAAAAGTAGAACTCTTCGTTCTTGGGGACATTTCGGTGCTCGCTAGGAATGCATACAACATCCCATTTGTGTACCAGTGGTATTAGAGTGAAGCTGAGATCGAGAGCTTCCAATCGCTTACTATCTCATGCAAAGGCAAAGCTCCTAGAACGATCGAGCTCTACAGTTTGTCTTGCGGCAATCCGTCAATACCAGGGTATTCCTGATAGTGAAGAACCCCCTGCTATGCACTTGGATCGCGAAGGACCAGCCTCTACAGGCAGAGGACTAGCAGACAAACTTCCACATCAAGTCGCTTGTTTACAGATAAGAATAAGAAGTTTATTATTCATTTCTTAAGTAAAAAACAAGCTTTAAAAGCTTATAAGAGCTTAAAACTCTTTGAAATTTTGATTTGTTGGCGGCAGGAGTACGTCGCCACAGACAGCGGCGTAAAAAACGGCCCCCCCTTTAATGTCGACCGAAAATGTTTTCTTTTTTTTTAAAAACCAAGAGCTTCAAGCTTAAAGATTATTAAGCTCTAAAGATTCCAAGGTTTAAAACCTCTCCCATAGTAGGAGTTCATATACAGTTAGTCCTGAATGGGTTTTTGACTACCATCTAAGCCCCATACGCACCCGCGATCTGACAGAGTTCAGTTCCAGCAAGCAAATTGCTCTATGCAATCTACACGGACGAAGTATACGTTTGGAAGAAGACCATGATATCAACTTCAACATCCGCAAAGAAGAAATATTGCAAAAAATCCATTTTAAAAAAAGAGAAATAAGCCTTGTAAACCCAACTTTGAGCTACGCTCATCCCGCTATAAAAAGATTTTGAGTGTGTGAGGTTATTTGAAATTTTGCAGGATGTTTGATCAAACCATGAAAGATTTTATGGCCGAAGGTGATTTATCGGAACCAACGATGGAGCAAAAATTGGGCCTAATTATGATGCAGATTCAAGAGAAACGAAGAGCATGTCAAACTTTGCAAGCTCAATTGGCCAGTCTACAATGATCTACTGCCGACCAAGATGGACCGCAATTTGAAGATCTTATACAACATATGATCGATGAGACACTTGAAGCGCAATCTATTCAGAAAGAAACAAAGATAAGTAAAAGAAATTTCAAATTTCATACATTCAATGGGTCACGCGATGGAAAGACTGTAATTGCTTTTATCAGTCAATTTGATGATTATTTCCATGAATAACAGTATACTGAGAAAGACAAAAATCATTTAGTGGACAGAGCATCCCTATGGTGAACTGTTGTCCGCAAAAGCATTGATTGTCCTACTACTTGGGAGACTTTCCAAAAGAATTTTTTGTAGAATTTTCTTCCACCCCAATTCCACAAAAAAGCAATCAAACAGTGGGATCTTCTACAACAGAGGGATCATGAGCCTATTTCACAATATACCGAGCGTTTTTGGAATGTTTTATTGCAACTTCGAATGCTCGAAGATGTACCTGAGGCAACCCATAAACGCAAGTTTATGTCTGGATTACTTGGTCATTTTTATACAGAGGTGAACATGTTCAAGCCAACAACTCTCGAAGATGCAATTTCCTTGGTCCATGATGCTGAAGACAAAATTTGAGGATGAGAGAAGCGACCACAACAATTCCCAATTAATGGTAACTTCGGTTCAAAAGAATTCAATTCAAATTTTCAAAGATTAAATCAAAATCGTTTCCTTCCATCTTCATTCAGTAAAACTTGGACACGACCCCCTGCTTTACCATCAAACACAAATCCAAATCCTAAGCCATCTTTCCAGCCAAATCCCAACATTCCTAAACTTCCCGCTATTACCAATAATGTGTCTAAGGCCAAATCCATAGTCTGTTACAAATGCCATCAACCTGGACATTTAGCGGTGAATTGTCAATCCAAAAAGCCAACTGTTCACATCAACTATTTGGGAGCCACAAAATATGAAGAACATGAAGAAATGCCAAATTTCACAGAAGACGATGACGATATCGGTACTACTTCAGATACTTTACCAGGTATGCCATATCCCCATTCTTTATTAACGATGAAATGTCTTGTGTATGGTAGAGAAAATACTATTTTACATGATGATGGGAGCACACATGACTTTATTTCTGCAAGATTGGTCAAAGAATTGAATTTACATACTGTTTTCACTCATTATCGCACCAAGGCTGCATTCTTAGGCACTAGATACAATGGAATACAAGAAGTGCATGACTTAGAAATTAAAATTGGTGATTATGATGAATGTAGAAATTTCTTAGTTATGCCTTTGCAATCTAGTGGCATTATCTTAGGAATGCCTTGGCATCATTAGTATAATCCCGATATAGATTATTTCACGCATTCAATGAAGATTCATTCTAATGGGAAACAAATCACATTGCATGGTATGCACACTTTCGATAATTTTCCATTGCTTAGTCATACATAGCCTAAACATGCATTACAAAAATGTAGCAAATCCTACTTAATATGGATGAATGAAATTGAAGTTAAAGAAAATCAGATGAATCCTAGGCACGCACAATTTCTTTCACAATTTCAAAAATGTTTGCTACTGACTTACCACCTGGCTTACCTTCTATACCTCCCGAAGATCACAAAATAGACCTAATTCCTAGATCACAACCACCATGTAAAGCACCATATAGACATAATCAAATTAAACAGAAAGAAAATCAAGTTCAAGTTGAAGAATTATTAACCCGAGGACTCATTAGGCCTAGTAGTTCTCCATTTGGTGCACCTGCCCTATTAGTGAAGAAAAAAAACAATACCTATAGGATGTGCATTGATTATCATGCCCTAAATAAGATCACTCTTAAGAATAGATATCCGATCTCTAGGGTAGATGATCTTATAGACAAACTACAAGGGTCTGCAATATTTAGCAAGATAGATCTTAAATATGGATACCATCAAGTACGATTGGACACATCCGATATTTTCAAAATTGCATTTAGAACACAATTTGGACACTATGAATTCCTTGTTATGCCTTTTGGTTTAACTAATTCACCAGCCACATTTAGTCGTATGATGAATCGCATATTTTTGAAGCATCAGCATTGTGTCATTGTTTTCTTTGATGACATATTGGCTTTCAGTAAGAATGAAAACGAGCATTATGAACATTTATCTTTGGTTTTCAAATTATTGAAAGAGAATCAATTATATACTAATCTTGAAAAGAGTGAATTTTTCCAAACACAAATTGAATACTTAGGACATATTGTTTCATTTGAAGGTATTAAAGTTGGCCCTAAAAAGATAGAAGCAATTTTAAATTGGCTGATACCTAAAAATGTGCACGAATTACGTTCTTTCTTAGGTCTTGCTAGCTTTTAAAGAAAATTTGTGAGAAATTTTTCATTGCTTGCATTACCTTTGAAAATTTTATTAAAGAAATGCATTGTCTATCATTGGTCCAACAATCAACAAAAGTCCTTTGATTTACTGAAACATGATTTAACTCATGCTCCTGTATTGCAATTACCTGACTTTAATAGACCATTTTTCCTAGTAGTCACTGACGCTAGTGGATCTCGAATAGGAGTAGTCCTTATGCAAGATTCCCATCCCATAGCCTACTCTAGATGCAAACTTAAACCCTCTGAACTTAAGTATTCTACCTATGATAAGGAATTTCTAGCTATAGTACAAGCTTTACGTCAATGGAAACACTATTTAATGGGATCTGAATTCATGATCAAAATTGACCAACAAAGTATTAAACATCTTCTTAGTCAGCCACAAATATCTAACAAACACATTCAAAGTTTTCATCCACTTATACAATATCAACCCGGAAAAGAAAATGTTGTTGCCGATGCTTTAAGTAGAAGACCGACTATTCATAATATCTCTGTGATATCTTTTGATTCTCTTCTCCCTATGATAGATACCTATGACCAAGACCCTAATTTTCAAGCTAATTGGAATAAATTAGTTGCAAATAACTAGATTCCAATTGATTCATTGTCTTACGCTGATGGATTTATGTTTTATGAAAAAAGATTATGTGTAATTGTTCCATTTTGATCATTTGTCTTGCACGAAAATCATTGTCCCCCATACCAAGGCCATAAAGGAATTATTTCTACTTTGCGTACACTGATTGAAGATTTTTATTGGCCACACATGGAATCTGATGTATCTAACTTTGTATCTGAATGTTTAATTTGCCAAAGAGTTAAATGACACCATGGTAAACAATATGGTTTATTAATGCCTTTACCGATTTCAAAACGACCATGGGAACAGATTTGAATGGATTTTATCATTGGTTTTCCCAACACTAAAGCTAATCATGATATGATTTGGACTATTGTAGATAGGTTTAGCAAATAAGCATATTTCATTCCATGCAAGAAAACGTTAACTGCATCTCAAGCTGCTCAATTGTTTTTGAAAACTATTTTCACTAACCATGGTTTACCAACAGTTATTATTTCTAACCATGATTCTAGATTCTGTAATAATTTCTGAATAACTTTGTTTACTAATTTAGGAACAAAGATTGATTTTTCATCTGCATTTCATCCTGAAACAAATGGGCAAACAGAAGCTACTAATAGTACAATTTTAGATCTTTTGCATGCATACACAAATTCAAAACCACAAACATGGGATACACATTTACATTTACTTCAGTCTGCATACAATAGCACACCACATACAACTACATAGAAAGCACCATTTGAAATCATTTATGGATATAGATTGCCTACACTAGTTACATCATTGTCAAACAAAGTTCAAATTGCTGATGATATTGCTAACATGTATGCTACTATTTTTTATGAAGTTAAAGATATGATTGCGAAAGCCTAGCAATCATATTCAAAACAAGCTAACTAGAAAAGAAAAGCTATGAGTTTTAAAATTGATGATTATGTTTGGTTACGCATTGAAAAGAGAAGATTACAAAGTGTTGACAAACACCCTATTGTAAAGTTAGCTCCTAGATTTTATGGACCTTTCAAGATCATTCACAAAATCAATAACAATGCATTTAAACTAAAATTACCCCAATACTGGAAAATCTACATTACTTTTCATATCAGTTTGTTACAACCTTTTAGAGGCCAATTACATGTATGCCTTATCTATGAAAACCCTCTTTTGTTAGAAGAAGAAACTGAAATACTTAAACATGAAACTATTCTAGATACTAACTTCATGACCACTAGAACCAACCATAGATATTCTAGATATTTGGTTAAGTTTAAAAATCATGCTATTGAAGAGGCCCAATGGATGCATGCTCGCAACCTAAGTGCTTACTCCTCACTCTTGGCTCCACATTGAGCTAATAGCAATTGAGGATAATTGCTATCCCACCCCGGGGGTATGATACCAGGAGGCATATTCCACGGTGGATTTCGTAAAATTGTATTTATTGCTGGGGCTCATACACAAGGTGGATTCCTTGTGCGAAAATTCAATGGGGACGCCTGTCCTTTTCGGGTGTCTCATTAATTTAATGTGCAAGTGGGTCATTCCATAGTGGGTGATTCCGCAAAATACATATTTAAATTAATGGATGTTTATGAGTTTAGAGTGCGCACTCGTAATAAAGTAAGGTTAAGATTGAGTTCTAACCAATTTATTTATTTTGTAGCTGAAGACTGCTAGATATTCACTTTTGTCGGTTTAATTTTATTATTTTTCTAACAATTGTGAATGCTTCAATTGATATGTAGAGCAGGCAGCGGTGGTGTTGAAAAGCACTGGGCGATAGCATGTATTTGAGCAGGCAGCGGTGGCATTGGGAAGCCTTGGGGATAGCAGGTATTCAAGTTTTTTAGAAGAAATTATCATTTTTTATGGGCACACATCTTAGGCGTGGCACCAATATTTATTTTGACGCACTTATTTATTGAAGTGTTTGACATTTATTTATTATTTTGTATGCACATGGACGCACAATTTAAAATATTTATTATTGGACATTGTATTTGGTTACAACCCGACTCTTTGGGCGCCTAACGGCTTTATTCTTTATTTGGACAAAAGAAAACATAAAAGCTAAAGCATGCTAATTGTAAATTTGGGCTATTTTTGAGCTTGGAGATGAATAATATATTAAATATATGCTTTGTGGAGTGCTCACACAAGGCATGGGGGGAGATTGTACCCAATTAGTCTTTTTGCTCATGTTGTGTAAGTTTTCTCCCTTGTTTTTGGTGCAAAAGTAGAGTTCTTTTGTTCTTCGGGACCTTCCATCGCTCGATACGAACACATACAGCATCTGATCTATGCACCATTTCTCTCTCTAGGATCTCTTATAGGGCATTTTTGAGACCTCAAAACTCTCCTAATGAACTTTTTTAATGCAACTCAATAGATGCATTACTTGAGATGGATAGAAACCTTCTTGTGGATAATTTATAAGGCATATTTATTATTATTAAAGTTTATTTTAACTAAAGTTTGATTGCAAATCATAAAAAATACACTCTTTTCTAATCATTAACTAAAAGTCTAAGACCACTAGATTGATGATTTTCAATTAAAACTCATCAAAGTGTCGCACATGGTCTATACACAAGCAATGTTTTTGTTGAATTGTAAGCTCATATTGAGTGCTTAGATATGGGACACATTGATTGAGATATGCCTCTTGATCTCAAACATTGTAGCCCTCATCATTGTCCACTTTCTTTATGTTATGGTGGACAAAACATTTCTCTCTCTCCTCTCTCTCACCCCCTCTCTCTCTCCCTCTTTATTTCTCTACCCCTTCATGTATTCCTCTTTGTTTCTCCTCTCTCTCTTATTCTCCCTCTCTTCTTCCTCTCTTTATTTTTCTCTGTCCCCCTCTTTCTCTCCCTTTGTATATTTATTTCTCCCCCATCATATTTCTTTGTTTCTCTCCATCCCCTCCCTATGTTTGTCTCTCTCTTCCCTCCTCGTTCTTCACAACTTTATTTCTTTCTCCCCCCATCTCTCTTTGTTTCTCTATCCTTCCCTCCCTCTCTTTCCCCCTCTTTCTTTGTTTCTCCCTCTATTTTTTATTTCTCTATTATTTTTACATTTTTTTAAACTTTACTATTTACTTATTTATTTTAACTCTCTTCCTCCATTTTTTATTGTTATCTCTCCCCTCCTCTCTTCCCCTCTACATCTTTATTTATCTCCCCCTTATCTCTTTGTTTCTACTGCATTTTTCACTCACTCACTCACTCTCTTTCTTTGTTTCTCTCTCCCTCTCTATTTTTCTCTCTCCCCCCTTTCCCTCCCTTCACATCTTTATTTTTCTCCCTTCTCTCCTTTTTTCTCTCCCCTTTCCCTCTCTTTATTTTTAAAATTTTATTTCTTCATTTTTGTTTATTTTCCTTCATCCCTCTATTTTTTAATTTTTCTCTCTTCCCTCTATATTTCTATTTCTCTCCCCTCCATCTCTTTGTTTCTATTTCTTTCTCTCCATCCCTCCATCTCCCTTTCCCCTCTCTCTACCTCTTTATTCTCTACCCTCACATCCCTTTTAAGCCCCTTGGCTTTTCTCATTCTCTCTCTCTCTCTCTCTCTCTCTCTCTCTCTCTCCCTATTTTTGTTTCTCTCTCTCTCTTTCCCCTCTCTCTCTCTCTTCCTCTCTCTCTCTCTCTCTCTTCTTGTCTCCTACTGTTTTTCTTTTCTCTTCCTCTCTCTTCTCTTTTTCTCTCTCTCTCTCCCTCTATTTCCTTTATTTTATCTCTCCTCTATATTTTTTCCTCTCTCCCCTATCTCTTTGTTTCTATTTCTTTCTCTCCCTCCTTCATCTCTCTATTTCTCTCTTTCCCTTCTCTTTTTTCCTCTTTGTTTCTCTATCCCCATCCCTTTCTCTTAGCTTCTCTTACATTTTCTCATTGTCTCTCTCTTCTCATCTCTTTCTTTGTTTCTCTCTTTCTCTCTCTATCTCCTTGTTTCTCTTTCTTCTTCCCCTCTCTCTATTTTTCTCCCTCCCTCCCTCTCTTTCTTTGTCTCTGTTCCTTCCTCTCTCCTCTCTTTATTTCTCTCTCACTCTCTTTGTTTCTCTCTCCACCATATACCCTCTCTTTGTTCTCTCCCACACACACTCCTCTCTTTTTCTTCCTCCCTCTCTAGTTTTGTTTCTCTTACTTCTTCTTTCTTTCTCTCCCTATATTCCTCTCTCTATTTCTTTATCTCTCTTTCTCTCTCTCAATGCATCTCTTCACAAACAAAAAGATAAAGAGAAGAAAAGAAAATACAAGAACAAAGAAAGGAGAAACAATACACCTATCTCAAGGGCTCGAATGAGGTACCCTTAGCTTTTGTTGCTTCTCTCCCTTTTCTCCCTAGCCCTCCTCTCATCTTGCCTCGTGAATGGCGGTGTTCACGGTGGCAATGGTGGTTGCTCTCTCTCTCTCTCTCTCTCTCTCTCTCTCTCTCTCTCTCTCTCTCTCTTCTCTCTCTCACAAAGCTTCCAACTTTCTCCCTCTCTCTTTTACTCTTTGTTTTATTACACTAAAAATATCACACTTGGGATTTCGAGAAAAAATGGATGGATTTGCATGACACATTTGTCCTATTGGGTCCTTGTGAACATGTGCATGACCTATTTTTTAAAATTTTCCATGACACAAAATAGTCACTAATGTTTATTTACTATTGTATGTGATATTAAATAGTTAATCTTCTATCCAAATCCCCAACAATCTCGATGATGGTGGTACATTGTGTTGTCAACTCCTCAGAGTGCACAAGTGTATAATGAAAGAAATGTTCCCAGGGTAGACGATGAGAGTATGGAGATGGAGGGGTCGATATTGCGGAGGGTGAAGAGCAAAGAGGACTTGGAGTATGTAGAGGAGACATGCATGGGTAACGTAAACAGAGAGACAAGAGGCCAAGAATGTTTGAGAATGAAGTGGACTTCTGTTTTTGTGGTGAGCTATCTATAGACCTTCCAATGTACACATCGAGTTGTGCCAAGAGACTGATTGGGGACATAGAGGCCGGGTCATATTTGCATTCACTTGCTCAATTTGTTGATGATTCGCTTTTAAGGATACTTTAGTGTATGTGTTTTAATTAGCATTAGTTTTTTCAAGGTTATATTGTTGTGCTTTATCTAAATCCTTATATTGATTATTCTAACATCATTTTTTATTTGTGCAAGTTACCTTTGACAATATCTAGAGAGCATGATGAGTCAAGGGATGGCTAATGAGGAGTTGCAAGAGATATCGTTAGGCTATTTTATGAGGACGAGGAGCTCTCACAGATATCATTAGGTTGTTTTATGAGGTCTACTTCAGCACGCTTCAATACTTTGATTTCTAGTAGACGAGGTCAATACTCTAGATTGGCCCCAAATGGAGTGATTGGTTTTGTGGGTATTGCAGAGATGTGGATGATGTGAGCCCATGGTCGGTTCTAGAGAAGGTTGTTACTCCTCACTCTCATATCAGTTTTTGATACCTACAATGTTAGATGTTTCCCACTGGGTGGATGATGGAGTGTATGCATGCATACATGTCACATAGAAGATCACACACACACAAGGTAATTCAGAGTGGCACCTCAAAACCCGAGTGGCTAGATGTAGAGGATTGGTGGAAACTCAAGGAGGAGGCCATAGATTCTCCAAGAGGATGGTGGTAGCAGCAAAAGGCAGCTACGAGGGTACGATTGGAGGCAAGGGTCATACATCATCTAGGGAGTGGCAGCCATGGGACTTATTCAGAGGAAATTGTAAGTTTTCTTTTGGTTCTTCTTACTTTCCTATTTGGAATATCACATGTACTAACAATCTTATTTCTAACAATGCTATTCTATGTTCTTTGTATCACTCCATCACAAATCATGATCTCATAGGTTTGGAGACTCGATATGCAAAGAGACACGAGACTCGATATGCAAAGAGATACAGTCTCACTGTACTTATCGATAGATTATACACGCGTGATGGTGGCCCAATAAGTCAATTCTCTTTCTTGAGTGTAGTCACTTTTTTTAAAATAATGCATCATGTATAGTGGACTAATGTCTAGTTGTTCATTTTGTAGAGTCTATTTGGCGCTTCTTTGCATCAGGACAAGCTTTCAAATGGTGAGGATTTGTAGCATGCGCTTAGATTTGTAGAGAACACATCATCTTCTTTTTTCTTCCAATGATTCGTGCAGGCCTCTTCCATATAGCATTCCTTAGATATATTTATCATACTTTGTATAAAATCGCAGTTTGTGATATTTACAGATAGATTTTCATGTTTGTTTTGACTCTCCTCTCCATGGTTCCATGTAATTTCATGAATTGTCATTAGGAGTCTTGTACTTATTTTATGAATTCTTAGTCTTGTGGTTTTAAGTAGTTTTTATGCCCATCTTGATGATGATTTCATATCCAATATGTAATTTCTTTGTTGAGTATTATATTGTGCTATGGTGGCTGCCTTGCGCCACCATTTTTTTTTCCTTTGTAACCATCGCTATTTGCATTTCTAATTATCTACACATGTCACTATTTGGATCACTATTTACATCGTAGAGCATCGCTATTTGCACTACTATTAGCCTCACAAAAGTGATGAAAATAGCAATGCAAATATAGCCATGCTATCTGCGACGAATTTGTAGAGACACCTATACCAACACTTTTAGCGAAAATGGGGGTAATTTTTTTAATGAACATTTGGGTCGCTTTGAACGTTGATATATTGCTTGTATCTTGTAGTATCTCTACTTTTTTCTCTCTCCCCTCTCTCTCACTCTCTCTCTCCCCTTCTCTCTCCCTCATTTTTCCTCTCCCTCACTCTCCCTCTCTCTATCTCTCTATTTCTCTCTTCCTCTCCCTCTCCATAATTTTCATGAAGTCCGGTCTCTCTTCCTTCCTTCTCTCTTCCCCCTCTATTCTTATCTCTCCTTCCTCTCTATTCTCTCCCTCCATTTATCTATTTCTCTCTTCCTCTCCCTTTCTCTGATTTTCATGAATTCCTCCTCTCTCTCCCTTTCTCTCTCTTTATTTCTCTCTCCCTCATTGTTTCTCTCTCTCACCCTCCCTACATCTCTCTATTTTTGTCTTCTCCTCCCCCCTCTCTCTCTCTCTCTCTATTTTTTATGAAGCCCCCTCTCTATCCCTTTTTCTTTCTCTCTTCATCTTCCTCCTTTCTTCTCTCTATTTCTCTCTCACTCTATCCCTCTTTCCCTCTCCCTCAATACATCTCTCTACAACCAAAAGTAAAGAGAGAAATAAGAAACTTAAAGAACAAAGAAATGGAAAGCAATGTCTCTATCCTTATCTTTATCTCTCTCTCTCTCTCCTCTTCCTCTAATTTTCTCTTTTTTCTCCCTTTTCTCTCTCTCTCATGAATCTCTCATTGTTTCTCTATTTCTCTCTCCCTCTCTCTCACTCTCTATTTTTATATTTCCCTCCATCTCACATTTTCTTGCTCTTTCCATCTCTCTCTTTTTTTTTCTCATTCCCTCCATGTCTTTATTTATCTCTCCCTCTCTCTCTCTCTTCTTTTCACTCTCCTCCCTCTCTTTGCCTCACCCTTCATTTCTCTCTTCTCCCTCTCTCTCCCTTCATTCTCTCTTCCCTTTGTATTTTGATCTCTCCTCCCTCTCTATTTCTCTCCCAACCTTGCTTTCTCGCTCTCTTTCCTTTCTTTGTTTCCTTCCCTACTCTCTCTTTATATCTCCCTCCCCCCTCTCTCACCCTTATTGTTTCTCTCTCCCTACCTCCATCTCTCTATTTCTCTCTTTCCCTTCTTCTCTCTCCCTCTTTGATCCCTTCTCCTATCTCTCCCTCTTTGTAACGTGTCCACCTGTTCCCTTTCAGGACACGTCTTAGCAGCCCATCGAAAAGAGGGTCTAGAAAGTTCCGCTCGGCACTCCCATTGAATGTTACGTGGTTTGCAATCTAGGTCTTTCCGAGTTTGCCATGTAGCGAAAGTATTCCGACCGTTCCCACTTAGGACCAACCCGAATCAAGATTTTCCTAGTGGCCAAACTCCTAGAATGGCAGCTAGCGTCGACCCCCAGATGAACTACTTTACGCAGAAACGTCAGGGTCGAAGCGGATTCTTGCTGCACTTGGTTCAAGGAGAATGGGAAACAAGAGGGATGCAAAGCTCGACCTCTCTACCCATAAGGCATAGTCCCATTTTATTCCCCTAAAATAGTATAAATCGAGATTCTAGTAACCTAAACTCTAGGTCAGTGCCCTTGCTATTCGTTTCCTTCGAGAAGAGCTCCTTGATGTTCATTTCGTTTGAGAAAAGTTCCTAGCCAACTGGGACCACCCATCCGTAGGACAGACCCATGGCCACATCCACCGCACGTTCCTCAGGTTTGTTTTAGTTGTCTAATTACCTACCACATTTAGTTGGACACGCATAAAAGAGCTTCCTTAATTAGCCAGTTAGACACTGGTTCCTTCACGTAATCTTAGCACTTGACATAGAAAAATAGTGTCAAGAAAGTTCATTTTCAACAGGTTATCTTATTATCTTTGGAATACATCCATATAATCCAACCCGTAGGCTACTCCATAATCTGCTCGAAGACTATCCAGCAATCCACAGGGATTACTAATTCAAGATTCTGCCCGTAGACTAGTATGCGGGCCTCGAGATCCAATCTCGAGTCGCGTTGGCCTCTTGTGCAGGGCCCGAAAGGCAAGGGATTTACGGTCACATCCCCCTGGAACCCAAGTGTCCTCCTGCTCCAAGTAGTGCCCAACAGAGAGACCTCTCGTAGCGGGTTTGGTCCACGTTCCCAGTGTGGCTAACAACCCCCTTGGTTAGGGTCAGGCAGACAGTCGAGGGTAATTGATGTTGCCTCTCCTTTCAGGCCTTCAACATGAAGCATTATTTATTTTTCCACCTTTAGTTCCTTGAGCAAAGCAATACAAACAGTGCTCCTAAATTGTGCAAACACAATCAAACCAGTGATCGTTTACTTGGCCAACTGCTAAGGAGTGAATCCTTCTCTCCGAATGCATCCAGCATTCAATTCGAGATCAATTGTGACTTGGCAAGGTCCCCAAGGGTTCGTTTGTTTACCCCTTTTATCCTTGGGTTAGGGTCATACCCTACCAACCCAAATTAACTAACACCTTAGTGTTTCTTAAGTTAAGAAAGTAAATCCTGGCGACCATGTCGCTCTAACTTGATACCAAGTAATACATAACTTTCCTTATCTTGGAAAATTACCCCAAGAGAGGTGATGTAACAGGAAGACTACTCATCCTCTTGCGAGTTATACTTGCACTAGAACCTGCCAATCTCGTTCCAAGGAATGGCAAATCTATCTTGTGATTAAACCACAAAGCTGTGCAACATTGCAACTTGTTGCACAAGTGTCGCACCTAATGCATGGGATCATTTCACCCATTGAATGGCGTCTTCTCGTCAAGGAATTTTTTTAGACAAGATGCAGGGTTTAGGGTGTCTTCTTTACCCAACCCAACCCTAATTGTACTAGGCCGACAATGTTGGGTCCTAGGGTTTCCAACTCAATCTGAGTTTTAACATTAGGTTGGTCGATCCTTAGGGTAGAACCCTAGATCGTTATTTGCATGAGCGTCCAATTGATCCAAACATTCTATGAATGTGGGTAGGACATTTGGGTTTGAGGGTTTCGACTTGGCATCCAAGTATGATACTTGGCTGCATTTCTAACGTGCCAAGCTCTAGCTAGTACTTGAGGTGTTTATCGTATCTACTACTTATGTCTATACGAATCCCTTGAGGGTTAGGTGATTTAGCTAAATTGGACTACTTGTCTTTCAACAAGGGTGATCCTTTCCTAGAGATGTTAACCTTGTTCTAAAGGTGTAAACAGATGCTAGATGCCACATTTCGTGCAAGTATACGATTTTTTACATCTAAGTTCTATAAGATATGCAATAACCCGTTACTTTTCTTACTAAAGTCACGACGAATGATAACTTGCATGAAACCTACTAGTGTTTACATCAAAGAATCGTGCCTACAACCCTTTTATCTAAGCTTTAGAATTTCATGCTTTGATAAGCCATGCAATCTTTTCCAAATGCAACTCGATGAAATGAAATTTACGCATGACGAATATGTAACATGTGACCCTTAGTTACAACATCGTTAATGAAGTTCATGTGACATGCAACCTTCAATCCATTCGACAAACATCTTTGCATGCAACGTGCAATGTCCATAGTTTCATTTTCATGCCATGCAACGGAAGTTAACAATTTCCTCATGCGAGTCATAACAAAGGAAGTTATTGACTAAATGCAAGATACTCTTTTCCTTCACAGCCAATGCACTTAACAATTTCCTCTTTAACCCTAGGAAATATGTGTTTTAGACATCCACTTTGAAAATGCATGACAAGATAATTTGTGACTAAGTTCATAGGGTGAGTAAGTGATTTACATTCATAACTTTGGAGATGCAAACGATCCAATTGCATGATATGCATCAATCCTTATCCATCGTTTACAGAGATACTTTCTCAAATGTACTTTTATCACTACTACATGAATTAACGATAAGCATAAAATGCATTCTTCCTATGGAATTAAGCGTGCTTAAAGCATTTCTTTATGTGGAAAAAAATTCATGGAACCTGGGCTTGTGGATTCGCCGGGATGTCCACATGTATGTTCGGGGAAGAACCACCCGCGGGTGCGCCTTGTGACTTCTTGGGAGCCATCATTGATGTTGATGACTTGAACTCCGCGGATTCCTCCTAGCTTTGGTAAAACAATCTCCAAGTCCATCCACTTCTCCCTTATGCCGAAATACCCATCACAAGGTGTGGGTCTTTAAGCCCCGCGTAAAGACGTTGTGCACAGGGCTTAAGGTCCTTTCCTTTAGAAGCTTCTAAAGAGCTTTTGTCCTTTTCAGAAAACGTGGGAGGGAAAGGTAATGATTGGGGGGGAAATTAATGAAGACAGGGGGAAAAAAAACTATGATGATGATGCCTATGATCATGGCAGCAACCTGGCGGAAATGTGGCACAGCAGGGCGACGTTTTTTTTGTAGCTCCCCCTCACGACAGCGGCGGATGGCATGGCGCTCGTGGCAGCCTTTCCTTCTCTTCACGGCAGTGTTTCCCTTCTCCTCCCTTTACTCAAGGCTAAGGGAGGTTTATATAGTGCTTAAGGGGGGGGGATGATGGCCACCATGTGGCTAGTGCATGGCATTCCCTCCTCATGCATTCCCTACAGCACTCTACCTTAGGCCATTCCTCCCCACACTCCCTCTCCTCCAGCCATGCATCGACTGGGGGAAGGGATAATTATTTAAAAAAATTGACTTAAATTTATCCAATTTCCCCTTCAAAAAGGGTGTTTCCCCGCGGCTTTTACGGTCTTCAACCTCGGCCTCGATTTCATAATGTGGAGGCCTCATTTTTATGTGTGCGGGGTACGAATTAAGCTGCCAATAATTACGATGTGGGAGATAACCTTACACAGGTTTTACATGGTGTGCGGGGAGTCAAGTTCAATAATATTCTTGAGCGGAAATATTACACTCTTTCTATCCATCCCTTCTTTTCCCTCTGTTCTTCTCTCTATTTTTGTCCCTCCCTTCCTCTCTCCCTCTCTATCAGTGCATCTTTCCACAAACAAAAATAAAGAAAGAAAAGAAAAAAACACAAAAACAAAGCAAGAAAAGGCAATTTACCTACATCAAAGGCTGGAAGATGAAACCCTGCACATCTCTCTTTCATGGCTTCCCTCCCTTCTCTTTACGCCTCTCTCCTTCTTCTTTGCATATGGTAATGCTGACAGGGGAGGTAGTGATGAACTCTCCCTATTTGTCTCTCTCATTTTCTCTCTCTCCTCCCTCTCAAAGATTTGGGTTCTCTCACTCTCTTTTTTGTTCTCTTTTGCAAATCGTTTCAAGAAATGTGGTGCTTGGGTTCTTGACGCTTTTTTTCCTCAGATTGTTGCTATAGCGATGAAAATAGTGACACTATTTGTGACGCTAATACTTTTTGTCAGAACCAACCCTCACTAATGGCCCTTTCCTTGTAGTGAATTGGATGGGTTCCTACAACTCTAATGATCTAGGTCCTGTACTCTTATCTATGGGAGCACGAAGTGCATACATGACTAGAAGGGAGATGAAATTATCTTTGGCAATCTCATGTCTTATATTGATATTGTATCAAGAAATACATTGTTTTACTTCACCCTTTTGTGATCTTCTTCAAGTTATTCTCTTGTAAGTTGTGAGGTGACAATCTTTGTCCTTGCCAAGCTCTTGTTGATGTCACAATATTAGATTCCTTTAGCTAAATAGGGACTACAATTTGTAGGTACAAGCTCCTTATTGAAGAACATAACAATTTACAACAGATTATTGCCTCCCTTTAGCTTAACAATGTGGACCTAGTGGAGAAAATGGATATTCTTAAGGGACCATAAAACTCTAATAATCCTTTCACTATCAAGTACATTAGCTAAGGTATCAAATCAAGTAGCCAAAGTCCTACTTTCTCTTGAGGATAGAACATGTGTCCCAAGAGACTTTGAGAGTTCTCATACTATTGTCAATGCAACTTCAAAGGGATTTTTTACCAATAGAGTTCAAACTATTTGAGGATGACTTGGAAGGTCTCTAAGAAGTAAGAAAGTACATGGCATCGGTAATGATCATATGCTTTACCTACTAACTAACGGTGCACATTAATCTACATACCATTTCATTTGTCCAATTTCATCTTAATTTTCTCAGGTACCCAATTTTGGGCACAATCTAGTTTATCCATTTTCTTCTTAATTTATCAAGCATCGAATTTCACCTCAATTCAATGTAATCCCAAAACCCATACAAATATCTAATTAACATTATTGTTGATCCTAGAATATTAACCTAAAAAAAAGTTATTCAAATGGTTTCAAGATGTCGTTACAAAATTTATAATCATTCTTCATTGCACTATTAGTGTTATCTACAAAAGGTCCAATAGCATTTGGAAATCATTAGGTAGACTAATATCCTCTAGTATACCTTTGTTGGTTTCTTCACATACATACCATCCAAGAGCATCAATTTATGTGGAAAAGGGAAGAGCACTCAAGGACAACTCTATCTTACCGATCTCCTCAAAAGAAATGGCTCTATAAGGAACCATTGACTCACATTCCTATACAAAACTTTGATTAGTTTTATAGATCTTCTACCATGATTCATGTCACACAAACATTGAAAGAAACAATCTCATTCCACTTTACACTACAAGATATAGGCCTTATACCGACATTTAAAGCGACAAAAATACAAACAAATTTTTTTTTCCCCATCGTTGCAAAAAGCGTCATTATTAACAACGTCATAGAAACGTCGCTATTGGCGTCGGTATCAGCGTTGCATTTGCGACCCCAATAGCGATGCCAATAGCGACGCTAATACCGACGTTTTGCAATACGCATAGCGACGGCAATAGCAACGCGAGCAGTAAAATTTGCGACGCTAATAGCGACGGTAACAAGGATAAAAAAAATTTTGTGTGGCAGAGCACATATAGCACTGTGTGCTTTATGAGAGCCATACAAAATATTTTCTGCACTACTATGTACAAAGCGCTTGCAAACAAAAAGAATGTATACTGAAATCATAAAACTAATACATGAAATAAATACATGATCGCATAAAAAGCGATTGGTACAATCATGACAGGATATCACTAATACATAGAAAATGTCTACCTAGATCAGGCGACTCAAAAGTAAAGGTGTGTGAGCTCCAGGGATCTAAGGGCGAGCTACAAATCCTCATCCCCCGAAAGCTCGTCCCGCCACAAAGGAGCATCGAACGGACTCTGCAGAAAAAGAAACAACACATCGATCCACCATACAATAATGCATTCAAATATCTTATGATAACTACGGACAAGAAAGATGATTGACTTACAGGGCCGCCGCATCTATACAATTGGTCGATCAATGCATTGAGATCGTGCCTCTCTACATATCGAGTGTCAAGGCTGATCGGATCGTGATTTGTAATGGAGTGCTGCAAAGAAAAAAAAATGCTAACTGTTAGAAACATGATTGTCAGTACAAAGAATATTTCAAAAAAACAAACAAGCAAAACAAAAGAAAAACTTACAAAGTCCTGCAAATATGTCCTGTGGCCGCCACTCCCAAGATGATGGACCACTCCGGCCTCGAGTAGTGCCATCGCTACCTTGCACTGCTGACTCCAACGTCCTGGAGAATCTGTAGCCTCCTCCCTCAGTCGGCGCCAATCGTCTGCATCTAACCACTCAGGCTTTGCAGCCCCACTCTTGATTGCCTTGTGTGTGTTAGATTGTCTATGTGACATGTATGCACACATGCAATCCATCATCCAGGCCGTAGAGAATCTATCTACTGCGGCTGGCACCGGAAACTCCTCGTGCAAGGATGCTACTATGTAGTCCTTGCTCCCCTCCGGTATGTTCTTCCAATGATCGAAGAAGTTATGCCGAAAAACTTGTTGGCACAACTCTCTCACACGAGCCATCACCCTCCTTCCCTCATCATTCATGATGATGGCTCCTGGCCTACTATCGACCAGATATCCATAACCCCTAGGAGTCTACCTAAGATGGGCCCTCTACCATCTACATCCACGTTCCTGGGCATATCCAAGAGACCCCTCTACATCCGGTGTACCGATAGGGGTAATCTCTCTCGGAGTGGCACCCAAAGGGGTGCCACCTGTTGACGGCTGCGCAAAAGCCGGAGTAACTAGAGTAGACGTCCCCCAGGTGTGACAAATCTTGGAGGTGACGCAGTTCCAGCTGAATGACGAGATGGAGACACCACATCTGTGTCTCCACAGCAGCATCCCCCTGATCCCGATACACTCTCTCCCTCTGGCCCAAGTCGTGAGCGTCGAGATCGTCTGCTCGAAGCAAAAGCATCCGATCGCACTGAAGCAGATCTAGCAGAGCGTCCTGACGAAGAATGAGATAGCTCTTGGTTTGCCATCTCTCTGAATCTCGCGAGCTGGTCTGGAGACATGCGTGTGAAGATGCCTTGCAACTCCTCATCGCTCATTCCTCGACTCATCCTGAAAATGTCACCTGCATAGATAAAAAATGATGTTAGAATAATCAATTTAAATCATACAAAGCACAGTAATATAAATCATTTTTAAAAATCTCACTTAAAATGCATATCTTATGTATCTTTATAAGAGATTGGTCAACGAATTGAGTAAGTGGATGCTCCAAGTATGAAGTATCGTATGGTTCCATGTTAATCTCCTGACACAACTCTGCATACACTGGAAGGTCGATAGACATGTCACCACAAAAGAATGAGTCCGCCTCGTTCTCAAAAAATTCTTGGACTCCTATATTTCCATCATTGTTAGTCGATGCTGGCTCCAAGCTTTCGAGGGCCTCCACCCCTTGCAATATCGACCCCTCTATTTGCATATTATCTTCATCTATGTTCGGAACATCGCTTTGATCATATACTCTCGCACTTCGGGGAGTTGAAGGTATAACATACCACCATCAAGGTTGTCGGGGGTTTGGATAGATGATTACCTATTCACAAACACATACAAGAGAGTTCAAACCATTGCGACATAAACCATGTTGTAATACAATTCGTAAGCAAATGAGTCCGTGCACCTGTTCACAATGGGCCAGCAACACAAAGGTGTCACGCAAATCTATCCATTTTTTTTCGGAATCTATTTCAAGAAATCCAGATGGACCTCGTCGAACTGTTACTCCAGCTCCTCCAAGTACCACTTTGAACCAGTGCACATCGAATAGTATCATGGAGAAGCTACGGTAATCCACCGTAATAATACTTTGCAAGTTCCCAAAATACTCCATCTCATCCACAACTGTGTTTGGATCCGTTGCTCGTCGCCGGCTCTCTTGCTCGAACCTTGCCATGACACCACAGTCCATTGTGGAGCACATTTTGTCAATACGCTCCACGCGAAAATGCTGTCCCCGCGACCACGCTGCACTATATATTTTGTACTGTACATTGAAACACTCAAATTAGATGTCGCATATAAAATTTAGATACGAGAGATTCGAAATCCCTCATTACCTTTGGACTACATCCCCTCGAGAATTCCCACTCCTCCATTGAGACGTCTATCCCTTCGTGAGATGCTGCGGTCAAGGCTCCATGCAACCATCGCCTTGACATAAACCGCGGCATCTCCTCCATGCCTTCGGAATATCGAATTGGTCGATGACGCGTACTACGTCAGAATTCAACTCGCACTTCCTCTCGATCTTGACTTGCAATCTAGTACTTCGCGAGCCACGTCTCCATGGAGGCATGGTGCAACATACAAAAGCGATTCACCTTCTCTTCCATTGAGGCATCCATTCTTTTTTCTACCCCATTTCCAACCACCACATCTGCAGTCAGTCTATCATCATCCTTCAGTGTGACCATAGCATTTCATTGTCTGGTTTCACCGTTGGTAGCCATTGTGAAATATGCACTAACGCCTTTGACACCAACCAACCTTCGGCCATGCTACCTTCTCGCCGAGCACGTTGTCGCACAAAGCCTTTCAGGGTTTTCATGAAGCGCTCCAGGAAGAACATCCATCGCGTATGGACAGGTCCAGCAATCTCCACTTCGTCCACAAGATGCACAAGAAGGTGGATTTGTATCGTGAGCATGCTAGTGGGCAGGTATTTCTCAAAGAGACAGACCGTCTCCACTGCTCCCCGCCTCGCAGATTCAATAGAGGACGTCTTAATCTCTTTCTGTGAGATCCATTGCAGCAAAGTCGACAACTTGTAAATGGCCCCGCAAATTTCTGGAGTAAGGCCTCCTGCGATCGCGATCGGTAGTACAAACTGCCACAAATGTGAAAGCATTATGAATAATGGCCACATTCCAAATAGCAAAATGCCCACACTAATTACAATCCATTCGTAGCACAAACCTGACATATCTTATGCCAATCATGGGATTTTAGCTCTGACAATTGGTCTCATCTTTAGAAAATGCGGACCTGAGAGAACACATCATACCCGTCGGAGTGCGGATAGACTTGATTAATTGCTTCACAACGCACTCTTCTTTAATGGACAAAACCCAAGGAGCGCGAGGAAGCTGCACACAACCATCAACACTCGATTGCGGCCAAAGCGCCTCCATCTTACCTATCTCCTTCAAATCCATTCGTGCCCCTATAGTGTCTCTCTTTCCTGTGATGTGGTCCCATAGCAAGCTACCCACATTCTTGAAAATATGCATGGGATCCAACAAGTGGTTGACCTATAAGTGGGTCCAATATGGCAACTCATAGAAAACTGAGAACTGCCACATTCCATTTGGATGTGATTCCGCGTGGACCATTTTTAGCTCGTACCAGCTTGCGGCGTTCATACGTGTTGGATGTCATCCAAGGAAACCTTCCTTGAGTTCATGATCCTCCGGCAAGAAAGCAGCGTGTCCTTAATATACCATCTTCTTCATGGTTTGTGATCTTCGGGAGTCTAACTGTGGCCCACACAATGGACATGCATGATAACCTGAGGTAACCAAACCTATTCCAACACCACCACCTAGTGAATACTTGATTGAATGAGATAAAATATAGATATTACTAGCAAGAACAGAGGCCTGCTCACTTGAGCACTCTCCCAATCCCGGAAAGTCATGCATCGTCCACATGAGAATGGCTCGAATATTGGCTGACTGCCGACCATCGCGCCTGCTCATATCTTGCACAGTGACCTCCTCCTCCCACAAAATCTTAAGCTCATCAACTAATGGACGAAGATACACATCCATATTTTTTACTTTGTAGTGGCCTGGGACGAGCAAGCTAAGGATGAGATGTCCTTTCTTAGTAGAAAGCCATGGAGGGATGTTGTAGTTCACACGGATTATATGCCACACACTATAAGAAGTTGAGCACAGACCAAATGAGTTCACGCCATCCATTGCGAGACCGAGCCGAAGATTCCTTGGCTCTCGCACAAAGCCTAGGAAGATAGAGTTAATGTGGCTCCATGCGTGCGAATCCACTAATATTCGTTGAACTCCATCCGTGGACCTATTATGCACATGCCACATTGTCAAGCTCGCCATGTCGGATGTACGAAACATGTGGTTTATTCGGGGGATTAGCGGAAAGTGTCTGAGAACTTTTTGAGGGATGGTTTGCCCTTGCAAGTCCTGCCGATACCTGTGAGCACCACACTTTGGACATGTCTCTATAGTCTCGTATTCTCCTCGAAACAGTATGCAATTGTTGATACATGCATGGATGTTATTGTAGTCTATGCCAAGCTTTCGTAAAACATGTCGTACATCATTACGAGACTCAGGCATGGTATTTGCAGGTGGTAATATATGATATTTCAATAACTTGAAAAAAATCATAAAACACCTTGAAAAAGCACAAATGTTTGTAATAATAGTGTCAAAAATAAAAATCAATGAAGCCTATGTGCAAGGTACCTGAATAAATCGGTCACACTCATATCACTCCACCCATATTTTGCTTGCACACTTAAGAGTGCAAGCAGTGTCTTCAACCGAGATACTCGGCACCCATCATATAATGGTATGGATGCTTCCTCTCTATGCGGATCAGAAGTCTCGACATCCATGGGAATCAATGCATCGATCATTGTGTCCATCTCAGGCTCCAAGATTGTAGGTAGGTCTGGAAGGTTGTCTGTCTCCTCTAGCATTGACGGTATAGATTGGCATTGCGAGTGGTAGATTGGCTCCTGCACTCCATCCATCGCACGCCCACGAACTCTTCTAATTGGCCGCAAAGGGTGCACTCCCCCTTGGGACGAGACATCACCTCCCTGGATAGAAAATTTGCTAGCAAGACCCAATATTATTGTATATGGTATTCAATTAGCTTGCGAGTACAATGCATGATTGATATTTACTTCAAATTACCGTTTGCTAAAAATCCGCAATCGCCTGATCAATGAGATCAGATTGAAACTCGCCAAATCGTCATACGTGTTCTATAGACAATCGGCATTTTCGTCTAATTGCCAACTTGCATTGAGAGCAAGGACATGGGACACGCTGATTAAGATATGCCTCGCAATCTTGAACAACAAGACCTTCGTTTTCCATCTTGTCTACGTTATAACAAACAATTTAATGACTTGTAATACAATTTGGGAAAATGAGGTTCAAATGGATAGCTTTATGGAGATGTATGTCAAGTTGCAAGTTGACCATAAGCTCTTGCTTGAGAGGTTTTAGCCTCTGCAAGAGGTTGAGAAGAAAATTTTGAAAAACATTGAGGTTGATATTGATGCATCCATGGTGTTGAAATCTAAACTTCAAGATATAAGAAATGCTTTACTGACTGATGTAAAAAATGCATGGGACATAGTAGTTGAGAGATTTATTGATGTTATATCTCGGCCATATACCATGCTCAAGGATTTGTTTGTCTCGGTAGATAATTATTCATTCTTGTAGAAAAAAAAAGCATTGGTTCATAAGGTTCATGAGTTGAAGACTAAATGTTTGGACTTGACTAAAAGATTGGATAATGCCTTAGATGCTAAAAGGAAAAGTGATGAATATGTTACTTCATCATTGCAACAAAAAGACTGGTGACAAGGATACTATGATTAATGAAGTTCTTCACGAGGTGAATATAGAGTTGAAGGGGATGGAATACGATTCTTCTTTGGGATTTAGTGGTGATCAGTCAATTATTGAGGTGTCTTCTTGTATGGCCATTATACCTTATATACCTAGCTACGGTCTCTAGGTTATGTACTTTGAGTATCTTAGAGGGGCTCTACTAGGATTACTTATACAACTGCACTAGAGTGCTTTGAGTATAAGTAATCCTAGTCAACAAAACTTATGAGCATCATTGAGGATCTCTTAGTCTAATAATAAATCAATTCTCAACAAAAAGCATCTTAGTAATGTGGTTTTTCTGTCCTAGGTCCATGTATAAAAATTAATGCCATCTATGAAATTTATCAACTTTTATTGTAATGATTGGAAGACATCAAATGCAACAATGTAATACAAGGTTACCATATCAAAGACAATATCAAATAGTAAAAATGTTTGTGCCTGTGTGGGTGTGTGTGTGTGTACCATAGTTATAAAATTTGTTCCAATCAATTATACTCATAGTCATAACATTTGAAGAAAATATCCTATGCTCAATTTAAGGGATTCTTCTTCTATGGCAATACTTTTGGGTTCATTTTGATGAAGTACCATAATGACCATTAGCTAGGGGATCATTTTCTTTTAGTCATTCCGCTGACTAGTTGGCATGATTACTAATTTGTTATGCGTATAAAGTTAATACAAAAACAAGGATTTATGCATATCACAATTAGATCCCCTACTTGGACATTATGAAGGATATGACCAATTTTAAGCCGTCTTAAAGAGTCACCATTGTACGTGGCCCATGGTAAAGCACATTGCATACCATTATCGATAAGTCTATTATCATGCATCTTAAATCTCCTAATTAGACTTTAGAAAGTGTATGACCAATTTTTAGCCCTCTTAAGGAGTCGATGTAATGGTACCCATAAAAAAAATAAAGTGCATACCATTACCATAATCATGGATATGTTATCGTTCCAATATATACACACACAGGTGGACTACATCTTGAGTAGACAAAAGCTATCCATTTGAGTAGACATACATCTCCATAAAGCTATCCATTTGAGTATATATCTCTTTCTCTTTCTCTCCCTCTCTCATTTCCTCCCCCCCTCTCTCCCTCTCCCTCTCTTTCTCTCTCATTTCCTCTCCCTCTCACAATATATCCTAACACTCTCCAAAAGCAAAAGGGAGAGGGAGAGAGAGAATGCACTCCCTCTCCCTCTCCCTCTCCCTCTCTTTCTCTTTCTCTTTCTCCCTCTCTCTCTCTCTCTTTCTCTCCCTCCCTCTCCCTCTCCCTCTCTTTCTCTCTCATTTCCTCTCTCTCTCACAATATATCCTAACACTCTCCAAAAGTAAAAGGGAGAGGGAGAGAGAGAATGCACTCTCCCTCCCTCTCCCTCTCCCTCTCCCTCTCTTTCTCTTTCTCTTTCTCTTTCTCTTTCTCTTTCTCTTTCTCTCCCTCTCTCTCTCTCTCTTTCTCTCCCTCTCTCTCCCTCTCCCTCTCGTTCTCTCTCATTTCCTCTCCTAAACAAGCAAAAGAGAAAGTGATTTAAACCTTAAACAAGCAAAAGAAGGAGAGAGGGAGACTCACCGATGAGATATGGTGACTGTGGGGCAGCTCCTCTTCGCGATGAAGGCTCCTCCTCTCCTTCGCGAACAACGACGGCGGCGGCGGTGACGTCTTCTTCCTCTCCTTCTCTCACGACGGTCACTCTCTCCCTCGCTCTCGCTCTCAAAACACAAAACGCAAAAACGCAAAATAAAGCCGCGCTTGATTTTGGCTTGTTTTTTTTTCCCTGTGGAACGTCGCTATTTGTGTCGCAAAAGCGACGCAAATAGCGATGCAAATAGCGACACTGCTACCCGCCGTCGCTATGAGCTTAAATCCTTGTAGTGTTATCACAAGTGTAATATATTATTTCCTTAAAAACATGAAAATTTGATTATTGTTTTGAGCAAAGTCCATGTGTTCCCAAAAGGAGGTGATGGCATCTACATATATCAAGCCTTGATGAAACCTTTTTACTCTTTTCTTATCCACATGTTAATGAAGGGGAAAGTGCTATTTGCAAAGGATTTTGCGAATGTATTATAAGTTAAAGTAAGGCAAGTTATAGGTCTCCAATAAGAGTAAAACAATTTCTCATGTTTCTTCTAGATGAGCTTTTATAGTTTGTCATTGACACTCAAGCAGAGGGCATCATAACGTATGAACTCCTTCAGCAACTAAATGGCGGGAGCAATGACCGAGCCACTTTTGACCGGGTTGCCAAGCCAACTCCTGCAGGTTGTTGCACTAAATAGGTGATATTGGTAACTAATTTCTATGATTTATTCTAGCCTTCCTCGATAGTTACAACACTCATTCATAGTAGTCCAACTAATCTAATGTCTAGAACTCAGTAAGCTTGCTTAATCTTCTATTTCGTCTCTTAAATCTTCATGGCTAGATCACTACACTGGATACTAGGATACTAAGCCTAGGAAAAATATTGCTTCTCCCATTTTTTAGGGGTAGCTCCTTATAAATTGCTCTTGCCATACTAGTGGTGATTTATCGAGGAAGTTTTGTGTTTGACTTTAAAGAGATTGGTTTCAAGGTATAGATCCAATGGATCTATCTATACATCTCCATTTAAACTCCTTTTAATTTATGTCTTCTTTGTCTCTATATAATAACTTTATTTTATTATTTATTAATTAGTAAACATTCTTCTTTCTTCTTCATTTCTAAACATCGATCAAGATAAAAACAAGTTCTTTTTGCTCTATTATGTGTACATATACATTGTTTATTTGAAATCCCCATACCTCCCCTTAATTATCAAATATCCTAGTGGCCCTCCACACTTTATCTTAACAATCATCTAAGATTTTTTTAAAATGAATAACTTTTAAAAGCTTAATATAGATGCTTAGACGTCCCCTTAGGCCATCTTATAAATAATTGTTAATTTTATGTTGTTTATAATTCCATTAAGGATTGTAGTTATTTTCTAACTTAGCAACTATCATAAAATACCCTTACATTTCTTTTTCTCATGTCATAGACACACCGCGTATATTCTTAATTATGTCAAATCAAAAACACCATGCTTATATGGATATCTTCTTAGAAGAGTAATATTAAATTTATTTTTTAAATAAAATTTACTAAAGAATAAAAGTTTTTACTTTCAGCTATTCCATGGAAAGATCATAATTTTTATTGATGCAAAATATAATTTTTTAAAAGAAAATTAAATTTTTTACACAAAAAAACCCATTTTTGAAATTTTCAATATGTTAAATGATCTCCAAAATTTAAAATAAACTTTTAATATTAAAGAATTCATGGAAAAAATATTCTAACTTATAATTATGTAGAAAAAATTTAAATTTTTTTGTTATGTCATTTTAAAATATTTTTTATTTTTATAATTTTTAGAGTATAAAATGAGACATACATAAGTTAAAAAACCATTAAAAGTTGGAAATGAGGTTCAAATACATTTTATAAAAATTATAAACCAAAGAAATATTTATGTTGTATCACTTAGTTTTGTTAAACAAGGTAAGACACTTAGAAAATGTGCGAGAGTCGCAATTACGCTTTTGAAAGCCATGTCCTTTGCAGTCCAGCCAAGAAGAAGTCTATCCACTCATTATGCACCACAAGCTCATCATTTCTTATCTCCCGAGAGATCCATTTGTCAATTGAATGGTTGCCTTAGGAATGGCCCCTTAGAACCATAGAAGTTGCTTGTCCACTTCTTCCTCTTCTTCTTGATCAATTGAACAAGAGTGTAGGTTCCACCTTGGGGTTTTGCCAAAAATGTGGCTATATCAACTCCATAATCGAATATATATATTGGTATTCCATTCAATATGCAATCCAATCATGATATCACAACAACACATTCCCTCCTTAACCGGTTGCACTCCTCATGGAAGCAAGTCAATGGTGGGGCAAAACTTCCCATAAACTGATCAACAAACATGCTTATCCCAAGCTCTTGACCCTGACTTCAAGTAAAATGAATGACCTTTCCATTACCAACATAAATGCTTTATTACTTGGTTCTCAAGTTGGTACTTCAACAGCTAATTACTCTGTGCACCACCTTTTTATATGTTTACTCCTAAATCTCAAGCCTTCATCCATACTTTGATCTCAGCCTATGCAATATTTAATTTCAATCGTGACGTGCATAGTTGTAGTAGGGAGACCATGAGTAGATGTGATCAGCTACGTGCAAGTCTTTGTGCTTCACTTTGTTAGAGAGCACCCCCATGTCCGTTAACGCGACGCTTGAGGAATCACATATTCAAGCACGTGAGACCCGATTAATCTCTCTCTCTCTCTCTCTCTCTCTCTCTCTCTCTCTCTCTCTCTCTCTCTCTCTCTCTCTCTCTTTCTCTTTCTTTCTCTCTCTCTCTCTCTCTGTGGTTGGATTCTCTATCTTCTCTTCAAAAGAGACAGTGCAGGGATGTAGGAGAAGCCATGGCAGCATTGCTACTACTCTTAATAAGAAGGTGTCTTACTAAATGGCATAGGAAAGAATTTTTGATAACGGAGGTTTCCCCCTTCTTTGCTGGCAACGGTTCTTCCCTTCACGGTAGCAATCTTCTTCATCCATGGCTTGCCTGCTTTTCCATTTCTATAAGGCTGTGTAGAAGGGATGATATGTATCAATGAGAAAAGAGAAGCCTTTGATTCGCTCTCTCTCTCTCTCCCTCTCTTTTTGTCTCCAACTGCACCCGTCACGGGATTGGTCATGCGAGGCATTGTCTATAGAGGGCTAAAATGGTTGATATTATGTGGAGACATAAATCTTCTACTAGGACCACATTGATGATAAAGGTTTGAACATTTCTCATCATCTTCATTATAAGAAACTAGGCCACAAGGACATTCAGCAATGTCTCTTTCTTGTCCACATGGAGGATTCACTAGTAGTAATAAGGAGACATCACCTGCATGCAAAAAATATATGAAAATACCACTTATCTACCCCCTATTTATGGGACCTTACCTTATAAAATGTACCTTCCTTCCCTTAAATAACCCCCCTCCCTTACATGACTCAAGTGGTACCATACGGTAAACCCTAGTGGATCCCTCAAGCTTGCCGACTACAAGTCAAGGCCTTTACCACCAGAATCCCAATCCAAACCCGACTTACCTTCTAGGACCTCCTCAGCGTCTCCATGTGGCTTGGTGTCAATACCCACCGCACTTAATGAGGCCTCCAAACCGGCACACATTATTCTCTCACCCTCTTGTATCTTCTACATCGATTCATGGTGCCCCCCCAACTTCCTCCTGCTCATCATCTTCATTATTAGACATGGTAGCAGGTACAAGCGTCTAGGCCCTCTATCTATTGTTGGTCTTTGTCTTCCCATCCAAAGACAATGATTCCGTAGAAATAACCAACTCTTTCGATGACCTTATCAAAAAATTCTCACATTCCATTGCTTATACAAAGTACACAATTATGGCATTGAGATTAGATCCCTTGATCTCCACTTTTCATTTGCATATTCTCCATTTAAGACATTATTAGTCTTAAAGAACTTGAACTTGCCAAGACCTTGTGGTTTGTTTGATATAAATTGGCCTTCATAAGAGTTTCCATCTTTGAGTACCCATTCCCCATTATTAAATTTTCCAAGAGCCCAAGTTCCACAATACTGGCTCATGCTCTCTTTGAAATAATATGTGCCCACACCATGTCTCTTATTATCAAATGAATCACCTTGATACATATCACCATTTTTATATGTATAAATCCCATAGCCTTCTTTTTTACTAGCTTTCCAAGATCCATCATATGAGCTATATTCAGGATATTTTTGTACTCCACGACCTTCCTTAAGTTTGCTACTATATTGTCCATCATAAATTACCCCATTTGCAAACTTGTAGACACCATGCCCTTGCTTCTTTCCATGTCATATGTACGTTCGAATGTGTCTCCATTTGTGTAGTTAGAAACTCCATGCCCATGTGGTATGTGATCAATGACCTCACATACCACATGGGCATGCAACTGCCCGTTCTTTTTCTAATTTTCAAATTGTCCTGCAATTCATTTCCTTTTCCCCCCCTCTTCTCACTACAAGATATAGGCCTTATACCGACGTTTAAAGTGACAAAAATGTAAACAACAAAATTTTCCCCCGTCCTCGCAAAAAGCATCGTTATTGGTGACGCCATAGAACAGTCGGTATTGGCGTCGCTATCAGCATCGCTATTAGCGTCGTTATGCACGTTGCAAACCGTCGCTATCAGGGTTAGTATTGGTGTCGCTATCAACATCGCATGTATAAGCGTCGGTATTGGCGTCGCTATTAGAGTCGTTATTCACGTCACAAACCGTCACTATCAGCGTCGGTATTGGCATCATTATCAGCGTCGCACGACGCTGACGGTTTGCGACATACATAACGACCCTAATAGGGACGCGAGCAGTAAAATTTGCGACGCTAATAGTGATGTTAACAGGGAAAAAAAGTTTTTTGTGGCAAGGCAGCAAGCTACCTTGCCACATATAACACTGTGTGCTTTATGAGAGCCATACAAAATAGTTTATGTACTACTGTGTACAATGCGCTTGCAAACAAAAATAATGTATACTGAAATCATAAAACTGATACATGAAATAAATACATGATCGCATAAAAAGCATTTGATACAATCATGACAGGATATCACTAATACATAGAAAATGTCTACATAGATCAGGCGACTCAAAAATAAAGGTGTGTGAGCTCTAGGGATCCAACGGCAAGCTACGCATCCTCGTCCCCCGAAAGCTCGTCTTGCCGCAAAGGAGCATCGAATGGACTCTGCAGAAAAAGAAACAACACATCAGTCCACCATACAATAATGCATTCAAATATCTCATGGTAACTACGGACAAGAAAGATGAGTGACTTACAGGGCCGCCACATCTATACAATCGATCGATCAATGTAGTGAGACCGTGTCTCTCTGCATATCGAGTCTCAAGGCTAGTCAGATCGCGATTTGTAATGGAGTGCTACAAAGAAAACAAAATGCTAACTGTTAGAAACATGATTGTTAGTACAAAGAATATTTCAAAAAAATAAACAAGCAAAACAAAAGAAAAACTTGCAAAGTCCTGCAAATATATCCTGTGGCCGCCACTTCGAAGATGATGGACCACTCCGACCTCGAGTCGTGCCCTCGCCGACTCGTGCTGCTGACTCCAACGTCCTGGAGAATCTGTAGCCTCCTCCCTCAGTCGGCGCGAGTCATCAGCATCTAACCACTCGGGCTTTGCAGCCCCACTCTTGATTGCCTTGCGCATGCAATCCATCGTCCAGCCCGTAAAGAATCTATCTACTGCGGCTGGCATCGGAAACTCCTCCTACAAGGATGCTACTATGTAGTCCTTGCTCCCTCCAGTATGTTCTTCCAATGATCCAAGACGTTGTGCCGAAAAACTTGTTGGCACAACTCTCTCATGCGAGCCATCACCCTCCTCCCCTCATCATTCATGATGATGGCTCCTGACTTACTATCGACTAGATATCCATAACCCCTAGGAGTCTGTCTAAGATGGGACCTCTCCCATCTGCGTCTACGCTCCTGGGCATATCCTGGAGACCCCTCTACATCCGATGTATCAATGGGAGTAATATCTCTTGGAATGGCACCCACAGGGATGCCACCTGCTAACGGCTGCGCAAAAGCCGGAGTAATTGGAGTAGACGTCCCCACAGGTGTGACAAATCCTAGAGGTGATGCAGCTCCAGATGAATGATGTGACGGAGACACCACATCCATGTCTCCACAGCATCCACCTGAGTCACGAGGGCAAGGATTCGCACATGTATCCAGTGTTGACTGCGGGCTCACTGCCTTTGTATCTCTGCAGCATCCCCCTAATACCGATGCATTCCCTCCCTCTGGCCCAAGTCATGAGCGTCGAGATTGTCTGCTCGAAGCCAAAGCATCCGATCACGCTAAAGCAAATCTAGTAGAGCACCTTGATGAAGACTAAGACAGCTCTTGGTCTGCCATCTCTCTAAATCTGGCGATTTGGTCTAGAGATATGCACGCGAAGATGTCTTGTAACTCCTCATCGCTCATCCCTCGACTCATCCTGAAAATATCACCTTCCCAGACAAAAAATGATGTTAGAATAATCAATTTAAATCATACAAGGCATAGTAATATAAATCATTTAAAAAAAATCTCACTTAAAATGCATATCTTATGTACCCTTATAACTGATTGGTCAATGAATTGAATAAGTGGATGCTCTAAGTATGAAGTATCCTATGGTCCCACGTTAATCTCCTGACACAACTTTGCATACACTAGGAGGTCGATAGACATGTCATCACAAAAGAATGAGTCCGCCTTGTCTTCAAAGAATTCTTGGACTCTTGTATTTCCATCATTGTTAGCCGATGCTGGCTCCAAGCTTTCGACGGCCTCCACCCCTTGCAATATCGACCCCTCTATTTTCATATTATCTTCATCTATGCTCGAAATATCGCTTTGATCATATACTCTCGCACTTCGGGGAGTTGAAGGTATAACATACCACCATCGAGGTTGTCGGGGGTTTGGATAGATGATTACCTGTTCACAAACACGTACAAGAGAGTTTAAACCATTGTGACATAAACCATGTCGTAATACAATTAGCAAGCAAATGAGTCCATGTACCTATTCACAATGGGCCGGAAACACAAAGGTGTTGCGCAAATCCGCCCTTTTTTTTTCGGAATCTATTTCGAGAAATCCAGATGGACCTTGTCGAACTGTTGCTCCAGCTCTCCAAGTACCACTTTGAACCACTACACATCAAATAGTATCATGGAGAAGCTACGGTAATCCACCGTAACAATACTTTCCAAGTTCCCAAAATACTCCATCTCATCCACAACCGTGTTTGGATCCGTTGCTCGTCGTCGGCTCTCTTGCTTGAACCTTGCCATGACACCAGAGTCCATTGTGGAGTGCATTTTGTCAATATGCTGCATGCAAAAATGCCATCCGCGCGACTACGATGCACTATATATTTTGTACTGTACATTGAAACACTCAAATTAGATGTCTTATATAAAATTTAGATACGATAGATTCTAAACCCCTTATCACCTTTGGACTACATCCCCTCGAGAATTCCCACTCCTCCATTGAGACCTCTATCCCTTCACGAGACGCTGCGGTCAAGGCTCCATGCAACCATTGCATTGACATAAACCACGGCATCTCCTCCATGCCTTCGGGATATTGAATCGGTTGATAACGCGTACTACGTCAAAATTCAGCTCGTGCTTCCTCTTGATCTTGCCTAGCAATCTTGTACTTGGCGAGCCACGTCTCCATAGAGGCATGGTGCAACATACAAAAGCGATTCACCTTCTCTTCCATTGAGGAATTCATTCTTTTTTCTACCCCATTTCCAACCACCACATCTCTAATCAGTCTATCATCGTCCTTCAGCGACCATAGCATTTCATTGTCTGGTTCCACCGTTGGTAGCCATTGTGAAATATGCACTAGCGCCTCAGACACCAATCAACCTTCGGCCATGCTACCTTCTGTCCAAGCTCATTGTCGCACAAAGCCTTTCAGGGTTTTCATGAAGCGCTCCAAGAAGAACATCCATCGCATATGGACAGGTCCAGCAATCTCCACTTCATCCACAAGATGCACAAGAAGGTGGATTTGTATCGTGAGCATGCTGGTGGGCAGGTATTTCTCAAAGAGACAGACCGTCTCCACTGCTCCCGGCCTCACGGATTCAATAGAGGACATCTTAATCTCCTTCTGTGACATCCATTGCACCAAAGCTGACAACTTGTAAATAGCCTCGTGTATTTCTAGAGTAAGACATCTTGCGATCCCGATCGGTAGTACAAACTGCCACAAATGAGAAAGCATTATAAATAATGGCTATATTCCAAATAGCAAAATGCCCACTCTAATTACAATCCATTCGTAGTACAAACTTGACATATCTTATGCCAGTCATGGGATTTTAGCCTTGATAATTGGTCGTCTTTAGAAAATGCGGACCTGAGAGAACGCATAATACCCGTCGGAGTGCGGATAGACTTGATTACTTGCTTCACAATGCGCTCTTCTTTAGTGGACAAAACCTAAGGAGCACGAGGAAGCTGCACGCGACCATCAGCACTCGACTGCGGCTAAAGCGCCTCCATCTTACCTACCTCCTTCAAATCCATTCATGCCCCTATAGTATCTCTCTTTCCTGTGATGTGGCCCCATAACAAGCTGCCCACATTCTTGAAAATATGCATGGGATCCAACAAGTGGTTGACCTATAAGTGGATCCAATATGGCAACTCATAGAAAACTGAGAACCGCTGCATTCCATTTGGATGTGATTCCGCATGGACCATTTTCAGCTCGTACCATCTTGCAGCGTTCATACGTATTGGAGGTTGTCCAAGGAAACCTTCCCTAAGTTCATGATCCTCCGGCAAGAAAGCAGCATGTCCTTGATATACCATCTTCTTCATGGTTCGTGACCTTCGGGATGCACAATGGACATGCATGATAACCTGAGGTAACCAGACCTCTTCCAACACCACGACCTAGTGAATACTTGATTGAACAAGATAAAATATAGATATTACCAGTGAGAATGGAGTTGTGCTCACCTGAGCACTCTCCTAATTCCGGAAAGTCATGCATCATCCACATGAGAATGGCTCACCACCGACCGTCACGCCTGCTCATATCTTGCACAGTGACCCCCTCCTCCCACAAAATCTTAAGCTCATCGACTAATGGACAAAGATACACGTCCACATTTTTTACTTTGTAGCGGCCTGAGACAAGCAAGCTAAGGATGAGATGCCCTTTCATTATAGAAAGCCATGGAGGGATGTTGTAGTTGACAAGGACTATAGGCCACACACTGTAAGAAGTTGAGCGCAGACCGAATGGGTTCATGCCATCCATTGCGAGACTAAGCCAAAGATTCCTTGGCTCTCAGGCAAAGCCTCGGAAGGTAGAGTCAATGTGGGTCCATGCGCGCGAATCCGCTGATATTCATTGAACCCCATCCGTGGACCTGTTCTGTGCATGCCATATTGTCAAGCTCGCCATGCCAGACGTACAAAACATGTGGTTTATGCGGGGGATGAGCAAAAAGTGTCTGAGAACTTTTTGAGGGATGGTTTGCCCTTGCAAGTCCTGTCGATACCTGTGAGCACCACACTTTGGACATGTCTCCATAGTCTTGTATTCTCCTCCAAACAGACAGCAATCGTTGATACATGCATGGATGTTATTGTAGTCCCCATGCCAAGCTTTCGTAAAACATGTCGTGCATCATCATGAGACTCAAGCATGGTATTTGCAGGTGGTAATATATGATATTTCAATAACCTGAAAAAAATCATAAAACACCTTGAAAAAGCATAAATGTTTGTAATAATAGTGCCGAAAAAAAATCAATGAAGCATATGTACAAGGTACCTGAACAACTCGGTCACACTCGTATCGCTCCACCCGTATTTTGCTTGCACACTTAAAAGTGCAAACACTATCTTTAGCCAAGATACTCGGCACCCATCATATATTGGTATGGATGCTTCCTCTCTACACGGATCAGAAGTCTCGACATCCATGGGAATCAATGCATCGATCATTGCCTCCATCTCAGGCTCCAGGATTGTAGGTAGGTCTGGAAGGTTGCCTGTCTCCTCTGGCATTGACGATATAGATTGGCCTTGTGAATGGTGGATTGGCTCCTGCACTCCATCCATCACATGCCCACGTACTCTTCTAATTGGCCACAAAGGGTGCACTCCCCCTTGGGACGAGACATCACCTCCCTCGATAGAAAATAATCACTTATGCTTGTAATTTAATGACAGGATATCACTAATACATAGAAAATGTCTACATAGATCAGGCGACTCAAAAATAAAGGTGTGTGAGCTCCAGGGATCCAAGGACAAGCTACACATCCTCATCCCCCGAAAGCTCGTCCTGCCACAAAGGAGCATCGAACGGACTCTGCAGAAAAAGAAACAACACATCAGTCCACCATACAATAATGCATTCAAATATCTCATGGTAACTACGGATAAGAAAGATGAGTGACTTACAGGGCCGCCACATCTATACAATCGATCGACCAATGCAGTGAGACCGTGCCTCTCTGCATATCGAGTCTCAAGGCTAGTCGGATCGCGATTTGTAATGGAGTGCTGCAAAGAAAACAAAATGCTAACCGTTAGAAACATGATTGTCAGTACAAAGAATATTTCAAAAAAATAAATAAGCAAAATAAAAGAAAAACTTGCAAAGTCCTGCAAATATGTCCTGTGGCCACCACTCCCAAGATAATGGACCACTCCGGCCTCGAGTCGTGCCCTCGTCGACTCCGCTGCTGACTCCAATGTCCTAGAGAATCTGTAGCCTGCTCCCTCAGTCGGTGCCAGTCATCTGCATCTAACCACTCAGGCTTTGCAGCCCCACTCTTGATTGACTTGCGTGGGTCGGATTGTCTATGTGACATGTATGCACACATGCAATCCATCATCCAACCCGTAGAGAATCTATCTACTATGGCTGGCACCAGAAACTCCTCCTACAAGGATGCTACTATGTAGTCCTTGCTCCCCTCCGGTATGTTCTTCCAATGATCCAAGACGTTGTGCCAAAAAACTTGTTAGCACAACTCTCTCATGCAAGCCATCACCCTCCTCCCCTCATCATTCATCATCCCCTTGATCTCTGCAGCATCCCCCTGATCCCGATGTACTCCCTCCCTCTGGCCCAAGTCATGAGGGTGGAGATCGTCAGCTCGAAGCCAAAGCATCCGAGTGCGGTGAACCAGATCTAGCAGAGCGCCTTGACGAAGATGGAGATAGCTCCTGGTCTGTCATCTCTCTAAATCTAGCGATCTGGTCTGGAGACATGCGTGCGAAGATGTCCTGTAACTCCTCGTCGCTCATCCCTTGACTCATCCTGAAAATGTCACCTGCACAAATAAAAAATGATGTTAGAATAATCAATTTAAATCATACAAAGCACAATAATATAAATCATTTTAAAAAAATCTCACTTACAATGCATATCTTATGTACCCTTATAAGTGATTGGTCAACGAATTGAGTAAGTGGATGCTCCAAGTATGAAGTATCCTATGGTCCCATGTTAATCTCCTGACACAACTCCGCATAGACTGGAAGGTCCATAGACATGTCACCACAAAAGAATGAGTTCGCCTCCTTCTCAAAGAATTATTGGACTCCCGTATTTTCATCATTGTTAGTCGATGCTGGCTCCAAGCTTTCGACGGCCTCCACCCCTTGCAATATCGACCCCTTTATTTGCATATTATCTTCATTTATGCTCGGAACATCGCTTTGATCATATACTCTAGCACTTCGGGGATTTGAAGGTATAACATACCACCATCGAGATTGTCGGGGTGTTGGATAGAAGATTACCTATTCACAAACACGTACAAGAGAGTTCAAACCATTGTGATATAAACCATGTCGTAATACAATTAGCAAGCAAATGAGTCCATGCACCTGTTCACAATGGGTCAGCAACACAAAGGTGTCGTGCAAATCCGTCCTTTTTTTTTTGGAATCTATTTCGAGAAATCCAGATGGACCTCATCGAATTGTTGCTCCAACTCCTCCAAGTACCACTTTGAACCACTGCACATCGAATAGTATCATGGAGAAGCTACGATAATCCACCGTAACAGTACTTTGCAAGTTCCCAAAATACTCCATCTCATCCACAACCGTGTTTGGATCCGTTGCTCATCGCTGGCTCCCTTGCTCGAACCTTGCCATGATACCACAGTCCATTGTGGAGCACATTTTGTCAATACGCTCCACACGAAAATGCTGTCTGCGCGACCACGCTGCACTATATATTTTGTACTATACATTGAAACACTCAAATTATATGTCGCATATAAAATTTAGATACGACAGATTCTAAACCCCTCATCACCTTTGGACTACATCCCCTTGAGAATTTCCACTCGTCCATTGAGACCTCTGTCCCTTCGTGAGACGTTGCGGTTAAAGCTCCATGCAACCATCGCGTTGACATAAACCATGGCATCTCCTCCATGCCTTCAGGATATTGAATCAGTTGATGATGCGTACTACATTGGAATTCAGATCGCGCTTCCTCTCGATCTTGCCTAGCAATCTGGTACTTGGCAAGCCACGTCTCCATAGAGGCATGGTGCAACATACAAAAGCGATTCACCTTCTCTTCCATTGAGGCATCCATTATTTTTTCTACCCCATTTCCAACCACCACATCTCTAGTCAGTCTATCATCGTCCTTCAGCGACCATAGCATTTCATTGTCTAGTTCCACCGTTGGTAGCCATTGTGAAATATGCACTAGCGCCTCAGACACCAACCAACCTTCAGCCATGCTACCTTCTGGCCGAGCTCATTGTCGCACAAAGCCTTTTAGGGTTTTCATGAAGCGCTCCAAGAAGAACATCCATCGCGTATGGACAGGTCCAGCAATCTCCACTTCATCCACAAGATGCACAAGAAGGTGGATTTGTATCGTGAGCATACTAGTGGGAAGGTATTTCTCAAAGAGACAGACCGTCTCCACTGCTCCCCACCTCGTAGATTCAATAGAGGACGTCTTAATCTCCTTCTGTGAGATCCATTGCACCAAAGTTGACAACTTGTAAATGGCCCCATGTATTTCTAGAGTAAGACATCCTGCGATCACGATCGGTAATACAAACTACCACAAATGAGAAAGCATTACGAATAATGGCTACATTCCAAATAGCAAAATTCCCACCCTAATTACAATCCATTCATAGTACAAACCTGATATATCTTAAGCCAGTCACGGGATTTTAGCCCTGATAATTGGTCGTCTTTAGAAAATGAGGACCTGAGAGAATGCATCATACCCGTCGGAGTGCGGATAGACTTGATTACTTGCTTCACAATGCGCTCTTCTTTAGTGGACAAAACCCAAGGAGCGCGAGGAAGCTACATGCGACCATCAACACTCGACTACGGCCAAAGCGCCTCCATCTTACCTACCTCCTTCAAATCCATTCGTGCCCCTATAGTGTCTCTCTTTCCTATGATGTGGTCCCATAATAAGTTGCCCACATTCTTGAAAATATGCATGGGATCCAACAAGTGGTTGACCTGTAAGTGGGTCCAATATGGCAAGTCATAGAAAACTGAGAACCACCGCATTCCATTTGGATGTGATTCCGTGTGGACCATGCTCGTACCAGCTTGTGACATTCATACATTATCGTGCTGCTGCGCATCCGAGCCGTAAACATCTCCATTTTTGTTGTGCATCTGTGTTATCTTTTTGTGTGTGTTTCATTGTGTTTGATTGCTGCATTATCTTTCCGTCCTTTTCAGTACCCGCATCCAATGTACATACTCCACTTGTGTGTTTGTGTTTGTGTGTGTTTCTGTTTGTGTGCATGTTGTGTGTGTGTCAGAAAAATATGAAAAACTGATGCCAAAGAATATTATTATGCTGTCAATTTCAATGATGAATTCCAAGAAAAGTACAGGAAACCGTGGAATCAAAGGAAGCTTTGTAGAAGCCGACATTTAAGCTATGAAGATAAAGGTTGCACATGAACAAGGCCAACGTAATATGCGGGACAAAGCATTTTTGAAGAAGATACATTAGCACTACATGCCATGGAGAAGAAGGGTCCATATGCCTTTTCCGTAGACTCTGAAGTCTGACGGTCGTCCGGGGCTTTACCGTGGATTCAACATTTCTTGCGTTGGAATCATTGTATACCGTGGTCTATACTTCGGAATGTACGACTCTCTGAAGCCAGTTGTGCTTATTGGCAGTTTTCAGGATAACTTTTTGGCAAGCTTTTTGCTTGGATGGAGTATCACTACTGGGGTTGGCCTAGCCTATTCTTGTCAAAAAGGAGTTTTTTTTTCTCTTTACCAGGCATTTAAGGAGGGGGACACTCTATGGATCTCCCCAGTACATGGCACTTCAAATCACATTCTTCTAGTTCTAGAGTATTGTGTAGGGGGTGATCAAGCGGCCTATATTCATTGCTATGGGAGAGTGTCTGAGATGACTACGAGACATTTCATGCGCTAACTAGGTGCTGGCTTACAGATCTTACGTGCAAACAATCTGATATATAGAGATCTGAAGCCTCAAAATCTTCTTCTATCATCAAATGATGGAGATGCGGTCCTGAAAATAGCAGATTTTGGATTTGCAAGGTCTTTGCAACCACAGGGAATGGCTGCTACGGAGCGTGAACAGCCACACACACTCATACATAACCCTGGTGGAACGGCTGATGAAGCATGACTTAGCTTTAAAAGGCTATATTGAGGAGGCGGAGCTTTTGATCTTTCCCTCCAACTTACTGCCTCCTAGATCTCAATGTTGGAACAATTTTATGTTCCTTTGGGAAATTTCTCGAGACAAGAAGCCTACCCCAAAGCAATCTGGTTCACATCCTGTTGTCACTGCACCAAAGCAATCGAAAAGCTTATCTGATAGCAGACTGTTGCAACCTGGTTCTGGTTCTTCTCTAAAAGATGAGGAGTTTGTTATGTCACAAAGCAAAAAAGGCGAATTCTCGGAAGTGACAGGGACAGAATCTGAAAAACTAGGTCCTGATAGAGCGCAAGCAATGGTGAGAGATGTTGGTTCAATTGGTCTCATTGAATCAAGCTTCCCTGTAGTTGACCAGCCACCTCGTCAACAAAGTATTCAAGCTTTCTGCACCGACATCAAAGGTTTTAGATTCTTCAGAGAAAGCTCCTAAGGAAGAGAAGCATCTTTCAGAGCTCAAATCCTGGGAGCCTTCTTAGCTGATGCATATTGGGGACTTGGCTTTGGCATACTGGCAGTTTTGAACACTCTCGCATCTGGTTTTTTTTTCTAGCAGGGACTCCCTTGTGTTGGAACAAGGTTTCAGGTGGAAGCCCTCTAACTCATATACTTCAAGTGTTTGTTGCAGCTGTTTGGAGGTGGAACATAGCAGCATTTGTTGATGACACATTTTTGCATGAAGTACATGACACAGAATCACTGCCAACGGATGTTTTATCCATTGGACCTGGAGATTGATCAAGCTATCTATAACTAAGTCCTGAATCTGGATGAATTACTTGGTGCCCTGAAAAGCAAGTTCTTACGCTTCATTGTAAAGCAGTGGACTGATTGTAATGCTTTGTCATTTATTTTGACTCTATACCCATAAGTCTTCAACACTGATCTATGAAAAGATCTTTATCTAAACATAGCAGCTGAGAGACGCTTAGTGATCTTTGGCATCAAAAATTGAGATCTTCTTGTTAGCCTCTTTCCTTGCTGTATCTTGAACCCCGTGTTCTGCAGCTCTTGCATGAACTTTACGACATTTCTGGTGAACCCGACGTGAAAGCACGGCGTCAATTTTCAGCAAGATGTGAGACTCGCAAGAAGAGATGATTAGACATTTGGAGCCGCTACTTCTTGCGGATCGTGGTTCGCGCGCTTGAAGTCCGAATTTCAAAAATTCAAGGAACACATGCTGGTTGGACAGAGTTTAAGAAGGCATTAAAAGATGAATACTTCCTGGAGGATACAGGTCTTATGAACCGCAAGAATTTCTTAGCATGGGTTTCTATGCCTAATAAGGGACTTTCAGTTACCGCCCTTCTGTGAGAGTTTGAGAGCCGCTATGATCAGTTGGATGGAACTAAGAGCAAGCTTTGGAGATGCAGAAAGTGGAATTATTTTTACAAGCTGCTGATGCTGATTTACAGGAAAAGTTGGATGATCTTTTGGAAGATCAAGCTACCGATTCAGGTTTAAAGACCGAGTGGAGACATGTCATGTGAATGTGCTTGTTAAGAAGCAGCGCAGGAGGGTATGATTGCATCCTAATACAGGATCTGCTTTTGAAAAATCCTTGGAGACCTCTACTTCTACCCCTACTGCAAGTTCTATGCCTAAGCCTACTCCTCCTGTTGTAAATCCACCAGTTCCTGCTGCTCCAGTGCCCTTATCAGTAGATGATGTTATTAAAGGCTTGGCAGATTTGACGATAGAGGCAGTTAAAGCTAAAGTTGGAAAGTTAAAAGAGCAACTTATGTCAGTACCTGCTGTAGCACCTGCTCCAGTGACTGCTTTCCCAGCTAGCCAAAGAAAAGGGAGACGATGTATTTGGTACGATAGTACAGAGCAACAACATTGCAGAGATTGTGATGCTTTTCAGGAAGCGCGTAAGAAGAACGTAGTGTTTTGGGGACAAGATGGGAAGATATGGCTGACAGAGACTGGTGCTCCTCTTGACACGAACTTTGGTAAAGGAGGCATGAAGAAGCTCGTTGATGATATGGCTGCGCGATCAACTTATGTAAGTGTTAGAGGAGATGCTTCAGCTTATGGAGTCCAGCTTGAGCAGAAATCAGATGGAGACTCAGCTTTATGGTCCTCTTCCTTGGAGATAGCGAGAAGAGGGAAAGTTCAGGCATCCACTATGACTTGTGTGGGCTCCAGCATCCGAGGAGAAACCGGATGGGATTCTCCTGTTGACAGGTATTCTATTTTTGCTTATATGGCGAAAACACAGGGTTTAGATGCCATGGTTGAGGAAAATAGAAGAAGAGATGAGGAGGGTCTCAGCACCTCCAAAAAGACTAGAGGGGGTGACTTTGTTTCACCACCTGTTACAGCTCCACCTATGACGAGTTCTCCAGCTGAATCAGGTCCTGAAATACCTATGGCAGATGTGCAAATGAAAGAAAAGAGACAACCAAGAAAGGAGCCAAGATTCAAGCTCTTGTCAGACCTTGATATGCAGACGGATATGAGTAAGATTTTTCATGAAAGAATTTTAAATAGTGAAGTCACTGTTACTGTTGGTGAAGCTCTTGGGATTGCTAGAAGAGAAATACAGGATCAGATGCAGGATCTTTTGCGGAGGAAACGACATGCAATGGAAGGACCTGCTTTACAGGGGTTATGGCATGGAGCTCTTGGGGAAGAGCATGATGATGCAGTGATGGTTGAGAATGCTTCTGTCAACCCGCAGTTGGAGAAAATAGTTCAGCATATGCAGTATGAAGATGATGATACCCCTATCCTCATTCCTCATAGCCATTTTTCACGCAGTCATTGGGCTAGAGCAACCTCTGAGACGGTGGTAAGGATTGGAGAGAAACAGATTCCTTTGGTCACTTTAGTCGATCATGGTTCCGAGATTAATCTTATTGCTTGAGGTGTTTATGAGAGTGGCAAGTGGCCTATGGATGTAGAGCATGGCTGGTGCATGAGAACAGCCAATAATACTTCTAGTGATATGTATGTTGCTTGTCCGAGCATCAGAATTTCTATTGGAAATGTTGGAGAGGATCTCCTTGTGTGAGGCACCACTACCTATGAAGGAGTTGGATTTTCATTAGGTACCGCTGTCTTGCGAGACGCCAGTGGTACGGAGCGGAGAAAAGAGGAGATCTCGCCTCCTACCAGCCAGTCTTTCTCCACTAATTTTGTTGGTTTTTCTTCAGATAGTTCAGTGAGTTATCAGAAAATTTTAGATTTGTCTAGAGCTTCCAGGCAGTACATTGGTCATAAGGAGAAAGAGTTGAAGACTGCAGGTATTTTGCAAGTAGAAGAGCATGTGGATGGACTGTATGAAGGAATGTCTTATGCAGATACATTGTCTGAGATGGGAAATATGCTGAAAGCTCATGTATGTAAGGGTTCAAAGATCATACCAGTGCAAACCTTGGATATGTATTAGGAAATTTCTGATTTTATGCTGAAAACAGAGTCAAAGGCTGAGAAAACTTAGCAAACCGAATCTATGGCTGATCTTGATCAGCTTTCAGAGTTGCAGAGGGCTGAAACCTTTCAGCCAATAGAGTTAAATGCTAGAAAAATTCAGCATATAGAGTATGAGGCTGCATCATGGTAGTCCACAGAGCAGAGGGCTGAAACCATTCAGGCAACAGAGTTTAATGCTGAAAAATTTCAGCATAGAGAGTTTCAGGCTGCACCCATGCAGTCCATAGAGCAAAGGGCTGAAATCTTTCAACCAATAAAGTTGAGAGTTGCTGAAAAATTGCAAAAATTGTAGCAAAGAAAAGAGTGCCTGACTGATGCCAAGGTTGACACAAATTATAAAACAGTAGAAAAGAAGGTTAAGCCGGATGCAGGGCCGCTTTCTCCTGATAGTGATGAGCAGATAGAAAAAGCTATGAAGCAGCCTATGTTGAGAGATCCTACAAATATTGGACATAAATTTACAGCTGAAACTCTTGCAGAATTGAAGATTGGAAATGATGATTTCTTGCTTCTACTGGAAAAAGAATGTTTTAGAGAGATGCTTGGACAACATGGTAAGGAATTTGCTTTCTTTCCTCATGAAATTGGCTGCATTAGTCCCGAATTGGTTGCGCCTATGGTCATCTTCATTGTTCCTCATGTTCCATGGAATATACGTTCGATACCTGTGCCTAGAGCACACTTGTCAAAGCTGGTAGATTTGTTGAATGAGAAGATTAAGATGGGGATTTTGGAACCCTCTTCTGCGCCCTATTCTAACAGGTGGTTTACTGTACCAAAGAAGAATGGAACCTTGAGATTTATTCAGGATATGCAGCCCGTGAATAAAGTGACAATCAGGAATGTGAGAACAGGTCCAGTTGTGGATGAGTTTGCCGAGGCTTTTGCAGGACGAGCCATCTATTTTCTAGGTGACTTGTATTCTGGTTATGACCAGTTTCAGCTTGCCTTGGAAAGCAGGGATATTACCACTATGCGGACACCTATTGGTCTTGTGAGGATGTGTACCTTGCCTCAAGGTGCCACTAACTCAGTTGCTCATATGATGAATGCTATGCATAAAGTTCTGCGAGACTATATTCCGCAGTATAACATGCCTTTCCTAGATGATGTGCCTATTAAGGGTTGCGCAGAAGAAGAAAAGAATGAGAGTCTTGATTTGCGAGGATGTAGACAGTTTGTGGCTGAACACTTGGTTGCTTGTGAGCAAATATTGACACGATTAGAGGAGGTGAATTTGACTCTTTCAGGGCTGAAATCTGTCTTTGGTGTTAATGAAGTTATCATAGTTGGGCATATGGTTGGTTATTATGGTAGAAAGCCTTCACCTGCAAAGGTGGATGCCATAAGCAGGATTGCAGAGTATTACTCGACTACTTCAGAGGTGCGGAGATTTGTGGGAGCTTGTGTATTTTACATGATTTGGATTCCTCATTTTGCTCACATAGCAGATGTTCTCTATCAGCTGCTTCGAAAGGGGCAGAAATTTCATTGGGATAAGAAGCATTCGAAAGCCATGCGTAAACTTAAGAAGTTGTTGCAGTCAGCTCCTACTCTTCGCAAGGCAGATTATCAGTGTGGACGGCCAATCATGTTGATAGTTGATACTAGCCCTATTGGCATAGGTTGGGCAGTGGGACAGGATGATGCTGATGGAAACAGATATGCAATCCGCTTTGGAGCTAAAGTTCTTAATGAGCGACAGAGAAGATATCTGCAGATTAAAAGAGAGTTGTGGGGAGTAGTCACTGCACTGAAGTGTGACAAAGGGTATTTTATTGGTGCTTCAGTTGTTGTGGAAACAGATTGCTTGCCTTTGCTTGGCATGATTACTAGCTGTTTGACTCCAGATATAGCGATGCTTCGGTGGATTGCCTACATCAAATCATTGAATCCAGAATTTCGACACATAGCAGGAAAATATAATCCAGTTGTTGCTGACATGCTGTCTAGAGCGAGATATGAGGATGAGGAGTCAATGCTTGTAGAAGATGATGAGACAGAGTTTGCAGCTTCTGTCCTTGTTCATGATTGTCATGTATCTACTGTTGAAGCCTTTACTAAAGAACTCTATGTTGACGAGTGGTTGCAAATTGGTCAGTATCTGAGTTCATTGACTCGAAGAGCTGATTGGACAGATGATGTATTCAAGAAAATCAGAAGAAAGGCTTATGGGTATTTCTTGAAAGATGGTTTTCTTTGGAAGCACCCAAAGAAGAGAGACGGCCTACCCTTGAGAGTGGTTTGTGAGGCAGCAATGCAGATACAGATTAGGCGAGAGTTTCATGAGAGTTCTTGGGATGGACATAGAGGTGTGTGGGCTACTTATGAGAAAATCAAAGAAAGATACTGGTGGAAAGGGATGTATAAAGATGTTTCCCACTTTGTGGAGACTTGCAGGGACTGTCAGCTTTACTCTTTAGTGCGGCATCGTGATGAGTTGCATCCGACCTATTCGCTATGTATGCATTATAAATGGGTGGTTGACTTGGTTACTTTACCAGTGGGACTTTGGCAGATGAGATATCTTGTCTTGGCCAGGGAGGATCTTACAAACTATGTTGAAGGCAGATCTTTGCAGACGAAGACCACCACTAGAGTATGTAAATTCTTGTTGGAAGAAATATTTTGCAGGTATGGATGTATAGGCAAGATTACAGCTTATCGTGGAGAGCTAGATGTAGATGAAGCTAGAGAATTTTTCTCACGGCTTGGGATTAAGTTGACTCTTACTACTACCTATATTCCAAAGGGGAATGGCAAGAGCGAAAGAGGACATCCGCCGATAGTTAAGGCATTGGAAAAATCTTATAGAGGTCCGATTGGAGATTGGCCGAGATTACTACCTTTGGCATTGTGGGCAGACCGCTCTACACATAGCGTGACTACTGGATATATGCTTGCAGAGTTGATGTATGGGGAAAAACCTGTCATGCCTACTCAAATCTGTGCTCTTACGTGGAGTGCTCTTCCATGGCATGAGAATTTATCAAGGGAGGAGCTTCTAGCTCTTCCGATTCGTCAACTAGAGAGAAGGACAGAAGATGTGCAGCTAGCAGTTGATCGTTTGAAGGCAGCCCGACTTAGAAATAAGGACAGGTTTGATTTGAGGCATCGCTTGCGGCCTAGAGCCATAAAAGAGGGAGATTGGGTTCTAGTCTACGACAGTAGCCTAAAGAATCAGCATAGTAGCATGAGAAAAATGGTTCAAAGATGGTTTGGACCATATGAGGTGAAACAGGTTTTTCACAATGCTACCTATGAGTTGGCTGAATTGGATGGGATGGTATTGAGGGTGCCCATTGCTGGAAAACGAGTCAAGATTTTCAAGAGAAGAGTTATGAAGAGTATGCACTTTAAGCATTGGCAGAAGAAGAGCAGTCAGAAGAAATTCTAGAAGAAGAAGCAGAGAATATGGATGATGAAGCTGATGGAGAAACAGGTCTACCGGAAACTGATGAAGAACTAGACCTGTTTGTGGACTTGGATGATCCTGGATAGTTGGCTCATCCGGAGGATGCGCAGGTTTAGAGGGGGTGGATGTCGTGCTGCTACACATCCGAGCCGTAAACACCTCCATTTTTGTTGTGCATCTGTGTTATCTTTTCGTGTGTGTTTCATTGTGTTTGATTATTGCATTATCTTTCCGTCCTTTTCAGTACCCGCATCCAATGTACATACTCCACTTGTGTGTTTGTCTTTGTGTGTGTTTTTGTTTGTGTGCATGTTGTGTGCGTGTCAAAAAAGTATGAAAAACTGATGCCAAAGAATATTATTATGCTGTCAATTTCAATGATGAATTCCAAGAAAAGTGCAGGAAACCATGGAATCAAAGGAAGCTTTGTAGAAGTCGACATTTAAGCTATGAAGATAAAGGTTGCACGTGAACAAGGCCAACGTAATATGCAGGACAAAGCATTTTTGACGAAGATACATTAGCACTACATGCCATGGAGAAGAAGGGTCCATATGCCTTTGCCGTAGACTTTTTGATGGGAGGAGTCTCTGCAGCTGTCTCAAAGACTGCATCTGCTCCCATAGAACGTGTCAAGCTTCTTATCCAAAATCAAGATGAGATGATCAAGGCATTGCGAACAATTTTTTAAGAACCATCCAGGAGGAAGGTTTTATATCCTTGTGGCGTGGAAACACTGCTAATGTTATCAGATACTTCCCTACCCAGGCTCTCAACTTTGCGTTTAAGGACTACTTTAAGAATCTCTTTAACTTTAAGAAGGACAAGGATGGCTATTGGGCTTGGTTTTTTCTGGTAACCTAGCTTCCGGTGGAGCGGCCGGTGCTTCTTCCCTCCTTCTTGTGTATTCCCTTGATTATGCTAGGACTTGCCTTGCCAATGATGCCAAGGCTGCAAAGAAGGGAGGGGAACGTCAATTCAATGGACTCTTGGATGTCTACAAGAAGACTCTGAAGTCTGATGGTCTTCTAGGGCTTTACCGTGGATTCAACATTTCTTGCGTTGGAATTATTATATACCGTGGTCTATACTTCGGAATGTACGACTCTCTGAAGCTAGTTGTGCTTATTGGCAGTTTTCAGGATAACTTTTTGGCAAGCTTTTTGCTTGGGTGGAGTATCACTACTGGGGTTGGCCTAGCCTATTCTTGTCAAAAAGGAGTTTTTTTTGCTCTTTACCAGGCAATTAAGGAGGGGGACACTCTGCAGATCTCCCTGGTACATGGCACTTGAAATCACATTCTTCTAGTTCTAGAGTATTGTGCAGGGGGTGATCAAGCGGCCTATATTCATTGCTATGGGAGAGTTTCTGAGATGACTGCAAGACATTTCATGTGCTAACTAGGTGCTGGCTTACAGATCTTACGTGCAAACAATCTGATATATAGAGATCTGAAGCCTCAGAATCTTCTTCTATCGTCAAATGATGGAGATGCGATCTTGAAAATAGCAGATTTTGGATTTGCAAGGTCTTTGCAACCACAGGGAATGGCTGCTACGGAGCGTGAACAGCAACACACACTCATACATACCCCTGGTGGAACGGCTGATGAAGCATGACTTAGCTTTAAAAGGCTATATTGAGGATGCGGAGCTTTTGATATTTCCCTCCAACTTACTGCCTCCTGGATCTCAATGTTGGAACAATTTTATGTTCCTTTGGGCAGTTTTTCGAGACAGGAAGCCTACCCCAAAGCAATCTGGTTCACATCCTGTTGTCACTGCACCAAAGCAATCGAAAAGCTTATCTGATAGCAGACTATTGCAACTTGGTTCTGGTTCTTCTCTAAAAGATGAGGAGTTTGTTATGTCACAAAGAAAAAAGGGCAAATTCTCGGAAGTGACAGGGACAGAATCTGAAAAACTAGGTCTTGATAGAGCGCAAGCAATGGTGAGAGATGTTGGTTCAATTGGTCTCATTGAATCAAGCTTCCCTGTAGTTGACCAGCCACCTCATCAGCAAATTATTCAAGCTTTCTACACTGACATCAAAGGTTTTAGATTCTTCAGAGAAAGCTCCTAAGGAAGAGAAGCATCTTTCAGAGCTCAAATCCTGGGAGCCTTCTTAGTTGATGCATATTGGGGACTTGATTTTGGCATACTGGCAGTTTTGAACACTCACATCTGGTTTTTTTTTCTAGCAGGGACTCCCTTGTGTTGGAACAAGGTTTCAGGTGGAAGCCCTCTAACTCATATACTTCAAGTGTTTGTTGCAGTTATTTGGAGGTGGAACATAGCAGCACTTGTTGATGACACACTTCTGCATGAAGTACATGACACAAAATCACTGCGAACAGATGTTTTATCCATTGGACCTGGAGATTAATCAAGCTGTCTATAACTAAGTCCTGAATCTGGATGAATTACTTGGTGCCCTGAAAAGCAAGCTCTTACGCTTCATTGTGAAGCAGTGGACTGATTGTAATGCTTTGTCATTTATTTTGACTCTATACCCATAAGTCTTCAACACTAATCTATGAAAAGAGCTTAATCAAAACATAGCAACCGAGAGACGCTTAGCCTATGCAAATTCCTACACAAGCTGGATGTTCAGAATGAGCACTCATGGATCTTTTGTAATTTACTTGACAAGCAATATAGTGATCTTTGGCATCAAAAATTGAGATCTTCTTGTTAGCCTCTTTCCTTGCTATATCTTGAACCCCGTGTTCTGCAACTCTTGCATGAACTTTACGACAAAGTGTTGTAGATCGTCCAAGGAAACCTTCCCTGAGTTCATGATCCTCGGGCAAGAAAGCAGCGTGTCCTTGATATACCATCTTCTTCATGGTTCGTGACCTTCGGGAGTCTAACTGTGGCCTGCACAATGGATATGCATGATAACCTGAGGTAACCAGACCTGTTCCAACACCATGACCTAGTGAATACTTGATTGAACGAGATAAAATATAGATATTACTAGTGAGAATGGAGGCTGCTCACCTGAGCACTCTCCTAATCCCGGAAAGTCATGCATCGTCCACATGAGAATGGCTCGGATATTGGCTGACCCGCCGACCATCGCGCCTGCTCATATCTTGCACAGTGACCCCCTCCTCCCACAAAATCTTAAGCTCATCGACTAATGGACGAACATCCATATTTTTTACTTTGTAGCGGCTTGGGACGAGCAAGCTAAGGATGAGATGTCCTTTCTTCGTAGAAAGCCATGGATGGATATTGTGGTTGACAAGGACTATAGGCCACACACTGTAAGAAGTTGAGCGCAGACTGAATGGGTTCATACCATCCATTGCGAGACCAAGCCAAAGATTCCTTTGCTCTTGGGCAAAGCCTGGGAAGGTAGAGTCAATGTGGCTTCATGCACGCGAATTTGCTGATATTCATTGAACTCCATCCGTGGACCTATTCTGCGCATGCCATGTTGTCAAGCTCCCCATGCCGGACGTACAAAACATGTGGTCTATGTGGGGGATGAGTGGAAAGTGTCTCAGAACTTTTTAAGGGATGGTTTGCTCTTGCAAGTCCTGTCGATACCTGTGAGCACTAAACTTTGGACATATCTCCATAGTCTCCTATTCTCCTCCAAACAGACAACAATCATTGATACATGCATGGATGTTATTGTAGTCCATGCCAAGCTTCCGTAAAACATGTCGTGCATCATCACGAGACTCAGGCATGGTATTTGCAGGTGGTAATATATGATATTTCAATAACCTGAAAAAATTCATAAAACACCTTGAAAAAGTACAAATGTTTGTAATAATAGTGCGGAAAAAAAAATCAATGAAGCGTATGTACAATGTACCTAAACAACTCGGTCACACTCGTATCGCTCCACCCGTATTTTGCTTGCACACTTAAGAGTGCAAGCAGTGTCTTTAGCCGAGATATTCAGCACCCATCATATAATTGTATGGATGCTTCCTCTCTAAGCGGATCAGAAGTCTCGACATCCATGGGAATCAATGCATCGATCATTGCCTCCATCTCAGGCTCCAAGATTGTAGGTGGGTCTGGAAGGTTGCTTGTCTCCTCTGGCATTGACGGTATAGATTGGCCTTGCGAGTGGTGGATTGGCTCTTGCACTCCATCCATCGCACGCCCACGTACTCTTCTAATTGGCCGCAAAGGGTGCACTCCCCCTTGGGACGAGACATCACTTCCCTGGATAGAAAATTTGCCAGTAAGACCCAATCTTATTGTATATGGTATTCAATTAGCTTGCGAGTACAATGCATGATTGATATTAACTTCAAATTACTGTTTGCTGAAAATCCACAATCGCATGATCAATGATCTCAGATTGAAACTCGCCAAATCCTCGTACGTGTTCTATAGACAATCGGTGTTTTCGTCTAATTGCCAACTTGCATTGAGAGCAAGGACATGGGACATGCTAATTAAGATACACCTCACGATCTTGAACAACAGGACCTTCGTTTTCCATCTTGTCTACGTTACAACAAACAATTTAATGGCTTGTAATACAATTTGGAAAAACTCTTCACTCATTGTTTATTGGAGGTCACTTATGCTTCTCGAGATGTCTATTTGATGTGAGATCACTTGGGATGCTATATCAATGTCTTGGCATGCTATTGGACTAATTTGAGCACTCATTTACTCAATTTTATAGAGGTTTCCACTTCTGTAATAAGTAGGGTTGAATGCTATTTTATTAGAGAAACTTTATGCTTATTGCTTGTTGATGCTTATTGATTACTTTGCATGCTACACTAATGTCTATGGTTGATGCCATATACTTGGCCATGCTTCTAGAATGCACTTGGATTGAGATTGAAGCTTAGTCTCATTGAGTTTAACTATCACTTCTCACATCAAGCATTAATTTAAGACACTTCATGCCTCTTATCATTGGATGATACACGAGCCATTTGTTAGATATATTATAGTGAGACAATAGGACTAATTGTGACATGTACATGCTCTCTTGATACTCATTGGATGCAGTATCCCTATGATAGGATGGTTTGATGTTTTGTCTTGGATCTACTTATATCTATCATAGTGTTGTCAGTGGTATTTATATGCTTCTAGGTTATGTATTGAGCCTTAGTGCCCTCTCTCATTTCCTTTTCTCTCTCCCCTCTCTCTCTCTCATTTTTCTCTCTCCTCTCCCTCTCTCATTTCATTTTCTTCCTTAATTTTTTTTTGGAAAATATCTCCCTCTCTTCCTGCTAGCTTTCACTCAAGAGATCCTTCCATTTAGATGCTCCTAACACTCTCCAATGAGTTGCATTTAGATGAGTTACATTGTGAGCTCAATTTGAATGCAACCCATAGGGTGTTTTATCTAGAGAGCTAATTTCATGTCGTAAGCAAAAAAAAATCATTAATTTCTTTCCTAATACAATTGATAAACATTAGACATAACTAATCCTCCATAGCAATCATTATACATAACAGTAGACATAACTAACTTCTTTCCTAATGCAATTGATAAACGTTGGACATAACCAATCCTCCATAGCAATCATCAATCAATGCAATTCGAATCTCTACTACAAATGATTAGAGAGTTTTTTAATGAAAAATTGAGTTGTTGATTTCTATCTTTTCTAATATACTCAACCAATCAAATCTCCTCAAGTACTCCAACAAAGAGAGGAAGCATAGAAAAGAAAGAGGGATATCCCAACCTCATCTCAACTCCACCTCTCACCCTCCAAATTGTAGAAGAAGAAGGGGAAGAAGAGAAGAATGCAAGATAGGAGAGAAGCTTCACTCTTCTAGTTCCTCACTTAATTCCTCTCTCACTCTCCCTCACCCTCACCCTCACCCTTGCCCTCACCCTCACCCTCGCCCTCAATGTGAAGCACAAGAACATAAGATACAAGGAGAGAGAAGAGAGCTCTCAAGTTTGCACACACAAGAATGATCTATGCACGCATCCTATGTTAATTTGAACACTTCAAAAAAGTGAATAGAGAGTTTTGCCTAAAACCTCTTCCATTTTCTACCTCTCCCTCCCTCTCCCTCTCCCTCCCTCCCCCTCCCTCCCCCTCTCCCTCTCTTTCTCTCTCATTTCCTCTCCCTCTCTCAATATATATACACAAATTATAAAAGCAAAAGGGAGAGGGAGAGAGAGAATGCACTCTCCCTCCCTCTCCCTCTCCTCTCCCTCTCCCTCTCCCTCTCCCTCTCTTTCTCTTTCTCTTTCTCTCCCTCTCTCATTTCCTCCCCCTCCCTCTCCCTCTCATTCTCATTCTCATTCTCATTCTCTCCCTCTCTCTTTCTCTTTCTCTCCCTCCCTCTCCCTCTCCCTCTCTTTCTCTCTCATTTCCTCTCCTAAACAAGCAAAAGAGAAAGAGAATTAAACCCTAAACAAGCAAATGGCAAGGGTTTGGCGGCTCCTCTTCGCGATGAAGGCTCCTCCTCTCCTTCGCAAACGACGGCGGCAGCGTCAAGCCTTCTTCCTCTCCCTCTCTCACGACGGTCGCTCTCTCTCTTGCTCTCGCTCTCAAAACACTAGACGAAAAAATGCGAAATAAACCCATGCTCAGTTTCGACATGTTTTTTTTCCCTGTGAGCGACAGAAATAGCGACGCCACTATCTGAGTCGCTACACGCCGTCGCTATAGGTTTAAATCCTTGTAGTGTTCGTACAAGACAAATGATCGAAATGGAACAATTACACATAATCTTTTTTCATAAAACATAAATCCATCAATGTAAGATAATGAATCAATTGAAATCCAGTTATCTGCAACTAATTTATTCCAATCAGCTTGAAAACTAAGGTCTTGGTCAAAGGTATCTTTCATAGGGAGAAGAGAATCAAAAGATATCACAGAGATATCATGGATAGTTGGTCTTCTACTCAAGGCATCAGCAACAACATTCTCTTTTCCGAGTTGGTATTGGATAAGTGGATGACAAGTTTGTTCAATAAAAGCAGGCCATTCAATGTGTTTGTCAGATATTTGTGGTTGAGTGAGGAGATGTTTAATACTTTGTTGGTCAGTTTTGATCATGAATTCTGATCCCATTAAATAGTGTTTCCATTGATGTAAAGCTTGTACTACAGCTAGCAATTCCTTATTATAGGTATAATACTTATATTCAGAGGGTTTAAGTTTGCAGCTAGAGTAGGCTATGGGATGGGAATCTTGCATAAGGACTGCTCCTATTCTAGATCCACTAGCGTTAGTGACTACTAAGAAAAATGGTCTATTGAACTCAAGTAGTTGCAACACAAGAGCATGAGTGAAAGCATGTTTCAGTAAATCAAAGGACTTTTGTTGATTGTCGGACCAATGATACACAATGCATTTCTTTAATCATTTTGTCAAAGGTAATGCAAGCAATGAAAAATTTCTCACAAATTTTCTGTAAAAGCTAGCAAGACTTAAGAAAGAACGTAATTTGTGCACATTTTTAGGTATCGGCCATTTCAAAACTGCTTCTATCTTTTTAGGGTTAACTTTAATACCTTCAGATGAAACAATATGTCCTAAGTATTCAATTTGTGTTTGGAAAAATTCACTCTTTTCACAATTAGCATATAATTGATTCTCTTCCAATAATTTGAAAACCAAAGATAAATATTCATAATTCTCGTTCTCATTCTTACTAAAAACCAATATGTCATCAAAGAAAACAATGACACAATGCTGATGCTTCAAAAATATGCAATTCATCATACGACTGAATGTGGCTAGTGCATTAGTTAAACCAAAAGGCATAATAAGGAATTCATAGTGTCCAAATTTTGTTCTAAACGAAATTTTGAAAATATCAGATGTGTCCAATCGTACTTGATGGTATCCAGATTTAAGATCTATCTTGCTAAATATTGCAGATCCTTGTAGTTTGTCCATAAGATCGTCTACCCTAGGGATCGCATGTCTATTCTTGATAGTGATCTTATTTAGGGCACGATAATCAATGCACATTCTATAGGTATTTTTTTTCTTCCTCACTAATAGGAAAGGTTCACCAAATGGAGAACTACTGGGTCTAATGAGTCCTTGAGTTAACAATTCTTCAACTTGGACTTGAATTTCTTTCTTTTCAATTTGGTTATGTCTACAAGGTGCTTTACATGGTGGTTGTGATCCAGGAATTAGGTCTATTTTATGATCTTCGAGACATATAGGTGGTAAGCCAGGTGGTAAGTTAGCAACAAAAAATCTTGAAATTATGAAAGAAATTGTGTGAACTTAGGATGCATGTGATTTTTTTAAACTTCAATTTCATTCACCCGTATTAAGTAGGATATGCTACCTTTTCGTAATGTAGGTTTAGCCTGTGTATGATGACTAAGCAATGGAAAATTATCGAAAGTGTGCATACCATGCAATGTGATTTATTTCCCATTAGAATGAATCTTCATTGAATGCGTGGAATAATCTATATCGAGGTTATACTGATGACGCCAAGGCATTTCTAAGATAATGACACTAGATTGCAAAGACACAACTAAGAAATTTTTACGTTCAACATAATCACCAATTTTAATTTCTAAGTCATACACTTCTTGTGTTCCATTGTATCTAGTGCCTAAGAATGTAGCCTTGATGCGATAATGAGTGAAAACAGTATGTAATTTTGATTCTTTGACCAATTTTACAGAAATAAAATCATGTGTGCTCCCATCATCATATAAAATAGTCATTTCTCTATCATGCACAATGCATTTTATTGTTAATAAAGAATGGGGATTTGGCATACTTGGTAAAGTATCTGAAGTAGTACCGATATAGTCATCGTCTTCTGTGAAATCTGGCATTTCTTCATGTTCTTCATCTTTTATTGCTCCTAAATAGTTGATGTGAACAAATGGCTTTTTGGATTGACAATTCGCTGCTAGATGTCCAAGTTAATGGCATTTGTAAAACAGACTATCGATTTGGCCTTAGATAGATTGTTGCTAATAGCGGGAAGTTTAGGAATGGTGGGTTTTGGCTGGAAAGATGGCTTAGGATTTGGATTTGTGTTTGATGGTAAAGCAGGGGGTCATGTCTAAGTTTACAGAATGGAGATGGAAGGAAACGATTTTGATTGAATCTTCGAAAATTTGAATTGAATTGTTTTGAACCAAAGTTACTATTAGTTGGGAATTGTTGTGGTCGCTTCTCTCCTCCTTGAATTTTGTCTTCGGTATCATGGGCCAAGGAAATTGCATCTTTGAGAGTCGTTGGCTTGAACATGTTCACCTCCGTCTAAAAATGACCAAGTAAGCCAGACATAAACTTGTGTTTATGGGTTACTTCAAGTACATCTTCGAGCATTCGAAGTTGCAATAAAGCATTCCAAGAACGCTCGTTACATTGTGAAATAGGCTCATGATCCCTCTGTTGTTGCAGAAGATCCCACTATTTGATTGCTTTTTCGTGGAATTGGAATGGAAGAAAAGTCTCCCAAGTAGTAGGACAATCAACGCTTTTGTGGACAATAGTCCACCATAGGGATGCTCTATCCACTAAATGATTAGTGACACACTTAATTTTATCTTTCTCAGCATATTGTTCTTCATGGAAATAATCATCAAATTGACTCATAAAAGCAAGTACAGTCTTTCCATCGCGTGACCCATTGAAAGTACGAAATTTGAAGTTTATTTTACTTATCTTTGTTTCTTTCCGAATAGATTTCCCTTCAAATGTCGCATAGATCGTACGTCATAAAATATCTTCAGGTTGCGGTCCATCTTGATTGGTAGCAGATCATTGCAAATTGGTCAATTGCACTTGCAAAGTGTGATGTGCTCTTCGTTCTTCTTGAAGTTGCATCATAATTAGGCCCAATTTTTTCTCCATCGTTGGTTCGAGTAAATCACCTTGCCATAAAATCTTCCAAGGTTTGATCAGACATCCTGCAAAATTTCAAACAACCTCACACACTCAAAATCTTGTTAGCGGGATGAGCATAGCTCAAAGTCGGGTTTACAAGGCATATTTCTTTTTTTTTTTAAATGTCTTTTTGCAATATTTCTTCTTTGTGGATGCTAAATTTGATGTCACAATCTTCTTCCAAGCGTATACTTTGTCTATGTAGACTGCGTATAGCAATCTGTTTGCTAGAATTCGTCTCTATCACAACGTAGGTGTGAACAGGGGCTTGTTGGAGTTGCAAAACCGATTCAGGAAGAGTTGTGTGTGAACTACTACTATGGATAAGACTTAGGATTGAATTTTTTAAATTAAAAAAAGCCTTACTAAGCCTTGAAATTTTAAATCTTTAGAATAAAAAGATTATCTAAACTTTTGATTTGTGAACAGGACGTTAGGACATCGTCATCCGAATCAGCACCCTCGAGTAGATCTTGCCGCCACAGTCGCTGAAATTCGAGTGGTTAAGCTTTATTATAAAGCTTATTATAATCTCCAAGCTTAAAGCTTAATCAAGTGCTCTCTGTCAATAAGACTAGTTTGCAAAGAAGCTTGGGAGGTAGTCCTCCGCCTGTAGAGACTAGTCATTTGTGATCCAAGTGCGAAGCAGGGGGTTCTTCACTGCTAGGAATACGCTAGTATTGACAGATTGCCGCGAGACTGACTATAGAGCTCGATCGTTCTAGGAGCTTCGCCTTCGCGCGAGATGGTAAGTGATTGGAAACCCTCGATCTCACCTTCGCTCTGATACCACTGATGTGCAGATCGGATGTTGTATGCATTCGTAGCGAGCGTCAAAAGGTCCCCAAGAACAAAAGAACTCTACTTTTGCACAAAAAACAAGAGAAGACTTGCACGATATGAAGCCAAAAGACTAATTTGGTACAATCTCTCCCAATGCCTTGTGTGAGCTCTCCACAAAGCATGTATTTAATATATTATTAATCTCCAAGCTAAAAAAATAGCCCAAATTTACAATTAGCACACTTTAGCTTTTGTGTTTTCTTTTGTCCAAATAAAGAATAAAGGAGTCGGGTGGCTAAAGAGTCGGGCTGTGCCCAAATACAATGTCAAATAACAAATATTTAAATTGTGCATCCATGCACATACAAAATAATAAATATATATCAAGTGCTTCAGTAAATAAGCTCGTTAAAATAAATACTAGCGCCATGCCTAAGATGTGAGCCCATCAAAAATGATAATTTCTTCTAAATAACTTGAATACATGCTATCACCTAGTGCTTATCAATGCCATCGTTGCCTACTCTACACATCAACTGAAGCATTCACAATTGTTAGAAAATAATAAAATTAAACCGACAAAAGTGAATACCTAGCAATCTTCAGCTACAAAATAAATAAATTGGTTAGAACTCAATCCTAACCTTAATTTATTAGGAGTGCGCACTCTAAACTCATAAATGTCCATTAGTTTAAATATGTATTTTGTGGAATCACCTTCTATTGAATCACCCACTTGCACATTAAATTAACGAGACACCCGAAAAGGATAGGCGTCCCCATCGACTTTTCGCACAAGGAATCCACCTTGTATATGAGCCCCAACAACAAATATGATTTTATGGAATTCACCGCAAAACCTCATGGAATCCACCATGGAATATGCCTCCTAGCATCAGTTCATGCATCAAACCTTTAAAAGAATAAGGGTGTGTCCAACGGTCCTCACATTGAGCTCATAGAGTGTAACACTTTGGCTTGGTGGCCAGGGCCAAGGAAATTTGTAATAGCGACTATCATATAATAAACTAAATTGTCTTCTTTAAACTCTCGTATTTTAATGTTGTGATCATGCCATGCTTTATGACATTTCTCCATTGCTTCTAAGCTCTATAAAGCTAACAATCTTTCCTCATCTAACCTCACGAGTTGTAAAATCCTTTGCTTCAATGATTTAACCTCACCTAATCGTAACAAGAGGGAAATTCCTAAAGTGGGCGACTCTTGCTCAATTGGAAAAACAGAATTAGTTCCATAAACCAAATTGAAGGGTGTATTTTGCACTATCACTTTATAAGTGATTCTATAGGCCCATAATGCCTCCTATAAACATTCATACCAATCTCTTCGGTGAGAAGCAATCGTTTTATTTAAAATCCCGCAAATAATGTGATTGGTTATTTCAACCTACCTGTTAGCTCTAGGATAATAAGGTGTTGATTTACGATGCTTAATTTTTTATATTTCCATTAGCTTGCTTATAAGACCATTCAAGAAATGGGAACCTCTATCACTTACTAATTCCAGTGGGGGCAACCAAAATGTGTAATGATATTCTCATACATAAACTTAGCTACCTCAATGGATTTATCCATCTTAAGCACTTTCGCTTCCACCCACTTGGTAATATAGTCAATACAAACCAAAATATAACAATTAGATCGATATCTAGTAGGCCAATCAATTGAGCCCACAAAAGCAATTTCCCACTTCTCGAAATGTGCTAATGCCAATATAGTGTCAAAGGCATAACAAAACTCTTAGAAGGATGACTAGTCCTTTGAAAGACATCACATTTTCAATAGTAATAGTAAGCATCTTTAAATAGGGTAGGCCACCAATGACGAGCTAATAGAACTTTCTGTGCTATTAATTCACCAGCAGAATGGCCACCACATGGCTCATCATGCAATGCCTTAAGAACCACAGGGACTTTATCTTCCCTTACACATCATCGACAGATGCCCTCGCGTGCAAAGAATTTATAAACGTACCCTCCTAATAATCCATAGGAGTGTACTTGCATTAAAATTTGTCGCTTTTGTCATTTATCAGTACGAGGTGGATAATGAGCTGTACTAGGAAAATTTGCAATATCGGCATACCATGGAACTTGCGTCTCCACAGTAAAAAGTGATGCATGTGGTAAATCGTCCTCCACACCTTCTTCTTTATCAGATGTTAATAATCATGAAAGATGATTTGCTAGAACATGAGCTCTACCAGGATGAGTAACTATTTGTAGCCTGCCAAGATTTGTCATCCTAGCATAAATTTGTCAAAAGGTGGAGACATTTGTCAAAGGTGAGGCCACTTTTGCGAAATCAAAATTGAATCGTCGATAACAATTTAGATGTCCCAAAAATCCATGCAATTACTTGAGGTTTGTTGGAGGTGAAAGTGCATAAATCTTAGAAATTTAAGCCGGATCTATAGAAATGCCTTCTTTAAAAAAATGATATGCTCCAACAACATTCCTTTTGGCACTTCAAAAACACATTTATCAGGGTTCAAGGAGATACCTACTTTGTCACTACGTTCAAACACTTGCGCCAATTGATCAAGCATTTCTTTTTGCATCCCATAAACACAAAAATCATGTAAGAAACTGAGAATAAGGATTGAGTGTAAAACTAATATTGATATTATGCCATGTCACACTAACATTGGTATAAAAGGAGAGGACATGTAATTTTTCACATCTTTTGACACATTAATACAACTACTATCCTTCTCCCATCTTTCTCAAAGCTTCTATGGCTTCTCTCTCTTACCTATCTTTCTCACTCCAATTCTAGTCTTTCTCTCTTCTCATCACTCTCTTTCTCTCTATTCTGCAGTCTTCTCTCTCCTCTTTCTCTCTCTCTAGTTCTCTCTCTGACAAGTGGTATCAGAGCACTGGTCTTTGATCCATTTTTTCCTCTATTTTCAGTCCTATTTTCTTCCATCAAAATCAATTTCAGATAAGTATTGTACAAGATAATGACTAATGGAGTGTTGCAGACCATCCAGAGTTAGTAAGAGACTATATGTGGAGATCTCCAAGGCCAAATATGACAAAGGATGGCTAAATTGGTAGGTCATCATCAAATTTCATGAAAAATTAGAGGTTACTGGGTAAATGAGAGTTAACTCGGCTTAGTTTGATGTTAAACTCCAGTTACTTTTCAAAAGGGAGCTTCTCTTCTCTCTCTTCCAAGCTTTTGGCTGAAGCTTCAATGGTGGCTGCCAAGAAATCTTCCAAGTTCTCTCTCTACTGATCAAATTTCACAGCAAAACCATGGGGCAAAGATCCTCCATCTCATGTGCTTCAGATTGAGTACCCTGGTCAGGTGAATGATGCAGCAAATGGAGCAGCCAACAACCCAAAAATTGCGCTGAAAAATGCATTGATTTTCTTTGTCTAATCCTCTTCCAGATCTTCTCTTCATCTTCTACTGATTGGTTGCATGCTTTGAAGCACTTCATCAAGCATTATTTCAACAACTTCCAGTAGGAGGGGAACTCTAATCTTCATCTCCTTTGTTCAAAACCCTAAAACATAGCACGACAACCATAGCCACAGACCTAGAAGCTCAAATTTCTTCCAATTTTAGACTTCTTTGACCTCTAAGGCTTCTCTAGTACCATATACAAGTCGGATAGACTTCAAGATTGAAGACATTATAGAGATTTCAGCTCATGGAGGACATTGGAGCTCATATTGAAGGTCTATTTTGGGGCTTTTCTTCAAAAGGCTTGAATCTTTGATATTCAAGTGTTCAAGCAAGCTCGGGGCATTGATTCTTCACGGATTTGAGCATATTGGAGCTCATATGGATTGATTTAGTGGATATTTCAAACTCCATGGTGGACTTATGATGGATTTATGGTGAATTTTGAAGAATTCTTCCATCAATGGGATTGGAGCTGACATCTATCATCTTCTTCCAGCTTAATCAAGGTATTTCTTTCACTTGATCTCTGAAATCTCTCAATAATCCACTTGGTAATGCTTTTCCACTTATTGATGGGAGATTATTGATCAATTAATTGTCTGAGTTGATCAATAGATCAGATATTAGTGCTATTCCTCATTAATTTCAGCCTATTCCATTGAATTTCATTCTTGATTCAATCATTACTTCATCATAGATATCATTTTCCAAGTTTGATGCATAACCTTGACTTGTTTTGGTTGAATTCTTTGCCCAAGCTAAAATATTGTACAAGGGTAAGTACTAAAGCAATCAGTGAGTCACTGAATTGCATTGGTAAGACCCTTTTGCTATCCAAATTTTCAAGATTTCATTCAATTGCATCTCATGAAAAGGGTTGAATGAATATTCCAGCAATACATTTCATATTGATTGATTAGAATAGAATGCCATTGCCATGTTGATATGCCCACCAAGGAAAAAGGTGGATGTTGGGGGAGATAATGGGACAAAAGAGAGGTGACCCTCCCTCGCTATCAAAGATCCCACAAGGGTGCAACCAACTGACCCGGGGCCGATGATTCAGAGCCCGTGTAGGGAGCCTGTCATACCGTTTTATCCCTCACATAGGTACAACAAGTGGAGAATTGAAGATTGAAGAGTTTCCAAAGGATCAAATATCTTTAGGATCAAAACAGGGTAAAATAGGGATTTTACAAGGCACTACAAGGCATTTATAGGTTGTTAGAGGTACACCCTTCAAGTGCATGTACTATAGGGTACCCACATGTCCTACTTAGCCTTCTACAGGGTTTTGTAATACTTGGGGTTACTATTTTACCTTGCAGGGTCAAAACATGGCACTTACATGTTAGAACAAGGTGTAGGCTTTGACAGTTCACACTTAGAAATTGAGTTGCAAAATTTTCTGTCCTAAATTTGTTATAGCGTGCTATAGCTCCTCTAGAAGAGGGCATTCTTGGCTTTGATTTGAACTAACAAATTTTGAAATCAGAGTTCCCTAGCAAAATTTATAGCCATTTTTCTGACAGGGGATACTGTTGGACTGCACTATTATGGTAGGACATAAGGGTAAAAATAAGGTTCAGGATGATTATTCTTAGCAAAATAGAGATTCCATATTCGATGATACACCTCAAGAGAGCCCTTAAGAGCCTCAACAACAAGGGGAAGTTAGTATACTCAATAATACCTTGTGCATACATGAACAAAGACTTCACAAATACATGATAACTATTTGGGCAGTTTGAATGGAGCTAACTCTCAAGCTTTTGGGCTGAATACTCAACTTCCTAGGGGTCCTTTACCAACAGGAAGATTGCATAGTGGTTCTTAGCCACCTATTGGGAGATTTCCATCTCAATTTGGGGGTTCAGTGCATGGTACTCATGATCACTCTATTTGGGATAGTAACCATTCCATGAAAGAGAGCTAAAGTACAAGGTTGTTTTAGCCAAATTTAATGGTCAGTCATCTTCACCATCTGATTTAGAGGAGTGGACCTCTAAGATGGAATCCTACTTTGACATATTCCCTAAAAATGATGACATGAAGATTCATTTTACTTTTTTGCATTTGGAGAGATTTGCCAAATATGTGGTGGAGCTATATAAAAAAGAAAAACATACTTGTAGAGAATTGGGAAGCTTTCAAGGCACTTATGGCTGAAGTATTTGTCTCCCCTCTTGAAAAAGAGAAATTGGCACGGAGATGGTATGGTTTTGAACAAAGAGGCCTAAGTGTAAGAGAGTACACTAACCAATTTCTCAACCTAACCATGTATGTAGAAAGCATCAGTGATGAGGCTAAGCTCCACAAGTACATATATGGTCTAGAGCCATCTTTATCTGCTAATGTCATGGCACAAAACCCTACTTCTCTCTTCAAGGCTATTGAGCTTGCGAAGCACTATGGAAGAAAATATACAAGAGAATCTTCATTTCAGCCTAGTTTTGGGCAGCGAAGGATTGTTTTTAAACAAAGGCAAGTTGGTAAACTTACGGAAGAAATCATGTGCCCAATGGGAGCTTAAGGGTGAGAACTTATCCACCATTCAATGCTTCTAGACCTCAAAGTAATTTCAAGACAGCAAGCAGTCCTTGAGTTGACTTCAAACAAGGGGAGAGCAAGCCTAAATCCAATTCAATCAACATGAATCCTAAGTCCATTCTTATGGATCTTTACAAAGAAAGAAAGGAGAAAGGCTTATGTTTCAAGTGTGTTGAAAATTATATACCTGATCATGCCTCAAAGTGTGTATATAAAAATATCAAACCCAAGCTTCAAAGTATGTTAGTCTTTGAGGATCTTGAAGATGAGATGGATGAAGCCACTACAATTGCACTCAATGCTGAAAATGAAGATCTTGAGGAAGAAGTTGGGCAAGAGTATTTCTATGATCCAGCTAACTCCTTTCCTTTTGATCCAGGTGAAAGTGTTCCTTTTGATCCAGGTGGGACTTGTAATGACACACTTTCTTCCACTAGTTGTTCTATTTCCATGGATGCTTGGACAGGATCTGAGCCCTAATACACCCCGTATGAAGGGTAACATTCATGGAAAGGCATCGTTCATTCTGATAGACAGTGGCAGTACCCATAGTTTTGTGAATAAGTCCATCATGGACAAGCTGAATTATATTCCCATAGATTTACAGTAGCCCATTAGAGTTCAAGTGGCCAATGGTGAAGAAGAAATCATCACACACATATGCCCACAGGTTTTTTTACAACTGGCTGAAAATTTCGAAGCAAAAGTAAACCTGATTACTTTGGAAATGGGGCCTATAGACATCGTACTTGGTTGTGATTAGTTGATGACATTAGGCAGGATCACTATGGATTTCTCATAGTTGTATATAGCTCATCCATTTACAGGGAATTCCTAGTAGATTAGATTTTCAGCTTATTACCATTCAACAACTCAAAAGGGAGTACAAGAGGCACTCACAAATATTTATTTTGCATTTGAAAATAGAGATGCAAGATCAGCCCAATACTTTAGCAAACCATCCAGCCTTGACAGCTCTTCTTGAGGAGTATAGGGATTTGTTTGAGGTGCCTACTTCATTGCCTCCTAAGAGAGCAATAGATCACCCTATTGATTTGGAGCCCAACTCAAAAACAATCAATAAGCCACCTTACAGATTATCTAAGTGTGAACAAGAGGAAGTAGCCGATCAAATCAAGGAGCTTCTTGAGATGGGATTCATTGAACCAAGTTCTTTACCTTATGCATCTCTAGTTCTATTAGTCAAAAATAAAGATGGATCTCTCAGAATGTGCATTGACTACATGAATCCTAATAAGATCATAGTGAAGAGCAGGTATCCAATACCCAAGATTGATGATTTGCTTGATGAGCTCAAGGGGGCTCGATTCCTTACGGAGATTGATTGGAGGTCAAGATATCATCAAATTCGCATGCGAGAGGGTGATGAAGTGAAGACTGCTTCCAGGACTGATCTAGGGCTCTATCATTTCTTAGTGATGCCATTTGGGCTTACAAATGCTCCAGCTACCTTCCAGAGCCTGATGAATAAGATTTTACAGCCTTTTCTCTTTCAGTTTGTCTTAGTGTTCTTTGATGATATTGTGATCTAGAATAAGACTTTACATGATCACTTGGCACATATGAGGAGGGTTTTTTATGTATTGAGACATCACAGGCTTTTTACTAAGGATAAGAAATGTTATTTCATGCAGAATTAAGTGGAATACTTGGAACATATTGTCAGTGAAAAAGGAATACATGCCGATCCCAAGAAGGTGCAGTGTATAAAAGATTGGCCAACACCCACTATTACTACCTCTCTTAGAGGATTCCTTGGTATATCTTCATTCTATCGTTGATTCATCAAGCATTATGCAGCTATTGCAGCTCCTTTGACTAATAGGTTGAAGAAGGAGGCTTTCTTTTGGGATGCTCTTGCAGATAGTATCTTCAACCAGTTAAAGGGACTCCTTACCTCTACTCCTATCTTAGTATGCCCGAACTTCTCCAAAGGATTTACCATACAGAGTGATGCTAGTGGCTGTGGCATTGGGACTATTTTGTTACAAGAGCATGGAGTGATTGCCTTTGAGAGCTGTAAGCTTACAAATAAAGAAATGGCGATGAGTGTTCATGACCAAGAGATGTTAGCTATCTTGCATGCAATTAAGAAGTGGCACCATTACTTGTATGGCAACCGATTCAAAGTACACAATGATCACAAGGTTCATAAGTATTTCCTTACTCAGTCCAATCTTACTCCTAAGCAGCGTCGGTGGGTAGCTACATTACAGAATTATGATTTGGACATCACTCATACGAGGGGCAAAGACAATATAGTTGTTGATTCTCTTTCTCGTATGTGGGCTTGCAAAGTTTCAGCTACGATTGAATTGCATAATGATTGGATTGAAGAACTATAGGAGACTTATCTTTTGGATGAAGAATTCAGTCATATTTTTTAGAAATTATAGCAAGGTCTTATGGAAGAAAACTCGCATTATCAATTCAAAAATGGCCTTATTTCGTTGAAAGGCAGGATTGTCATTCCTTTTACCTCTTTTTTCACACAGAAAATTATGGAGGAACTACATTCTTCGCCTTTAGTTGGACATTTAGGAGTTTTTAAGACCTATGACAGGATCACCAAAAGTTTCTATTGGAAAGAATTGTGGAAATATGTCAAGGACTTTGTCATGAAGTGTATGCCTTGTCAACAAAATAAGGATAGCACCCATAAGCCAGAAGGTTTGTTGCAACCATTACCTATTCCTACAGGTAAATGGACTCATATTACTATGGATATCATTACTAGCTTGCCTACTACCAAGAAGACATGGAATAGTATATATGTGGTGGTAGATAGACTCACCACGGCAGACCATTTTATTCCAACCAAGATCCAGTTTACTGCCTCTCAAGTGGCCAGTCAGTTTATGGAGCAGATTTTTAGACTACATGTTTTATCGTAGGTGATTGTTCATGATAGAGACTCAAAGTTTGTGAGTAACTTTTGGCAGGCACTATTTACATCTATGGGCACTAAATTGGCTCTATCTACAGCCTATCATCCACAAACTAATGGACATACAGAAAGAGTTAATAAATAGTTGGAGACTTATCTTCGTCATTTCTGCTATGATGTCCAAACTTCATGGGATTCTTGGTTACACTTGGCTAAGATTGCTTATAACAACTCTACCCATGCTAGTGTTGGAGTCTCACCCTTTGAGGCTCTATATGGTTACAAGGAGCCCATATCCACAGTTATCTTTAATGAAAGGATCAATCCTCATGGGAAGGAAGAGTTAGAAAGAATGCAAACCCTTCTTTAGCAATGCAAGATGAATCTTAGGAAAGCTCAAGACCAAATGAAGATGGATGCTGATGAGAAGAGGTGGACTTTAGAGTTCCAAGAAGGAGAGTTGGTCTTATTGAAGGTGCCCTAGTCTAGGTACTCTACATTAAAATATGGATTTAGCTTGCTCACTGGTTTTATGGCCCTTACTGGATCCTTAAAGTATTGGAGACTTGGCATACAGATTAGAGCTTTCCTCTTCCATAAAGATTCACAATGTCTTCCATATTAGTTAGCTCAAGCCTTTTTATGGTGATCCAGTGGATATAGTTGATGAGCTGCCATCTATTGATGAAGAAGGTCTTATTCAGTACATCCTAGAGGCTGTTATAGGTCAGCATAAGAAGAAGCTTTGATCTCATTCTATCGTGGAATATTTGATCAAATGGAGAGGTTTACCACCTGATGAATCTTCTTGGAGTCCTGATTCTATATTGGATGAGTTTCCTTTCTTAAGGGATACATTGGCTAAAGCCTATTGATTATGGAGCTATTTTTATCATGTCTAATTTTCAGAATCAACAAGGCTTAAATTACTCTTCAAGAGCTATGTTTTGATATATGACATGCCTCATTTGGACACTTCTACTAAAAGTTATGGCAGATTTGGTCCAGCAAGGTCTGTTTACACAACAAGCTGTCTACTTCATTTTGAGATTATTTGTTGAAGATTTTATGGCTCCATATACTTTTGAAGTATTCCAGATTATGTATGTTGCTGAGGCCTACTCTTGTTCTTCAATTTTAGTAAATATGTTGGTCATTCTTCATTCATTTTTCCATTTGTAAAGCTGTAAAAATAGAGTAGTACTTTGTTCTATCCATCCTTTTCTAGTCTTTCAAGTTTGTTTTTTAGGACCAAAATTTTTGGGAAGGGATGGATTGTAAGAAGCTAGGAATAAGGATTTAATGTAAAAATAATATTGATATTATGCCATGTCACACTGAAATTGGTATAAAAGGAGAGGACATGTAATTTTTCACATCTTTTGACACATTAATACAATTACTATCCTTCTCTCCCATCTTGTTCATAGCTTCTATGGCTTCTCTCTCTTACCTATCTTTCTCACTCCAATTCTAGTCTTCCTCTCTCCTCTTCACTCTCATTCTCTCTCTTCCTGCAGTCTTTCTCTTTTTTATAGTCTTCTCTCTCCTCTTTCTCTCTCTAGTTCTCTCTCTAACAAATCATCTAAAAAAACTTTTATCCATTGTCAAAGAAAATCTTGATAAGCGGCAATCATAACTCTTTGAAATATTGTGGGCGCATTACATAAGCCAAAAGGCATTACTTTATAAGCGAATGTACCCCATTTAGTAGTAAAGGTAGTTTTGGATTGATCCTCATGATGAATTAACACTTAATTTTAGCCACTAAACCCATCCATGAAAGAATATAGCTCATGGCCTACAACTTTGTCAAGTACCTGATTTGTAAATGGCATAGAAAAATGATCTTTACGTGGTTTACTATTCAGCTTTCTATAATCCACACAAGTGCGAATCTTCTTACTGTTCTTCTTGGATACTACCACAATAGGGGAGACCCATTCACTATATGCAATAGGATAAATAAATCCCGCATCCAGAAGCTTAATAATCTCAACTTTGACCAGTTCTACATACACAGGATTTGTTCATCATTAGTGTTGATATATGGGTTTTGTACTTGGCTCTAGATCAATATAATGCTAACAAAGTTTAGCTTTAATAACTTTAAGGTCAATATAAGACCAAGAAAATTCCCTGACATGTGCTCGTAATACCTCCTCAAATATTTCTTGATCTTGAGATTCCAGTTGAGCTCCTAGATTTAAATATTTCCCTTTTGTCATTTCTATCTTAATTGCTTCAACTTTGGGCTCTTCAAGAAATAAAGAGGCTATTTTTCAAGGCTTGATTGTAGGTACATCCTTAGATATCCCCATTGATACATTTTCAAGCAAACTATTCTTGGCACTCGATTCTCGTATTTCTTCCCTCGCATTCACAAAATGTACCAAGGGTAAAGCCCTATAAGGAATAATAGCGAGATTATCTTGAGTAGCACCTTCAACCTCTATTAATAGACATTTTCTATCTCATAAAAGGATTTTTGAATATATCTTTACCAATTTTTACCCAAGCAGCCATTAGTGGCATTTAAATCCTTATTAGACTTCATTATAAATGAGGATTTGATAGAATCGATTACTCTAGGTATCTGCTCTGAATCACATGGATATTGAGCATGTAACTTACAACGATATTGGCATAAGGTTTTATTGTTCTTTTCTAAACTTTCTTGATCATCTATACTTCAAGACCATTGGTTATACTTAAAATTAAGAATTAATGAATGCAGAACCTCATTTTCCTCACCTTGAATTTGACAACCCAGATAATGTATGACTTGTTTAAGTGCGACAAAATCCCTAGGTATCACAGGTTTAAACCATCTAAGTTGTGGTTCCTTTCCATCCCCATAGATATTAAAATCCATCACCCTTTCTTTGGGATGAGGTAATACAACCTCTAGCGTATTTTTCATATTGATCTTAGTGGGTTTAGATTGGACTCATTGATAACCAACTAGTGGTTCCTTAGAATAATGATACATCTTCTGTGTAATTCCATTGAAATGCTTAAAGGGATGATACAACCAAGGAACACTAGTAGGGTTTTTCACCTGAATTTTTGGTTCAAAAGTACACTTAGACTTATCTTTTTCTCAAAATCTATTAGTCTTTTCATATTCATCCCAATAGTTTTTATAGTCTTATTCCATCTGTAACTCCCCACTACTAGATTTTGACCTTTGTTCGTCTAAATACGACTCTAGAAGTGAAAATTTCATCTAGATATCGCCTTTCTCTAAATTGAAATTCTGGCTTTTCTTTTTGTAACTCAGTAATTTTCTTCATTGCTTCCTTTATAGTAGCCATTTCTGCCTCACACTCTGCTTCCAATATCTTGTTTAATTCTCTAATAATCCTAACATAATTACCATGATGTTCACTAGATGTTTGTGCAAACCTATGTAAGGCCAAAGCTGAGTCATCCTCATCATCATGCGATATTCGTCTTTGTAATAGTTTGCACCTATTCCTACTCCTCCATTCTCTTTCCTTTCTTTCCAACTGCTACTCATAATAAGTTCTTTTAGCTATATCTAGCAATTGTTCAAATCCAAAGGGTAGAGCATTTTTCTCATAAGGGAAAGCAGTAAAAACCCTACTCTCAGACATGCCTTTATTATTCTCAGTAACGTCCAATTCGTCCATATTTTCCAAAGAGGTTGTTGAGATGCCATCAATACAAAATGTCACTAACTCAAGCATCTCTTCCTCTTCTAATTCATCCATAGAAATCATTTCTGCCTTGCTGTACATTAAAAATGCATCTTCTTGATTATTTTCTTCCTGTTCCATGGATAATTGGGAATATGTTTCAATCAAATCATCAAAGTATTCCACTTCCCCTGTAGAGAGCATTAAGTAGTCTATGGTTGTATCTTTAGATGTAGACAACCAGTGAGTAATATCACTATCCAAATCATTGTCTGATGAAAATGTTACAGCATATTCACCAATACCGTCTGTTCTACCTTGTGAGGCTAATGTACTGTATTTACCTCCACTTTTTTTCTGTTACTAGGCATTGTGTTTTAAATAACCAGGCATAAAGCCCTTCATTATCGGTCGTCTCCATTTCCAAATCAGAGAACTCATTGTTGGATTTCTCATCCATTTCACTAACCATCTCATCTCCTAACTCTTTCAAAAATCCTTTTCAAATAACTTGAATTTCAACATGATCATTTTGAGGACCACAATTGAACCTTTGTACCAATCCTGTGTGCACCTTGGTTGGTATAACCAAGGTACCCACCAACACAAAATATGACAAGAAACTTGTATGTGAACAAACTATCAAATAGTTTACATGAAATTCTGATCCAGCTACCACTGAATTTACATTTCTGAGTAACCCCAAATGAGTCACTTTCCTCTGATCAACCACACGTAAAACGATATGGGTAGGTTCTAGATTCTTCAACCCTAATTCTTTCATCATTTTTTCTGTCATCAAATTGACTAGTGAGCTACCATCTAACTGCACTTCATTCAGCAAGTGGCCATTAATAATGGTATCTAAAATTGGAGCTCCTAGATCCACAAATAAATCTACTATTTTTACATCCTTGGTTACTTTTCTTTTGGAAGAATTCGCTCTTTCTTTAGAAGCATTAATCTCTATCCTCTTCCTTCAATGCCGAACTAATTTATGATAAAGCTACTTTCGATATGTAGGCACTATTTCTAGCAATTGTCGAAGGTCAATGGTCAAAGATACTTCTTCTAATGTAGCCCAAAGATCATAGGTCTTGTTTACTACTTCTGCCTGCTCTTTATTTCCTTCCATAGGAGGAATCGGTCTTTCACAAAAAGGAGCTACTCCTACTTGAATCTTAGGATTTGCTAAAGGCACATGTAATAATGGATGGTCAGAGGAATGTTGTGGAGAATCTAACTCATATAGCTCTACATTAGGATCTATATCCTTAGATTTATCCTTCGCTACTCCCTTTAATTGTAGAATTTCTTCCTCTAGACCTTGCTCCTCTCATTGCTACTTTTGCGCTCTAGTAACCACACCAATCATGGGGTTAGTCTTAAAGGTCACCCTACGGGGTATGAATTTAGACCTAACTTCATTCTCAGGGGGTTCACTATATATGTATCCTCTATATAACGTGCTTTCATGGCCTATTTATAAATATCCTAATCTGTGAATTTTTCTTGAATAAAATACGACCCTTTTCTATTCAATCTGTAAGCAACCCCTTTATATGACACCCTTCTGTATGTAGAAAAATGTATAAAAATTGTATTTTAAAAACCCCTTATTTTGAACTCATGTTATATATACATATATTTATGAGTGACCCCCCGAGACTTCATTCACTTGCCTTGTTGTTTCTACTTCAACTAAATTCACGGATGAGGTTGAGGGTTCATTAGAAACTTGCTTACCCCTGTCATTATTTTTGTTATCTTCTCGCTTAGGGAAATTCTCTTCATGATGCCCTTCGTCGCTACACCTCCCACAAAGAGGAGTAAAGTGGCTACATAAATCTTCTATTGGGGACCGCATTGATGATGAAGGTTTGAACATTGCTCATCATCTTCATTATAAGAAACTAGGCCATGAGGACATTCAGCAACATCTCATTTCTTGCCGACTACAACTCGAAGACTTTACCACCAGAACCCCAATCAACAACCCGACTTACCTTCTAGGACTTTCTAATTTTCAAATTTTCCTCCAATTCATTTCCTTTTCGCCTCCTCTTATATTTAGAATGGACGTCTTTAAGGACTTTGAAATCTAATTGTACAATCCTAGCTAGAGCTCTAATGCACCTTTTGCATTTAAATTTGCAATAAACTGTGCCTTTGACATACTCAGAAATGTAGTATCCTCGTGGGCTTTTTATGAATACTTAGCTTTGAAGATGTTGCTACCATAAGATTCTTCCAAAGAGTCTTTAGAACTTTTAAATTGACAATCTTAAATCTCGCTCCCATTGTTGACCACAAAATCACATAGAGTCATTAGATTTGTATATAGTTGTGGGTAGACTAGGTGAGAGATATTCGTAGAGGGTTCATGCATCAAACCCTTAAAAGAATAAGGGTGTGTCCAATGGTCTTCACAATGAGCTCATAGAGTGTAACACTTTGGCTTGGTGGCCAGGGCAAAGGTACTTTGGTTATGGAGACATCATGTGCTTTGCATTGCGGGTTACAAGGGGGATGCAAGTGTTACTTAGGTGATGTGTCGAACCACCACAAAACTCCTATACCTGCCTCTTTTCACTTGGGCAAAATCAAATTCGGTGTTGGAAAGAGGGGAATCATGATAATAATTCCCTATGGAAAAATTTAAGATAGTCATAACTGAGATTCACTAAGTAAATCTATCAGATTTTGTCTAAAACTCCACCTTTCTCTCATATAAAAACTTCCTTGTATCAACATATCTTGCCTAGCAAACTCCAAAGACACATCCTCCAAAAACAACAATAACAAACACCGCATCTGCATTAATTAGTGTAAAAAGTTGGTAACAATGTGCTGATTGTGTACAATTTTGCCAAATTTTTTTGCAATATTAGGCATTGTTTGTATGTGTTGTCAAATACATTGTTGTGCTTCACCCTTTTGTGATCTTTTTCAAGTTATTCTCTTGTAAGTTGTGAGGCAACAATCTTCATCCTTGCCAAGCTCTTATTGTTGCCATAATATTAGATTCCTTTAGCTAATTAGGGACTACAACTTATAGGTGGAAGCTCCTTATTGAAAAACACAATAACTTATAGAAACCTTTCCAATTATTGGCTCCCTTTAGCTTAACAATGTGGGCCTAGTGGAGCAAATGGATAGATCAAAGCTCTTAAGGGACCATAAAACTCTAATAATCCTTTCATTATCAAGTACATTAGCTAAGGTATTCAAATCAAGTAGCCAAAGTCCTACTTTCTGTTGAGGATAGAACATGCGTCCCAAGAGACTTTGAGAGTTCTTAGACTATTGTCAATGCAACTTCAAAGGGATTTTTTACCAATAGAGTTCAAACTATTTTAGGATGACTTGGAAGGTCTCCAATAAGTAAGAAAGTACATGGCATCGTTAATGACCATATGCTTTACCTACTAGCTAACACTGCACATTAATCTACATAATGTTTCATTTGTCCATTTTCATCTTAATTTTCTCAAGCACCCAATTTTTGGGCACAATATAGTTTATAAATTTTCTTCTTAATTTATCAAGCATCGAATTTCACCTCAATTCAAGGTAATCCCAAAACCCATAGAAATATCCAATTAACATTATTTGATATTTCTATCGGCACAATCTAGTTTATAAATTTTCTTCTTAATTTATCAAGCATCGAATTTCACCTCAATTCAAGGTAATCCCAAAACCCATAGAAATATCCAATTAACATTATTGTTGATCCTAGAATATTAACCTACACAAAAGTTATCAAATGGTTTCAAGATGTCCTTACAAAATTTATAATAATTCTTTATTGCACTATTAGTATTATCTACAAAATTTCCAAAAGGATTTGGAAATCATTGGGTAGACAAATATCCTCTAGTATACCTTTGTTGGTTTCTTCCCATATACCATCCAAGAGCATCAATTTATGTAGAAAAGGGAAGAGCACTCAATGACAACTCTATCTTACCTGTTTCCTCAAAATGAATGGCTCAATAAGGAAACCATTGACTCACATTCCCATACAAAACTTTGACTCACATTCACATGTAGAAAAGGGAAGAGCACTCAAGGACAACTCTATCTTATGGCTCTCCTCAAAATTAATGGCTCAATAAGGAAACCATTGACTCACATTCCCATACAAAACTTTGATTAGCTTTATAGATTTTCTAACATGATCCATGTCACACAAACATTGAAAGATAAAGTTTCATTCCATCTTATCACAAGTGTAATAGATTCTATCCTTAAAAACATAAAAATTTGAGTATTGTTTTGAGAAAAATCCATTTGTTCCCAAAAGGAGATGATGTTATCTACATATATCAAGCTTTGATGAAACCTTTTTACTCTTTCCTTATCCACATGTTAATTAAAAGGAAAAAATTCTATTTGCAAAGGCTTTTGCAAACGTATTATAAGTTAAAGTAAGGCAAGTTATAAGTCTCCAATAAGAGTAAACCAATTTCTCACGTTTCTTCTAGATGAAATTTATTAGTTCGTCTTTGACACTCAAGGGGAGGGCATCAAAACGTATGAAGACCTTCACCAACTAAATGAGGGGATCAATGTGAAAATTTTGAAGCTCTTGATAAAACTCATTGAATTAAAAATCAAGATTAGGGCTCTTTCTTTCTTTAAGGAAGAGATAGCACCTTCCAACCTTATGTTAACATGAAAATGTTAACTTTAACATAGTAATAATGTTGAGTATTATTTATTTTTGGGACTCGTGATTAGTATTAAGTAATGAGTAAAAATTTTACATAATGACTTGTTATTAATAGAGCATGTTAGCCTTTTTTATAAATCTTGACAAGCTTCTTTGGTAACCTAGTAGGACTACCAAACTAAAGTCTCAACAAGTTTGAGTTTCCTTAAAATTATAGAGTTGCAAAATTTAGTGAGTTCAATTGTTGGGAAATTTCAAGAAACATGCCATAACGCACATACTTTTAGATATCCTTAAGAAGCACCTTAGAATTGATCTATTGATCAAGACATTTGTTCTATTATTAGGTTGTATTTGTGCTTAATATAGAGCTTCAATTGAGGGGTGTTATTGCAATCTCACATATTATGTTGATTGAGCTATTTGTTCTTTCTTAGGCAAGAGTACTTCTTGATATGTGATATTGGTTGGGACCCTCGACAACTACGAGAATTCTCAACTTTGGACCTAGACATTTTGGCATTTGTCATAATTTGGTTAATCCTAGTCTTAGTATCTATACATATATGTATTGTGCTTTTGTTATATGTGCCACTTTTTATATAGCTTAAGCTATTTATCCTAGTTTTGAGCACCTCTAGGGGATCATAAAGCTAGCATGTCCACTCAACCAATGCAAGACTGATAGTCCACTCCATGCTCTTGTATCTTGTAAAAGAGCTAGTTACTCAGACTCAAGGAAAAATATAAAATGAACAAGAAAAATGAGCAACCATAGCAACCTTAGCTATGATCTTTGATTTCATGGAAGATAAAAGTGTAACAAAAAGCAAGGCACATACCCCTTGCAATGGTGATGCAAGGTACACACCCGTTACAAAGGTGGGAGGTCCAAGAGAAGGAATCCTCAACAATATAATTTTGATTAATGAGAAAAAGATCATAATCATGTAGCTCCCATAACTTTGTATACTCTCCCTCTCTAGCATACTAACATATCCAAATCCATCAAATGACATATCATTAAAAAATAAACACCAAATAAAAGCTGGTATATCCATAAAAGTCTCATTTTGACCAAGTTATGCCAATCAATTTCATTGCAGAAGTTTAATAGAGCAAGTTATCCTACTCAGAGATTCACTTTTTTTCATAGAAAAGCCATGGAAAAGAGTCAAGATAGGAGGATGGGTGCCAAATACACTCTTCAAGAGGTAAACCTTGACATTTAATAATATATTCGAATAATGTTTCATTCCTCAAAACTTTCTCTCTCTTACCAATGACTTTTTTTGGCTCGTAAATGATAAAACGATCTTCATCCATTAGATATAGCTCTTTCAAAACTATAATGGATGGACGCATATACTTCTTTAATTGAGAGACATGAAATACATCATGAATGTACGTGGAAGAAGGAAATGAGCAGAATCAGAAGTTGCAAGCTAAGTATCAGGAATTTTCCATTGATAATGGGCTTGTCTACTACAGAACAAGGCTGTGTATACCAGCAAACCAGTCACTTAAGCAGAAGATATTATGGGAAGCTCATGATTCTCCTTTCGCAGGACATCCTGGCTATGCTAAAACTCTTAATGCAGTTAGGAAGAGCTACCATTGGGAGAGGATTAAAGGTGACGTTCTCAAGTATGTCACTGAGTGTTTGTCTTGCCAACGTATCAAAGCCGAACATGTCATGATGCCAGGGAAACTACAACCGCTTGACATTCCCCAAATGAAATGGGAATTCATCAGTATGGATTTTGTTGTGGGCTTACCCCAAGTCCAAGGAGGATACAATTCCATTATGGTTGTGGTTGACATGCTTACCAAGCTTGCACACCTGATTCCAATAAAGACAAACTATAAAGCCTCCGACATTGCAAGATTGTTTATCAAGGAGATATTCAAGCTACATGGGTTACCTAGAAGAATCATTAGTGATCGAGATTCTCTCTTCATATCACACTTTTGGAGAGCTATCTTTGAAGCTATTGGGACTCAACTCTGTTTTAGCACCGCCTACCATCCCCAAACGGATGGCCAAACAGAGCGAGTAAATCAAGTCATCGAGGATATGCTTAGGGCATATTGCTGTCAAGAGCCGAAGAGGTGGATTCAATTCTTGCCTTTGGTTGAATTTGCCTACAATGCTTCTTACCAGCAGAGCATTCAAATGACCCCTTTTCAAGCATTATATGGTCATGATTGCAGAAGTCCCCTAAAATTTTCTGATCCAACCCTAAGAGTTGAAGCGTTAAGACAGATGTTGGAAGACATGGATGATCAAATAAAGTCAATAAGACAAGACATACAAGCGGCCAAGGATAGACAAAAGGCATACGCAGATTTGAAACGTCAAGAAAGAGTCTTCAAAGAAGGAGACATGGTCTTCATTCGTGTACACCCTAAAAAGAGTTCTCTATCCCTAGGAGAATGCAAGAAACTAAGTCCAAGATATTGTGGGCCATACAAAATCCTCAAATGCCTAGGACCCAATGCTTATAGATTGCAACTCCCTGAGAACCTAAAGGTTCACAATGTATTCCATATCAGCCTATTAAGAAAATATGTACCCAATCCTAACCATGTACTTGACGATCAACTTAGATGTTAGAGAGAGACAATTAAGATCTAGAACCCTGAGAGAATGCCTCGTCCAGTGGAGAGATTATCCCGAAGAGGATACCACTTGGGTAGATGAAGGCACTCTCAACCATCAATATCCCCAGTTTATCTCGAGATGAGGACATCTTGATTCCTCCAAGGGGGAGAGAATGTAACATACCGAACGTTACAAGTCACGCGTGAAACCCCCTTTTATAAGTAGTGGGGATAATAATATTGGATTTCAATAATTTAGTAGGATAATAGCAAAAAAAATTTCCCTCTTACCCCCCCCAGTCGACTGATGAGCTGGAGGGGGAGGGGAATAGAAGGTATGACTAAAGCTCCTCGGTGGAGCTCACTGGTAAGAAATCGCCATGCCATTGCCGCGTAGGGGAGGGAGGAACCTCTCCCTCTCCCTATTAAAAAAAAACCAGTAGCTATGAGAGAGTATGGAAGGGGAAGAGCCAAGGCTCTGGGTGGAAAAAAAAAATCATGAGGGAAGGAACGGCTGAAAACGTTGCCACTATCAGTAAGCTTGACGAGGGGGGGTGAAGAGTCGGCCATAGAGCATGGGAGGGCTATCGTAGAGCCAGTCGAGGTGCCGCCCAAACCAATTGCAGTTGCTGCTATGGTCTGCTCCCCCTGCCCACATCGCCATCAGCAGCAACTGAGAAGGAAAGACCGTCAACGCTGCCCCCCAGTCCCAACCGCTGCCCTTCTGTCTATCCGCCAATACATCGTCGAAATGGCCATCTAGCAATCGCCTTCACTGCCTGGGAGTTATTTCCCCCCCCCTCCCGTAACCTTATGGAAGCATAGAAGCTTCCAAAGGGGGGGGGGATTCTTAAGCCCCCTTCCTATGCCTCATTAAATCCCCTCCCTTGGGTTTTAAAATCCCTTGAAACCCCCTTTCACCCCCGTGTTGTAAAACCCTCCAAGGGCCCTACTTGTGTTTATTATTACCCCTCCCTTGGGATTTTAAAAGTCACATAGCCCCTTTCCTTAAGCCCTTTTTCGTGGATGTTGGAATCACCCCTTCCCCCCCAAAAGAAAGTTTTACCTTAAAAAGGGCCTTCACACGACCCTTAAGCCTTTCATCTGACCCCCTCGAATTTCCCCTAAGGGCTCCCTTAGGCCCTTTTTATACCCTTTTGTTTACCTCCTTACAAAAATAAGATAGGGTGTTAAGGGTCTTTTGACATTTTTCTTTCCCCATATAAAAGCCCTCGTAAGGGTTTTTAACACCTTCCTTTCCCGCTCCAAAGCCTTGAGGGAGTCTTCTAAAACTACTTTCGATGGAAATGGTGCAAGGGAGCGACGGTGGAATTCCGAAATAAGTGTAAAGGTGCTTCCACGTTCGACGGACTACAATTGTGATGCCTCCTAAGAAAGTCCAAGGCGTAGCCGCAGAAGCGTCATCTCCCGGTATCCATGTGGATATCTCACCCCAAAACCAGGTTTTTCTTCTTGGCTTTAATTCGGTTTTAAGTCGATCATGCAAAGAGAAATTGTTAGGGATAGGATATATTTGTCCGAGTTATTTGTAATGAAGGAGTCTAGCTTATTTGAATGAACGATAACGAATAGAACTTAGTTTCCTTCGAGTTGCATCAAGCATTATAAATTACGAGCAAGATTATCCATTTACTATAGTAGTATATTTTAGTCCTAAAGGTGTAGAAATAATATCTTGCACCATTAGCCTTATTCCTTTCGCAATGAATCGTTGTAAATGGTTAAATTCATGAAAGGTTTCTTTCGATGCTCAAATTACTAGGAAGTTATCTTTGCTAATTGCACGTCTTAGCAAGGCAAATGTTGTTATTTGGCATGAGTTCATCTGTAAGGGAAACGGAAGTTAAAATTAAGCTGTATTGACTGGAAAGTAAATTGTCACAAGGATAGCAAAACCGTGACAAGACGATTAATATTACCTTCCGAAAGATAACTAAACCAATCTAAACATAGAAACATTCATACCCTAAACACTTGACTACTTTCCTTACTATAGGGACAATAAATTCGTAAAGATAAGAAACTAGGGTTTGTCCCTAAGGCTCTTAAAAGAAGAAACCCTAGGCCTGACATACGTCAGCTTAAAGAATCTAAACAGATTATTCCATCGCAAGATTTGCACAAAAAGTATGAAATCATTTAGTCTTGTGATTGATTCACAATGAGAAAGGGTAAAAACCCTCATCAAGGATGGCTGATCCCTACGCAAGTTATCTTGCAAAAAGATGTATTTTTGGATATCCTTCTAAATAAGGAAAGTTGTAAACCGGAAACTAGCATATCTAAGGAACTTTAGGGTTAACCAAGTTGGGTATGCCCTACACCGGAATGTAAAAGATCTTGCCAATTTACAAGACACCTTGGGAACGAGTGCTGATACACTCAAAAAGGGAAGAACACTTCCTTAGCAATTTGCCAAACAACTCGGTTGATTAATGGAAATGTTTGTGCTTGGCAGAGATTTTAGGGCTCTGTTTGAATTATGAATTACAAATTAAATGAGTACCTATACTTCAGGTTAAATGCCTGAAGGGAGAGGCAGCTTCAATTACCCCCGACTGCCTGCCTAACCCTAACCAAGGGGGTTGTTGACCGCGCCGGGAACGTGGACCGAACCCTCGTGAGAGGTCTCTCCATTGAGCTCTACTTGGAGTAGGAGGACGCTTGGGTGCCAGGGGGGCTCTGGCCGTAAATCCCTTGCCTTTCGGGTCCTGCACAAGAGGCTAACGTAACTCGGGATTGGATCTCGAGGCCCACATACTAGTTGATGGGCAGAAGCTTGGAATAGTGATCCCTGAGGATTACTGGATAGCCTTCGGGCGGATTATGGATAAGCCTATGGGCGGAACTCCTTGTATTTCAAAGATAAAATGATGAAATGTAAAGAAAGAACTTGCTTGATATTGTTTTTCTATGTCACCTGATAAGATTACGTGAAAGAACCAGTGCTTAAAGGGATTAATTAAAGGAGCTGATTGTTATATGTCAAATTAATGTGTTAGATAATTACATAACTAAAGCAAACCGAGGAAAGTGCGGAGGATGGGCCATGGGTCCGTCCTACGGTTGGGTGGTCTCGGTTAGCTGGGAACTTTTCTCAAAAATCTCGAAGAACAGTGGAATGATCATCATCATCAAAACAAATAACGAGAACGATGACCTAAAGTTACGTCTTACCCGATTTACGATGTTTTAGGGGAACGGAATGGGACTATGCCTTATGGCAGAGAGGTTGAGGTTTGCATCCCTCTCGTTTCCCATTCTCCTTGAACCAAGTGCAGCGTGAATCCGCTTCGGACCTGGCGTTTCTACGTAAAGTAGTTCGCTCGGGTCTGACGCTAGTTGCTGTTAGCTAATGACCAAACAGGAAAACCCTAATTCCGATCGATCCTAAGTGGGAAACAGCCAGGATACTTCCGCTACGTGGCAGACGCGGAAAGACCTAGATCGCAAACCCCGTAACATTCCTTGGGAGTGCCGGGCGGAGTTTTCTAGACATACTTTCCGATGGACTGCTAAGACGTGTCCTGGATGATACCAGGGGACACGTTACATGAACATGGGTGCTAAAATATATCATTTCATTCCTCCAATAATTTACTCAATGCTAAATTTTTCTTCTTTTGAGTAGGTGCAGATTGATCTTTATTCTTTTTAGAAAGATGAATTGTGACTATACAAGATTTGGCATTGATTTCTCTCTTTAATTTCTTCATGGAAATAATCTTTGTATACTTGTAATCCACTCCATGCAAGGGAATCGGCTCCATTCTAAGATAATTCCAATTGCATGGCATTCAAATCAAAGGTAACTTTGCCTATTATTTTTAGCCAATCATAGCCAAGTAATATGTCAATTAGTCCCATTCCCAAGGCTACCAGATTAGCTTCTATAATGCATGATGGTGAAAGCTCAATAGGAGTGCATGGACACACTTTATGGTTGGCTTCAAAAGCCCCATTAGCAATGTGTATCCTGAATGGTGCCTCCATATCCTTATGTAGTAGCTTTACTCCTTCCAAAGATTCAATATTTATTACAAAACTATGTATGCTTAGTGTATTCACAAGAACATAGACAATCTTGCCATTAATAAGCCCTTTGAGTGGAAGAGTATTTTAATATCTTCCACCCATCCATGCACCATGAGATATAGAACAAATAATAGAAGCGCCACCCAAGTAAAAATGAAAACTCCTCCATTGGATCATAGGACTCTTCATTTTCAACCCCTTCATCTTTGTGTGGCTCTTCCATATAGGTAAAGCTAAAACTTGAAAGAGTTCCCTCTCATTCAATTCCTCATTTGATCCCTCTTCTATGATCATGCTCATTTTTTCTCCCTTTAACTTGCACTTTGACTTATTATTAGGAGTCCATTTCCCCCTACACTTAAATCACAAACCTTTGGTATATATCTTCTTCAATTTGTTATTAGATACATGCTTTCCTTGAAAATTATTTGTTGTAGGTTTCCCTCTAAAAAATTTCCTTGTAAAATTTTATTTAAAATCAAAATTAGAACTTGAATTCATTCCTTTTTTTATGCCATAAACTATAGGGAATGTTGGAACCTTGATGTGAGAACTTTGGGACCTGTGCTCTTTACCCTACTACCTAGGATAGCAAACTTCTCAATGGAAAGGACCTTAGTGATCAACCTTCTCCCTTAATTTTGTAGCTACTTCTTGAGAGAAATAAATAGCTATCTTATTTTAGAGTAGGCTTTTATCTTTGTTTCATGGTAATTCTAGCTATTTTGAAGGCTTTTTTATTACTTTTGTACTTGAGATGAATTCTAGGATTGCTTCCATATTGAGAAGACTCATTGCTGCCATCACCACACTATAACTGGAGTGTGAAGGCAATCAGAAAAGATACCACATGCATAGAAAGAATGCATTATCTTGATTGTTTTCCAAGGCTATTTAAGAAGAACTTCTAGGAAGGTACTGTGGCATATGAAGAAAAATGTTGTGGCAATGGCTTGAGCAACATATTCACTATGGAGTCTATAGAATGTAGTTAATGTTGGTGATACATATGGCTCAAAAATATTGTATGACCTTCTCATGTAACTATTTGGTTTTCATACTAAGTGAAAGTGTTGTCTCTTTTATTCATCACTTCTGTTACAAATGGAAAGCCTTGTATTAGTTTAAGCAAGCTTTTAACTCTCATATGGCTTTGCCATGTTGGTATCTACTCCTAATACAAACAAAAATGTATTGGTTTAGAGAGAGAGAGAGAGGGAGAGATATGATGACTGCTTCACCTATAATCTTTATGCTTTGTTAGAATTTCCATGAGGGCATAATGCTATCAATATGGTGTGGTGACAAGGTGTTGCCCGTCCCAAAAAATTTCCCACTAGTTAACTTATGTTAAGAGACTCACTTTTTACATGTGTTCATCTCTTGAGAAGGGCCTATTAGAGAGAAAAAAATGCAAATGTTGACTAGAGCCAATGACTAGAGCCAATGACTAGAGCCAAAGGGAGGTGGGGGTATGCACCAACTAGGAATGTGTGGGGACTAGAGAAAGACAGGGTGATAATGCTTGCCATTGCGATGATGATTCCTGGTGGCCTTCTTGTGGATTTACCTAGGTAAGTTCTACATGAGATACAAGGAACTAGTGCATGCAAGTTTAATGATTGATGTGAGAGGGGGGACATGCAAAGGTAGACACGTGACTGTATCTATGATGGAAGAATGCTAGGATACTTTGTCTTGACTCTTGCTTGTACTACATGTTGTAGTATTACCCTAACAAGTTTATCATTCCATATACAAGAGTAGGTCAATGGTTATTGACCTTTGTAGATGTGAATGAAGAGTCATTTGATGACCGTAGGTCAAAAACTACACCTTTGCTAGTTGATTTAGGGAAACAATATTTTGACTACATAGTGCTCTCAATGTGGTTCAATAAGTACTATTGATAGGATATTGATCAAGGAATCGCTCTATTTGTTGCTTCTTGAGTTGGTTTGTGTGAAATTACATAGTTTGAGACTAGCCACAAGGAGCTTGCTCTCATCCTTTGCAAATATTTTTTCATTACTACAATGAAACTCAACTAATCATGAGGAACTTCAATTATTAGTAATAATGTGACCATCCCAACAATTGTCCTTGTGTAAGTAATTAGGAGACTCTAAAGGCAATACATTTGATACCTCCATCATCCCCATGGCTTACAAGAAAAAATTTAGGATTACATTTCCTCTATTATGCTCAATCTTTGATCATTACTTAATAATAGTGTAGAAATCTCAACTATGTTTGGTAGAATCATTATCACTTTTTCCATGTGTCCATCCCAACAATTGTCCTTAAGAAAGAAATTAGAGGACTTTGAAGGCAACACATTTGATATTTGTATCATCACTATGGTTCAAAAGTCAACAATTAGGATCACATTTCCTCTATTATGCTCAATCTCTGATCATTACTTAATAATCATGTAGAAACATTAGTGATGTTTGGTAGCATCATCACTTTCCTTAGCTTTAAGCCAAAAGGCAATGCTAGGGATTGCATTTCCCCATTTAGGTGCCTAATATTTGATCATTATGTGATAATCATGTAGAAAACCCACACAAGGTAGGCCAAGAAAATCAATTGTGTATGTCACAATGAAAATCTATGGGAGATCAAGTAAGCTAGTCCCTTATCTCTCTCATGAGATTGTAGGAATTAAACCCCGAACACATTTAGTATGATCTAGCACTTAACAAAGATAGTATACTTATTGATTGACTTCACACAAAGATTGGACATCTTTACAAATTTTCTTGTTTCATTTGCAAAGGCATATTTTCTAATATGCCAAATTTACCCACAGAAACAATATCTCACTCATAGGAGATTGCTTATGCAAAAAGTTTGGACATTAGGAAAAATCTTGCACTCTCCTAATCTTCCATTCAAATTGGACTTGCAAATCTTGTTTTCCAAGCTCTAAATTACCCCCAATTTCAACAAACATCTAGTAGCATTACTCCACGCTACATTTAGTAAGCACAAATAACATACTTCCCACTCTTAGGGAACACAACAATACATTCATTCACTAGAGATTGTTTGTGCATAAAGGTTTGAAATTAATGTAAATTTTTCTATATTCTCATCTTCAAGTTGCACTGTGCTTCCAAAGGCATGTTTTCTATGATCTACATTACCCGACTTTTGTACCCCAAACAACAAAGTCATTTTGCAAGCCCATCTTATTGTCTAATGTCACAATTGTTAAAAGCACGGATCCAAAGTATGGCAGGAGCTATGGTGGATAGAAGATGAAGGCTAGATTCATGTTGACATAGACAATGAGTAGACAACTATTACACAAGTGAATTAGGTTCCAAGATGGAAGCTTGGACTCATAAACACAATCTTGTATAATGGATTGACAATGACAATGACACTAACTAAAAGAGGAAATCATGATGATATTGCATTACTCATTGTGAAAGTACAATGCTTTATAGTAGTTGGGTTGTTCCACTTTCCTCACTATGCATACAGGATTCAGGACATCTCTTCCTGGAGCATACATCATTTGTCATCTCTCAACAACCCCCTTCAAATGATGAATTCCTACATGATGACATGGCTCGGGAGACTAGCTCATAGGCAGCCTAGTCAAGTTAAAGCTTTAAACTTTACATCTTTGGCAAGGGTTTTGTTTTTACAGAGCAAGTCCACTATGGGAAATGTAATTTCTTTAAAATAATCTGTTAGAGTTGTTGATAGTGGAAGCATCTTCTTCATTCATGAACTGATTTTGAGGATGGTTACCATTTTGCACCACTTTTTGTGCTCTTTTACAGTGGAAATTTTCACTGGCTATATGACCAATCTTACCACAATAATGATGTGTCATCTGATCTTTGTTGTCGGAGTTGAATCCTCAACCTCAGCCTTTAGCTTGAGCATCTCCTTTAGTGTATAAGAGGCTTTCCCTAGATGATGGGACACCATCTTTTGCATTCTTGTTCTTCTATTTATTCTCTTCATCAAGAAGAGAGTGCTCAATATCCTTCTGTGACAAATTAGGTACATTTGTGAGACTAGAGATAAGATTTTCATAATGATCCTAGTTTACACTAGCAAGGAGTACAGCAATGACTTCATCTTAATCTATTTTTTTTTTCAAAGTGGCAAGTTGAGTTTTTATACTTTTGAATTTGTTAATATGCATAGTCATTGAAGTTTTTTTTTTAAATGTCAAGCTTATAGAACTACATTAACAACTTGACCTTAGATTTTTTGGCTTGACTTCAAAAGATTCTGTCAAGCTCATCCCAAGCCTTCTTAGCATCTCTGATGCCAGAGATATGGTGTAATCCATCATCAGATAGTCCCCAAGAAATGATGCCTAGATTCTTATTGTTCATCTTTTTTTACTCCTTTGTCTTGAGCTTGTCTTCTTCAACAAACCCATCTTCATCATCTTCCTTCTTGCCACATAAGGTGGTACATGGTCTTCTCCTTCCAAGCATGAAAGCCTTCTCCATTGAACTTGGCTATTTGCTCAAGTTCACACATTTTGAAGGAGGTCTTACAATGAGTAAACTCAGGCAATTTCTATCCTTTTACAATAAGATTGAAGCTTACAAGAGATTTAATCAATTGGACATTCCACATTAAAAATCTTCATGTTTGTCATTGCAAGAACTGAAGTAAAACCAACAAATGAATTGTTCTTGGATGTGTGAAGAAACATAGGTGCCAAGAAGCACTAGGTTAGTATCAAGAGATACTAGCTTGATTTCAGCCTTTATGGTTGCCTTATTTCAGGTGGTCTTCTTGATCTTCAAGTGGACCGCTTGAATTAAAGTGGGTTTCTCCAGATCTTCTTCTTGAAGATTTATACTTTCTGGAAACTTGAGATCTAAAAGAAGGAGGCTTTAGTTGTCTAAAAAAGTAGGAAAAAATAAGTGGAAGGAAGTTTGAAGAGTACTTGGCTATGGCAGATTAGGTTTTTGAGAATAGGGGTGTGATTCTTTGGTTGGGGTAGCTTATACAGTAGATATTTTGAGAAACCATTCTAGTGGGAGATAACTTAGGTATGGCTCTTTGAAACCCCTATGGTTGTAGGGTAGATCGCGCATAGTGTAGAGGAAAAATTGTCGTACAGACAGTAAACGTCACAGTTCTAAATAGTGAGCTTAAAATTTGACAATGCTAAGCTTTGGAGTGTCCAATGTCAAGCTCTTATATGATATAGAGTAGCGCCCTAAGTTAGAGAACAAATCCCTAAAAGGAAGCGAGTTGAGATATGCTATGGTTTGAGAGATCTAGAAGCTCAAAGTCAAGTAGATATTGTTTTGACTATGGTTGCCACAAGGTCAAGTGGAGATGGAAGTGAGAAGTGGAACCATGAGCTGGATTTGAGCTGACTTAAGGTTAAGAGGGGCTGAGAGAGCAGAGAAGGGAGCTATGCCATGCTTAGATGAGCTCTGAAACCATGTTAAAAGCACAGATCTAGAGCATGGCAGGAGCTATGGTGGATGGAATATGAAGGCTAGATTCATGTTGACATAGACAATGTGTAGACAACTGTTACACAAGTGAATTAGGTTCCAAGATGGAAGCTTGGACTCATAAACACAATCTTGTGTAATGGACTGACAATGACAATGACACTAACTGAAAGAGGAAAGCATCATGATATTGCATTACTCATTCTGAAAGTACTATGCTGTTAGATATGATCAATGCCCCCACCCTCATTAGGTGCTACCAATGATCCATGGTGCTCAAAGTTGTAAGGCCCCCATTATGAGGAGAAGCCAAATGTGAGCCCGGACATTGGTTGAGTCCTGACTTGTATATCAGATGAGGTCTATGTGATCGGATGGCAAAAAGGTGACTGTTGTGGGTCTAATCTTTGGGTTAGACAGAGTGGTTAAGCTGGTAGCAACTCGAGGCACATTGCATTGAGTTGCGTGGTAAGGGAGTTAAAAGGGGCCCCTATTGTGGGGTCCGGGGGCCGCGGAAGCAGCCCCTGGCTGGGGGGTCCCAGGGGGGCCAGCGGCCCCCCTGGCGGGGGTCCGGGGGCAGCGCCCCCGGCCCGATGGTAAAGGGAATATTCCCTGGAATATTCCCTGGCCGACTAGTGGAGGCTCATATGGTAGGTCGGTCAATAGGCCGACCTAACGACCTTCGCGGGCTATAAAAGCTAAACCCCTTCGCAGCCATCTTACACTCATCTTTCACCCAGTCAGAGTTGTTGTTCCAGCTAGCCTTAAGCTCTTCACCTATCTTCTGTCTAGATCGCCATCTAAGCTTCACTCAGTGGAAGCGCACGGGTGGACAGAGCCATCTTTGTATCAGTTGTTTGAAGTTAAAGAATTTACTGATTCTCCTCTTATCTGTTGTGTACTCTCTATCTCTTTCTCAGATTCTGTTCGCTGCGCCGTGTAATATTTTACACTATGCTTTATAGTAGTTGATTGTTCCACTCTCCTCACTATGCATATGGGATTCAGGACATCTCTTCCTAGAGCATACATCATTTGTCATTTCTCAACAACAACCTCATCCACTTGACCTACACAACCAAGAAGATAAACTATACAAGTACGATTCTTAACTATTGAAGTAATCTCATAACTCTGTACTTGAGAGTTAAAATAGTCTCTACCTTCATCTAGCAAACCCACTTGGCTACACCCACTCAAAATATTAAGTAATGTGATATCATCTATTTGTGCACCTTCTCCTCTCATGCTTTCAAGAAGATTGACCACAATTTCACTCTCTTCTTAGTAGTCATCACCTATGATTAATGCAACGAAAGTCACGTTTGATCTTTTAGGTGTAGATTCAAAGGCATTTTGAGCACTAATCATACTCCCACATTTTCCATACATGTCAATAATAGAAATTTCCAAAGTCAAATCTATAGACTAGTTCAGACCTATTGTTGTGTTAATAGTGAATAGATCTTCCCTTTTGATGACTTTAGCATGTATTTCATAGCCACTATTGATAGCTCCAAAAATATCACAAGTTTTCAAGCTACAAAGGTACATGGCAACATGATAATAACTTAATAATTTCTCATTAAATCCTTGATCAACATAACCTATAACTATAATGTTTGAAGAAACATCATCTTTTATTGTCAACTGGTCAAAACATTCCTCTTCTTCTTCAAGCAACCGCCATTTAGGATACATGTCTACCAATGTGTTCACTATTGAATTTTCTTATTTATTTTTTCTTTGTAAATCTCAGAATGTATATACATTGGTCAATATCTAAAGATGTGATGCTGGCAGAGGCCGTTAAAAGTAAGTAACAACATGGGGTAGTATAGTAGTTTCTTGCATTTTATTAAAATAGTTCAATGCTATTTTCTCAAAGCCATGCTTAAATATCTTGTAATCACACATGCTTTTAAAGAGCAAACAAATGTGACATGATCTTGAGGCATCCCACTAACTTGCATCTTCTCTACATAACTCAAAGTCTCCTTATATATATAGCTCACTTTTAATGTAGCCTAGAATTAACGTGTTCCATGTCACTACATCTTTTTTCTTATAGTTCATTGAAAAAATCCCATCCTTTCACAAATGTCCGCTAGATAGCCACCAATGGGAGTATTATTTAAATCCCATCCTTTCACAAATGTTGAGGCAGGCTCTTGTGTTGTGGTTAGCTTTGATGCACTGCCTACTAATCATCAAGTATTAGACCCCACAGCAAAGCACTCAGAGGTGGAAGAGATCATTAGCAGTCTCACAAGGTGGCATATTTGAAAGGCATACTATCAAATGTTATTTGGTGGTGAGTGCCCCTTAGCATACACGATCTTGGTAGAGCCCTAAAATTCCATCATTTACTCCCTCTACGATTGTTGGAACCAAGTGCAAGGTGATTCTTGAGCTTGCCCCAAGAGCTCCATCATCATTTTTTGCTCACTTGGCATGACTATGATGTGCTCCATGATTGTTACAAATCCTAGTTTTATCCAATTAAAATAAAAAATGACCTTTAAATTATATATAGTAAAAATAAATTTTGTACATTTTTATAGTGATTAAAAATAGAAACTATTTTTTATAAGCCCTTAAGAGCTAGTTTGTGACCAATTATACAATGAAAGTACTATAATTTACTATATTGTATTTATTACATAAGAATCTATTCAATTTTTTTTGTGAAAAAAAATCATAGTAAGGGAATTATAAATTTTAAGGGTTAAAAATTGTTCACAAAATAGGCTACATAGGGTTATAGAAAACATGCCTTGAATGCCTTAGTGTCTAAGATTTATAGATAATGACTTTCCTGAGCTAGTTCTCTATCTACTATTGAAAGAATGCTCTATTACTTGTGGCTTGAGTATTAATTGGGTCAGTTTATACTCATTTTCTACTGAATACCCAACCAGACATGATCTCAGGACCATAGTTTTAAATAAAGTTTGCATGAGTTCATATGTGGGAAGGTCTATTGACTATCTTAACATTACCATGAGTCGCATGGTGGAGGGAGTTGCTCATGTTGCTATACTAAACACAAACAACACATACAAGGAGAATCTCACTAAATAACAAGAAGAATGATGCAGACCAAAATGTTTTCTTGCTGGTTTTTCTTTCTTCTCTCTTTTAAAATGCAATGTGGACAATGCATAGATAAGATATAACATTAAGGAAGGTGGCCTACTAACTAAAATAATGTATAACTAGCTATATAATTGATTGGTGCTATAATTCTATACATGACTATCATGATCATCAACATCATCTAATGCAACTCCACTAGATGCCTATTAACTACTCATATCATAAAAATAACATCCTTGATCACGCTAAATATACCAATGACATGGTTATAATGATGATACCCTTTATGCCTAGTAGAGTCTCCAATGAAGATACATTTTTAAGTCTTTGGATCCAAATTTTTCCTCAACTCGTTAGGAACATGAACTTATGTAGTACAACCAAAAACTTTTAAGTGAGATACTTCGATCGAGCATCAAGGTCATCTCACTATACCCCATAGGTAGAGAGAGCACATTAGCTATGTGAGAGGTAGCCATGGCCACTCTGCTTGAAACGCTTCACAAATAAGCAGTCTGTAGGTCTCAAGGGTTGAGCAAGAGAGCTCCCTTCATTTTTGTTCCATTGCCAGAAACAACAGATTTGAGCCTTGACCGTCACGCGCTTCGAATCGAGCATATGGAAGTAGGGTTTCATCCTCGAATCGGTGCATGAGGTAGATATGAGATTTAGGCATTTTAATCTGTGAAATAAGTGAGTATTTTAGGTTTTTGATATGTAGATGAGTAGGATGATTCAGCCCAAGCATTATCTTGTGATTTTTGTTTGCATTAAGGTAGGATAGGACTAAAAGATTGTAGGAAAACAATACGGATTTGCTATTGTAAATAGGGCACAACCAGGAAAGAGTGTGAAAAAGATAGACTTCCAAGCCTAATGATTAAGGAGGGTGAGTTGGGAGGTAAGGATTGAGTAAGATAGGACCCTAAAACCGTAAGGATAGGGGGAAAGAGCTCATTTATGCACACTGAGAGTTAAAGAGAGAGCTTGGGAGAGAGAGGGTTGCAAGTCAAAGAAAAGATCATGCCCCTTGATTTAGAGTTTTTCGGCCACCCCAAGTAGATACAAACTTTCCTTGCTATGTATTTGCTCTCGAACTAAAAAGTCTTGTAGGCAGCTGTAACCATTGTGTGGAGAGATCGACCAAGTTGCATCACAATGCGCTATCAAGTTCACAGTCTGACCATTATATCCTGGTCCGACTCCTAGAGTTGGGAAATCGGACCGTCCAACTGGGAGCATCAGACCATTCAACTTATGAGTCGCAAACCACCACCCCAAGTTCGATTGGACCACCCGTCTAGTTGAACACTCTTCGACAGTTGGACCAAGCCCTTTGGTCCGATCCGACCAACAATAAAACTGTCCAATCAAGAAACCTTCCCCAATCAAACCATGAGACTACTCCAATCAAACCACCAATCAATCAAACACCCAATTGCCAATTGGACCAAACTCTGAGTCAGACCTCGGACCACTAGTCCCATTCTGGGAATCGGACCAGTTGGGCAGAAGACAAAAGAACTAGGAATAGGACCACCTCCCCATGTTAGGACCCTTTGGGACACATTCCCGAATACCCTTAGAAACCTGACTTGGCTTGCCGAAGCCAAAAACCAGAGAAAACCACAATGGTGCAGTCTAGAAGCGACTTCTAACAACCTCGCCAAGAGACCCAACCTGACTTAGAGCCATACTAGGTCATGGAAAAGACAAGGGGGTAGCCATATGTGTATGATTTTTTTGTTTTTTTGGCGCACCCCATAGTGATTTCTTTTACATAAGTGTACCAAAAGGATGGAAAGCTTAAATTTGCACCATGCACAATGAAGCACCCAGCATTGAGTGTACATAAGTTGTGGAATGTTTTCAATAACAAGGAACACACTCAGACATAATAACTCGAAGGAACCCACCAATAGGAGGAGACCCAAAAATAGAGTCAAGTGCCTTAGAGCCCCATTAATAGGACCCTCAAAGACAGCGGTAAGATAGAAAGAACAACAAGATTGAAGGCAAAGCACTAGCAAAGCTTCTTGGATTGATCGACAACCTCATGGAAAAGGAATTAGGAATGATGCTAGGAGCAAACACAGACTAGGGAGGCGACTAGTTGGACTTGGGTGAGTTCCCAATCGCACTCCAAGACATGGTCAATGAATAGGACCTATTGACCAGAACAGTAATCCATGGTAGGCTAGTAGAGGAGAGAGTGGAAAGCCTAGAGAAAGAGAGGAAAGTAGTTAGGAAAGTGCTATAGGGCATAACGGCCTACAACCGTGAGCAGAGAGCTAGGAAGCTATAGCAAGACATAGATGTGCAGAAAGCGCAATGCATGCTAGCCTTAGCTAGCAAAAGCAAGGAAAAACCAAATGCAAGAGAAAGAGAACACTAGAGGTAGACCTCAAGCTAAGCGAGCTTGTGACCAAGCGGCTCATGGACAACATGTCTGCTGAACAAAGTGGAGTAGCAGTAGCAACCTCTCTACTCTCAGGCCTAGGAATTACTCGGCGGGTGAAGAGCCAATCAAAAATCCATGTAGCAACTTAGAAACTAGACAAGTACTAGCCTAATAGCAACCAGTATAGTTTCATAGAGCAGTTTGAGCAAGTTTGCAAGGCCAATGGTCTCACAGACCTTGCACAATGTTCCCAAGAATTTTGGCTCTACTTAGGCGATAAAGGTAGGACATGGTACACCAACTTAGACGTTTCAAAGTGGGCAAACTTTGCCCAACTAAAAGATCTCTTCATTAAGAGATTCTTGGAAGTAGGATACTCTGATAACCTCACAGTGTAGACAGATGAATGTGAATTAAAAGGACAAGGATGACATAAGAGTCTACGTCACTTATGTGCGCAGACTCTTCAAGAGAATCCCCATGAATGAGCAACCCAATGAAAGAGCTTTCTCCACCATGTTCATGAGGGAATCCATAGCCAGGAGTTGTACAAGGCTTTGGCAAGAAACTCTAGCTTGTAGTGAGATGTGTTAGCTAGGGTCTTTGACAAAGCAATTAGGGTGGATGACCATAACTGAGAGAGAGAAGCTCTCAAAGACCCCAGTTAGAGGACCTCAAAGAGGGCCACAATATTGAGCAAGGGATCAACCCCTAGCACGCAGGACAAGGGGAAGAGTGTAGATCAAGGCCAGGAGCTAGTTGAGGTGAGAATGGAGCTAGTACAACTGGAAGAATTGGTGAGGAAACCAATGCGACTGCACGTCCAATGTGTGCATGGTGGTGGGAATCACCTTCCGACTGAGTGCCAAGATCCTATATCTATGCCTTAGGCAAATTGTTGTAGGTTTGGCCATGACGCCATGCACTGTAGGTTGCCTAGGAGATTCCCCCATGTTCAGTAGTACAATCAGCCATATCTAGGAAACATGCCACCAAATTTCTTTGGAAGAGGAGCCCAGTTGGTGCTACCGGCACCAAATGATGCAAAACCCATTATCCCTAGGATGGAGATCAACTTGACAGGAATACCGAGACCACCAAGACCCTACGTGACCCATCCACCAAGTGATGCTCCAATCCATTATATGGAGGAGCCTAACGATGACGAAGTTTATGTGAACCATTATGTCTTGTATGAAAAACATGGAAATCCAGTCTTGATGGACTATCGACCAGTACCAGCAATGGCGTTAGGTAGAGGTAGGGGAAGAGGATGTGCAGGGCCATTCAATCTCATGTTGGACTTGCGGTCACCGATGCCATATCTCATTGTGCTGTCACGAGAGAGAACAAGTGAAAAAGGAAAAAGCAGACCTTAGATGTGTTGAGTGCAGCATCACTCATCTCTTTGCCCATTGCCCTAGACGGAAGCCATCCCCTAGCTTGGCAATCGTGAAATAAATACCCTTGGGGCTATTCGGAGTCAAGAGATTCGACAGCGTGGATACACCCATCCCTTTGCATGTCATGACTAGAGCATAGATGAAGCAAGTAGGCATATTACTGCTAGGTCCAAACAATTTACATGAAGCCTCAATAGGAAAGAAGAGCCAAAGGAGAAGGAAGAAAAAGACTGACACAAAGGTCACATTAAGATTGAGGATGTGACAATGCTAATGACCGGAAAGAAGGTCACGGATGTAGAAGTAGAGACTACCGCTCCAAAGATTCCAGAGAAAGGAAGTGCCAAGGTAGGGGAGTATCCTCATCCTAGGTGCCAAATTGAAGCAATAGGCAAAGTAAAAGAGTGGGTAAAGGGCCGAGGAGCACCTCAAGGACACTGAGCCTATCCTAGAGGATAAGATCAAGGATCTATCTAGCATGAGCATACTAGTCTTACCTGCATGACCACGGTGGAGAAACACACCCATGCCATAGGCGACGCCTCCTAGGCCAAGTCTAGATGCTATCGGCCAGTCAGTCAGTCAAGACCTATGGGCAAGAGGCACAACCCTAGGAGAGAGGCAAGAAACTAACAACCTCCTCGCGATGTTGGTAACCACCCCAGTGACTCTAAGTGTAGGATATCTTCTTAGGAAGCACCCACGCTATGGCAGGAGTTGAAACATTGGGTGGAAGAACCAATGGAGCATGCTACAGCTAACTTGCAGGATCAAGATGTAGTCACACAAATACCCAACTTAATGCTGCACTCAGTGCCAAAGTCACTACACGTCAATGCCTTTTGGGAAGGCACTGAGATGCACCCAATATTGCCTATCCTAGCCCTAGGAGACATAACACTGAAGGGAATCACAAATACTAGGGCAGGAGTGAGTGTGTTGAGCCATGCTGTGCTCGAGGTTTGGGAAAATCTGCCTGTCAAAATATCTAGGTTCAACATCACTCTAGCTAACGGAACCAAAGTAAGGCTATTTGGAGTCTTGAAGAATTGGTCAGTGAACATCATGGGTGTCTGATTCTCTGTGAACTTCATCTTCATGAAGGGAGTGGACTATGACATTCTGCTAAGTAAGCGGACCCTAGATGAGGAATGCTCCATTCTCATTGAAGATTGGGGCAATGGTTTAATCATCCTAGGAAACCAAACAGAAGCAATAAGGGTTGAGATGGACACTTGGAAGATGACCCTGTCAACCTAGATGCCATCTTTGCCATGCTTAGAGGCAACAAGCCAATAAGGAAGTCTTGTGGGCCTTTGACCAAATACATCCCTTTTCCTGAGGATGAGCAAGATTTGATGTAGATCCTAGTGACCATTGATCTTCCATTCTCAAATGAAGAGGGGATGTACAAACAGGCTACAAAAACCGCGAGTGTGTCGAAGAAAGAGCCCCCCATGCCACTCTCCCTGATGGCCAGGAGCTCAATCAGCCGACCAAGGCCTCTATCTCTTTCCATGTTCCTAGCAATAGGCTTCGGGTAAGTTACTATGTATAAACCCTAGGCATCACGTGCGTTCAAGGCATGTTTTATATACCCCTATGTAACCTATTTTGTGATATCTTATTGACCCTTATGTGTGCTTTTAGCAATATTTATAAATCCCTTAATGTAAGTTTTTTTTTGAAGTAAATAATTTAATAGATCCCTATGTAATAGATACAACATACTGTAATATAGAATTGACCGTGCAGAGCAACTCCAAAGGGTTCATAAAAATCTCTTAGTAGTTCTAGTGACTATGAAAATATCATTCTAATATATGTCATCCAAATGTAGATTTAAAATTTTTGTCAATAAAAGTAAAAATTTGAAATAATTTCTAAAAAGAGACATTAGGTATATAACTAGTGCATGCAATTTAGTTAGTGAAGGGCATTCACGTTAGTATCTTTACTGCTAGCATTGCCTAGATCTATGACGCATAATTACTAGGAAGCTGGACTAGCCCAGACTCAATCTTAGAGGTCTTTTAAAAAAATATACATTTTTTTTTTAACCATCCTATTACTATATTTGGGCTCGCTTACATTGCAATATCAATCTTGATATTTGCACTATTATGGTGGTAGTAGGGCTCTAGCAAGGTATATCATTATCCCATTGATGGATTGTGTAAACACTTGATTATTCTTTTGTACTTACATTCTTGAAAAGGACCCCACATCAATAGATCATTTAGTGTAGCACCATTGAAAAAGGAAAATATAAAAAATAGTGGCCTTTGATGCAAAATAATGTTGACAACTAGTAAGTGGGTGAATAATTTGATGACTTATTCAAAGATCAATTGAGGATAGCAACTAACATGTTTGGAAAATTGGCAAAGGGTCCTAGATTTACTCGGTTCTTTGAATTCTTCCAAGAATGAAAACAAGGATTAAAAGAGAAATTCTTCTTTGAATGCCTTGCATAGCATGGTGTACTAAAGGAAATGCCAAAATGGTCTCAAGATACTCCCAATGTTGTGAATAAGCAAAAGCAATTAGTACCAATAGGGAAAGACATGCTAATGCAAGGCCATCTTGGTAATGCCAATCCAATTGGTTTTGGAAAACAAGGCATGCATGCAAGTATGGGGCAGCCAATATGCTTTGGTGATGGTACTATTTCTCATGCTATGGTGAGTCAAGGACCACATATGGAAATGCATGGTACAACTCTATATGGTATGCAACAACCAATATGTAGAATGCAAAACCCAATGTATTCAACATGGTTGGTGGAATTCACAACCCCATGTATGGTAGAATTATCATAATACCTAGGGCACATTGTGGCATATATGGTACTACATCTATACCTTCTCAAATGTATGGGGCTCAAGGGATGAATGCAAGTCGTTTGCAAATGCTTCTAATGGTGTTGGTTATGATACAAATGCAGTAGGTGCATCCTTTTTATAGTAGCTAATGTATGATAGCTTGACTTCCAAATGGCAAGCAAAGAACTATGATGAGGGTGTAAAAGGGATAAATTTTGAGGCCTTTAGTGGTGCACAAGATATGCCAAAATCTTGGACTTCCATTCAACAATGTGATGCAACCTATTTGGGAGTAACTCAAATTCGAAAGGCAACCAATTTTTTGAAGGAAAATGCATTACAGTGATAGTCCACACTTTTAATACAAAGTAGAATGCCATCAACATGGGAACAAACTTAGCATATATTTGCTTCTAATTGACTGATAAGCACCTTTGAAAATGTTATGATTGTTTGGAATGAGTTAGATGCATCGCAATGTTAAAATTTGGAGCATATAATAAGAAGTTTTGGGGTGCATTGCTATCTGTTACTTCTTGTTGTGCTATTCCCCTTCAAGAGCATGTCACAATTCATAGAATAGGAAATCAAGGATTTTTGCATAAAGACCACCATTATCACCATGTTACAACTCATCGAGACAACAAGTAGAGCCGATGCTTTACAATATCGAAAGGATCAAAGACCGAAAAGAGGAGAAAATTTCAAAATAGGGCCTAGCACAAAAAAAATTGGAAAATACTTGCACAATACAAACAGTTGATTGCTACAAATACATGCTTTACATGTGAATAGGAGGGACACATGGCAAGGGTCTATCCCAATAGGCACCAAGTTGAAAGTATGGAAAATTAGAGGTAAAGTTTCCAAGAGGTACTTGGTGAAATTTCAAAAATCACTAATTGATGCCAAATGGGATGGAAGAGGGTGACATGGAAAACCCCTCTCAATTGTTGCAACTTTACCTACTTCTATACAACTTGGTCATATTGAACTAAGACAAGCCTCCCCCTTCTAAAGTGATTCCCACCCTAACCCTTATGGCCCTCACATATGTTTGCATATCAAATCACCACTTGCAAAGCAATCTCTGCCCTAGATTGGGTTTGTTTCTTAGACTATAGAACAAGTCTCAAGATGGAAGGTGACACAAATTGCTTGTTATTCACTCACATTTGCACATGAATAGTATGTTTCTATTAAAGTTGCAATAGCCACTTCACACAAGACTAGATTTTTTAAAAAAATTGCAGCTTTATATTATCCCATGACAAACATGCCATTATTCATCTAGCATGAAAACAATTGCCTTACTAAAACAATAGAAAAAAAAGTAGCCATTGAGATGTTGCACTTTAGGAATAGATCGATTGAAGTATCTTTCTATCTTCTTCAAATTTTCTTCGTCTCTTGTGTTTGCGAAGATATTGAAAGCAACACCTACAAGAAATTTTCACTCAATATAGTCCTCTCCATTTAATCTAAATCAACTTTATAGAAAAAAATCACTGCATGTGTTTTCTGCCAAATTGACCACTCCTTCCAATTTTATGTAGGTACAATTCATACTCTCACTCGTGGGAATACTCATTTTTTATTGGTAGATCATAGTTGACCATGAGAATGACCTAAGATCCCCACCACAAAAAGGCCCCACAATAAAAAAACCAAACAAGCTAATAAAGCCAAATAAAGTTACACAAAAAAAACATGTTGGTCCATTTTAGGAATCTTGTACCTAATGGTTTACACACAACAAACAAATATGTACACCTAAAAGGAACTTGTAGTTACATGTGCTTGATCAAAACCTTGAGTGAGCACACCTATTGTTATCAAAATACATGTCACTCCAGACCTAATTCATTTATGGATGAGGTCACAATCCTCAAAAGACATGCCACAATGAATGGATGTGCATGTTGTCTCATTGTTTCTAGTCTACCATGTAATTTCCTTGTGCTACTTTGAGTTTTTACAAAAATAATTGCATGCCCAAACTTTTCAGCAACAACAGGAAATATTGGATCAATAAGCACAGACATTTTGGCTTATTCATTTGGGAACTTTACATGATATTTCTTGATAACATCAAGATAGATCCCTTCTTTGTTTTTACAAACAACACAATATTAGTGAGTTTGGGAATCTCCCAATTCCCATTTTAAGAATACTAAAAAGGTGGCACCAGGATAACATGCCCATAAGTTTCTCAAAACCATATGATGTGACCTATCATTGGAAAGCACTTGAAAAATGGAATCTATTGAGCTATAGAGCGCTTGATTTGGAGTTATAGTGTTCAAGTTATGACAAATCCAAAGATTTGACCACGTTTCCCAAACTTATGGGAAATTCCCATATTCCCAAATATGGTGTTAAACACAATGTTTGCCTTGGGGGCTATCTTTATTGTGAACTCCCTCACTTGATCATTGAATGTTGTAGAAAAAAAAAACACCTACACATTCAAGAAGTGTAAATGTGACCCCATTCTGGCTTATGATGTAGATAAGGTAATCGGATACAAATAGGCAATCTTACGTTACCATAATCAACCTGGTTTTATCAACTGATGATGTGACAAATGGTTATCAACTTATGACATGAAAAATGGTTTTAAACAAAGCTAGAGGGGTAGACATAACACCAAAGCTCCTTCCCAAGAGACTTGATACAACAAGAGAAATGTTATTTCTTTATTCTACATGCTATTAAGGAAAATATCCATATATACGCACCTGACTATCCCACCACTATTTTTTGTGATGTACTTAATGATACATGAAGAATTATCTTGGAAACCATTACCAGCAGTAACACAGAGAAAACATGCTCAGGTCCACAGCTCTATATATAGAAATTCTAAATGTGATATCCATAACTTTCTAGAAAAGTGCACCATTATTGTTGTCAAAACATTGTTCTGTAGGAGATAACCCCAATCTATGGAAGAGAATAATGCAAAAAAGAAAGAATCATATATACAATAAACTGGACCTGTGCAAGAATATGACCAACTTCATAAAAAACCAACACTTTTATGTGGTTGGTGCTCATGATTTTTGCCATCATCCCTTTTTTAATGGCTCCTAGTGTACCAATCACAACTCGATGGACAATCTACTCATTCTTTGCTCTTGAAGAAGAGTTGTTGTTGGTAGAATATGAAGAGATGGCATGAACATAAGTGATGCCCAAAAAATATTTCATCTTTTGAAGCACCTCATCATTCACACCAATCAGACAATATGGTCAAATTCTAGAAAGGAACTTCCTTCAAAATACATATGAAAATACCTAGATAGCTAATTCTCTGATTGGATAGGCAAAGATTGCTTGAGGTGCTTTGAAAGCAAGATTGACCTTGCTCAGCATTGTGAGGATGAAACATGTAGTCTTGCCAGACCCATTGTGAGCTTGTGCAATAAGATGGTGGTATGGTAGAGTTAGGATCATAGGCAAAGTAATTGATTGGATTCTACTTAGTCTCACAAAGTTTTTCTCAGAGTACAGCACCTACAAGAGCTTGCGTGATAGGTTTAGATCCTTGCATGTATTTGTAGAAGCATAAATTGTATTTTTGTCTGACAAGACCTAACACCTATTTATCAATGACCGGTGAGAAACCTACCTTAGCAGTGATACGGCAACACATTTTGTCCTTAAAGTCTAGTTCAATCCATTTTTTGGCATTGAATCCAAGATCTGTGTCCTAAATCATTGATTCTTTATTGTGAGATAAACATATTCCTATAAAGCCTAATTTTAACACAACTATAGTAAGAAAATAAGGACAACTTATAGCTTCAATGGAAGCTTCTGACGATTCCACAAATTCATGAAGATTGCCTAACTTCAAGTTGACCTCAGAAGTGTCAACATCATCGCCTTTGAAGGTTTGATCTTTAGAGACCTCTTCATCTTTGGAGGCCTATTTGAAGAGGGACACGGATCTCAGCTTGGATGTGGACTCCTCAACTTCTGGCCCCTTTTTCAAGCTATCTTCTAGTGGCATGGACTCTGAAGGCTTGTCTTTTTCTTTCTCTCTCTCTTTGTCTATTGCACTGGAAGGATTTTGCACTTCTGTGTTCGTGCTAGTGCTATTGCTGGTGGACACCATAGTTAGATTGCAGGAAGAGGAAAATAGTTACTTGGCTTTCCTTTTTTCACCCATCCCCAATTTGAAGTGAGTAGGATAAATTGTTGCAAAAACATTCTAAGCAAAACCTTTTGCTCGCCCACCATCCCTAACCCATCCTATTATTTTTTGGATGCCTTATCTACCTTTGGAATCCCCCTCGAACATATTTTCTTGCACAACTTGCACAAAAAATTTCCCCCCATGGATGCTCGTAGAAGCTATAGATCTTATCAAAAGATTGACTTATATAATATGTGTTCAAGTTGTGGCTCACAAGAACATATTGGTCAATTAAAATCAATGAATAAGAAGTGAACAACTACCTCATATTGACACTCTGTGGTAAGTCCTTTCTTTTGTATAGCCATTATAATACATGAAAATAACAACCACTATAGGAAAGGACTTAGCAACCATGGTTGTCATCAATGCATGCTTATGACACTAGTTAGGTAGACAATACAATATGCCAAGCGAGTCTCCAACATTGATTAAGTTCAACCATATGCCTTGTAATCAGAGCTTACTAATTAGACGGCCATACTATTGATCGATGCAAACATGAAAGAGACGAGATAAGTGCCAACTTAGGAGGGATCAAATCAATGAGGAGAGGGGGTGTAGCGTGTGGAGGACAAAAGAGAGGTCAATGTTAAGGGTTAAGGCTAGTAAAGAGTGTAACTATGATGAGGGAAAATAGCCTAGCATGAACTCAACCCTTCTTGTTGATTGTGCTTCCTCCTTTCTTCCTATTCATCCAACTATTGAGATGCTATTGTCATCTTGAGAGAAGAGAGAATCACTTACATCTACACTAGAGACACATGAACTCAACCCTTCTTGTTGATTGTGCTTCCTCCTTTCTTCCTATTCATCCAACTATTGAGATGCTATTGTCATCTTGAGAGAAGAGAGAATCACTTACATCTACACTAGAGACACATTATTACATGAAATATCACCTAACATCTAGTCTCATTTACACATATTTTATCTTTTATTTATTTTAAGATGAGAGATATAATTATTTGTATGTATTGGTGAGATCTCTGAAGAGGCGCACCAAAAATTGTACTTGCTAAAACTAAAAAAACAATTGAACAATCAAATATGCACATTGCAAAGTATACAAGATCCCATACCAAGATTCACTACCACACTTAACCTGGCATACTGCCTTCCTCAACTCCATCATCATCTTCAACACATGTCAAAGCTATAAAAGGAACCAAGTTATCCTCAACATTTGTTAACACCTCCTTGGGTTCTACAAGACTACACAACATAGTATCATTACATCACATTTGATGTTTCACATGCAATTTCATAGAATACAAGAAATACCACCTTTGAGGTATTACAGAAGTCCATAGATGTACAACCTCCAATACTCTCACTTTTGTCTGCCACTGCGTAGACACTTTAGTACTTTCACCTCCCACAACAGCTTGTTGCAAGAGTCATATATAATCTGAAATACCCATAAATGTAGATCTAGAAGTTGTAGAATAAAAAATTGAATGCATTAAACCAAATCTAAGCTTACTTCATCAGATGACATTGTCAATACAATGCCAAGGTATGTGTGTTGGCGTTGGTACATAGGCAAGTGCATTAACTTTGGCACATTTAACAATAATCCCTTGAAATCCTGGAGGTAAGTCATCTTCACTGACATGGTCTTTTGCAAGTGAAGATTTCCTGTAAAAGACCCTTGGAATATTGTGTCAGTGTACTAGATAAGGTTGGAGCATCTTTCACTGTGAATAACCAAACCTAAATGAATAAAAAGAACTATAGAACTTGTCAAATTTTATCTAAACTTTGAGGCACTCGTCAGCACAAGAAAGCATTTCACACATTTTATGAAGCAAAATCTGTTCAGGGTTGCTCCAAGGAGAGGAGGGAGGATATGTGCATTTGAGACAGAGAGAGAGAGAGAGAAAGAGAGAGAGAGTGTGTGTGTGTGTGTGTGCACATGCACACACTCATGTTTGAGAGTGAGAGAGAGCAAGGAGCATGAAAATACATGTGTTTCAATCTCATTTTAATTAGCGAGAAAGAACGTTGTAATTACAAAATAATGGAAAGGTTATTAGGACCAAGACACATGTAGGTGAATCTACCTGTGCAAGTTGCAAAAGTGCCCATTGGCATGCACATGTCCAATAACTCTTAAACTTTAACCCCACAAAATAAAGGAACCTCAACTAGTGGGTTTACTCTATTGACTCTCCAAACATGGAAGTTTGTTGAGCATTGGATTGTCTCTCTCTCCTTTGATTGTAATTTGTCTTTCATCTATGTAACACATCAAGCTCCACATCCACTATTATCAACTGTACCTACACGTGGTTGTTGCCTCGCTGTTGCACTCCATGTTCAATCACATTCTCAACTCAATTCATGAACTTATGGGTGGTGCAACTCTTAGAAGCCATCTCATGCACATGCCAAATCAACTTGTGGAGATGTTGAAGAGCATCTGGTCTCATGCGGTCACTATTTGGCTACACAATTACAATACTCATGCCACTGATATGTCCATACCCAAGGTTTTTGGATGTCTCACTTATGCAACCTCCACAAACATTCCAAGAGCTCCAATGGACCCTACCTATAACTCTTGGATCCCATCACATCTAAGTAGTTCTATTGTCTACAACTGTCAACTCCATCACTACATAAGTGGAAGGCATTATTCAAGAGCACTTTTTGGTAAGAAAATCTTGGCTAGTTCTATGAATTAATAATACCCTTACGTAAAAAATACACATACAAAATATAGATACTTCTTTTATGAATAAATTTATGCATTTTAAAAAATTTCCCCTGTGAATGTATATCTGGAAGACTATCTTTTTGAATATTCCCTTGTTTTGAACTCATGTGATGCACATTTTTATACATAGTAACTTACCAGAGCAATAGGCTAGAACTTCACAAGATCCTCGAGTATCTGACAAGCAAATTGACGAGCAACCTCACTACTAATATCAAGCCTCTAAGAGACCTCCTGGAAAAACCTAAGTGGAGATGGACCAAGGTGCATGATCTGAACTTACTGTACAATTGGGCTTTAGTCACCAATGAGGAAGAAGCTAGAGATGAGAGTCTACGAGATGATGAGGAGTTTGAAGGTGGCAATTTTGAGGATGAGTATGAGGACTACCTCTCCCTTAGCATGATATTGTCTCAAATTTCCTGAAGGTAAGAACATCATTCCCAAAGTAATGTTGGTCTATGCAAAGAGTTAGGCCTATCCCTTAGCCTCCCGAGTCAATAGGAAAGATGACATCATATCCATGCATCAAAATCATGACCACAAAATCAAAGATATCATCATTCATGTGGGCTCTACTTCAACTTCAACAACTCCATTGATGGAGCCTGTTCCACCTTCAAAATCCCCTCTCTTTGACTAATCAACTAACTCTTTCTATTCCTTCCAAAAATGATGTCATGGATGAACTCATTAAAATCCCTTCATCTAAATCTTACAGAAATTAGTTCCAAAGTAGAGAAGCTGGATGTCAAAGTTGAAGAACAAGAATGATCATCAACTCAAAGACCCATGAGAGAAGGCTATAAAAGGCATTGTATTTAGTGAGATAGCCAACAAAATTACAAGAGGGAATGTACTGTCTTCTCTGAGGCTAAAGCAGAAAAGCCCGTCTTTTGGAAAGTCGAAAAAAATCATGCAGCTAAAACTGGTCTTCCACTGGAGTCAAATTTTGGCAATGGAGGAATGAAGAAAAGATTAAAAGATTTAGCTGTAAAGAATGCCTACGCAACAATTGATGTAGCTACCTATGGGGCTACAAATTGAGCCAATTAAATCTAATTTGAAAGTATGTAAAGGTGATGTGTAATCTAAAATATGGATGCATGCATTAGATCAAATGGAATGTGGCAAAGCAGCCAAAGATGATTTGACTAACGCTAGCTAGTCAGTGCATTCGAGGAATAACTAGTTGGAAAGAATCGGTAGATTCTTTTTTTGCTGTTGTGCGCACATTTGGCTAATGTCAATTATAAAGAGGTCTTGACTAAAGATAAGAGAAGAGAAGAAGATAAACCTAGCCCTTCCTCTTCTAGCCCTCCAAAACGGGTAACTAGAAGAACGCATGAACAACCAAAGCTTGCTGAAAATATAACCCTAGATCAAGAGATGGAAGATGCGCCACAAAAAAAGAAGGCCAAAGGAAAGAGGAAAGGTAAGCAACCATGCTACAAATTGCAGTCTGATATAGAAACTCTAACCGATCTCAAACAAGTCCTAGAAGAACGAATTCTGGGAGGTAAAATTGAGTTTACCTTAGATGAAATTCTTGGGATTGCCAAATGTGAATTTCATGATGTAATTATTAATGTAATCAAAAGAAAAAGACAATATGTGCGTGCTTTTTTACAAGCTCTTCGAGTTTTTGTGCAAGATGAAGAGAAGCTAAAGAAACAGTGTGTGATTTTTTACAAACTCTTCGAGTTTTTGTGCAGGATGAAGAGAAGCTAACTACACAAGGAATTCAACTGGAAGCAGTAAAGAGTTAATTGCAGCAATTGAAGCTGAAGATAAAGAAAGCATGGATGCAAAAATAAAAGAAGTGAAGGTTGAAAATGTAATGGTTAACTGGTCCAAACCAGTTGGGTAGCTCACCTCTCAAAAAGAATGCCATCTATAGCACATGCATGATGAGAAAGAAGCTCGGATCATTCCTAGCAGTCACTACTCCCATATGCTTTGGTTAAAAGCAACAATAGAGATAGCCGTCAAAATTGGAGAAAAAGAAACACCATGTATTGTGCTCATAGACCATGGTTTTGAGATAAACGTCATGGCCAAGAGTCTCTATGAAAGTGGCAGATGGCCCATAGATGTTGATCCAAGCTGGCAAATGAGAGATGCAAACAATTCTTCTGGAGAGTTATATGATGGATGTCCTAATGTTTAGGTAACTATTGGAGACATAAAAGATAATTTTCATTTCTTTGTTCAAGACTCTTGTAGTTGCCTTATCATTCTTCGCCAACCCTACATATCTGAAGCCCGCTTGGAAACAAAAGCTCTTGATGATGGTTCTTCTTATGCTTGAATCTGAAGCAAGGATAATGAACTAGCAGTCCAATTTCTCACTGTGTGTGTTAATCATCGTCGAAACATAGATCGATTGCGAGATTATCCTTGCTTCCTAATGCCCGATAATTCAAGGGTTTTTGGCCAGCACTGCTATAAAAGGAGGCTATGGTAGTGCTTCATGTAAAAAGCTTGTGCCTCCTCATGCTACAGAAGATGTGTTTCTAACAAATCGACATGTATGTAAAGCCAACAATATGGGCTGTTATAAGTCTCATCCAGCCATGACTAAAGCTGAAAGAAAATATTTATGTCATGTAAAAAGGGTGCTGAAAACTTATGACATAATGGCTAAAAATGAAGTTATTTCGGGCTTTTTTTTTGTTTGATTACTAATGATACATTGGCTAAAATATATGCAACTACTCATGCAAAAAATTAGGTTGAAAATCAATCCATAGAAGTATGTACATTGGATTTTTATCACACAATTCAAGAATTTGTTGAATAGGAAGACATTAATTTACTCAATAAGGCTGAAGCGCAAGTGGAGACAAAATACAAGATGGTGGATAAAAAATTCAAGCTTGTGGCAGTCCCAGTGCCTCTTGAAAGTGAAGGGTTGGCTAATAGGGTAGCAAATCAGTCAAGTCTTTGTGATCCTTCCAATATTGGTCACAAGTTTACATCTCAAAGTATAAAAGAGCTCAAAATAGGTGATAATTCATTCCTTTTATGAATGAAAAACACTCTTTTATACAAATGCTAATGAAGCATGGAAAAGCTTTTGCATTTCAGCCAAGTGAAATAGGCTGTGTGGATCCAAATATTGTGGCTTCAATGGTCATTTATATAGTTCCACATGTGCCTTGGAACCTTAAACCTATTCATATTCCAAGGGCACATTTACCCAAATTACTGGAACTTCTGAATGAAAAGATCAGAATGAAAATTTTAGAACCTTATTTAGCACCTTACTCAAATCGATGGTTTACTATACTAAAGAAAAATGGATATTTACGATCCATTTAAGATTTATAGTCTGTTAATTGAGTCACAATCCGGAATGTTGGTTCGGGTCCAATTGTTGATGCGTTTGTTGAAGCTTTGCAGGAAGATCAATTTATTCCATGGGCAACCTATATTCAAGATATGACCAATTTCAGCTTTCTTTAGAGAGCCGAGACATTACCACATTGAAGACACCTCTTGGGTTGGTCCACATGTGTACTCTACCAGAAGGTGTAACAAATTCCGTGGCCCATATGATGAAGACCATGCACAAAGTCTTGAGGAAATTTATTCCACACCTTACTCTTCGGCCTTTTCTTGATGATGTACCTATCAAGGGATGTGAAGTCTATGAAAAGAATGAGGAGCTTGATAACCATATTCATGATTGTGATTGGATTTTGACAAGGCTAGAGGAGGTTCATCTTACCCTTTATGGAGCTAAGTTGATTTTTGGAGTTGAAAAAGTTCTAGTGGTGAGACATTTGTGTGGCCCCTACGGATGTAAGCCTTCACCAATTAAGATATATGCCATCAGCAGAATGCAAGAAAAATGAATAAATATCTCGAAAGTGAGGAGATTTCTTGGCGCATGTGTATTCTACCTCATATGGATACCACATTTTGCTCATGTCACCAAAAATATTTATCAATTATTAAGAAAAGGCCAAAGATTCTTCTGGGATAAAGAGCATACTCTTGCTATACGCAAATTAAAAAAGTTGTTAATTTTAGCCCCCACTCTCAAAAGGACTGATTATTCAAATGGACAACCCATCATTCTTACTGTGGATATAAGTCCTATTAGGATAGGATGGGATGTTGGCCAAGAGGATCTTGAAGGTAACAGGTATGCAATTCATTTTGGAGAAAAGGTTCTCAATGAACATCAAAGAAAGTATACATAAGTAAAAAGGGAATTGTGGGGAGTTGTAACAACATTAAAGTGTGATCGTGAATACTTTATAGGTGCTTCTGTAGTGGTAGAAACTAATTGTCTTCCACTCTTAGGCATGATTGCCAACCACTACAACAAAAAGGCCTCATAGACGCAATTTAGACACAATTTTTGAATACAGAGAAAAACTTACAGGCGCGTCTATCCGCCCGTCTATTTGCGCGTCTATCATTCCGCGTCTATAATCGCATGTATCAACGAATTGACATGCACAAATAGACGTGCAATAGACGCACATATACAGGCGCATATAGACATGCTGGTAGTTGTGCTTTTACAAGCACTGATAGACACGAACGGAAAACAAAAAATGCATTTTTTTAAAAAGATATTTAATTTCTTTTTTTAATTTGAATTATAAAGCGCGTGTACAAGCGTGTGTAGTTTGCATTATAGACGCGCGAATAAACGCGAATTATCTGCAATTTAGACGCACAAAAAATACTCACCTCATGTCAAAGTGGGACATGGTATGCACACCATATCTTAGTGGCTAAGAGCATGCACCCTCTTAGTTAGTGGGAGGAAGGAACCTCAAAGCATGTATTGCTTGAAATGGCAAAAAGATCCCTCACAAGTTACATCCCCATCTTCTATACTTAACCCTAGCCTACTCTAAACTAAGGTGACTTATGCTTTATTACAATGCAAGAGTATCGATAAGAAAAATTATCGTTTCAAGATGTCCAAAAATTACCAAGTACCTCTAGCTCCAACCTATCCAGAAAACTCGAATCTCAACTAAGGCTATCAAGTTTTCACACTCAAAAAATCTAAATAAAATAAAAATAATAATTCTTGATCTAAAAAAATACAGAAAATCTAGCTACGAAACAACAAAATAAACAGTCACACAAATGATCCAGATACAAATATCATACCTACCTGCTGCAGCTTTTTCTTGGGGTTTCAATTTTATACATAAGTGCTTGACATATTTAGCCCTCCCCCTAGTCTACAAGCATTCATGCATAGCAATTGCTTTGATAAAGTGATGCTACATTTAGAAGAAAATCAAAATTCAAGTCCAACAATCTATCCCCAAACTCCTCATCAAACTCAAAATCCAAGAAAATCAATGTCACGTGTGTCTCAAGCAATTGCTCGATGAACACACAAAATTTATCCACAAAATTCTCTACAAAATTAATCAAAGTTGCCAATCCAAAATCCTAAAAACAACCCACACTGTCAATGGTACACACATCATCTACAACAGTCCACATATCCCTCCCATCTGCCCTAAGAGAAAACATGACAATTCTAAAGTTTTTGAATAAGGTCTCAACCCTTTCTTTGTTGCCAAACTTAGTTCTATCCATAAAGGCACCCAACCAATTAGAAAAGTCTTTAGAAAATGCTAGAAAGAAATATCCCATTACTACAAAACACCCAAAGAAACTATAATTCAAACTCATCAAAATATGAGGCCTCTTCAAGACAACCATTCAAATTACTCATCTCTTCAATAAAACATAACTCCAACTCGTCTACTCCACAAATACAATGGTCAACCCTTTCCATAACATCCCCACAAGAATTCTCTCTAGAATCTTCATAGGAAGCTTCAATACAAGGCAATAAATTAGGGCCATAGCCGTTATCCAAAAACCCAAATGTCCAATCCTCTTCAACTACTACCTCACAACTTCTTTTCATCTCATTTTTCCTAGTTTTAGATCTCTCTTCCCTCAATATTTCAATTCTTTTCAAAGCCTTACACGTTGTTTCTTCTTTCTCATGACGTGGACATCGAGAGGGTGACGAGTTACAGTAAGCTGCAATAAATAGGTTGTACTCTTAACGGCTATTGACGCTTCATTGCTTGTAGATGGTTTTTCATTTTGCTCATGATCGTATGATGCATGACCAAAAAATATGACACGATGTTGCTACTATCGTATCATACTTTTCGTTTTCCAACCATTGCTCATTCATGCTTGAAAAGCACTAAAGATAGAAAAGAATAAACGTTATTTTCTCTATCTCATCATTGCTAAGCTTTCAGTGTTTTCCGTCCATTATTTTAGATAGGGCTTGATAATTTTGGAGTGCTTATCATCCAACATGGAAAACAAAGCAAAGTTAATCCTAAAGATTACACACTACGACACAGGAAACACAACGAAAAATATGGCATCTATTAAAAACTCCTTATTGCAGCCGCATCCTTTGCTTTCATCATAGTCACCATATTTTGTTAGCAATAGTGGATTTGCATCCGAGTACGCTTTAGGCTTGTCTTCACACGACTGAAATAGCACCCCTTTGTTTTAATAGCAAAGGTTGTCACACGAAAAACATAGGATTAGTTTTCCTTTCTTTTGTCCTTGAAATGCTTTGTATCATGACATATTTTACGTTGGTTGCCCCAAGTAGCGCTCATTGTGTGACTATCATGACAATTTTCAACAAAAAGCTTTATTAAAATTGGATTTTCAAAAGGCTACAATCTATTATTATTTTGAGTCTTATCATGATCATAGAAGAATTGCATTTTGTGGATGCTTTAACTCTCGACTTGTGTTTATCAAAGCTTCAAAGCTTTAGAAAGTCTTGTCCATTTAAATATGTGGTTCTTGAATATGTATGTGGTAATGGTTTATGATTTTGTTTTCACAATTTCGGATATTATGCTTTCTTGATGAGATTTGGTGTTTGAAATTTGTAAATGTGCACGACAGTTTGCCTTAGCTATGATTATGAAATTTTGTGCAAGTTTTGATCAAACAATATCTATGTTTCACAAATTTTTGAGCTTCTCATTGTTTGTCTTGATATATTCTTGTCTCTATGGTGGATATATAACCTTGTCTCATAGTTTGTCTCCATATATTATTGTTTCTATAATTTCATCTTGCAAGGTAAGCTAGTAATTTTATCATCATTATGTCGTCTTGTAAGGCAAGCCTATCATTAATTTTCTATCATTTCTATATTTTTAATATGATGTTTTTCTTTACCTCATGGTTTGATATTTCAAGTTGATATTTCCATAATCAATGTAATTGATATTTTAATGATAGTTTATATTAGTGGCTCGGTCCATTGGGGACTGCTAGTGGTTTTATCAACATCTATGGTCTTCTAAGTCTTCTAATATGTTATCTTAGTATTTCTTGATCCTATGAAATTTAAGCATGCTTCTAATTTCATAAGTATCCCAAGTTATAAGGTGGTATATTTCATATGATAAGATTATCTAGTTGCCAATTTTGATGAGCTTGTCTTCTTCCTCTAGTTGATGGTTCTACCTTCTAGATTTGTCTCTTCTAGCTATGTTTCATTTTGTTTCATCTATAAGACTATTTCATTGTTTTCACTGTGGATATTTCAATGCTCCAACTTTATCTACTCGTCATTGTAGTTGATGAAATTTTCATGTGTTTTATTAAACATTAATTTACTTGATAGTTCCATATTTCATCATTACTCCACCAATACGGATGATGGTTTACTATATTCTCTTACCAACTATTGTTTCACCATTTAGGCTATAAGTGGTTTGAATAATTTCCCTCTATATTCCAGCTAACCAGCTACTAGTAATCTAGCTTATGTTTCGTTCTATATTCAACTAATGATAATCGAGCTAATGTTTCGTTCCAACCAATGTTCAACTATTCTAGCTAATAAGCTTCTAGGTGATGTTTCATTTTCCAGCTGCATTTTCACTTGCCCAGTTTAGGCTACTAGTAGCTTGAGAATTCTAGCTCTCATATTTATCTCTTCTAGCTATGTTTTATTTTGTTTTGTCTAGCTAATGAATTGAAATAATGCTAGCTAATGATCATATTTTCCAGCTGATGATTTTCTAGTTGATGTCTTCGTACTATAGTTAATGAGTTCATTTCACTCTTTTACGATATTCTAGTAAGCCTATTTTGTCCTAGTAAGCTTATTTTATCATATTAGTATTTCATTTATTTCAGCTAAGGAAATAATGATCTAGCTAACATTTTCGTCTTGATATTTTATTTGTTACATATTTCGTTGATGATATTCTAATTTTTTTAGTTTATATTCTCGCTAATGATGCTCCAACAATTATTTCATATTGATATATTAGTCTAGCTGATGATGTTCCAACAGATGTTTCATTTTGATATCTCATTTCATTTATATTCTAACTGATCATATTTTGTTCATGTTTTGTCTTATTTTATGTTTCAGCTAATGGGCTAATGATATTCTAGTTGATGATCTGTCTTTCCAATTGATGATCGTATTCCTGCTTATAGTTGATGCACTGATGATATTTTAATGATCGTAATATTCATCTCATTATATTCCAGCTAATGATTGTCGGTATTTTGTTCATCATTTGATTATTCTAAATGTTTCTTTCTTCCAGCTGATTTTTGGCTCTTCATGCTACGTTTCATATCATTTCATCTATATTACAGCTAATGCGTTGAAATTATTCCACGCTTTGTTTATAAGAAATGTTTCGAGCTGATGGGATGATATTTCATTTCATTCTTATTCCAGTTGTTGAAATGTTCCAGCTGATGTTTCATTATTATTCCAGCTGTTGATTTGTTCCAGCTGCTGTTTCATTACTTATTCTAGCTGTTGAGTTTCGTTCCTTATTATTCGAGAGCTGATGTTTCGTTCTTTATTGTAGCCGGTTGTTGAGTTGTTCCAAACCATGTTTCGTTCTTTATTCTTATTTATTCTAGCTCTTGAGTTGTTCCAGCTAATGCTTCATTCTTTTCGTTTTCTATTCTAATATTTGTCTATTCTAGCTTATGATATACGAGCTGATATTTCGTTGTTTCCAATATGTTTGTCTATTCCAGCAGTTGTTTCATTGTTTCCAGCTATTGTTCATCTATTCCAGCTGATGTTTCGTTGTTCCCAGTTGTGTTTTGTTCTTTCCTGCTAATGTTTCATTGTTTCTAGCTGTTGTTTGTCTATTTTCAGCTGATTTGCCTGTTCAAGTTTATGTTTATTCTACTTGATATTTTATCTATTCTAGCTAAGGAGCTGATGTTGCAGCTAATGTTTTCGTCTTGATAATGCTCATCTCGTCCATTCTTCTTTCCATTTGCTGGTGGTATGCCAGCTGCTATTTCATATATTCTAGCTGATGAGCTAATGAATTTTTTATCGTATATTCTAGTTGCTGAGTTGATTTATGACATTGTGATTGTGTTCTAATGTTGATATAACATTTTCTATTAAGTTTTTGATGTCACAGATTATGTTGCATAGCCAACTATATCCACACTCAAGATAAAGCAATTTCATGGTCCTTTATCTCCTTCAATTCCTTCATCTATTGTAATTCAAGATTGATGTAGCTCCTTCATTTATCTATAGTAATTCAGGAGTGATGTAGCTCCTTCGATGCCTATAAACAGGCACTTCAGGAGTGATTTAGCTCCTTTCAACTTTGTAATAATATCTTTTCAATATTAATATAGCAGTAGGGCTATATAGAGCTATCAAAAACCCCAATCAAAATCATCACAAACATCATCAAAAACTCAAAGAGAACTTAAAGAAACTAAAAGACTTTCAAATGAAGTTTTATTTTTGTCATTGTGGCCCAAACCAATCATACAATCATCCACACTAAAATCAAGAAGTATGAGGTTAGGTCTACTCAAAGCAACATCAGCAACTTCACAAACTAAAGCCTCTCCACCCACAACTACTCAAACCATCATTTACCAACTCACAGCCCCTATACCTAGAAGCTCACTATCACACTCAACCACATCAATCTCTTTTGGCAACAAATCCAAATTCTCAAATTCATCAATAAATCTTTCCATTTCTAAGCCGTCCCCCCCATAGTCTTCTAAAATCTTAAAAAATCCTCCTTAATGCTCTCTTCTTGTTTCAAAATTTTAGGTCTAACATAAAAAAATCCTTGACTCTCTTGTCTATCCCCATTTGTCTCAAGATTTAGTAACCCTACAAGGTCTACCAAGAATAAGAGAAAAAGCTCCCAACCTTGCTGGCATAACATGATAATCAATCTTCATAGACACACTGTATACCTTAACCTCCGAATTTTGAATTATGCCTAAATACCTCACTTTAGAATGATTAGCAAGATTGATTCGAAACTTTGATCGCTCAATAATTCAAACTCCAAACTGCTCTACACAAGCGTGAGTAATTATACTAAGTTGTGCTCCTCCATCTATGTATGCCTCACTTATGTTTTAATTCTTATACCAAGCATCAATAATAGCAAAAACATCACGTAACTCCTCTACACTCAAAACTCTCATTGTTCCTCTCTTTCTTTCCTTGGAATTCAAATTCACTATTTTTTTCCATTGTCCTCTCATCCTAGGGCATAGTTCCATTAGTTTAGCAAAATATATATCTACCTTCTTACCCATCATATCTCTTTTTAGGTCATAATCACTTTCCCCATCCCCCAAAGTAATATACGAAGAATGATAATGCTTCCAAGGTGCTCTTGATTTATTTCCTTCTTTCTTCTCTCTCTTCTCTCCTTTCTTTATCTTTCTTCCTCTTTCCTCACCAGCGTTACTAGTCTTAGGTTTATCCCTCTTAGCTCCTCCCCTCCTTTTTATTAAAGGCATCACATGAACTGTTTTATTTTACTCACTTTGACTTTCTAGAAGAATAGAATTAATGGAACTCTTCATTTTCTCTTCTTATGTTGACCTTGGTGCTTGGGATGTGCTATGATATCTTATTTTTAACCCAAAATCATTTGTCTATTTGAAAGGTTTTGAGGATATAAATGATACATATCCCATCGTGCTCTAGGTGAATTAGGGAAATTTGTACTTATATGACCTATCTCTTCACAAGAAAAACAAGTCACCATTGGTCTTCGAAAATATCCTCTCCCACTTCCTCCTCTTCCACCTCCTAAATTTTCTTGACTAGTCTCTCCTACAGGTCCTCCACATCCTCTTCCCCCAGGTCTTCCTATCAATGCTCCTAGTCTCATGTTTTGCATTTGCCCAGACAATTCGTCCTCAATCTCCCTCACTAATTGAGCATTCTGTTTCGCTAAAATCTAATAATTTGTTCATCCCCTTGCCAATGTTAGTCTATGTTTTCATTTTTTAATGCTCTCAATGGTTCTCTCTCTTTCATTTTCTCAATTTTCATTTCCTTTTCTATGGCAATCATCATAGCTTCATCAAAGGTACTTGGTTCTTTAATTTCTAATTTTGTTCTCACTTCTCTCTACAAATTTTCACAAAATGTTTTATTTTTAACATTTTAGGTACTCTCTCTCTCTCCTAAGTCTAATGATGTGTTCCAACGACCCAAAATCTAGTGTATTCTAAGGTAAAAAATTTTATGGTCTGGTCTTCTTTTGTCTTACAAGTTTATGTTTTTAATCAAAGGTTTTGAGAAGTTTCAACTTCTTTAAATTGATCAAGAAATGAATCTTTTGTAGCTTCATTTTCCATAAAAATAGGAGGATTCCTAGATATTAGGGTTTTTTCATAATCCTCAAACCAATATTGAAACTCATCCAACAAGTGAAATTTTAAAATTTGGAGTTTCAAGATTGAGTTTGGATGATGCATGCAAACTCTAAATTTTTGAGGAATCACTAAGGATGCTCTCATTTTGTACCTGAAATTTCTAGAAAAGAACTCTGAGTGTGGGATTTTTAGCTCGAAAAGAAGCTAGAGACGTGCCAAAATATGTCATTTTAAAGAGGGATTTAAAGAATCTCATAGACAAAAGCAGAAGACATAGATTTGACAATTTTAAGTGGCTATGGAAGATGGGAATTCAAATTATTGACCTTCCTAGTGGTTGCATATTTTTCTCAATTTTTCCATGTGCCAAATTGAAGTAGATCGAGACTGAGTTCCTGAAGTTTGGGACCTTGAGACAAGCTAATAGAAATTTTCAGATCATAATTTAGAGATCGAACATGGAAATGGCAAGCACACAAGAGGCGAAGATGGAGTGTAAAGGAGACTTTGCAAAGGGGGAAAGGAGATGAATCTTGGGGGCTCCCCTTGGAGCCCAAAAATTTTTCATGTGAAGGAGGGAGCCATTTTTGAAAAATGACGTGAAAAAAATAGGCTATCCCCTCCCCCCCCCCAATGCCATTGCAATTTCAATGAGAGGGAGGGTTGGGGTCACAAACAACCACCCAATCGGATTACACAAGCATACTTCTTTAATTTTTTTCTCTCCATCACTGTTCTTTGCACAAGCAATGGTTGCTTGGTTGTGGAGTTCTAAATTTAGTATTTCTCTCTCCTCCTCTCTCCTATAAGAGACCATTCATGTGGGCAACATAAGAAAGAGAAGAACAGGATGAAGAATGCTTGCTCGGCATGCACCAGATTGATGCAAGATTGAGAAGATGCTGAGACATGATGTCAAGTACTGTGTGAAGATCAATGGTAGGTCTAATGGCTGTCCATGCATTCAATTTCCATGATCTAAAACACGTAATTTAGCGGTATGACCATTTTATGAAGAAAATTTACTTGTTTTTGACAATTTATGATCCAAATGATGTGCATATGATATGAAATTTTTAATGAAACTTTTTGCCATGTCTTTGAGGTCTGTGAGTGATAATAGTAAAAAATCCTAGTTAAATGTGATTGTTATTAATAATTTAAAGTCTGAAATGCAATATTTAATTGAAAAAATACTGATTTCCTTCGTTTTCGGTTAAGAAATCGTATTCTTATGGGGTGAAATCAAAGATAATAGTGAATCTCAATAATCCTTATTAGGTTGAATTAGAAAATAAAAAAATAATATTGATTATTAATAAATAAATGGAGAAAATTTAAGAAAAATAGATTTTATGTGTAAAAAATTTACAGATATTTATAAATGTGCTCATGATGTATAGTGGACCTAAGGTATGAGGTTTAGCCTTATCTTAGCCCAGTTTTCATGTTATAGTAAGTGATTTATCACTTTTTAGATAAGAAAATGACATAGAAATCATTCTCTACACCTACCACCATAAGCATAACATTAAACGATAGAAGGGAGGGAAGGAGTATGAGCGCTATATAGGTTGAAATCTGATTTTTATGATACAATTTACATATAGGACATGTTTATTTTAAAAGTTAAAGGGTTCAATAGCACGAGTATACTCAATGCTATCCCTATGCAACACTGCAAGTACACTAGTAGTATGAAAATATTGAGAAGAATTGATTGTACACATCAGAATGACTAATTTCATTAAGTAAATTGTTTTACAATTATGGCCATTCACCTTTGTATTGCATTCCATATAATGGTATAAAATGACTATTATCGGCTCTTGGATTGCATAGCACTTGGTTTCCTAGATGTTGGCCCACACTGAGAGTGTGAGAAGTCCCAAGCGACAGGGTTAGTGCATTCATTTCTTTGAGGACTAATAAAGTGAGGATGCAAACTATCTCCTAGAATGATATTTATAAAGAGGTGACTATATGTCATATGTGTTATATGTTTAAACGACACATCTCGGGGCCAATGCTTGAGGTGTAGGAGAGGTGTAGTGGGACGTGGCAGTTAATCGAGGGGTGCTTCTTGTGTATGTGCTAGGAGATGCTAGGAACCAATATGTTTGGGTACTCATTGTGAGGAGTTAGAAAGGGATCCATTGGACTATAAATGATACAAATACATGTTTAAGTTAGATCAGTGTGTGTAGCCTCCAGAGGCTCCTAGCCCACGAGGTCATGGGGTGTTTTGGTTGTGCATAGAGGCCCAATTGGAGGCTTAGAGCCAGTGTTGGGCCCATTTTTGGTCCCAACAATAAGTGGTGTATTTTTCGAGAGTTGCTAATAAGTGGCAATGTTTGAATCTTGGTCAACAGTAGAAACTAGTTGATTAGTGCATGCCAAAAGGCAGTGAAATAGATCCAAAAGACTGGCAAGCCGAGATCCAAAAGTAAGAAAGGGTTGAAAGGGCTAGACGACACGCTAAAATCATTAGGAGAAGTTCTTTGGGAGAAAGAGGAAGCTTTAGTACTTCCGCTCTCCCAATAGGTCAGCCCACTTTGACTGACATAATAGTTTCAATAGTTCAGAGACCCTTAGCAAATCTGGTTGTTGGCATGGCATAGCCTATTGCAATCCTTGCAGGGATACTGGATTTGCCAACCTTAGGATTCTCTCTATCCAATTTTAATAGGTGAGAGGAAGATTCAGAGCTTTACATTAGTGGGTTTCAAAAGTTAATTTTCAATTGTCAAATCCAAGATGAGGGACACCTGATGATTTTCTTTAGTATGACTCTGAAAGGAAGAGTGATGGTATGGTATTAGAGCCTAAAAGCCAAAACCATAACTATAGTTGATATATTTTTTGTGGCCTTCCCATTCGAGCACTTAATATTTTTTTTATTTGTGTAATTCATTCCTTTTCTTCTCCCCTATCTTAGCATCATGATTGGTAGAGGCCAATGAACCATGAGAATTGTGTTACCCTCTTTATTATATGCAACATAAGGATTCATGTGTTCCTCTCATCGTATGATTCTTCTATCACATGTGAAGGAGGGTCACTAAGGGGGTAAGTTATGATGGGACTAGGGGACTTAGGTAATCCTGATGGATTGATTTTTGCTCTAGGAGCAATTGGTCCTTGATTAGGTGGGGGATAAAGCTAGTTGTAGAACTTCTTGGAACTGTCTCGAATAATTCAGACTATGATTAAATTGATGATAGCTAAAATGCCCAAAGCATCAATAGTTAGTACAACTGTGTGCTAGTTGTGAGCACTTGAAAGGGAGATGGTCTCTAACATAATGTATACACTACATATTCTTATTGATAATGTTTAAAAAACTTCAAGGTTTTGACCACCTTCAAGAGCTCTTGCTATTACTACTTTACATCCATCATCATAAGAACTTGCATGCTATTTGTCTTAATCTTCCTCAGCTCAACAAAGGATCTTGTCAGATATCTATAGATTTCTTACCCCTCATAGATACCCTTGATGAATGCTTCATCACAATTGGGTCCTTCTATAAACTCAAATTACTTAAATAGGCTTATCACCTTGAAGACATAGTCTCACATGCTCTTCTCTTCATGCTACTTGATGTTCATTAGTCAAATGATAAGGTTATCAACCATAGTCTACTTTTTTTATGGGCTTAATGTAGATATCCTTGAGTAATGTAAAGAATGATTTTTTTGTGGCATTAAGCCTAGTCTACTTTTTTGATGGGCTTAATGAAGATATCCTTGAGCAATGTAAAGAATGATTTTTTGGTGGCATTAAGCCTAGTGAATCAAAATTTTCCCTTTTCTCCTAGGCATAAGCAAAACACTTATGATTGCTTAGCATCACTCATAAGGTTATTTGCTTTGCAAACTTATTGAAATTATTCATAAAAAGCTATAAGAGTTATTCCTAGCCCTATACTTATCTAATTGTTTGGCTATAAGAGAGGAATCTCTACTTGATACTTAGTTATTGGTGTATTTTGAGTACTTACCTAAAGCATGTCTATGTAGTCCAATAGATATCACTGTATAAGATCTGATAATGAATCCCATGTGGAACTTGTGGCTCTAGTGTTCAATATCATCCTTTAGGTGCTATCCATTTCTCCTTGCCTAGTTGCAAGCTATTGTTTTGTATCATTATTGATGTCCATCAGCCAATTAAGAGTGTTTATGCCTTGGTTCTACAATCTATGATATTTTATTTCATAGGTTTAGGGTTCATATTTGAGACACCGAATTTAGTTGCATGTTGGAGGTGTCGATGGTGGCCTACATATTGTTTGAGGCTCCCCCAGAGCTTTTGATTCTATCCATTGTGCTAGATACACGGAAATAGTCTCTAAGTTGACTAGTACAATTGCGAACAAGGATTTTCTCAATATCAATTGGTCCACTAGGATTGGAATTTGGTCTCTACTTGTCATGGGAGAGAGACATCTACTTCTTAAGTGCATGCAAGTATATTGATGTTTGTTTAAGTTTTAAGTCTTCCCCTTGACTTCACAAATTGTTTGGAAAGAGAGAAATCTGCACAATGCATTTAAATACACTTGTGTAACTTGAAATTCTAAAAACATATGATCTTTACTTAAGATGGTTAACAAAAACCAAATAGGAAAAAACATAGAAAGTTTACATCAAACAACAAGATCTAGAGAAAATAAGGGTAGATTAGGAGCCTAGGAAATACTTCAATAATTGCCTTTGGACAATTAGGATGAAAGTCAATGGTATTGTTTGACTTTTTTGTTTCAATGGGGTTAGTTAGTTCTTTATAGAAAATTCCATTTTGGTTCTCTCAATTATTTTAATTGAACCTTTTGGTTCTAGGCTCAATATTTAGGACTCACATGCACCAATTCTATATATGGACATGTGGATGCATACTTGTGCACGATGTCATGTGGCAACACATTCAATGAAGGAAAAAAAAGAAAAATACATCCACAGAAATATTCTAGATGTATTTCTATGGGATACTTACTCATGATCTTGATAGATTTCTAGGCTCGGAACTAGTTTCCAAAAAAATAATTATAAATATCTATTATTAAGTTCTATTAGTTTAATGAGAATTTGGGTGAAAAAACACACATGCAATGAGTTATCTTGAGTGTTGTAGGTTGTCTAGATCCAAAAATACAAAAAAACAACACATTTTACCAAAAATGTATTTTTCAACTATTACAATATGATTTTCACAATTCTGCTTTTGTGAGCTTGGAGAACGGTCTATTTCATGAGAGCCTTGATGACCATGTTGTTGAGATGACAAGCTCAACACATGCGGACATTAATGATGGACCACCTGGTTAGATGGGTCCACACATCTACACTTAGCACGTCGGTGGTCATTATGACTCTCACATGGCCATTGACTCATTACTTATTATATTCAGGTTGTTATACCTATTTACAGCTGGCATAGTTATAGCGCTAGTCGACTAGTGTAGTCAGTTATGCATTGTTTGACTTAGTAGGACACTTTCCTTTATATTGTATATTATCTATACTTTGTGTACATTGTAAAGAGTGTGGAAGAAGAAGAAGAAACTAGTAAGAAAATGTTTTGGCATCCATCTCTCTTCTTGTCCCTTGAGTGAGCTTCTCCTTGTGCATTCTATGTGTGTTCGGCACAACATCTTGAGCAACTCCCACCACCAAGTGATTCTTGACATGGTATCAGAGCTGAGCCACTGAGAGAGGCTGATTTCAAAGGCTGAAGTGAAGGAGAAGAAGCAAGGTCCTGAACTGCGCCAAATCTGTCGAGTTGCCTGCGTCCTTCATACAGTCCACGATCTTGACGATTATCATGGGGTTTTGATAGCTCATGAAGTCAGCTTCCTAGGCATATAAAATTTTTTGAAAATGATCAAGTATAGCTCCTGCAATCTGAGAAAAACCAGGCCCCTGTCTCAGAAACCCTAATTCCACCATAGCCAAAATTTCTCAAGCTTTTTTTTCTCAATTTTTCTTTCTCCTGACACTCAACCCAAGCCTCTGTCACTCTAATCCATTGACCCAACATCAAATCAAGGAGGGGAAGGACCTGAGAAGATTGAAGAATGACCGAACGATCCCGAACAAGAAGAATGAAGCTCAACATCAACACTGACATAGTGTGTTTTCACACTCTCACTAACTGTGTCTCTTGACACACTGCATTCTGCTCTTGTACTGATAAAATCTCAGAATTCTGGTGTTGATTTGCTGTTGATCTTGCAACCTCAACATGGAAAAAGACTCTCCAAATGCTCGATTCAAAGGAGTCTGGTTTCACACCTGTAAAACCCGCATCAAGCTCATCTTGATGAAAAAGGGTCTCCGGGCCATCACAAATGGCAAAGAGAAGAAACCTCGGGACGCGGAAATTGCAACTACTTGGCAAAAGAATGATGACAGAGCCTAGGCCATTATCAAACTGGAGCTAGACGACACTTATATCCATCATGTGGATAACTGTGAGACCTCACAGGATACATGGAAAAAACTTGACACCCTGTTCGGTGCACAATCTAAATCATCAAAGTATGGTCTCCTGATTGAGTTCTTCAGGATTGAAATGAAGTCCAGCACATCACTTGCCACACATCTCAATTACATGGAAGGACTCCTAACCCAACTTGCAGGAATCAACATTAAAATGGATGAAGATGTTTGCATCGGTGTTCTACTTAAGAGTTTTCCTCCTGAATATAATAATGTATCAACAACTTTAATCAACATGCCAAATCCTGAACTTGTTGATATCTAGGCATCTCTGTTAGAAGAAGAAAAGAAACTTAAAAGCAAAGAAGAGCCCAGCACTTCAAAGGATGAACAAATGTTATATGTAAACAACATATACAAAGGTAAAAAGAAACCGCTCTTCTGTGACTTCTGCAAAAGGACCGGACATACTGAAAAGTTTTCTCATGCTAGGAAGAGGTCCCAAAAGGCCTATCTTGCAGCTGTAAAAGAAGAAGAAGACCATGGACCAAAAGATGAAGATGAACATGAACATGAAGACCACCAGGATCGGAAGGACAAGACTCATCAGTCCTTCTACTCTCATAACTCTGATAGACTGTTTTAAAAGCCTTGTACTTCCTTGCCCTAATGCTTCCTGCCATAAGCTTTGTAAAACTCCTTATGTAACTTGGCATTACAGTGCCTGTACACTTTGTGAGGCCCCTGCTACAGCCTCTGGATGTCCACCATGTTTATGGTACCCACACTTAGCCTTTTCTGCGATCGCCTCTGGTGTTTTGCCATGTTTGTGGTATGCCCACACTTTGCAGGTGGTTCTCATTACAGCCTCTACACACTTTGTGCCTTTCCAGTTGTGAGTGAGGAGGGGTGTTGAGAATCAGCAATCACACTCACTAAAGAGCCTCTTTGTATGGAGCTTTAAGGTCAAGGATATGCAGGCTAACCTATCCCATATGCACAATGGTGCCTACTGCAGTTTCCTACTTTCCTATAAAGCATTGTACTTGCTTCCTTTTCTTAAAGCAATGATAGTACTCTTTTCTTTTCAGTGAAGTGTCAATGCCATTGTCCACATAAACAAGATTGTGTTTATGAGTCCAAGTCTCAATCTTGGAACCTAATTCACTTGTGTAACAAACAGTGTCTTTTCCATCATGAGTCCACACTTCTCCTTCCATCCTCCATAGCTTCCGCCTTTGCCATGCTCTAGATCCCACATTTCTCACATGGTATCAGAGTCCAGTTGGACATGGCATTGCTTCTCTAGCCTCTCTTGATTCCTCTCAACCTCAGTCTAGCTCAATGTCAGCTCATGACTTCATCTCCCAACTCTACTCTCACTAAAGCTTCCATGGCAGCCATAGCCAGCAGCACCCTGTCAGATTGAGATGCTTATATCTCACTCCATAGGTCAAATCTCTTGGAGCTTCCTTCTGGAAAAGTATTCTGCAACTCACAAAGCTTCCCTGTATCACATCAATCCGGGACATTTGACCATCTGAAGCTCAGCATTGTGAAAATCCTCAATCTCTGCTATGTGTCTGCCATAGCCAAACAGGACCTACCTTACTTGGAGCTTCAATAACTTCTCAACCAGGACATCTCAGCTCTTGATGTCTTCTAGGGATTATTCTTCTACTCAAGGCGCTTCATCCTGGCATGAAAATCGATCAGATTGCTGCGCCCTGACCCCGGCATTGCACAAATTCGTCATCGCTGTCCTGAACTGCGCCGAATCTGTTCGAGCCGCCTGCGTCCTTCATACAGTCCACGATCTTCACGATTATCATGGGGTTTTGATAGCTCATGAAGTCAGCTTCCTAGGCATATAAATTTTTTTGAAAATAATCAAGTATAGCTCCTGCAATCTGAGAAAAACCAGGCCCCTGTCTCAGAAACCCTAATTCCACCATAGCCAAAATTTCTCAAGCTTTTTTTTCTCAGTTTTTCTTTCTCCTGACACTCAACCCAAGCCTCTGTCACTCTAATCCATTGACCCAACATCAAATCAAGGAGGGGAAGGACCTGAGAAGATTGAAGAACGACCGAACGATCCCGAACAAGAAGAATCAAGCTCAACATCAACACTGACATAGTGTGTTTTCACACTGTCACTAACTGTGTCTCTTGACACACTGCATTCTGCTCTTCTACTGATAAAATCTCAGAATTCTGGTGTTGATTTGCTGCTGATCTTGCAACCTCAACATGGGAAAAGACTCTCCAAATGCTCGATTCAAAGGAGTCGGGTTTCACACCTAGCAAACCCGCATCAAGCTCATCTTGATGAAAAAGGGTCTCCGGGGCATCACAAATGGCAAAGAGAAGAAACCTCGGGATGCGGACCTTGCAACTACTTGGCAAAAGAATGATGACAGAGCCCAGGCCATTATCAAACTGGAGCTAGACGACAGTTATATCCATCATGTGGATAACTGTGAGACCTCACAGGATACATGGAAAAAACTTGACACCCTGTTCAGTGCACAATCTAAATCATCAAAGTATGGTCTCCTAATTGAGTTCTTCAGGATTGAAATGAAGTCCAGCACATCACTTGCCACACATCTCAATTACATGGAATGACTCCTAACCCGACTTGCAGGAATCAACATTAAAATGGATGAAGATGTTTGCATCGGTGTTCTACTTAAGAGTTTGCCTCCTGAATATAATAATGTATCAACAACTTTAATCAACATGCCAAATCCTGAACTTGTTGATATCTAGGCATCTCTGTTAGAAGAAGAAAAGAAACTTAAAAGCAAAGAAGAGCCCAGCACTTCAAAGGATGAACAAATGTTATATGTAAACAACATATACAAAGGTAAAAAGAAACCGCTCTTCTGTGACTTCTGCAAAAGGACCGGACATACTGAAAAGTTTTCTCATGCTAGGAAGAGGTCCCAAAAGGCCTATCTTGCAGCTGTAAAAGAAGAAGAAGACCATTGACCAGAAGATGAAGATGAAGATGAAGATAAAGACCACCAGGATCGGAAGGACAAGACTCATCAGTCCTTCTACTCTCATAACTCTGATAGACTATTTTAAAAGCCTTGTACTTCCTTGCCCTAATGCTTCCTGCCATAAGCTTTGTAAAACTCCTTATGTAACTTGGCATTACAGTGCCTGTACACTTTGTGAGGCCCCTGCTACAGCCTTTGGATGTCCACCATGTTTATGGTACCCACACTTAGCCTTTTCTGCGATAGCCTCTGGTGTTTTGCCATGTTTGTGGTATGCCCACACTTTGTAGGTGGTTCTCATTACAGCCTCTACACACTTTGTGCCTTTCCAGTTGTGATTGAGGAGGGGTGTTGAGAATCAGCAATCACACTCACTAAAGAGCCTCTTTGTATGGAGCTTCAAGGTCAAGGATATGCAGGCTAACCTATCCCATATGCACAATGGTGCCTACTGCAGTTTCCTACTTTCCTATAAAGCATTGTACTTGCTTCCTTTTCTTAAAGCAATGATAGTACTCTTTTCTTTTCAGTGAAGTGTCAATGCCATTGTCCACATACACAAGATTGTGTTTATGAGTCCAAGTCTCAATCTTGGAACCTAATTCACTTGTGTAACAAACAGTGTCTTTTCCATCATGAGTCCACAGTTCTCCTTCCATCCTCCATAGCTTCCGCCTTTGCCATGCTCTAGATCTTGCATTTCTCACTTGGTATCAGAGCCCAGTTGGACATGGCATTGCTTCTCTAGCCTCTCTTGATTCCTCTCAACCTCAGTCTAGCTCAATGTCAGCTCATGACTTCATCTCCCAACTCTACTCTCACTGAAGCTTCCATGGCAGCCATAGCCAGCAACACCCTGTCAGATTGAGCTGCTTATATCTTACTCCACAGGTCAAATCTCTTGGAGCTTCCTTCTGGAAAAGTATTCTGCAACTCACAAAGCTTCCTTGTATCACATCAATCCAGGACATTTGACCATCTGGAGCTCAGCATTGTGAAAATCCTCAATCTCTGCTCTGTGTCTGCCATAGCCAAACAAGACCTAGCTTACTTGGAGCTTCAATAACTTCTCAACCAGGACATCTCAGCTCTTGATGTCTTCTAGGGATTATTCTTCTACTCAAGGCGCTTCATCCTGGCATGAAAATCGATCAGACGGCTGTGCCCTAACCTCGGCATTACACAAATTCGTCATCGCTGTCCTGAACTGCGCCGAATCTGTTCGAGCTGCCTGCGTCCTTCATACAGTCCACAATCTTGACGATTATCATGGGGCTTTGATAGCTCATGTAGTCAGCTTCCTACACATATAAATTTTTTTGAAAATGATCAAGTATAGCTCTTGCAATCTGAGAAAAACCAGGCCCCTGTCTCAGAAACCCTAATTCCACCATAGCCAAAATTTCTCAAGCTTTTTTTTCTCAGTTTTTCTTTCTCCTGACACTCAACCCAAGCCTCTGTCACTCTAATCCATTGACCCAACATCAAATCAAGGAGGGGAAGGAACTGAGAAGATTGAAGAACGACCGAACGATCCCGAACAAGAACAATCAAGCTCAACATCAACACTGACATAGTGTGTTTTCACACTGTCACTAACTGTGTCTCTTGACACACTGCATTCTGCTCTTCTACTGATAAAATCTCAGAATTCTGGTGTTGATTTGCTGCTGATCTTGCAACCTCAACATGGGAAAAGACTCTCCAAATGCTCGATTCAAAGGAGTCGGGTTTCACACCTGGCAAACCCGCATCAAGCTCATCTTGATGAAAAAGGGTCTCCGGGCCATCACAAATGGCAAAGAGAAGAAACCTCGGGATGCGGACCTTGCAACTACTTGGCAAAAGAATGATGACAGAGCCCAGGCCATTATCAAACTGGAGCTAGACGACAGTTATATCCATCATGTGGATAACTGTGAGACCTCACAGGATACATGGAAAAAACTTGACACCCTGTTCGGTGCACAATCTAAATCATCAAAGTATGGTCTCCTGATTGAGTTCTTCAGGATTGAAATGAAGTCCAGCACATCACTTGCCACACATCTCAATTACATGGAAGGACTCCTAACCCGACTTGCAGGAATAAACATTAAAATGGATGAAGATGTTTGCATCGGTGTTCTACTTAAGAGTTTGCCTCTTGAATATAATAATGTATCAACAACTTTAATCAACATGCCAAATCCTGAACTTGTTGATATCTAGGCATCTCTGTTAGAAGAAGAAAAGAAACTTAAAAGCAAAGAAGAGCCCAGCACTTCAAAGGATGAACAAATGTTATATGTAAACAACATATACAAAGGTAAAAAGAAACCGCTCTTCTGTGACTTCTGCAAAAGGACCGGACATACTGAAAAGTTTTCTCATGCTAGGAAGAGGTCCCAAAAGGCCTATCTTGCAGCTGTAAAAGAAGAAGAAGACCATTGACCAGAAGATGAAGATGAAGATGAAGATAAAGACCACCAGGATCGGAAGGACAAGACTCATCAGTCCTTCTACTCTCATAACTCTGATAGACTATTTTAAAAGCCTTGTACTTCCTTGCCCTAATGCTTCCTGCCATAAGCTTTGTAAAACTCCTTATGTAACTTGGCATTACAGTGCCTGTACACTTTGTGAGGCCCCTGCTACAGCCTTTGGATGTCCACCATGTTTATGGTACCCACACTTAGCCTTTTCTGCGATAGCCTCTGGTGTTTTGCCATGTTTGTGGTATGCCCACACTTTGCAGGTGGTTCTCATTACAGCCTCTACACACTTTGTGCCTTTCCAGTTGTGATTGAGGAGGGGTGTTGAGAATCAGCAATCACACTCACTAAAGAGCCTCTTTGTATGGAGCTTCAAGGTCAAGGATATGCAGGCTAACCTATCCCATATGCACAATGGTGCCTACTGCAGTTTCCTACTTTCCTATAAAGCATTGTACTTGCTTCCTTTTCTTAAAGCAATGATACTACTCTTTTCTTTTCAGTGAAGTGTCAATGCCATTGTCCACATACACAAGATTGTGTTTATGAGTCCAAGTCTCAATCTTGGAACCTAATTCACTTGTGTAACAAACAGTGTCTTTTCCATCATGAGTCCACAGTTCTCCTTCCATCCTCCATAGCTTCCGCCTTTGCCATGCTCTAGATCTTGCATTTCTCCCTTGGTATCAGAGCCCAGTTGGACATGGCATTGCTTCTCTAGCCTCTCTTGATTCCTCTCAACCTCAGTCTAGCTCAATGTCAGCTCATGACTTCATCTCCCAACTCTACTCTCACTGAAGCTTCCATGGCAGCCATAGCCAGCAACACCCTGTCAGATTGAGCTGCTTATATCTTACTCCACAGGTCAAATCTCTTGGAGCTTCCTTCTGGAAAAGTATTCTGCAACTCACAAAGCTTCCTTGTATCACATCAATCCAGGACATTTGACCATCTGGAGCTCAGCATTGTGAAAATCCTCAATCTCTGCTCTGTGTCTGCCATAGCCAAACAAGACCTAGCTTACTTGGAGCTTCAATAACTTCTCAACCAGGACATCTCAGCTCTTGATGTCTTCTAGGGATTATTCTTCTACTCAAGGCGCTTCATCCTGGCATGAAAATCGATCAGACGGCTGTGCCCTAACCTCGGCATTACACAAATTCGTCATCGCTGTCCTGAACTGCGCCGAATCTGTTCGAGCTGCCTGCGTCCTTCATAGAGTCCACAATCTTGACGATTATCATGGGGCTTTGATAGCTCATGTAGTCAGCTTCCTACACATATAAATTTTTTTGAAAATGATCAAGTATAGCTCTTGCAATCTGAGAAAAACCAGGCCCCTGTCTCAGAAACCCTAATTCCACCATAGCCAAAATTTCTCAAGCTTTTTTTTCTCAGTTTTTCTTTCTCCTGACACTCAACCCAAGCCTCTGTCACTCTAATCCATTGACCCAACATCAAATCAAGGAGGGGAAGGAACTGAGAAGATTGAAGAACGACCGAACGATCCCGAACAAGAAGAATCAAGCTCAACATCAACACTGACATAGTGTGTTTTCACACTGTCACTAACTGTGTCTCTTGACACACTGCATTCTGCTCTTCTACTGATAAAATCTCAGAATTCTGGTGTTGATTTGCTGCTGATCTTGCAACCTCAACATGGGAAAAGACTCTCCAAATGCTCGATTCAAAGGAGTCGGGTTTCACACCTGGCAAACCCGCATCAAGCTCATCTTGATGAAAAAGGGTCTCCGGGCCATCACAAATGGCAAAGAGAAGAAACCTCGGGATGCGGACCTTGCAACTACTTGGCAAAAGAATGATGACAGAGCCCAGGCCATTATCAAACTGGAGCTAGACGACAGTTATATCCATCATGTGGATAACTGTGAGACCTCACAGGATACATGGAAAAAACTTGACACCCTGTTCGGTGCACAATCTAAATCATCAAAGTATGGTCTCCTGATTGAGTTCTTCAGGATTGAAATGAAGTCCAGCACATCACTTGCCACACATCTCAATTACATGGAAGGACTCCTAGCCCGACTTGCAGGAATCAACATTAAAATGGATGAAGATGTTTGCATCGGTGTTCTACTTAAGAGTTTGCCTCCTGAATATAATAATGTATCAACAACTTTAATCAACATGCCAAATCCTGAACTTGTTGATATCTAGGCATCTCTGTTAGAAGAAGAAAAGAAACTTAAAAGCAAAAAAGAGCCCAGCACTTCAAAGGATGAACAAATGTTATATGTAAACAACATATACAAAGGTAAAAAGAAACCGCTCTTCTGTGACTTCTGCAAAAGGACCGGACATACTGAAAAGTTTTCTCATGCTAGGAAGAGGTCCCAAAAGGCCTATCTTGCAGCTGTAAAAGAAGAAGAAGACCATTGACCAGAAGATGAAGATGAAGATGAAGATAAACACCACCAGGATCGGAAGGACAAGACTCATCAGTCCTTCTACTCTCATAACTCTGATAGACTATTTTAAAAGCCTTGTACTTCCTTGCCCTAATGCTTCCTGCCATAAGCTTTGTAAAACTCCTTATGTAACTTGGCATTACAGTGCCTGTACACTTTGTGAGGCCCCTGCTACAGCCTTTGGATGTCCACCATGTTTATGGTACCCACACTTAGCCTTTTCTGCGATAGCCTCTGGTGTTTTGCCATGTTTGTGGTATGCCCACACTTTGCAGGTGGTTCTCATTACAGCCTCTACACACTTTGTGCCTTTCCAGTTGTGATTGAGGAGGGGTGTTGAGAATCAGCAATCACACTCACTAAAGAGCCTCTTTGTATGGAGCTTCAAGGTCAAGGATATGCAGGCTAACCTATCCCATATGCACAGTGGTGCCTACTGCAGTTTCCTACTTTCCTATAAAGCATTGTACTTGCTTCCTTTTCTTAAAGCAATGATACTACTCTTTTCTTTTCAGTGAAGTGTCAATGCCATTGTCCACATACACAAGATTGTGTTTATGAGTCCAAGTCTCAATCTTGGAACCTAATTCACTTGTGTAACAAACAGTGTCTTTTCCATCATGAGTCCACAGTTCTCCTTCCATCCTCCATAGCTTCCGCCTTTGCCATGCTCTAGATCTTGCATTTCTCACTTGGTATCAGAGCCCAGTTGGACATGGCATTGCTTCTCTAGCCTCTCTTGATTCCTCTCAACCTCAGTCTAGCTCAATGTCAGCTCATGACTTCATCTCCCAACTCTACTCTCACTGAAGCTTCCATGGCAGCCATAGCCAGCAACACCCTGTCAGATTGAGCTGCTTATATCTTACTCCACAGGTCAAATCTCTTGGAGCTTCCTTCTGGAAAAGTATTCTGCAACTCACAAAGCTTCCTTGTATCACATCAATCCAGGACATTTGACCATCTGGAGCTCAGTATTGTGAAAATCCTCAATCTCTGCTCTGTGTCTGCCATAGCCAAACAAGACCTAGCTTACTTGGAGCTTCAATAACTTCTCAACCAGGACATCTCAGCTCTTGATGTCTTCTAGGGATTATTCTTCTACTCAAGGCGCTTCATCCTGGCATGAAAATCGATCAGACGGCTGTGCCCTAACCTCGGCATTACACAAATTCGTCATCGCTGTCCTGAACTGCGCCGAATCTGTTCGAGCTGCCTGCGTCCTTCATACAGTCCACAATCTTGACGATTATCATGGGGCTTTGATAGCTCATGTAGTCAGCTTCCTACACATATAAATTTTTTTGAAAATGATCAAGTATAGCTCTTGCAATCTGAGAAAAACCAGGCCCCTGTCTCAGAAACCCTAATTCCACCATAGCCAAAATTTCTCAAGCTTTTTTTTCTCAGTTTTTCTTTCTCCTGACACTCAACCCAAGCCTCTGTCACTCTAATCCATTGACCCAACATCAAATCAAGGAGGGGAAGGAACTGAGAAGATTGAAGAACGACCGAACGATCCCGAACAAGAACAATCAAGCTCAACATCAACACTGACATAGTGTGTTTTCACACTGTCACTAACTGTGTCTCTTGACACACTGCATTCTGCTCTTCTACTGATAAAATCTCAGAATTCTGGTGTTGATTTGCTGCTGATCTTGCAACCTCAACATGGGAAAAGACTCTCCAAATGCTCGATTCAAAGGAGTCGGGTTTCACACCTGGCAAACCCGCATCAAGCTCATCTTGATGAAAAAGGGTCTCCGGGCCATCACAAATGGCAAAGAGAAGAAACCTCGGGATGCGGACCTTGCAACTACTTGGCAAAAGAATGATGACAGAGCCCAGGCCATTATCAAACTGGAGCTAGACGACAGTTATATCCATCATGTGGATAACTGTGAGACCTCACAGGATACATGGAAAAAACTTGACACCCTGTTCGGTGCACAATCTAAATCATCAAAGTATGGTCTCCTGATTGAGTTCTTCAGGATTGAAATGAAGTCCAGCACATCACTTGCCACACATCTCAATTACATGGAAGGACTCCTAGCCCGACTTGCAGGAATCAACATTAAAATGGATGAAGATGTTTGCATCGGTGTTCTACTTAAGAGTTTGCCTCCTGAATATAATAATGTATCAACAACTTTAATCAACATGCCAAATCCTGAACTTGTTGATATCTAGGCATCTCTGTTAGAAGAAGAAAAGAAACTTAAAAGCAAAAAAGAGCCCAGCACTTCAAAGGATGAACAAATGTTATATGTAAACAACATATACAAAGGTAAAAAGAAACCGCTCTTCTGTGACTTCTGCAAAAGGACCGGACATACTGAAAAGTTTTCTCATGCTAGGAAGAGGTCCCAAAAGGCCTATCTTGCAGCTGTAAAAGAAGAAGAAGACCATTGACCAGAAGATGAAGATGAAGATGAAGATAAACACCACCAGGATCGGAAGGACAAGACTCATCATTCCTTCTACTCTCATAACTCTGATAGACTATTTTAAAAGCCTTGTACTTCCTTGCCCTAATGCTTCCTGCCATAAGCTTTGTAAAACTCCTTATGTAACTTGGCATTACAGTGCCTGTACACTTTGTGAGGCCCCTGCTACAGCCTTTGGATGTCCACCATGTTTATGGTACCCACACTTAGCCTTTTCTGCGATAGCCTCTGGTGTTTTGCCATGTTTGTGGTATGCCCACACTTTGCAGGTGGTTCTCATTACAGCCTCTACACACTTTGTGCCTTTCCAGTTGTGATTGAGGAGGGGTGTTGAGAATCAGCAATCACACTCACTAAAGAGCCTCTTTGTATGGAGCTTCAAGGTCAAGGATATGCAGGCTAACCTATCCCATATGCACAATGGTGCCTACTGCAGTTTCCTACTTTCCTATAAAGCATTGTACTTGCTTCCTTTTCTTAAAGCAATGATACTACTCTTTTCTTTTCAGTGAAGTGTCAATGCCATTGTCCACATACACAAGATTGTGTTTATGAGTCCAAGTCTCAATCTTGGAACCTAATTCACTTGTGTAACAAACAGTGTCTTTTCCATCATGAGTCCACAGTTCTCCTTCCATCCTCCATAGCTTCCGCCTTTGCCATGCTCTAGATCTTGCATTTCTCACTTGGTATCAGAGCCCAGTTGGACATGGCATTGCTTCTCTAGCCTCTCTTGATTCCTCTCAACCTCAGTCTAGCTCAATGTCAGCTCATGACTTCATCTCCCAACTCTACTCTCACTGAAGCTTCCATGGCAGCCATAGCCAGCAACACCCTGTCAGATTGAGCTGCTTATATCTTACTCCACAGGTCAAATCTCTTGGAGCTTCCTTCTGGAAAAGTATTCTGCAACTCAAAAGCTTCCTTGTATCACATCAATCCAGGACATTTGACCATCTGGAGCTCAGCATTGTGAAAATCCTCAATCTCTGCTCTGTGTCTGCCATAGCCAAACAAGACCTAGCTTACTTGGAGCTTCAATAACTTCTCAACCAGGACATCTCAGCTCTTGATGTCTTCTAGGGATTATTCTTCTACTCAAGACGCTTCATCCTGGCATGAAAATCGATCAGACGGCTGTGCCCTAACCTTGGCATTACACAAATTCGTCATCGCTGTCCTGAACTGCGCCGAATCTGTTCGAGCTGCCTGCGTCCTTCATAGAGTCCACAATCTTGACGATTATCATGGGGCTTTGATAGCTCATGTAGTCAGCTTCCTACACATATAAATTTTTTTGAAAATGATCAAGTATAGCTCTTGCAATCTGAGAAAAACCAGGCCCCTGTCTCAGAAACCCTAATTCCACCATAGCCAAAATTTCTCAAGCTTTTTTTTCTCAGTTTTTCTTTCTCCTGACACTCAACCCAAGCCTCTGTCACTCTAATCCATTGACCCAACATCAAATCAAGGAGGGGAAGGAACTGAGAAGATTGAAGAACGACCGAACGATCCCGAACAAGAACAATCAAGCTCAACATCAACACTGACATAGTGTGTTTTCACACTGTCACTAACTGTGTCTCTTGACACACTGCATTCTGCTCTTCTACTGATAAAATCTCAGAATTCTGGTGTTGATTTGCTGCTGATCTTGCAACCTCAACATGGGAAAAGACTCTCCAAATGCTCGATTCAAAGGAGTCGGGTTTCACACCTGGCAAACCCGCATCAAGCTCATCTTGATGAAAAAGGGTCTTCGGGCCATCACAAATGGCAAAGAGAAGAAACCTCGGGATGCGGACCTTGCAACTACTTGGCAAAAGAATGATGACAGAGCCCAGGCCATTATCAAACTGGAGCTAGACGACAGTTATATCCATCATGTGGATAACTGTGAGACCTCACAGGATACATGGAAAAAACTTGACACCCTGTTCGGTGCACAATCTAAATCATCAAAGTATGGTCTCCTGATTGAGTTCTTCAGGATTGAAATGAAGTCCAGCACATCACTTGCCACACATCTCAATTACATGGAAGGACTCCTAACCCGACTTGCAGGAATCAACATTAAAATGGATGAAGATGTTTGCATCGGTGTTCTACTTAAGAGTTTGCCTCCTGAATATAATAATGTATCAACAACTTTAATCAACATGCCAAATCCTGAACTTGTTGATATCTAGGCATCTCTGTTAGAAGAAGAAAAGAAACTTAAAAGCAAAGAAGAGCCCAGCACTTCAAAGGATGAACAAATGTTATATGTAAACAACATATACAAAGGTAAAAAGAAACCGCTCTTCTGTGACTTCTGCAAAAGGACCGGACATACTGAAAAGTTTTCTCATGCTAGGAAGAGGTCCCAAAAGGCCTATCTTGCAGCTGTAAAAGAAGAAGAAGACCATTGACCAGAAGATGAAGATGAAGATGAAGATAAAGACCACCAGGATCGGAAGGACAAGACTCATCAGTCCTTCTACTCTCATAACTCTGATAGACTATTTTAAAAGCCTTGTACTTCCTTGCCCTAATGCTTCCTGCCATAAGCTTTGTAAAACTCCTTATGTAACTTGGCATTACAGTGCCTGTACACTTTGTGAGGCCCCTGCTACAGCCTTTGGATGTCCACCATGTTTATGGTACCCACACTTAGCCATTTCTGCGATAGCCTCTGGTGTTTTGCCATGTTTGTGGTATGCCCACACTTTGCAGGTGGTTCTCATTACAGCCTCTACACACTTTGTGCCTTTCCAGTTGTGATTGAGGAGGGGTGTTGAGAATCAGCAATCACACTCACTAAAGAGCCTCTTTGTATGGAGCTTCAAGGTCAAGGATATGCAGGCTAACCTATCCCATATGCACAATGGTGCCTACTGCAGTTTCCTACTTTCCTATAAAGCATTGTACTTGCTTCCTTTTCTTAAAGCAATGATACTACTCTTTTCTTTTCAGTGAAGTGTCAATGCCATTGTCCACATACACAAGATTGTGTTTATGAGTCCAAGTCTCAATCTTGGAACTTAATTCACTTGTGTAACAAACAGTGTCTTTTCCATCATGAGTCCACAATTCTCCTTCCATCCTCCATAGCTTCCGCCTTTGCGATGCTCTAGATCTTGCATTTCTCACTTGGGATCAGAGCCCAGTTGGACATGGCATTGCTTCTCTATCCTCTCTTGATTCCTCTCAACCTCAGTCTAGCTCAATGTCAGCTCATGACTTCATCTCCCAACTCTACTCTCACTGAAGCTTCCATGGCAGCCATAGCCAGCAGCACCCTGTCAGATTGAGCTGCTTATATCTTACTCCACAGGTCAAATCTCTTGGAGCTTCCTTCTGGAAAAGTATTCTGCAACTCACAAAGCTTCCTTGTATCACATCAATCCAGGACATTTGACCATCTGGAGCTCAGCATTGTGAAAATCCTCAATCTCTGCTCTGTGTCTGCCATAGCCAAACAAGACCTAGCTTACTTGGAGCTTCAATAACTTCTCAACCAGGACATCTCAGCTCTTGATGGCTTCTAGGGATTATTCTTCTACTCAAGGCGCTTCATCCTGGCATGAAAATCGATCAGACGGCTGTGCCCTAACCCCGGCATTTCACAAATTCGTCATCACTATCCTAAACTGCGCCGAATCTGTTTGAGCTGCCTGCGTCCTTCATACAGTCCACAATCTTGACGATTATCATGGGGCTTTGATAGCTCATGTAGTCAGCTTCCTACACATATAAATTTTTTTGAAAATGATCAAGTATAGCTCTTGCAATCTGAGAAAAACCAGGCCCCTGTCTCAGAAACCCTAATTCCACCATAGCCAAAATTTCTCAAGCTTTTTTTTCTCAGTTTTTCTTTCTCCTGACACTCAACCCAAGCCTCTGTCACTCTAATCCATTGACCCAACATCAAATCAAGGAGGGGAAGGACCTGAGAAGATTGAAGAACGACCGAACGATCCCGAACAAGAAGAATGAAGCTCAACATCAACACTGACATAGTGTGTTTTCACACTGCCACTAACTGTGTCTCTTGACACACTGCATTTTGCTCTTGTACTCATAAAATCTCAGAATTCTGGTGTTGATTTGCTGCTGATCTTGCAACCTCAACATGGAAAAAGACTCTCCAAATGCTTGATTTAAAGGAGTCGGGTTTCACACCTGGCAAACCCGCATCAAGCTCATCTTGATGAAAAAGGGTCTCCGGGCCATCACAAATGGCAAAGAGAAGAAACCTCGGGATGCGGACCTTGCAACTACTTGGAAAAAGAATGATGACAGAGCCCAGGCTATTATCAAACTGGAGCTAGACGACAGTTATATCCATCATGTGGATAACTGTGAGACCTCAAAGGATACATGGAAAAGACTTGACACCCTGTTCGGTGCACAATCCAAATCATCAAAGTATGGTCTCCTGATTGAGTTCTTCAGGATTGAAATGAAGTCCAGCACATCACTTGCCACACATCTCAATTACATGGAAGGAATCCTAACCCAACTTTCAGGAATCAACATTAAAATGGATGAAGATGCTTGCATCGGTGTTCTACTTAAGAGTTTGCCTCCTGAATATAATAATGTATCAACAACTTTAATCAACATGCCAAATCCTGAACTTGTTGATATCTAGGCATCTCTGTTAGAAGAAGAAAAGAAACTTAAAAGCAAAGAAGAGCCCAGCACTTCAAAGGATGAACAAATGTTATATGTAAACAACATATACAAAGGTAAAAAGAAACCGCTCTTTTCTGACTTCTGCAAAAGGACCGGACATACTGAAAAGTTTTCTCATGCTAGGAAGAGGTCCCAAAAGGCCTATCTTGCAGCTGTAAAAGAAGAAGAAGACCATTGACCAAAAGATGAAGATGAAGATGAAGATAAAGACCACCAGGATCGGAAGGACAAGACTCATCAGTCCTTCTACTCTCATAACTCTGATAGACTGTTTTAAAAGCCTTGTACTTCCTTGCCCTAATGCTTCCTGCCATAAGCTTTGTAAAACTCCTTATGTAACTTGGCATTACAGTGCCTATACACTTTGTGAGGCCCCTGCGACAGTCTGTGGATGTCCACCATGTTTATGGTACCCACACTTAGCCTTTTCTGCGATAGCCTCTGGTGTTTTGCCATGTTTGTGGTATGCCCACACTTTGCAGGTGGTTCTCATTACAGCCTCTACACACTTTGTGCCTTTCCAGTTGTGATTGAGGAGGGGTGTTGAGAATCAGCAATCACACTCACTAAAGAGCCTCTTTGTATGGAGCTTCAAGGTCAAGGATATGCAGGCTAACCTATCCCATATGCACAATGGTGCCTACTGCAGTTTCCTACTTTCTTATAAAGCATTGTACTTGCTTCCTTTTCTTATAAAGCTTTCTTATAAAGCTTTGATAGCTCATGTAGTCAGCTTCCTACACATATAAATTTTTTTGAAAATGATCAAGTATAGCTCTTGCAATCTGAGAAAAACCAGGCCCCTGTCTCAGAAACCCTAATTCCACCATAGCCAAAATTTCTCAAGCTTTTTTTTCTCAGTTTTTCTTTCTCCTGACACTCAACCCAAGCCTCTGTCACTCTAATCCATTGACCCAACATCAAATCAAGGAGGGGAAGGAACTGAGAAGATTGAAGAACGACCGAACGATCCCGAACAAGAAGAATCAAGCTCAACATCAACACTGACATAGTGTGTTTTCACACTGTCACTAACTGTGTCTCTTGACACACTGCATTCTGCTCTTCTACTGATAAAATCTCAGAATTCTGGTGTTGATTTGCTGCTGATCTTGCAACCTCAACATGGGAAAAGACTCTCCAAATGCTCGATTCAAAGGAGTCGGGTTTCACACCTGGCAAACCCGCATCAAGCTCATCTTGATGAAAAAGGGTCTCCGGGCCATCACAAATGGCAAAGAGAAGAAACCTCGGGATGCGGACCTTGCAACTACTTGGCAAAAGAATGATGACAGAGCCCAGGCCATTATCAAACTGGAGCTAGACGACAGTTATATCCATCATGTGGATAACTGTGAGACCTCACAGGATACATGGAAAAAACTTGACACCCTGTTCGGTGCACAATCTAAATCATCAAAGTATGGTCTCCTGATTGAGTTCTTCAGGATTGAAATGAAGTCCAGCACATCACTTGCCACACATCTCAATTACATGGAAGGACTCCTAGCCCGACTTGCAGGAATCAACATTAAAATGGATGAAGATGTTTGCATCGGTGTTCTACTTAAGAGTTTGCCTCCTGAATATAATAATGTATCAACAACTTTAATCAACATGCCAAATCCTGAACTTGTTGATATCTAGGCATCTCTGTTAGAAGAAGAAAAGAAACTTAAAAGCAAAAAAGAGCCCAGCACTTCAAAGGATGAACAAATGTTATATGTAAACAACATATACAAAGGTAAAAAGAAACCGCTCTTCTGTGACTTCTGCAAAAGGACCGGACATAGTGAAAAGTTTTCTCATGCTAGGAAGAGGTCCCAAAAGGCCTATCTTGCAGCTGTAAAAGAAGAAGAAGACCATTGACCAGAAGATGAAGATGAAGATGAAGATAAAGACCACCAGGATCGGAAGGACAAGACTCATCAGTCCTTCTACTCTCATAACTCTGATAGACTATTTTAAAAGCCTTGTACTTCCTTGCCCTAATGCTTCCTGCCATAAGCTTTGTAAAACTCCTTATGTAACTTGGCATTACAGTGCCTGTACACTTTGTGAGGCCCCTGCTACAGCCTTTGGATGTCCACCATGTTTATGGTACCCACACTTAGCCTTTTCTGCGATAGCCTCTGGTGTTTTGCCATGTTTGTGGTATGCCCACACTTTGCAGGTGGTTCTCATTACAGCCTCTACACACTTTGTGCCTTTCCAGTTGTGATTGAGGAGGGGTGTTGAGAATCAGCAATCACACTCACTAAAGAGCCTCTTTGTATGGAGCTTCAAGGTCAAGGATATGCAGGCTAACCTATCCCATATGCACAGTGGTGCCTACTGCAGTTTCCTACTTTCCTATAAAGCATTGTACTTGCTTCCTTTTCTTAAAGCAATGATACTACTCTTTTCTTTTCAGTGAAGTGTCAATGCCATTGTCCACATACACAAGATTGTGTTTATGAGTCCAAGTCTCAATCTTGGAACCTAATTCACTTGTGTAACAAACAGTGTCTTTTCCATCATGAGTCCACAGTTCTCCTTCCATCCTCCATAGCTTCCGCCTTTGCCATGCTCTAGATCTTGCATTTCTCACTTGGTATCAGAGCCCAGTTGGACATGGCATTGCTTCTCTAGCCTCTCTTGATTCCTCTCAACCTCAGTCTAGCTCAATGTCAGCTCATGACTTCATCTCCCAACTCTACTCTCACTGAAGCTTCCATGGCAGCCATAGCCAGCAACACCCTGTCAGATTGAGCTGCTTATATCTTACTCCACAGGTCAAATCTCTTGGAGCTTCCTTCTGGAAAAGTATTCTGCAACTCACAAAGCTTCCTTGTATCACATCAATCCAGGACATTTGACCATCTGGAGCTCAGTATTGTGAAAATCCTCAATCTCTGCTCTGTGTCTGCCATAGCCAAACAAGACCTAGCTTACTTGGAGCTTCAATAACTTCTCAACCAGGACATCTCAGCTCTTGATGTCTTCTAGGGATTATTCTTCTACTCAAGGCGCTTCATCCTGGCATGAAAATCGATCAGACGGCTGTGCCCTAACCTCGGCATTACACAAATTCGTCATCGCTGTCCTGAACTGCGCCGAATCTGTTCGAGCTGCCTGCGTCCTTCATACAGTCCACAATCTTGACGATTATCATGGGGCTTTGATAGCTCATGTAGTCAGCTTCCTACACATATAAATTTTTTTGAAAATGATCAAGTATAGCTCTTGCAATCTGAGAAAAACCAGGCCCCTGTCTCAGAAACCCTAATTCCACCATAGCCAAAATTTCTCAAGCTTTTTTTTCTCAGTTTTTCTTTCTCCTGACACTCAACCCAAGCCTCTGTCACTCTAATCCATTGACCCAACATCAAATCAAGGAGGGGAAGGAACTGAGAAGATTGAAGAACGACCGAACGATCCCGAACAAGAACAATCAAGCTCAACATCAACACTGACATAGTGTGTTTTCACACTGTCACTAACTGTGTCTCTTGACACACTGCATTCTGCTCTTCTACTGATAAAATCTCAGAATTTTGGTGTTGATTTGCTGCTGATCTTGCAACCTCAACATGGGAAAAGACTCTCCAAATGCTCGATTCAAAGGAGTCGGGTTTCACACCTGGCAAACCCGCATCAAGCTCATCTTGATGAAAAAGGGTCTCCGGGCCATCACAAATGGCAAAGAGAAGAAACCTCGGGATGCGGACCTTGCAACTACTTGGCAAAAGAATGATGACAGAGCCCAGGCCATTATCAAACTGGAGCTAGACGACAGTTATATCCATCATGTGGATAACTGTGAGACCTCACAGGATACATGGAAAAAACTTGACACCCTGTTCGGTGCACAATCTAAATCATCAAAGTATGGTCTCCTGATTGAGTTCTTCAGGATTGAAATGAAGTCCAGCACATCACTTGCCACACATCTCAATTACATGGAAGGACTCCTAGCCCGACTTGCAGGAATCAACATTAAAATGGATGAAGATGTTTGCATCGGTGTTCTACTTAAGAGTTTGCCTCCTGAATATAATAATGTATCAACAACTTTAATCAACATGCCAAATCCTGAACTTGTTGATATCTAGGCATCTCTGTTAGAAGAAGAAAAGAAACTTAAAAGCAAAAAAGAGCCCAGCACTTCAAAGGATGAACAAATGTTATATGTAAACAACATATACAAAGGTAAAAAGAAACCGCTCTTCTGTGACTTCTGCAAAAGGACCGGACATACTGAAAAGTTTTCTCATGCTAGGAAGAGGTCCCAAAAGGCCTATCTTGCAGCTGTAAAAGAAGAAGAAGACCATTGACCAGAAGATGAAGATGAAGATGAAGATAAACACCACCAGGATCGGAAGGACAAGACTCATCATTCCTTCTACTCTCATAACTCTGATAGACTATTTTAAAAGCCTTGTACTTCCTTGCCCTAATGCTTCCTGCCATAAGCTTTGTAAAACTCCTTATGTAACTTGGCATTACAGTGCCTGTACACTTTGTGAGGCCCCTGCTACAGCCTTTGGATGTCCACCATGTTTATGGTACCCACACTTAGCCTTTTCTGCGATAGCCTCTGGTGTTTTGCCATGTTTGTGGTATGCCCACACTTTGCAGGTGGTTCTCATTACAGCCTCTACACACTTTGTGCCTTTCCAGTTGTGATTGAGGAGGGGTGTTGAGAATCAGCAATCACACTCACTAAAGAGCCTCTTTGTATGGAGCTTCAAGGTCAAGGATATGCAGGCTAACCTATCCCATATGCACAATGGTGCCTACTGCAGTTTCCTACTTTCCTATAAAGCATTGTACTTGCTTCCTTTTCTTAAAGCAATGATACTACTCTTTTCTTTTCAGTGAAGTGTCAATGCCATTGTCCACATACACAAGATTGTGTTTATGAGTCCAAGTCTCAATCTTGGAACCTAATTCACTTGTGTAACAAACAGTGTCTTTTCCATCATGAGTCCACAGTTCTCCTTCCATCCTCCATAGCTTCCCCCTTTGCCATGCTCTAGATCTTGCATTTCTCACTTGGTATCAGAGCCCAGTTGGACATGGCATTGCTTCTCTAGCCTCTCTTGATTCCTCTCAACCTCAGTCTAGCTCAATGTCAGCTCATGACTTCATCTCCCAACTCTACTCTCACTGAAGCTTCCATGGCAGCCATAGCCAGCAACACCCTGTCAGATTGAGCTGCTTATATCTCACTCCAGAGGTCAAATCTCTTGGAGCTTCCCTTTGGAAAAGTATTCTGCAACTCACAAAGCTTCCCTGTATCACATCAATCCAGGAGATTTGACCATCTGGAGCTCAGCATTGTGAAAATCCTCAATCTCTGCTCTGTGTCTGCCATAGCCAAACAAGACCTAGCTTACTTGGAGCTTCAATAACTTCTCAACCAGGACATCTCAGCTCTTGATGTCTCTAGGGATTATTCTTCTACTCAAGGCGCTTCATCCTGGCATGAAAATCTATCAGACGGCTGTGCCCTAACCCCGGCATTGCACAAATTCGTCATCGCTGTCCTGAACTGCGCCGAATCTGTTCAAGCTGCCTGCGTCCTTCATACAGTCCACCATCTTGACGATTATCGTGGGGCTTTGATAGCTCATGTAGTCAGCTTCCTAGACATATAAATTTTTTTGAAAATGATCAAGTATAGCTCTTGCAATCTGAGAAAAACCAGGCCCCTGTCTCAGAAACCCTAATTCCACCATAGCCAAAATTTCTCAAGCTTTTTTTTCTCAGTTTTTCTTTCTCCTGACACTCAACCCAAGCCTCTGTCACTCTAATCCATTGACCCAGCATCAAATCAAGGAGGGGAAGGACCTGAGAAGATTGAAGAATGATCAAACGATCCCGAACAAGAAGAATCAAGCTCAACATCAACACTGACATAGTGTGTTTTCACACTGTCACTAACTGTGTCTCTTCACACACTGCATTCTGCTCTTCTACTCATAAAATCTCAGAATTCTGGTGTTGATTTGCTGCTGATCTTGCAACCTCAACATGGGAAAAGACTCTCCAAATGCTCGATTCAAAGGAGTCGGGTTTCACACCTGGCAAACCCGCATCAAGCTCATCTTGATGAAAAAGGGTGTCTGGGCCATCACAAATGGCAAAGAGAAGAAACCTCGAGATGCGGACCTTGCAACTACTTGGCAAAAGAATGATGACAGAGCCCAGGCCATTATCAAACTGGAGCTAGACGACAGTTATATCCATCATGTGGATAACTGTGAGACCTCACAGGATACATGGAAAAAACTTGACACCCTGTTCGGTGCACAATCTAAATCATCAAAGTATGGTCTCCTGATTGAGTTCTTCAGGATTGAAATGAAGTCCAGCACATCACTTGCCACACATCTCAATTACATGGAAGGACTCCTAACCCAACTTGCAGGAATCAACATTAAAATGGATGAAGATGCTTGCATCGGTGTTCTACTTAAGAGTTTGCCTCCTGAATATAATAATGTATCAACAACTTTAATCAACATGCCAAATCCTGAACTTGTTGATATCTAGGCATCTCTGTTAGAAGAAGAAAAGAAACTTAAAAGCAAAGAAGAGCCCAGCACTTCAAAGGATGAACAAATGTTATATGTAAACAACATATACAAAGGTAAAAAGAAACCGCTCTTCTGTGACTTCTGCAAAAGGACCGGACATACTGAAAAGTTTTCTCATGCTAGGAAGAGGTCCCAAAAGGCCTATCTTGCAGCTGTAAAAGAAGAAGAAGACCATGGACCAGAAGATGAATATGAACATGAACATGAAGACCACCAGGATCGGAAGGACAAGACTCATCAGTCCTTCTACTCTCATAACTCTGATAGACTGTTTTAAAAGCCTTGTACTTCTTGCCCTAATGCTTCCTGCCATAAGCTTTGTAAAACTCCTTATGTAACTTGGCATTACAGTGCCTGTACACTTTGTGAGGCCCCTGCTACAGCCTCTGGATGTCCACCATGTTTATGGTACCCACACTTAGCCTTTTCTGCGATCGCCTCTGGTGTTTTGCCATGTTTGTGGTATGCCCACAATTTGCAGGTGGTTCTCACTACAGCCGCTACACACTTTGTGCCTTTCCAGTTGTGATTGAGGAGGGGTGTTGAGAATCAGCAATCACACTCACTAAACAACCTCTTTGTATGGAGCTTCAAGGTCAAGGATATGCAGGCTAACCTATCCCATATGCACAAAGGTGCGTACTGCAGTTTCCTACTTTCCTATAAAGCATTGTACTTGCTTCCTTTTCTTAAAGCAATGATAGTACTCTTTTCTTTTCAGTGAAGTGTCAATGCCATTGTCCACATACACAAGATTGTGTTTATGAGTCCAAGTCTCAATCTTGGAACCTAATTCACTTGTGTAACAAACAGTGTCTTTTCCACCGTGAGTCCACACTTCTCCTTCCATCCTCCATAGCTTCCGCCTTTGCCATGCTCTAGATCCCGCATTTCTCACATGGTATCAGAGCCCAGTTGGGCATGGCATTGCTTCTCTAGCCTCTCTTGATTCCTCTCAACCTCAGTCTAGCTCACTGTCATCTCATGACTTCATCTCCCAACTCTACTCTCACTGAAGCTTCCATGGCAGCCATAGCCAGCAGCACCCTGTCAGATTGAGCTGCTTATATCTCACTCCACAGGTCAAATCTCTTGGAGCTTCCTTCTGGAAAAGTATTTTGCAACTCACAAAGCTTCGCTGTATCACATCAATCCAGGACATTTGACCATCTGAAGCTCAGCATTGTGAAAATCCTCAATCTCTGCTCTGTGTCTGCCATAGCCAAACAAGACCTAGCTTACTTGGAGCTTCAATAACTTCTCAACCAGGACATCTCAGCTCTTGATGTCTTCTAGGGATTATTCTTCTACTCAAGGCGCTTCATCCTGGCATGAAAATCGATCAGACGGCTGTGCCCTAACCCCGGCATTGCACAAATTCATCATCGCTATCCTAAACTGCGCCGAATCTGTTCGAGCTGCCTGCGTCCTTCATACAGTCCACAATCTTGATGATTATTGTGGGGCTTTGATAGCTCATGTAGTCATCTTCCTAGACATATAAATTTTTTTGAAAATGATCAAGTATAGCTCTTGCAATCTGAGAAAAACCAGGCCCCTGTCTTAGAAACCCTAATTCCACCATAGCCAAAATTTCTCAAGCTTTTTTTTCTCAGTTTTTCTTTCTCCTGACACTCAACCCAAGCCTCTGTCACTCTAATCCATTGACCCAACATCAAATCAAGGAGGGGAAGGACCTGAGAAGATTGAAGAATGATCGAACGATCCTGAACAAGAAGAATCAAGCTGAACATCAACACTGACATAGTGTGTTTTCACACTGTCACTAACTGTGTCTCTTGACACACTACATTCTGCTCTTCTACTGATAAAATCTTAGAATTCTGGTGTTGATTTGCTGCTGATCTTGCAACCTCAACATGGGAAAAGACTCTCCAAATGCTCGATTTAAAGGAGTCGGGTTTCACACCTGGCAAACCCGCATCAAGCTCATCTTGATGAAAAAGGGTCTCCGGGCCATCACAAATGGCAAAGAGAAGAAACCTCGGGATGCGGACCTTGCAACTACTTGGCAATAGAATGATGACAGAGCCCAGGCCATTATCAAACTGGAGCTAGACGACAGTTATATCCATCATGTGGATAACTGTGAGACCTCAGAGGATACATGGAAAAGACTTGACATCCTATTCGGTGCACAATATAAATCATCAAAGTATGGTCTCCTGATTGAGTTCTTCAGGATTGAAATGAAGTCCAGCACATCACTTGCCACACATCTCAATTACATGGAAGGACTCCTAACCCAGCTTTCAAGAATCAACATTAAAATGGATGAAGATGTTTGCATCGGTGTTCTACTTAAGAGTTTGCCTCCTGAATATAATAATGTATCAACAACTTTAATCAACATGCCAAATCCTGAACTTGTTGATATCTAGGCATCTCTGTTAGAAGAAGAAAAGAAACTTAAAAGCAAAGAAGAGTCCAGCACTTCAAAGGATGAACAAATGTTATATGTAAACAACATATACAAAGGTAAAAAGAAACCGCTCTTCTGTGACTTCTGCAAAAGGACTGGACATATTGAAAAGTTTTCTCATGCTAGGAAGAGGTCCCAAAAGGCCTATCTTGCAGCTGTAAAAGAAGAAGAAGACCATGGACCAAAAGATGAAGATGAAGATGAAGATGAAGACCACCAGGATTGGAAGGACAAGACTCATCAGTCCTTCTACTCTCATAACTTCGATAGATTGTTTTAAAAGCCTTGTACTTCCTTGCCCTAATGCTTCCTACCATAAGCTTTGTAAAACTCCTTATGTAACTTGGCATTACAGTGCCTGTACACTTTGTGAGGCCCCTGATACATCCTCTGGATGTCCACCATGTTTATAGTACCCACATTTAGCCTTTTTTGTGATAGCCTCTGGTGTTTTGCCATGTTTGTGGTATGCCCACACTTTGCAGGTGGTTCTCATTATAGCCGCTACACACTTTGTGCCTTTCCAGTTGTGATTGAGGAGGGGTGTTGAGAATCAGCAATCACACTCACTAAAGAGCCTCTTTGTATGGAGCTTCAGGGTCAAGGATATGCAAGCTAACCTATCCCATATGCACAATGGTGCCTACTGCAGTTTCCTGCTTTCCTATAAAGCATTGTACTTGCTTCGTTTTGTTAAAGCAATGATAGTACTCTTTTCTTTTCAGTGAAGTGTCAATGCCATTGTCCACATACACAAGATTGTGTTTATGAGTCCAAGTCTCAATCTTGGAACCTAATTCACTTGTGTAACAAACAGTGTCTTTTCCATCATGAGTCCACAGTTCTCCTTCCATCCTCCATAGCTTCCGCCTTTGCCATGCTCTAGATCCCGCATTTCTCACATAGCTTACATGAGAATCATAAAGGTATGATTAGTCAGTGTATGACGATCACCTCAATGTGCTAGATAGGATTAAGGCATGATAAAATTCTGCCTAGTATCGCACTCCAGTTTGCTGACATAATAATTTTGATCCCAAAGATCCTACCCACATTCACGGAATGTTAGGGTTAGCCAAACACTCGTGCAAGATTGATCTAGGGTTCTTACCCTAATGATCGGATGACCAAATGCTAGATTTTCGCAAGGAAATTAGGAACCGTATGGCCAAGGCGTTATCGGCCTAGTAGGGTTAGACTTGGAATTGGGTCAATAGGACTCCCAAACCCTATATCTTGGTCAAAGGTATTCTTGACCAAGGAATACCGTGTGATGGGAGAAATAATCCCACAAGTTAGATGTGACACTCATCTCGTGCAATAAGTTGCAACATTGCATGGTTTTGTTCCTAAATCAAAATTTTATTGCCACTCCTTAGAACAAGGTTGGCGAGTTCTAAGTACAAGTCTAATTTTCTAGAGGATGAGTAGTCATCCTGCTACATCACTCTTCCTTGGGCTGATTTGCCAAGTTAGGGTATTTATAAATTGCCTAGCAAGCGATTGACCAGTCAAGTGAGGACAAGGGGGTTGTCCAGGATGTATTGACCTTAATATAAGGAAACCTAAGGTATTGACAATTTGGGTTAACAGGGTATAACCCTAACCCAAGGATAAAGGGTAAACAAGAAACTTAGCTTACGAGACCCTTGGGATCTTGCCAAGTCGCAATTGATCGCGGATTGAATGCTGGATGTATTCAGAGAGAAGGATTCACACCTTAGCAGTTGGCTGTATAACTGGCCGTATAATCGACCACTGGAGTGTTTATGTTTGTACACTTTGGAGCACTTTTTGTTCTTCTTTGCTCAAGGAACTAATGTTGGAAAATAACTAATGCTTCAGGTTGAAAGCCTGGAGGGAGAGGCAGTATCAGTTACAAGCAAAACACAATGAAGAGGGAGAGAAGGAACGAAGAGCAAGCAAGTCAAATGGTCTTGAAAAAGGGTGATGGATGATACACTTCCTTAGGTTGTAGAGCTTATACTTTAAAATCTAAGCTAAGATTTGGAATTTTTGAACAATTTTGAGAAAATTATAGGAAAATATAACATGATAAGGAGGTTGTGGATCAATGTGGTCTCCAAACTTATGCTTGTTGAGATGGCAAGCTTAACACATGTAGACAATGATCATGGACCACTACTTTAGATAGGTCTATATATCTACAATTAGTGTGTTAGTGATCATGTTGATCCTCACATGGCCACTCACTCATCACTTACTATATTTGTTTAGTTACATCTATCTACAACTAGCATAGTTATAACACCAATTAAGTAGTCTAGTTAGTTATGCATTGTTTGACTTGATAGGTTACTTTTCATTATCCTTCATATTATTTATAATTTTCATACAATTTATTCAACGAGAAAGAAGAAATAAAGATCAACAATAAAATAATTTATCCTCTATCTCTCTTCTTATGTTCTTGACTTAGCTTCTTCTTGCATATATTTTGGGTATTGGGCACAACAACTTGAGTAGGTCTCCCCACACACAATTCATGAGAAGCTATCATAGATACACCAGTGAGAGCCTCATTTTGGAGATTAAAGTGAAGGAGAAGGAGCAAGGATCCAAACAAAGCAAGAAATAGGTAAGAATCTCTCCCATCCTCTCACCCTTTCCTTAGATAGGGCAGCATGTGGAGGCACCAGAAACAACATAGAGCAAAAATCTTTGATTGTTGTAAGATTTGATATGCAAGTAGAATGGTGTAATTTCTACATATGAACTTTCAACTATGTCTCTTCCTATTGCTAATTTGGACCACTTTTTTGGCTCCATAAGTTTAATGATAAAAATTTTAAGGTATACCCTAATTTTGATTCTATCAACTATTCTCACATACATAGGCCACATGTTTTAAATCTATAACTTTTGAGGTGTTTATGAGGATGCAAAAACAAGATTTATCTCCATATAAGTTGTAGATTGTATGCATTATTTAGTGAGTGAAAAAGGCTTCTTGAATTATTTTATGTACACATTTTGTGAAAGGTTATGGATGACTTACTTGCTATTGGATACTCTGTTTTTTCATGGCTGAAAATAGTAAAAATCCTATCATTAACAAGATATAAAAGAACAACCACCCATCATGGAAGTTTCGATTGACAAACTTTCTTATTGGAAAAGGCCTCTATGAGTTTACTTGAAGTGAAGAAAAGAAATTAGAGCTAAGTGGTCCTTCAATTGCATAAGAATTAAAGCCATGGAAAATATGAAATGTAAAAGACAAAAAAGTCATGTACTCTTCCTTCAATTACATAAGAATAAAACCATGGAAAATATCAAATGAAAAAGACAAAAAAGTCATGCACTTGTTATTTACGGTCATTGATGACAATATGCTAGGTATATAAGAAATGCTAAGAGTTCACATGTAGCTTGAACCACCATCAAAGATATGTTTTCAATAAGTTTAAAGGCACGAAATATTTAGCTCAATGAACACTTTGAAGAAAGGAAAGATACTTATGAATGAGTAAGTTTTAAAGGTGGCAAGCATTGCAAATGTTGTAGTAGTCATAATCACAATATTTAATGATGATTATTTGGTTTCTTCTACTTTGGTTGGTCTTAATAATGAAAAGGCATATAAATATTTTGTTATGTTTGTGCATGTACAAAAGCTATTTCTAGTTTTTGATGAGTTGGACTCTCTCATATTACCAAAGAGATCAACATGCAAGGTGAATCATTAGAAAGAAGTGGTGAAGAGGTCCAAGCATTCTACCCAAGTTTAGGAAGGGGATATGGCAGGTGCTCTTCAAGAGGTTTTGGTAAGAGATAGAGTAGCAATAAGTAGTAAAATACATTAAATAAAAGAATAAGAAATATCCTAATTTCAAGAGGCCATGATAAATCTAGAGATCAAGGGAGTTATAAAGGAAGAGGTGGATGACAGAAAATAGGTTCTAATAATTCTAGTATTATGTATCATTTTGTGGAAGAACAAGCTATATTGCAACCCATTTTCATGATGAAATATCCCCCGCTTCTCTACATAGAAACCCCCCTTTTAAATTTAATTCAAATCTTTTAAATCCCTCCCCCCTATCATCACCGAACAGGTGGCGGAGGGAGAGAAGTCGTCGATGTGGAGGAAGTAGGTGACATTGACGAAGAGGGAGTGGATGACCACACCAATGGAGAAGGAGATGACCATGATGTTGATGAAGAGGAGGGGAGGCCACGTGGCCTACCACCCCCCCTTCCCCCCCAAAGCCACCTGTCCAGTCCATTGCCCAAATTGGGCTCCCTGCTCTGCCATGATGAGAAGGGGAGGCTAGATTTGGCGGCCCAGGTGGAGGGAGGGGCCTCCATCATGCCCCCCAATAATACTCACCTCTCCACTATAAAACTCCCCCTCCTTAAGTAAAAATAGCACCTTATTTTCCCCCCTTTTGCGGACTCAGAGAGAGAGAGAGAGAGAGAGGGAGGGAGAGAGTGAGTGAGAGAGAGAGAGAATGAATATTACTAAGTTCTCCTTCTTTTTCCCTCCTTAGAGGGTGGCTGCACACTACTTCCCTTCCCAGCAAAATTAATCTCTTATCCATGAGCTTAATCCCCCCTCTTCTCAAGCAAGAGGGGGGATTAAGACCCTGTGGGGGTTGCGCCTGGAGTGAGGAAGATCGAGAATGGCCCCCAAGTGAAAAATGTCGTGCGCAGATGGAAATCCCTCAATGAGCAATGAAGCTTCGAGCAAGAGTATCACTACCAATCCAACTACGGTACCAGTCATAAGTAATGCATGCCCAAATTAATAGATGTTTGCTTTGAGTCCCGCATGAGATACATTAGGCCCCGTACTATGCCACACAAGAATAGGTCATTGAAAGGAATGGGTTCCATCTCACGTATTTCAAAGATGGAGTTTGCAAAGCATAGGTATCAAGAGAAGTAATGTAACGTGCCCGCCCCTCAAATCTCATGACACGTCTTAGCAGGCCATCAAGAGATCAATCTAGAAGATGCCGCCCGGCACTCCCAAGGAATGACACGGGGTTTGCCAACTAGGGTCTCTTGAGTCTGCCTCGCAACGGAACCTATCCGGCCATTCCCACTTGGATCAACCTGAAGTCCGGGTTTCGAGTAGTCGGGTCTTCCTAACAGCCTTCTAGCGTCAGCCGCTCCACTTTGCGTTGATACAATTGGACCCAAGCAGACTCATACCCCACTTGGTTCAAAGAGAATGGGAAGCGAGAGAGATGCATCGCTCGACCTCTCTGCCTGTAGGGCATAGTCCCATTCCGGTCCCCTAAAACGATATAAATCAGGGTTCTAGCCAACATTGTCTAAGGTCATCGACCGACTTTTCCCTAATATTTCTCGTTAACATTTACTTTGAGGAAATCTCTCGGCTAACCAAGACCACCCTTCCGTAGGATAGACCCATTGATCACATCCATCACGCTTCGCTTGGGGGTTGTTTTAGTTATCTAATTACCTAACACCTTACATTTGACACATAAAAGTAGCTTCCTTAATTAACCCATTAATCGTAGGTTCCTTTACGTAATTTAGGGCACTGACACGAAAGCAAGATAAAACAAGATCAAACACTTCCTTAACTTATCTCCAGACTAATGTTTGTCTCTTGCCCATACAGGAGAATTAAGTGTTCCTTTTTGCCTCCGCAGAAAAATCCTTCTGTCTTCCGGAAACAAACCCCGAAGGTTTATCTTACCAAGATTTTGCATTGTAACTAGTATCAAGGCCTCGAGATCCCATCTGAGTCACGTAGAACACATGTGAAGGGTGCGAAGGCATTGGGATTTATGGCCAGAGCCCCCACTAGCACCCAAGCATCCTCCTACGCCAAGTAATTTCCACGCAGAGACCTCTCGTGGTGGGTTTGGTCCACATTCTCGGTGCGGATTCACAACCCCCTTGGTTAGGGTTTGGCGGTTCGCGGGGGGTAGCTAGCGCCATCCTTCCTTAAAAGTCCCTTTAGGAAATCAACCACAACTGAAGCAACCAGCTTAAAAACAATTACTAGGGAAAATATCCCTTTCGTTTCTATGGCAATCAGTCATCTCAAACCTGGCCATGCAATCATCAATCACACTCCACTTGGGTTAACATCCAAAACCACATTAACAAACAATTGAATGCACAACCTCTTACTTCAAGGCATCACAATCCCATTGCATGCACAATCATAATTTAACTAGGATGTATCAAAACACTTGCTTAAGGGATTTACAACCTTTTCAAACCACCAAGCATAACTTGGGTCAACAATCCATTTAGGGTTAGGTCACCAACTTCAATTAAGCTAGGAGCATATCCATTTGGGATAGTCCATAGCATGATCAATAAAACAATTCGCATCCAATTATATTTATTCCTAATGGTTTCTATCCATCAGTGCAATTGCATCCTATGAGCAAAAACTATCATTTCATGTGTTTCTTTTAGTCATGATCACGAAGCATGAATTCTAAATGACTATTTATGCACTAAACTAGTTTAAAAGCTATTATTTTATGTGAAATGATGTGAAAACCTTATCATTCTATTTGTGTAAAAGCGATCATTTCATGCATACAAACTTGTGCAAACTCTATACTCTATCATTTCGTGCGTGCAACCTAACGCTTAGAGTAACTAAAAATCCTAAGATTCGTCCTTGTTCCATGCACATAGCTAACCCCTTCATTTCTCCCATAATTAATTATAAAGCTTAAAGATCCTGGGTTTGATTCATGATCATAGGGGCATTCGTTGCATTGGTCACTCCACTTGCCCCTTCCGCATTACCGGTACCAATGGTAGCTTTCGCACCTACGCTTCCCGTGACTTTCTTCTTGGGAGCCATTTGCCACGTGGAGGTTGGATAGTCCAGATCTCAATGGCTTTCACAAAGATAGGCTTGGGTAGGAAGGATTGTTAGATGGGGGTCCTTTGCTGACGGGGTGGTTTGAGTGTGGCTCTTTGAACCTTCACCTCTCATCAACTCTCTCTCTCACACACACACACACACTTCTCCTCCTCTTCTTCTTCTCTTCTCCTTCTCTCTCTTCCCCTCTTTTTCTTCTTTTCTTCTTTTCTTCTTTTCTTCTTTCCTTCTCCTACTCTCTCTCTTCCTATTCTTCTTCTTCTTCTCTTCCTCTTCTCCCACTCTCTCTCTCTCTCCTTCTCTTCTTCCTCTTCTCTCTCTCCTTCCTTCTTCTCTCCCTCTCCTCTTTCTCCTCTCTCTCTCCTCTTCTTCTCTCCCACTCTCTCTCCCTCTCCTTCTCTTCTTCCTTTTCTCTCTCCTTCTCTTCTTCTCTCCCTCTCCTCTTTCTATTCTCTCTCTCCTTCTCTTCTTCTCTCCCTCTCCTCTTCCTCTTCTACCTCTTTTTCTCCTCTTCTCCTTCTTCTCTTCCTCTTCTCCTTCTCCCTTCTCTCTCTCTCCTCTTCCTCTTCTCTTCCTCTCCTCTCTCCCCTTCTCTTCTTCTCTCCCTCTCCTCTTCCTCTTCTTCTTCTTTTCTCTTTTTCTCCTACTCTCTCTCTCTCTGCTTCTCTTCTCCTCCTCTTACTACCTCTTCTTCTTCTTCTTCTTCTACTACTTCTCTCTTCTCTCCTTCTACCTCGTCTTTTCTTCTTCTACTTCTCTCTCTCCTTCCCTCTCTCTCCATCTTTCTCTCCTTCTCTTCTTCCCTCTCTCTCCCTCCTTCCTCTTCTCTCCTCCTCCTTCTCTCCCTCTTCTTCTCTTCTTCTTTTCTCTCTCCCTCTCCTTCTTCTTCTCTCCTTCTCCTTCTCTCCTTCTCCTTCTCTCCTTCTCCTTCTCTCCCTTCCTCTTCTTCTTCTTCTTCTTCTACTCCTTCTTCTCTCTTCTCTCTCTCCTTCCCTTATTCTCCCTCTCCTTCTCTTCTTCTCTCCCTCTCCTCTTCCTCTTCTCTCTCTCTTTCTCTTCTTCTCTTCCTCTCTCTTCCTCTTCTTTTCTTCTCCTTCTTTTCTTCTCCTTCTCTTCTCCCTCTTCACCTATCTCTCTCTCTCCTTCTCTCCCTCTCCTCTTCCTCTTCTTCTTCTTCTCCTTCTTTTCTTCTCCTTCTCTTCTCCCTCTTCTTCTCCTTCTCTTCTTCTCTCCCTCTCCTCTTCTTCTTCTCTCTCTTCTCCTTCTTTTCTTCTCCTTCTCTTCTTCCTCTTCTCCTTCTCCTTCTTCTTCTCCTTCCCTTCTTCTCTCCCTCTCTTCTTCCTCTTCTTCTCCTTCTTCTTCTACTTCCCTTCTTCTCTCCCTCTCCTCTTCCTCTTCTCTCTCTCCTGCTCTTCTTCTCTCCCTCTCTCTCCTCTTCTTCACACTGTCCACGAGGGCGCAGCTGTCAATCAAACAAGGAGGGGGGAGCTTCAGCGTCCGTCCAGGGGGCCATTGACTTTGTGTTGAGGGAGGGGGCGTGTTGACGAAGGCCCAGGAGGGCCGCTACTGCCGCGCGAGCACAAGGGGGGGGGGAACTTCCAACGGAGAGGGGGGCGCAGCGTCTGTCATCCATCCAAGAGGAGGGAAGCTTCTACCCTTTATAAGGTTGGGGGGGAGGGGTCCGTTGTCCATCGCCACCCACCTAGGGCTTGCATGGTCCCTTTCGTCCATTACTCACCCTCTCTCTCTCTCTTCCCACCATGCAGACGGCAGCGGCAGAGAGAGGGAGGAAAAAAATTTTCAAAAAAATCTCAAAAACTTTTAAAAGGGGGGGTACTCATGGGGAGGCCCAGGGGGAGCATGGGGGTCAAGGGGGGGGGACATTACATCCTCTCCTCCTTAGAGGAATTGAGATGTCCTCATCTTGAGAATAAACTGGGGAAGACAAGCACTAGTGGGGCTTATGACCTGTGGGTTAGGACCCACCATGCATCCGCTGCGCTACTCTTAATGTTTCAAGTAGTGCACTCATATTATTTGAATTGACCATAGGTACAAGAGTAGAATTTATTCCAAATAAAAGACTTATTACCTCAAGAAGATATTCCTAGGATATCTAGTCATCCTCAAAGGTTACAACAAGCTCCAAGCCTTCATCATCATATGGTTCATAATATGAGCCAAAATTAGAGTTTAGATGGCTTTGTTTGACCGCACGTTCCTGATTCTGAGGGTTTAACTCAGGACAATCTATTTGGATGTGTCCTAGTTCATTGCAGTGGAAACACTGGTGGTTGGGGCATCTCCTACGGATGTGTCCTATCTCTCCACACTTGTGGCACATCTTGTCTATGATCTCGTGAGTCATCTTTAACATAGTTGCCTGATTTAAGTTATTGGATGATTGGATTCGCTCGGCGTAATGCGTCTTGCAAGCCCATTGGACGCATCGATTCCAATCGAGTGTTTATGGGTGGATTCAACCTAGCACAGAATTTTGACACCTGTTGTGTCATATCCATTGGGGGTGCATACTTTAGGAGTGAAACAAACTTCAAATAATATGCTTCAAGGGATAATACTAGCTACTTCAAGCCATAGAATTCATTCATCTTTTGTGTGCGGTAGGCAGGTGGCAAATATCTCCCTCCCACAGCTTCCTTAAGCTTATCTCAAAGTGACTGTCCCCTCCGAGATCGCTTGGCCTCTGCACCACTGTTTCCACCAAAGTCTCACTTCGCCTGTAAGCTTAAGTTTGGTGAGCATGGCTTGGTTAGTAGGTGCAGTTTCCTACTGCCTCAAAATAGTTCTCCATGGACTCAATCCAAATCTGGGTGTCAGCTTGAATAGTCCTTCCCTTGCCATCAAACTTGGGTAGATTAATTTTCTTGAGAAGGAACTTCTTCTCTTGCATGTCAGCATTCGTGGGTGCAGAAGGTGCCTGACAATCAAGCCATACCACTTAGGTTATTTTCGTTTAGGATATGTCAATGAACCAAACATTAATCAATCATGTATCATTATGAAGTTTTGCTCTGATACCAATAGTAACATGCCCACCCCTCAAATCGTGTGACACGTCTTACCAGCCCATCAAGAGATCAATCTAGAAGACACCGCCTGGCACTCCCAAGGAATGACACGGGGTTTGCCAACTAGGGTCTCTCGATTCTACCTCGCAACGGAACCTATCCAGCCGTTCCTACTAGGATCGACCTGAAGTCCAGGCTCCTAGCAGTTGGGTCTTCCTAACAGCCTTCTAGCGTCAGTCGACAACCGCTCCGATTTGCATGAATGCAACTTGACCCAAGCAGGCTCATACAGCACTTGGTTCAAAGAGAATGGGAAGCGAGAGAGATGCATCGCTCGACCTCTCTACCTGTAGGGCATAGTCCCATTCCGGTCCCCTAAAATGCTATGAATCAGGGTTCTAGCCAACATTGTCTTAGGTCATCGATCGACTTTTCCCTAACATTTCTTGTTAACATTTCCTTTGAGGAAAGCTCTCGGCTAACTGAGACCACCCTTCCGTAGGATAGACCCATTGGTCACATCCACCACGCTTCCCTCGGGGGTTGTTTTAGTTATCTAATTAACTAACACGTTATGTTTGACACATAAAAGCAGCTTCCTTAATTAACCCATTAATCGCAGGTTCCTTTACGTAATTTAGGGCACTGACACGAAAGCAAGATAAAACAAGATCAAACACTTCCTTAACTTATCTCCGGACTAATGTTTGTCTCCTGCCCATACAGGAGAATTAAGTATTCCTTTTTGCCTCCGCAAATAAATCCTTCTCTCTTTCGGCAACAAACCCCGAAGGTTTATCTTATCAATATTCTGCCTTGTAACTAGTATCAAGGCCTTGAGATCCCATCTGAGTCATGTAGAACACTTGTGTAGGGTCCATAGGCATTGGGATTTATGGCCAGAGCCCCCACTAGCACCCAAGCATCCTCCTACGCCAAGTAATTTCCACGGAGAGACCTCTCGCGGCGGGTTCGGTCCACATTCCTGGCGCGGACTCACAACCCCCTTGGTTAGGGTTTGGCGGTTCGCGGGGGGTAGCTAGCGCCATCCTTCCTTAATTATCCCTTTAGGTAATCAACCACAGTTGAAGCAACTAGCTTAAAAACAATTGCTAGAGAAAACATCCCTTTCGTTTCTATGGCAATCAGTCATCTCAGACCCGGCCATGCAATCATCAATCACACTCCACTTGGGTTAACATCCAAAACCACATTAACAAACAGTTGAATGCACAACCTCTTTCTTCAAGGCATCGCAATCCCATTGCATGCACAATCAAAATTTAACTTGGATGTATCAAAACACTTCCGTAAGGGATTTACAACCTTTTCAAACCACCAAGCATAACTTGGGTCAACAATCCATTTAGGGTTAGGTCACCAGCTTCAATTAAGCTAGGAGCGTATCCATTTGCGATAGTCCATAGCATGATTGATAAAAAAAGTCGCAAGAAATGATACGTATTCCTAATGCACCGGATCCCATGAAGGTCTAGGTTTCTATCCAATAGTGCAATTGCATCCTATGAGCGGAAACTATCATTTCATGTGTTTCTTTTAGTCATGATCGTGAAACATGAATTCTAAATGACTATTCATGTACTGAACTGGTTTAAAAGCTATTATTTTATGTGAAATGATGCGAAAACCTTATCATTCTATGTGTGTAAAAGCTATCATTTCATGCATATAAACTTGTGCGAACTCCATACTCTATCATTTTACGCATGCAACCTAGCGCTTAGAGTAACCAAAAATCCGAAGATTCATCCTTGTTCCATGCACGTAGCTAACCCCTTCATTTCTCCCATAATTAATTATAAAGCTTAAAGAACCTGGGTTTGATTCGTGATCATAGGGGCATTCGTTGCATTGGTCGCTCCACTTGCCTCTCCCAAATTACTGTTACCAATGGTAGGTTTGGTACCTACGCTTCCCGCGACCTTCTTCTTGGGAGCCATTTGCCACACGAAGGTTGGATAGTCCAGACCTCAATGGCTTTCACAAAGATAGGCTCGGGTAGGAAGGATTGTTAGATGGGGGTCCTTTGCCGAGGGGGTGGTTTGAGTGTGGCTCTTCGAACCTTTACCTCTCACCAACTCTCTCCCTCTCTCCCTCTCTCTCTTTCTCTCTCTCTTCTCCTCTTTTTCTTCTTCTCTTCTCCTTTTCTCTCTCTCCCTCTTTTTCTTCTTTTCTTCTTTCATTCTCCTACTCTCTCTCTTCCTATTCTTCTTCTTCTTCTCTTCCTCTTCTCCCATTCTCTCTCCCTCTCCTTCTCTCTTCTTCCTCTTCTCTCTCTCCTTCTCTTCTTTTTTCCCTCTCCTCTTTCTCTTCTCTCTCTCCTTCTCTTCTTCTCTCCCTCTCCTCTTCCTCTTCTACCTCTTTTTCTCCTCTTCTTCTTCTTCTCTTCCTCTTCTCCTTCTCCCTTCTCTCTCTCCTCTTCCTCTTCTCTTCCTCTCCTCTTTCTCCTTCTCTTCTTCTCTCCCTGTCCTCTTCCTCTTCTTCTTCTTTTCACTTTTTCTCCTACTCTCGCTCTCTCTCCTTCTCTTCTCCTCCTCTTACTACCTCTTCTTCTTCTTCTTCTTCTTCTACTACTTCTCTCTTCTCTCCTTCTACATCTTCTTTTCTTCTTCTTCTACTTCTCTCTCTCCTTCTCTCTTTTTGTCCTCTTCTTCCCTCTCTCTCCCTCCTTCTTCTCCCCCTCTTCTTCTCTTCTCTCTCCCTCTCCTTCTTTTTCTCTCCTTCTCCTTCTCTCCCTTCCTCTTCTTCTTCTTCTTCTCTCTTCTCTCTCTCCTTCCCTTCTTCTCCCTCTCCTTCTCTTCTTCTCTCCCTCTCCTCTTCCTCTTCTCTCTCTTCTTCTCTTCTTCTCTCCCTCCCTCTTCCTCTTCTTCTCTTCTCCTTTTCTTCTCCTTCTCTTCTCCCTCCACCTACTTTCTCTCTCTCCTTCTCTTCTTGTCTCCCTCTCCTCTTCCTCTTCTTCTTCTTCTTCTTCTTTTCTTCTCCTTCTCTTCTCCCTCTTCTTCTCCTTCTCTTCTTCTCTCCCTCTCCTCTCCCTCTTCTCTCTCTTCTCCTTCGTTTCTTCTCCTTCTCTTCTCCCTCTTCTTCTCCTTCCCTTCTTCTCTCCTCTCCTCTTCCTCTTCTCTCTCTCCTTCTCTTCTTCTCTCCCTCTCTCTCCTCTTATTCACACTATCCACGGGGGCGCAGCTGTGAATCGATTAAGGAGGGGGGAGCTTCAACGTCTGTCCAGGGGGCCACTGACTCTATGTCGAGGGAGGGGGGCGTGCTGGTGAAGGCCCAGGAGGGCCGTTGTTGTCGTGCGAGCAGGAGGGGGGGAACTTCCAACACAAGGGGGGCGCAGTGTCTGTCATCCATCCATGAGTGGGAGAAGCTTCAGCCCTTTATAAGGTTGGGGGGGAGGGGTCAGATGTCCGCCGCCACCCACCTGGGGCTTGCATGGCCCGTTTCCCCCATTACTCACCCCCTCTCTCTCTCCCCGCCATGCAGACGGCAGGAGAGAGAGGGAGGAAATTTTTTTTAAAAAAAATTGAAAAACTTTTAAAAGGGAGGGTCTCATGGGGGAGGCCCGGGGGGAGCACAGGGGTCACCGGGGGGGGGGGGGGGGACATTACAAGAAAATTGCGTTTAGTTGCTATGCAACAAATTTGTACATAGCATAAATACCATATAAGATTCCAAGGTATTGTCAACTCTCCTTTTCTTGAAAATAATAGATATGTATTTCACCACACTAAAATTATAATGTAGCTTGCATGCTTGACAGATTGCATGGTAAGTAATCTAGCCTAGAGAAAATTCAATCTCAAAACTCTAAGATATTTGCCTAAGCTCTTACTTATAACGACACAAATTGATAGCTCATGTTTGATAGATTAGAATCTTGATATTATGCTTAGCTAGTAAAAACAACAATCATAAGGATTAAAACTAAGAAGCCTTGAGATCCATCCGATAGCTACTATGTTTATCAATCCTATTTGGGGTTGGACTAGATGCAAACAACAACTCAATGCCTCAAAGGCAAGTAAGGGAGCTCAAGAAATAGAAAACCCTAAGACAAAGGAAATTTCGATACTGTTATACTTGTTGGAAAGAATATTGGGTTATTAATCAATGTAACACATCAATAGGACTTACATTTTTGCATAGCTATATGATCCCTTAACCTATGCCTTAGCCGAGGGAAGGAAGTGCTAAGAAACATTTTGCATAGTATCGCTCTTAGATCCAAAGGGAAGAGCGAACATGCAATGGAAATGTTATCGTGTCTATTCTTGCATTGTTTTAAAATATAATTGGTTTTGTTGGTTGATCAAGCAACGTCCTAAGTGCATCTACATTCAACTTCTTATTGGTTTATCATTTGAATGATTATTCCAAGTACTTGTGATTGATGGTAAACTCATGGCAGGGGTCTATGATGACAAATTTCCATGATTGTAAATGAATGTTTTCTTGGAAAATGATATTAGGACTCCTTGCCTTGATTGTGCTTGATTCTTAATTGGATTAATTAAGAAAATGATATTTTTCATAGATGGATCATCTTCAAGGTCACACCGCACTTCAACCTGAGAGGGCACTACTCGATTCACAACCGGAAGGTCGAGTGGTGAAAAGGTCAACCACGGAAATTGTGTTTCACTCCTAGGTCACTTGTGGATTAGGCAAATCTTTAGACACCCCTTGCTAGTCCGGAATGGAGTTGAAGACTACCGTGGTCCCAATGTCTATGGCATTGGAAGATCCTATTCTAGATAAAGGATGGAAATTGTGCTGCCATGTGATTTGGACCAGTTACTTCTGCATGGTAGAAGGGATATATAATTTCTCTTGTATGGGTAGAAGACAAAGATTAACATGAAGATATGTTAAGGAATTTGTTTGAACTTGTTTATCAAAGGATTGCTTGCACCGTATTAATTACGCGAATGAACTCTGTTCCCTAAAAGGCTTAATTAAGGAAGCTGATTTTAAATATCACACATAAATGTGATAGGAATCAATTAGATAACTAAAGAATGCCTACTAAGCGGGTGGGTGGAACCCCCGAAGGGTAGGGTGGTTCCAGAGAACTGGGAGGCTTCTCATAAGGTTCTACTGACGATCAACACTTAGTAATTTTTAGGTTAGAACTTCGATTCATGCTGTTTTAGGGGATTGGAATGGGACTATGCCCCCTGCAAGTAGGGAGGTTGAGTGGTGCATCCCCCTCATTTCCCATTCTCTTTGAACCAAGTGCGGCATAGATATGCTTTGGATTGGGTGTCTTTGTGAAAAGTAGGATATCCAAGACCTGATGCTAGAAGGCTGTCAAGAGACCTTGACCACTAGGGACCCAAGTTTCAGGTGATCCTAGTGGGTTCGCAAACGTTCCATTGCAAGCTAGACTCAAGAAACCCTAGGGCACAAACCCTGAAACATTCCACGGGAGTGCGGGGCAGTGTCGCTTAGATTCATCTATTGATGGACCACCAAAACATGCTTGGAAAATCGATAGGCGGCATGCTACACAAGATTAGGCCAATTTATTTTTAGTCCATGTAGAGTACTTTGCCTCTTTCTAGCACTTGGAAATTTATAATAAGTCCTAATTTTGTTTTTGGAGACAAAAACATCTGAGTGGGGATGGAATGTAAAGAATGGAATTAGGGCCATATAAAAGGGCAAAAGGATACATGTATAAGATGTAAATTTTTTACATAAAAATATAACTTTGTCATTTTTCTCTGGTATCCACTCTCTTTGAGTAATCATGTTAGCTACATCAGTAATATCGGTCCATGCAGTCTTGACTCCTGATTCGGAGGTAGCATCCTCTAGGCGATTAGCAAGCTTCCCATGCAGAATAGGATCTATAGCCTTAAGAAATAATTCAATCTTCTAACCTTCCATACCTTTTTAGTCTTGAATATCAAGTTGTCCAAATTCACTTTCAAACTCATGGTATAAAGCTGTTGCAGCTAAACCTTTGTTGGGTTTCTTAACCCAATTAGTAAAACTTTTCTTCGTCATAAGGCCAGATTCTTCTAAGAAGAACTCTTCGCGTAGGGATTTTTTGAATGCAGCCCAATCCACAACTCGCTAAAAAAGGCCATCGATTCTTTCTTGAAGACCATGCTTGGCTAGTCTGGCAAAATAATGGCTCCATGCATGTTGCGGTACACCAAAGAAGAGTATTTTCTTAACATACACGAATGAAAACAGAAACATTTTGACCACCAAATTGTTTTAATTCCTGCCCAACTTCTTCTAGGGCCTTGATAACTCTGGAATCAATCTTCTCTTTGTCTTTCCTTTGTTATTGTTGTTGCAACATTTGGATCTGTTGTTGCTGAGTCTACTGCAGTATGCACACCAACTATTGTAGAGTATCTCCTGAAGAATCCCCCATCTTGGAGTTCTCTTACACTAACCTTCATGTTGGGTTCACCAATGTCGCAGCGTATAGGGTTGAAGGTCACCATAGGGGTTTGGCAAGAAAACTCGACAAGATAGATGGAGATGCGTCTTCAAGAGATAAGTAGATTATAGTGAATGTTTAAAGGTTCAAGAGGTACTTCATGGTCAATCACAGGGGTTAGAGAGAGAAGAATGTATGATTTAAGAGCTTAAACTCCAGATATGGTAGAGATGGAGAAGGGTTAAAGGTTTCAAGCCATGTCCTTGAAGTTGTTAATAGAGCTTCCAACTACATGTTCTTAGCAAAGATCACAAGAGTAATGCCTCATAAGTTCTAACTCAAATCAAGCTTCTTTTTCTTGATTGTAAGAGAAATCACAAATTATGAAATCAAGTACAATATGATGTCATGTATCTTAAACAACTCTGCTTCCCATCATTCATACATGATGCCATAGCATGAAATAACTTTTCATGGTTACATTCAATGTAGACTGAAAGGGACAAAAGCTTATGAGTCAATTACAAGGTTTGTAGGGCAAAGAGACTTGCTTCAAGAGAGCTCCAAATAGAGATCCTATTAAGGACAAGATACCACAGCCAAGAAATAAAGAGATAAAGTTTCTCTTAATTCAACTCAAAGCATCTATGGATGGTCTACAAACATTGCCCTGCCATAGGGGCACATAATACTTGCATATTTTGACAAGATGTCTTTTGTAGAGCAAGAAATGAATTAAAAGAATTCTGTTGTAGCTAAATCTATGAATATGGCTGAAGATATTTGCCCCAAATCAGCCCAAATATCTTCAGGAATTCACCTCTGGTGAAAGCATAAACTTCCCCTAACACAGGGTGCATAGAACATCCAAATACAAGTGTCTATCATATCATATGAAGCAAAAGAGAAGAAAAAGGACCTACTATCCACAAATTCACTATGTGGGCTGCCTATTTCAGCCCATATACAAGGCTTCTTCCTTCCAAGAAGACACTTTGGTGAAGTACAAAAACAACCCTATAATCAGGAGCATGTAACAAGCAAAAGGTAGCTTGCAATAGGCATGTAGAATTAGGAGAGAAGAAGGAAATCCAATTGACCTTGTCAGCCCTGTTATTGGCTTCTTATTTCAGCCCAAGCATGTACATAGAGCAATCAAGATCTTTGTTTGGGCTGAAATAAGAAGCCCACTTTCTTCACATAAAAATTCAAGAAGGCTCCTTGACACTTCTCTCTTTAGGATTCCACAATGGGAGATTGCAGTAAGCTTCCAAGTGCAAGAATGAGTCCTTTGTATTAAGATTAATCAATAAAGCAAGTAGATGAACTTCAACCCTTCAGATTTTAGGATTGGAAGATCAATAGTAGTCCCTATTCAACTCTTAAAGGACTCAAGAGAGTGGATTTGATGTATCTCTTGGCATGGGAGATCAAACTTAGCATATAGAGGACTACACAGTTAGAGGCCTAGTCCTTCCACAAGACTCCTAATAGAGATCTCTTATTTTTGGGCTATTTCCCTTTAAATACATAGTTCTCAACCTATTTTACACAGCCAAGAGTGGCCTTCCATTTTCGTCAAAGCATGGAAAGAGTAGCACTTACATGTCAAGTGGAGTCTGCTGCAATTACTTGTGGTTGCATGGCTTGAACTTCCCCTTTTGTGTGGTGGCTTTGGACACCTCTCTCCCTTCTCCAACCATGGTGCCTATTCAGCCCCAAAAATGTGGCAAAAAAATGGTTGTTCTCTTGTTTCTTCCTTGACTATTGTTCATGTATTATTAGTCACTTAAGTAAGGTACAAGACATATACAATGTCCTATGCTTAGTCAACTTAGATAACTCCATTTTCCTTGTGACTTGGCTTGTAAATATACTTAACATTTTTTAATATCATAAGTACACAACCACATCATTGGCTTCTAAAAAATGAAACTCAAGGGAGCCTACCAAGCCATCTGCTCATGAACACGTTTCTTCTTGCTTAACGTACCATGACTTACAAAAGTTGTAGCAACTTCATGTAAGCAATGCAAGGAAAGTTAAGAGTAAGTGACCAAATTCAATCATCTTGTCAAGGATCCATGATAAATTTATTGCATTTTAAGGCAGAGAGCCCCCATCTTTATTCCACCATGCCATATGCTAGTGGTCTTAGGTTTTTTATATTTATTGCACTAGAAAAGTCTCCGTGTGGCATGTCTAGATTACAAGTGACTAAGTGATATATGTAAAGGATAAAAGTTTTATGTTTAGACCCTGGGCAAAGAATCCCATGACACTGCTCGCATGATCAAAATCTTTGATCTCAATCTACCTCCTTCTCTCATGCACTAATCCATAGAAACATACAACAAGAGGAGAGAGAAATACTAAAATAAAATCTTTTGATTTTGTGCATGATTTTTTTATTAGTTTGTTGCAATGGATGGCAAAGAAATAGTGGATCTTATAGCCTTCTCCATTCCTATGATCTGCACCAGCAAGAAAATGATAAAATTTTGCCAAATTGGGAGGTGTCGAAAAAAAAGTCTCCTCCCCTACGTTTCATTTTTCCTCATGTGCCTTTTCATTTCTCAATTGATTAAGTTCATTAAGTTTAACAATAACTAGTTCATTCTTTTGTGTTCACACTTGCCATAAGTGGTTTTTTCCCAAATGAAGGCTTGAATGAACTCTAATTTCTAAATAGACTGGACGACTGACTTCATAGCATCCAAATCTATAAACGTAGACTCCATCATGCACTTTCTGGCTCTTGGATCACATAGTTGCTTCATAATGCAAAACCTTGTAGGGATTAAATTGGGGGTCAAATGGACTCTAATCGAGGACAAACCTAGACTTGTGTTGGGTTCCTGGCATCGAACTCCATTCGGGAAAACTCTAGCTTATTGATATGCAACTATTTTATTTTGCATGGAAAATTGGGTCTCTTATGGCTCTCATGCCACTTTTTCACTTTCCACGAACTGATCTACACAAACATAGAACCATGAAAAGCATCAAGCTGCCACAAAAAATATACTTAGTAATGCATAAGAACATCTCTTACCCTACCCATTGACAAAATCAAGGCATGAAGGGGCCTCAAGGGATAGGCCTATCATAATCCAAGAGAAATCTAGAGCAAGTCACTAACTAAGTGCTCCAACATAGACATGCTAAAAGAATGGCCAAAGAGGTGGCCAAAGAGGCAATCCTAGTGGGTGGCCTCCTAAGCTACATACCAAACTTATGACTATTGGATCAAGAACTACTAACCGAGGACTCTTATAGCCTTGTCATTATATATTTTCTGGTAACACATTTTTCTTTTAAGGTTTCTATACTTGGGCATGTAAAAAGGAGGGAGCTAAGCATAGAGTGACCCAAGGAGAGTAGGGTATCCGTCTCAGGTCCTAGCTCAGTACCCAAGAACCTACCAAGCTCTTGTGAGGTGACACTTAATAATATGTTTTGTTGTGCTAACTTTTATTTTCGATCCAACCTTCCTTATTTCCTTATTTTGGCTAGTTGCTATCCCAAGGAAGACAAGGCATCTGGCTTGTCTCCAAGAACTTACCAAGCCCTCGTAAGGTGATAATCAACTACTCCTAGGATTTTCCTTTCTTTTCTTTTCCATTTTAAGGGTTAGAACCCTTTTTACACACCTCTGTACTTTTATACTCAAATATATTTAGAACTTTTTCTTCTTTTAGTTCAACAGGCTTCTCCAACTGCCTCATACTAGTAGGGACTCCTAGAAGAGCTACCTAAGAGGCTAGTAGAACAAGGTCACTAGGAATTCCTTCTAAAATAGGTATTTCAATGCCTAACAATGTCATTAGAGGAGGTAGAGAACTACTCGAATCTCCTTACCGAGATATTCTTAACCAAATCATGGGACTTTATGCCTTGATTGCCAGTCCCCAATAAAAGAACAATTCCCTCTCAAGTACATAAACAAGTACAGCATAAAAAAATAATACTCATAAATGAAGAACATCACTTACACAAGAAGCTTTCACGTAGCAAGATGCTCCCTCTAGGTCCTTTGTCAAATTTGTCTTATTCAATCATTAAAATAGGAAACCATTAAATGCATCTGCACCAAACATGCACATGGCCCTCTTGGCCTAAAGGAATATACATTTCCCAACCAACAAACTAGCCCTCTTGGCCTTATGAAATAAAACAGTAGAACCCAACAGAGATAACCCTCTTGACCTTACGAGATGATCCACTTCACTACTATTCAGTAGCGTACTCTTGAGACAAACCCTTGATTCAAATGTAACTGTACTAAAGTACAAGATTGACCAAGGATAAGGGCTCCTCAGGCCCTATACTAAATGCATCAGGTTATTGGCTAAACCCTTGACATAAATAGCAAGGGGTGTCCAACAAATATGTTGCAAAACAATCCTATGCATCCATTAAAAAATAGGAAGGTGCTCAGTTGTGATCTGACTCATAACCCAAACTAGCCATTGACAGCCAAAATAGGATATGGTAGCAATAAGATCCCAAAGCAGTTGAGGGCTAATATTAGAAGGTAATTTTAAAAGCTCACGTGAATCACAATTGAAAAAGACATCTTCAATGAAAGAATAATTGGCCACGGAATCTACAAAGCGATTCCACTATTGAGGAACTAGCTGACAAGTCATCATCTCAAAAATATGCAACATATCCGAGGCTGCATGGTGGTACATCTGTAGGATTGCATCCTCCACACTATAGGTCCCATTCAAGTGATTGATTTTTCTAACTACGAGTCACCTTTCACCAATAATCGGCGGATACCATCACATCGGGCTAAATTTTTCCCCATAATCAAAGCCTTATATTTTGCCATATTAGTAGTAAAAGAGGGTCCTAAATACACTCCCATTTTCATGAAAACCCTATAGCAGGGATCTTTAATGACCACACCAACGCTTGCATGTTAGTGGGCCCTCTAGAAGCTCGGTTGAAATACAAAGTATAGATCAAGTCTTCAATGATAGGCCATATCATATTAATCAACTCACTCATACTTATGATAATTAAAGTCAAGCCAGGAGAGAGGATATATAACATGTATAATCTCTCCTTCCTCGCTGAACTTGATAGGAATACTAGTCAGAATTCGTTGACAATTTTGGCAATAGACCTTAATCTCCCATGTGAAAGATCCATCTTGCCACTCAATAACCTGATAACCTTTACTCCACCAAATCACTCCACCTTGGTGGTAACGTTGCTCTAAATACAAATGTTCAAGATAAGGAATGATCCTTCCCATTTGATTGCCTTGATACCTATTGCAAGTTAAAGCCTTGGGTAAGTCATTAGTATATAAATCCTATATATCACATGCATTCATGGCATGCTTTATATATCCCTATGTAGCCTATTTTGTAATTTTTTCTTGACAGTTCTGTGACTTTTTACCATAATTTATAAATCCCTTACTGTAAGTTTATTTTTTTCATAAAATAATATAACAAATCCTTATGTAATAGATATTAAACACTAGCTCTATCCTAAATTTATCACAAACTAGTTGAGGCACGACTTCAAGATATTTTTGGAAGGGTGGAAGCATAGTAATGGTTCTCACCACTGAATGTCATGAAGGACACATCTAAAGAAGATATGACAAGCGGATACAATGTGTGCAGATGCTTGTTGAGCTAAAAATGCATTCTAAACTTGATCAGCTCATTAAAACAACCCTGTAACATATAAGATTCCAAAACTTCCAAGCTTTCATTAAAACGAAAGTAATCCTAAAAAGTGTTAACACATTTTAGGATTGCCTAAAATTCACAAGCTATGGTGTACATGTGCTAGTAAGCTAGTTGCTCAAGCCTACTTCAAAGTGAGTGAGAAGTGAGCCTTGTGGGTCTTTAAACATGAAAATTAAAATAGAAATAGAATAATATACAGTTTCACCATCATAATATTATCTTTGAGCTGTCATACATTGCGATATAATTGATCTCAGTCTTATCTTTTAGTGATAACATTGGACTATATCATTGTATTTTTTGTATCTAATTCATCTCAAATAATTGTCTCCATCATTTCTACAAAGCATATCAATAACAAATGCACACACACACACACACACACAAATTCTGAAGATAACAAGAAATAAACACTCAAAAATTTTCAGTTAGTTAATATCAAGTCTTAACAAAAGCCAAAGAATATGAATTGAACCTTGACTAAAAAAGATAGCTATATGGAAGGGAAAAATATATTTCCTTTCTATAGTCCACAACTAAATTCTAAAATTATTTGCATAAAGATGTAACTAAAAGCACGATGTTTTATATTTACATCTATACAAAATTTATCTCATTTTCTTTTATAAAGTAGATATGGCTATACAAAAAATGTGTATACACAAAATTTTCCTCTAGGCCATGAATTGTACTCAGCACCTCAACATTGTTGAAGCTAGAGTTCATTGTCATTTTCATATATGTATATGCATCATCGTAACTTGCTAGTTTTGTTCCTGAAGGAAAGATAAAAATACAAGAAATTCAAATAAAGGGAAATGCTAAGAATAAGCTTAATAAGACTTTATTTTTAGTCATTTTATGTAGCAAGCAACATTACATGAGAGAAAAAGTGATGTTCCTTTACATATCTCAATAGTCCTTTAAAAATCCATTGAAGATCTTCCAATCATTTTTATCAAGTTCATATTTATTATTGTTACAATCATATGTGAGATTTGGAGGGAAATGATACTTTCAATATGCACCAACTCCTTGTTGTACCCTTATAAGCCTATCTTTGGACAACATGGAATTTCCATTAAGTTTCCTTACCAATGTAGATTTTAATATTTCTTAAAAAATAATAAAGCTTTTGATTTGTATCACAAGATAAAAACAATGGTGTATCTTGAGAAGTCATTATTAAAAGTCATGAAATAGCGATATTGAGATTTCAATGGAGGAAAATGTCCACAAATATCAATGTGAATAAGATCAAGCAAATCTCGTGAATGAGTTGTCATGGAAATGGAAAATGATTTGCAACAATTCTTTCCAAATATACAATATTCACAAATACCCATGTGAGGAAGACTTTGAAATCCATACCTTGAACAAGGTCATGTTGATAAAGATTAACAAGCTTAGAAGAATTAGAGTGAACAAAGCGATGATGCCATATTTTACTATTAAGATTGCTAGGAGCTAGAACAACATTTGTAGCACCTTCATTTAAAGATAACTCAAGAAGAATACCATTTCGAGGAGTGACAGCTATGGTTTGACCGTCTTTCTTAATGTGAGACTTGGTATGGTCAAAACCAACAAAGAGACCAATATCCACAAATCTTGCAACTAAAAGAAGATTCCTTTGTGGATCTAGGACATGTAAAACTCCACAAAGATATCTTGTTAAAGAGAGAGTACTGAGATATAGATCACCTATACCTTTGACTTGACTGGTTATGTCATTAGCAACCATCAGCAAGATAAACCAATTTATTGACATGAATAGAATGATAAGTACATAACCATTGGGACTGATATGTCATGTTTCCCGTAGTACTAGAAGTAATGATAAAAAGAGATCCATCACGAACATGAAGTAGCCTTTTCATAGAGATAGAACAACTCACACAACTTGCTTCTTCAATAGTGTTGTCATGTGTAGTAGTATATGCTCTATTACGATCTGAATCAAAATGCCTCTTGAAAAATAGATGGTTAAGATTATCACTCTTTTTGCAGTAATCACAATGAGAATAATCTCTAGATAAACATGCTTGTTTATTTGTGATACCATATTCTTCATCATATTGTTTTTCCCAGCATTGATCTATAGTGTGACCAATAAGAACAATTTCTATTAGGAAACTTAAGGCAAGAGAGTATCACCATGATGACTCCTATGTGTAAAGCATGGGAAGGGATGCCTTTGACAAAGTAAAGATTGGTTGATTTGTTTTGACTGTGTGTTCTCTTGTGAGATTATCATTGTTTCTTTTGTGTGTTGTCATTCATGTCATTGTGAATATTCAATCAAAGATATACAAGCTTGATCAAAATTGATCCCATCTTTGTTAGATAATATGGTAACAATATTATCATAAGCAAGATCTTCTATAATGTTAAGAAGCTGTGTTACCAATTTCTTTCATGGAATAGCGTCACCAGTAGTAGCAAGCTGATTCGTAATGTTCTTGAATGATTTGATATGTATTGTTATAGAAGTTCCAATGTCGTATTGTAACTCAATGAGTTGATTGCAAAGATAAAGTATTTCTATAATAGATTTCTTATCAAAATTTTCCATCAAATATTGTCATATAGCTTATGAGGTTAAAAGATTACATACATCAAGCATAAGAGATTCTTAAAGAGCAGAAATAATATATCGACAAGTTGCTTTGTTGCTTTTGACCAACTCATTATAAGCAATTTTCCATTCTTCAAAGAGAGGTCCTTTAGTTGCAAGGATATTATTATGAGCTCGATCAATTGGTTGAGGTGGACATTCATAATTACGAAGAACAATATCATGCAAGTCATTGCCTTTAAGAACTAGCAACATCTTTACTTTCCATCCAAGCAATCCTTGTCGTTGAAAGTGAGAGACAGAATGTTGTCCAAAAGGAAATATATTGGTGATTATAGAATTTGACATAGATGAGTGAGAGAATATGAGAGCATAGAATCTACACATCATATACAAAATAATGACGAAAGTGCAACACAAGTTTTATGTAGAAGCTATGCTATAAAGAAAAACATTTAGTTCAAAAAGCATACGCCAAAAATAAAGTGGCCCAAGATAAAGAAGATGTAAGCAAGAATAAAGCAACCCAAAATAGATGAAATATGTGTAAGAAGCAAAACCTCAAAAGTGAGTAATCGTGACAAAACCTGTGTCATAGAAGTTTGCACAAAAAGTTATTATCTTGTTTATTTTCTTATTTCAAGTCCAATTTACTTGAACTGACCTAACTTTTGAGACTACACTCCAAATCAAGCATCGATTTTCTACAAAGAAAGCTTGTGAGTCCTAGCACATCACGAAAACAGGTTTTCTTGAGAAAGCCATTTTCTTAAGAGTTTCCCAAATAGAAAATTTTAGGGTATCTAAGCAAGGCATATCTAAATTCAACATATCTATTATCTAAACAAGGATTGAGTGAACCTCTTCTATGCTTAGAATTCATAACATAAGATGCTCGTAACATACATAATACATCAAATTTAAGCATGAAAAGAACATGAATCAAGAATTGAAAAGATACTATATAGGTATACTTTCTGATTGTCTTCTTCAAGGAATTGGTTGTAGTCAATTGTGATAGCTCTGATACCACCTTAAGATGTAGAGAGAGAAGATATTTAGAGATGAGAGAGAGAGAGAGAAGAGACACACCATGTTCACTCCCAAAGACTATATCATATTGATCATAATCTACATATATATAGGTGAGACCTAGCCTAGACAGGGTGAGCTATATATAGCTCCAATAGAAGGCAATCCAACCAAAAGAGTGATTCCCAAACCACCACCTAGTTACCCAAGATACTAGGTATCTAGGTACTATTACAAATCTTCCAACACTTACATCATCATGAATATTGGTACTTTAATGTTCTAAGAAAGGAGAAAAGTAGGTACCCAACAAGTTCACATCTACCATAGGGTGTAAGTAGTTCCAAAACATTTGTAGTACAATATTTTCACCTTATATTCTGAGAAACAAACTTAAGACAAGTGTCCACAAGTTCTTATCAACAATAGTAAGTCACCACATGACATAAAAGAATGCTTGCACCACTTGTAAGAGAAGTATGTATATGATCCTTTCATCCAATAGTTGTTATGATTAGTACTACACATTAAGCACAGGGTGAAATGCATGCATGACAACATTTATGCAAGCTACTCCATATAAATGCAACATAAGCATCAATGGAACATGCACATATCTTAAAAATTGAGGCAAATACAAGAATGAATGTCAATGGAAGTAGCTAATAGTTATGCATAGAACCTTGCCCACATTTGTGCCGATGAGCAAAACTTCTTCAAGCAAACCTAAACATTTGATACCATGTTAAAAGAGAAAAATATTCAGTGGAGTAATGAAAGACACAAGATCGTTGAAAGAGACAAGGAATAGGAATCCATTATTACAAGAGTACAATGGTTGAGCACTGGTTCACACACTCCACAAGCTCCCTCTCTCCATACCAAGAACCTACAAGTACATGAATGTATGAATAATGGACTATGGCCACACTCCCTCCTCTTATGGACAAAAATAAATGAGTTGTCCTACCACAAAATAGTTTGTCCAATTACATAATAAAGAATAAAGAGAGTGCCTATAAACAAGGCCATGGATGCCATGAACCTATGATATGAGAATTTCTAACAGATTCATGGTATTTTTAGTTTTTAAACATGATTTTAAATGCATGTTTTTCCATGCTTATTAGATTTTTGACTTATCTAGTTATTGATTTCTCACACAATTTGATGTATACATATAGACATATGCATATACATAGACTATGGATGAGCTTGTGTGTGTGTGTGTGTGTGTGTGTGTGTGTGTGTGTGGCTATGCATGAACCCATACATATACATATTAGTGTGTCTATGTGTATATGTATACTAAGATATATGTATGCATATGCATAAGCCTATCTATATCAATTTGTCATGTTATGCAATAATCCTGTTATATTGTATTTTTGTAGATGTTTCTTTATATCTCAAAGCAACTTTTGATGTCCTTGGAGCCTTCATCTCAAGATCTCAACCTTGAGGATGAGAGATTGCCAAGGTAGAAGCATTGTTTGGGTATTGTGCCTACCCTAGCCAAGATGTATCTGCTCCTCAATCTTCTTGACTATAAACAACCACACAATCCTATGAAAAGTTAGCAAGAGAGAGAGGAAGCTTGAACTCTTCCAAGACACATAATATGCATAGAATACACACAAGATAGCAAGTTGAAAAGCCTAATGTATTTTTTTCTTCTCCTCCACTGTAATAGTCTACCGAGAATAAAGAGAGAGTATAATATATATAATATACAAGTGGCCCATATTGTGAATAGACTAACTAGAAAGATGACTAGATAGATATCCTGTAACTTGAGTAGCTGGACCAACTATAAAGTATCATTGGAAGTATATGCCAATGCAAGTACCAAAACATCGGTGATATGAATGTGAAAATGGTCATCCAAGTATGTGAGTGTTAGATCCTATGGAGCTTGACATGTAAATTTTTTTCCTCAAGCTCAACTCCATGACATGTTCTCAAAGTAAGCTTTGAGAACTTTGAGTCTTTTTTGTTCCTAGGGCCTTAATGAAAATATATGTAGCTTGTTGCTCTATGCTCACATATGTGATAGCAATGCTACCTTTCAAGGCTTTCTGTTAAGACACTATGTGTCTAAAGTGTGAAAAGAAAGTAGTTCTTGCATATTATAGGATTTCAATGTATACCTATAGGATGGGTTATTATGTGATTTATATGAAGTGGTCTTTGAGATAGCCTCATTATCTAGTATTAAGTTCTAATGTTTTGATGAGATATTTAGGTGAAAGTAAATATATGCAAGGATATATTTTGAGTGGTACAAGTCTTCCAAGCCAAAAAATATCAAAAAATGATATCAAAGAGTTAGCCTATTCACATTATGGACTGCTTGTACTGCCTTGATTAGTCAAGCCTATTTGCATCTATTTGAGTACTTAGATGTCCATATGTGAATGTCATGTCAAAACAAGTTGCAGTAGTCAAGCAGAGAATAAAAGCAGCAAAGCATATACTAAGAGTTTCAAAGGTAAAAAGCATGAAAAGTAATAGAAAAAAGCAAGCATGAATTGTTGTAAATGGGTATTAATAAAGATCAGAGCTACTATAATAGGTCTAGATAAATAAGCAAGTGATCTACTATTGTGATTAACAAGGATAAAGTAAAAGACAAGTGAATCTACCTTTGTATGGGTGCCTCTAGCCTTACAATGCCAACCTATAAAAGTTTATTTTTTGGAACAAATCTAAAGACATCTTCACTATTGCTATAGGTGAGGATGGAGAGTTTTTGTGTGGTTATTACAATTGAAAATATCTCATAGGGTATTACCAAAGGAGAAAGGTTGAAAGTGATTTTAGGTTATTTTATGCATATCTATGCTATTTTGGCAAGAGTATTCTATACTATGGGTGGTACTGAGTTATTGTTTGAAAAAGAGTTTACCTAAGTTGTTGTCGTACAAAATAGTAATATAGTTTTGGGATTATCTATTTGTTGTGTTCTATAGTATATTCAAGAGTTTTTATTCCAATATCTCTTTCTTTTGTATGTATTCTCTCTCCCTTGATCCCAATAGATCTAGGACTAGTCCTTTCCAACCCCCGACATTTGGTGAACCTAAATCTAACTCTCTTATGTTAGAAATTAGTATTTGGGATCGATGAAGTATTGATAGTGGGTCATATGTATAGGCCCTATGGAAGAAGGAGGGAAGAAGGCCTTCTTCTATAAAAGTAGATACAAATAGATAGGATAGAATAGATTCTCTCACTAGTATCTAAAGTCAAAAGTTTTCCTGTTAGAGCATGTGTATTTTACTTGATCTAGATTTCCTCTTCTACTCGCACTGCATATGAATTGTATTGCTAAGGGACATAATTTCTTTTGGGATAAGAGACACACCAAAGCTATAAGAGAACTCAAGAAGTGTTTCGAGGATCGCACCAATATTGAGAAAAGAACAGTATACAAATGAAAAGCCTATCATTATTATAGTGGACACTAGTCCAATTGGAATTGGTTGGGAAATAGGTCAAGATGATGATAAATGGAATAAATATGTAGTAAGATTTGGTGCAAATAAAGAGAACTTGATATCAAATATGCTATGCAGAGCCAAATATGAGGATGAAGAGGGTACTACTAGAGAATTATGAGCCTAATATTTCAACCACCATACTAGATCATGACTGCTAGGTATTTGCTACAAAATCTTTTGTACAGGAATTGTACGAGGGTGAATGCCTACAAATTAACCAGTACTACATACGTATATTGATCAAGAGAAATATATGGAAAGAGATACTATGAGTAGTATTATTGTAGGAAAATTTAGCGAATACATTCTTCCAATTGACTTGATGATAATTGATTGTACAAATGGAGATATAATTTGAAGACTTAATTTATTTTATCTATTCATTCATTGTTTTGAGGGTGGTTAATCAAAGAGACTTGGGTTTGTAGGCCTAAAAGCTTGAGGAGGCATTTTCAAAGACTTGACACAAACTATGCTCCTTGATATAAAACGATACCATTTGGTAGTTGATTAGTTGGAGAAAAAGTCAAGGCATGCCTTCACTAGTAACCATCTTCTGGTGGGTGAGGATAAAGTCTATCATCTTAGTAAATCTATCAAACACCACACGAATGGAATCAAACTCCATTGAGGAATGTAGATTGATGCTAAATTCCATTAGCACAAATGAGCAAGAGTGATTAGGAATAGTTAAGGGGTATAACAATCCATGAGATCAATGGCGAGGGGACTTTGGCTCAATTGCACAAATCACATGTACATACAAATTCTTTGACTAAGTTCCATATTTGAGGATAGAAATATTATTAAAAGATGAGCTCTATTATTTTCTTGACCCTAAAATGCCATGCAATTAGAATATCATTCCTTGTTTGAAGCATATATAACTGAAGTGACTTGAGTGGTGTATAGAGTGTTGCTTGATGATAGAGCACGCCTTCAATCTCCTAGAAGCTTTCAACACTTGTACACCCTCTTGATTTTTTTTTTAATTCTAGGAAAATGGATCCTTGATTTTTTTTAATTGACTTGTAGAAGGAAAGTTGGATCCTTTAGGGCTTTTCTTGTCAAAGTTGAAATTGTTCTAGTTTCAAGAGAATAGAATCCTATTGGTCATGAAACTTCTCCTTTTTCTAGTTAAGATAGGAGTTTTGACACAATTTATTTGGTTTCCCTTTGATTGCCATGTTGATATGATATGATATCATCAAATTTAGATAGGAAAGGTACTCCCTCTTTACCATCAACTCAAGACTTGAGAACTTATGAAGTACAATAGATTTTGGAGTGTAAAGACTGTGATTTTATGGCATCCTCCCTCTAGAAGATGCCTCCATGTTTTACAAGAGTCAATAATAACCAAAGGTTTCTTATCATGATTTTCAAAATTTATTTTAGTTGTTGAAAGATTTCTAGAATGAAAAGCCACTAAATATACTCAGCCATCATTTCTATCTTGGAAAAGGATAGTACCAAGAGAAAAATGTCATGCATCATTCTCCATCAATAAATACTTGGATGCATCTACATGTATTAATATGGGGGCTCTAGTGAAGGCTTCCTTAAGTCTTTAAAAAGCCTTCTCTAAAGTAACAAAGTTTTATATAAAATTATAATATATTCTTATTTGCAATGTGATTGGTATAAAATATTAGAATAATCCTTAATGAAGATTCAATAAAATTTGTGAGTCCAAATAAACATTACACATCTCAAATTGAGCTTGGTGTTTCCCATTCAAGAATAGTCTTCACTTTCTTTTTATCCATTGAGATTCCATTTTGAGAGATAATATATCCAAGGAGTTCCACTTCTAAGTGATAAAAGAAGTATTTTTCTAATTCAACATACAAATCCTTTTTAAAAAACTTACCAAGAACTAATTTCACACTATGATCATACTCTTTTTAATACATTTTCCTCTATTCTTGCATTGTCTCTATTTGTAAATTCTACCAACCTTGGTTCAAATTTTTGAGTTTCCCAATTTATATGGGGATTCTGTATTTTGAGCCAAGGAAGACCAATGATGACTAGATTTCTTAGGCGACATTTGACGTTGAATGCTATGCTTTTTACAATGTCTCTCTATATCACCTTTATAGGATGAGTTTTATATCTAATATCACTTAGGCTGTCCATGACTTTTGCAAAGTATTGGGCTAGATTTTTACACTATTGTGATACCATGTGACCTAGAAAACTTCTCATCCCATAAAATATGTAGAGGCTCTAAAGTCCAAAAATATTTTCAAGTATTTGGTGTATAAACTCTTAGTGATAATATAAAACTTGAAGTAGCCTCAATAAACAAGGAGAGGCATCTAAGTATTCTTGATTTTCATCTAGCTTCATGGCCCCTACTGTGGCTAGATATCATGCTTCTCAAAAATGAGATAATAGTAGAGCTTTTTAATTCTAGAATCTTTGTTAAGACAACACTAAGCAATATGCTTATGTTTTCTATAATACAAACATAATCCTTGAAAGTATCAATGTTGTTTATTTTTCTAATAATGGCTTAAACTAGGCTGAATCAATCTATATAGAACTGATATTAGTTTATTGTTTTCTTTGGGAAGCCATTATTATCATGGCATCTAGGCGTAATGAAGCCCCATGATACTTCTCTTGGTATTTCTCAAATAGTCTATGATCATATTATATTGGTTGAGAAATGAAGTCTCTCAATGTGTAAACCTTTGGTATTGCCAACAAAGGATATTTCACATCATCATTTAGTCCTTAAAAATTTAGCCAATAAAATATTTCTCATACCAAGTCAAATCACAAGTGAGTTGTGAAAAATCATATGTATAAACTAATATCACTTTAGATCCTTAATGTAAACTTGTTTTGTTCTTGACAACTCTAGCTCTATCATTATCTCCAAAGGTAGCTAAGGATTCTCAAACAAAATCTTTCAAATCATAAACTAGAGGAGATCATTTCTCAGGTAAGGATATAGACTAAGAGATGGTTGCACCTTAGAGAAGTATGTTGATAAGCTCCACTCAAGAAGCATCATCCTAACAACACTTGGGTTTCATGAGGATAAATAACCCCACCTACTATGAGAAATCTCTAAACTTTGATATTTTTCCTTCAAACTTATTCAAATAGGCTAACCTTTGGCTCCTTTCTCTAACTAGGAGGGCAGCTACAAAATGTGCACATCACTTCAATCAAGCATATTGACCATATTTACCTCACTCATATACAAGGAACCTTGCATTGCACCGCACATAGTTTCTAATCCCTAGAGCTTTGTACACTCACCCTTGCCAAGAAATTTCATACATAGAGACTAATAGGTATAGACTTGTGCCTAAGGCTATTAGACTCTATCACAATAGTGCATTCTCATAAGAGAACATTAAGGTTCATAGAATCGCCTCATCTTAGTATTCCATACATTAGTGCACATATGCACATGCACATAAGTAATAGTGTAGCATAGTGCACATGTGTACTATGATTACCTCTGGCATATGGAGTGCATCATCTTTTGACATTGCCCACTTGTGACCTAATGTACTAGTGCACTTGTATAGCCCCTTTCACTATGTAATGTGTATAATTATTTACATGCCACTATGCACCAACTAGTGCATGTATCCCTTAGGGCACTTTGCACCATAATATATACCTACACCCACCCCTTAGTACACCCTATTGCACCCTAGTGCACACGGTGCCCACCTTTCACCATCCTTGTGCACACCCTTATAGTGCACACTATAGACATCTTATACATATTCCCTTGTACATATGCACACCATTATATATCAATGCACACTAGACCACTCTTAGTGCACACAAGTGTACTTGTGCATCCCCTAGTACACACATGTGCTAGTGACACTTGCAATATCCTAAATCATACATTCTAGTGTGCACCCTTATGCATAATCCATCTAGCATGCTAAGCATACTTGTAGTGTAGGAATCACATGGCATAATGGACAAAATCTAAGCAAAGAATAGAGAACAATAGCAAATATGAGAAGAATAGAGACTACTTAAATGAATTGATAAAAAGATGGCTATGTCCACCCGTGTGCTTCCACTATGAAGCTTAGATGGCAATCTAGACAAATGTCAATTTAAGGGTTGCTGCAAGAATTCTAATTGGGAGAAAGATATATTGATGATGGCTTTAGACGGGTTTTTCTTTTAAAGCTTTTCGGCATGGTTGCAACCATATTATGAACCTTCCCTAGTCATCCAAAGAATATCTCCTTTAACATCACAATCAAGAGCATTGCTCCCAAACCCCTATAAAGGGGCCGTTGGCTCCCCTAAGACTCCCCAACCACCATACGCCACTTTCCAGAGACCCCAAATCCCAAAATAGAGTCTCTGATAACTTTCACACCCACAACTCAATGCATTATACCTCAAGTTGCCACCAACATAACTACTCTATCTAATCCAAAGGCTAGATCCACAAAGGTCACCTTTTTGCCATCTGATCACATAGATCTCATCTAACATACATGTCACGATGACCTACCCAATGTTTATGCTCACACATGGCTTCTCCTCATAATGGGGGCCTTACAACTTAGAGTACCATTGATCATTGGTGGCACCTTACGAGAGTGGGGCATTGAGAATATCTAACACTCCCCTCAATGTCCACTCATAGGCAAACTACATTCTTGACCCAATGTTGAGTCTCTAAAGATAAATTTGAAGAAGATCCTTTGTAAGAGCTTTGGTAAAGATATCTACTCCATTCGCCTCTATTGGACAAAGCTCTACTATCTTATCCTCAATCAAATCATACACATAATGATACTAGATCTTGACATGTTTGGTGTAGGTATGGAAAACTAGATTTTTGGCAATGGCAATGCAACTCTGATCATCGCATTTTAGTGCTGTTGGATCTTCATCCTATACTCCCATATGCCATAGGATCCTTCTTGACCATACTACTTCATATGTAGCAAAGCAAGCTGTCTTGTACTCTGCTTCAGTAGAAGACAATGCCACAATTGGCTACTTCTTACTAATCCAAGAGAAAATTCTTGAATCTAAACAAAAACAATATCTAGAAACTAATTTCTATCTGTGATACCAAAAACTAATCCCCATAAGAGCACTTTTAGAACTATATGTGATACCATAGTCAAGAGTTCCCTTCAAATATCTAATTACTCACATCCCAACTTTCCAATAATTTTCTAATGGTTTGTTTGAGAACCTACTCAAAATAGGAGAGCAAAATTGATATCTAGCCTAGTGCTACACAAATAGATGAGGCTACCAACCAACCTTTTGTACCTCCCAATGTTTGTTAGTGCTAGGTGTATCCTCAATGAGTAACTTCACATTGATCTTCGTAGATATAGATATCTCCTTACACTCAATCATGCCAAATTTTTTAAAGATCTTCAATGCATACTTCTTTTGAGAGATAAAGATTTTTCTAGGCACTTGTTGGCAGACTTCAATTCCCAAACAATAATGAAACAAGTATAAGTTTGTCATTTCAAAATCCAAGCTCAAAGCCTTTTGAGTTTGATGGATCATATCTTCATAGTCACCTGTAATAAGAAAGCCATCCACATACATGACAATCATTATAGACTTTTTATCATCCATGTAAACATACAAGTTAGCATCTGAGGCATATCTTTTGAAATTTAAGCCTAAAAAGAATTTATTTATCCATTGGTACCATGCTCTAGGGGCTTGTTTCAGCCCATACAATGCCTTCTTTAGCTTACAAAATTTGTTCTAAAAATGGGGGATCTTAGACCTTGGTGGTTGAGTCACATACACGTCCTTCACCATTTAGGAATGCTAATTTAACATCCATTTGGCAAGCAAGTCAGTTCTTATGAGTAGCCACTACAAGTACTATGCAAATAATGGTCATTCTAGTAGTTGGATCAAACAATTCTTGAAAATCAAATCCTTCAACTTGTGAAAATCCTATGCAACTAATTTGGCTTTTTACTTTTCTAAGCTTCCATTATCCTTGTACTTTACCTTCCAAACCCACTTGTTGCCAATAATCTTCCTCTTTTCTAACCGATCCACTAGCTTCCAAGTGTCATTCTTCATTAACTTGTCATACTCACCTTACATAGTTGCTCTCCATGCTCGATTGACAAGTGCTTCCTCCAAGTTAGCTGGGTCCTTTACTTCTCTCATAATCTCAGCCACCAACAATGCCATATTGATTATGTGAGCAAAAGCCTTTCTTTGATCCTCTATTCTCCGAGACCTCCTTGGTCCAACTCCCTTTTCTTCAACTACAGTAGATATAGGATTACTATGGTCATAGAGTTGCTTCTACTATAGTAATGGCTTTTTCGGTTGCATGATTATAGGTTGGTGAACCTTGTCCTCATCATCTAAAGAAACGATGCTTCATCCTCCTTGAGAGTAGGGATAGCTCTTGAGATTGGTTTTATAGTGGACTACTTCATTGGATGATAAAGTGGAAGAACTCATATTCTACTCATTCACTATATATAGCTGCTCCTTCAACAACTACATCATGGCTTGCTATGATCTTCTTTGCCTCTTGGTCATACAATTTGAAAACTTTTTTCTCATCACTATAACCCAAGAAGATACATTTTGCGCTTTTTGGATGTAACTTGTTTCTCTTATCCTTTGGAACATGTGCATGACATTCATATCCAAAAGTTCTAAAATGTGAGATAGATGGTTTCTTACTAGAATAAGCCTCATGAGGAGTTTTGCCCTTAAGAGCCTTTATGTAACTCTAATTGAGAATATAGACTATAGTATTCACAACTTCTACCCAAAATTGGTTAGACAATCCCTTGCCCTTACGCATGTACCTTTCTATTTCCATAATGGTGTGATTTTGACATTCAAAAATGCCATTCTGCTAAGGTATATGAGGTGTCATCAATCGATGATTAATCCCTTTGCTCTTGAAAAAGTCTTCAAATTCCTTTGATTTGAGTTCACCACCATAATTTGTTCTAAACATCTTCACACTTTCTTGTTTTATTCTTAATAAGTTCTATCCATTTCTTAAACTTACCAAAAGCTTGAGCCTTATTAGGAAGGAAGTATACCCACATCTTCCTAGTGTAGTCATCAACAATCAACATAAAATAAGAAGATCCTTCTAAGGCTTCTGTAGGCATTTTACAGTGTATTTAGGATGCAACAACTCTAGAGGAGCCTTCACTTTATTCTTGCTTTCCGGTGAAAATGTGTTTCTTTGTTACTTTTCCATAATACAAGCTTCACGTGGCTCTTTCATTTCACCTATTGTAGGTTTTGAGCAACCATACCTTACTTATGCATCTTCTTTAACACTACAAAACCAATGCAACCAATGTTTACTTCTGTCCACATCAATGGTGTATGTAAGAGCACTTAGCTCATATAGGTTGTTCCTTCTTTCTCCTTTGCTGATAACTTTGCCAACACTATCAATAATCTCTACACTTGTCTTAATGAGTCTCACCTCATGGCCTAGATCACTTATAGAAGTAATTGATAGCAGATTTCTCTTAATCTCTGAAACATACAACACATTTGAAAGATTTTTCAGTTCACTATTTTCAGTAAGAAAGAAAATAGTATGTGTGCCCTTAGTAGGGCATTTTACATCATTCCCAACCATCACAATGATGGATTCTTGAAAAGGCTTCATAGAACTATATAGATCTTTCTTGTTGGTCATGTTACAGGAGAGACCACTATCCAATACCCATGAGTCAGTGTTAGACATTCTTGTGCCAAGGAACACACTTCCTTTAATAGTTGCCATGAATAACTTCAACTCTACTTTAGTTGTATTGGCTATCTCCTTCCCTTTAGTCTTTACAATATCATTTTTTTCATTTTCCTTCTTGTCATGACAATCTCCAATTGCAAGTCCTTTCTTCTTATAGTAGAACCACTCTACTTTAAACTTTTTCTTACCACCCTTCTTCTTCTTGTTAGCATTGGTAGATGAACCACCTTTTTCTTTTGCATTGGTTGAGAATGTAGCATCTCCAGTGTCACTACATTCTTGAGCTTTAAGCCTCAAGTTCTCATCCATTAGTAGTGTACAAAATTCCTCAAATGTTGAAAGAGAAGAGGATTTAATAATGGGGAAATACTAACTACATTGGCTAGTTATATAAGGTCTTAAGGACTTGATTTTTCTTTATCAGATATAATACAAGTCTCCTTTCATCTTCATCTCCTTCTCCAAGCTCTCATGGCTTCTCTCTCTCTCTTTCTGTCTTTCTCTCTCATTTTCTAGTCTTTCTCTCTCCTCATCACTCTCTTTCTCTCTCTCCTGCCTCCTCCATTACAAGTGGTATCAGAGCTTCTCAGGTTCTTGATCCAGTTAGTCATATTTCATTTAGTTCCTCCTTTTCAGTCTCACAAATCTAAGAATTTGAGGTACATGGGTATAGACATGGCAGGCAGCATTGGAGTGACTGATGGACATTTTCAAGAAGAAAACATGCAGCATTGAAGGCCAGTGGACATTTCCAAGAAGCAAGACATGTACAGCACTGAAAGACCACTGAGAAGACATCCTTTCTTGGAAATTTCACCATGACCAAGTTGGAGACTCATAAGACTTAGAGGGAACTTTGACTATAGCTACTTTTCAAGGAAAGCTTATTCTTGATTCGTATTCTCCCTCTCCCTCTGTCTCAGTGATGCATAAGCCCCCATAGCCTTGCATAGGCCTCTTTCTTGGCCAAGGATGAGATCTGTGCCAAAGTTGTCTTCAGCTTCAACATTTTAAGGAGGGCATCAACCTTGCCATCAAGACAAACTCTGAAATTCTTGCCTTCTCCTCAAGGGCCTTAGTTCCCCTTTTGCAGAGCGATAGAAGCCAGCTAATGGAAGGCTCACGATCTTGCCCCCAACCTCTTATGTTCCCTGTATGCAGCCCTTGTTGGCATGGCCCTTGAGTAGCCGGCACAAAATAGCTCGGCACTTGCATTCCATCAGGTCTCATTGTAGGCATCATTAGCTCTGAGGAAGCACGCTGTGAGGGGAATAGAAGACACAGTGGCCCATAATGAAAAGGTTCGCATCCATGGAATCTGAACTTTCACCCCCACACAAATTGTTGGCATGATCTTGGCCAATCTCAAGAGCATTGCCGAGAAGAACCTTCAGACTAATGTGGCTAATTGTGTGATCGCAATACAATTATTCTTCACTGAAATCACAAGAGGGCCTTCTTGGATGCGGCAGCTATTGCAAGCTTCCACCCGTTGCAACTGATGCATGAGATTTTCTCCGCAGAGCACATGAAGGTCAACCTAGGAGCATGCCTACGACTTTTTTCACTGCATTGAACAACTCTTCTCTTGGACCCATCTTCTAAGTCCCAGTCATAGTTGTTTTCGAACTTGCAGATATGGCCCAATAACTAGCTAAACCCCAAAAATAATCAATTCGAAATTCATCATAGAGATCAAATGCCCGTTTCATTCTTTTCACCCACCAAGTGTACCCATCTCACATAGATTGGCAGTGGTACGGGCCAATCCCACATAGATTGGTAGTGGTACAGGCCAATCCCACCAAACTTTTGCATTCATTATATTATCAATGGCAGCAAAAAGAGATGCATCCTCAAGCCAACCAAAGATTTCAGGCTTTTTCGGAATGCTTCCACCTCTGCCCTTCCTCCTGCAAATGTTATGACAATGGATTGAAATTGATATCTTCTTCGTCCTCCTCCTCATCACTAATATCCAGGTATATTTCAAACAAACAGACGTGTCCTCTTAATAATCTTCACATTCAGAATGTATGCTTTTTCTGCAATTGCAAGGTTCAGGAGATTGCCAATATCTAGACTCTCATCTACTCAAATGGAACTCTAGCAAAGATTTTCAATGCTTTCACTCGAATCATCAATACTAGCAGAAGAAAAATGAGGATGAAGTAGACCTGAATGAAAATGTGCATTAGGCAGATGTGTCGGAGGAAGACCCAAATAATTTTTGCCTTTTCTCCTTCCTACCAATATATTTTCTCTGTCTGCTCATCTCTGAGGGACACCCATTGTCTGTATTGGTAAACTTCAGTACTTTGATGTACTACTGTAATAGGTGCAACAAAGACTACAATCAGTTCCTTTTTTCTGTCTTCCTCACTATGGGCCTTGTCAAGGAGCCTCTGTAAAGCCTTCTTTTCTGAAAATGAAGATGAATCTGCATATTGAATGGCTAGAGAATGCCACATAAGCTTATTTGGAGGATTAAAGAACGTGTTTGAAGACAAGCTCATGCTCTACCACAATGAGCTACCACAAACAAATGGAGGCTAAGATGGATTAAAAGGCATTGTGATTAGAAAATGGTGATGAAAAGTTGGACAGTCCATTCAAGCCATTCATTGCTGCTGCTGAAATTGAAGATAGACCAGAGCAAGAAATTGGGACAGTCCATTCAAGCCATTCATTGTTGTTGCTGAAACTGAAGATAGACCAGAGCAAGAAATTTGGACAGTCCATTCAAGCCACTCATTGTTGCTGCTGAAACTGAAGATAGACTAGAGCAAGAAATTCTATTTAGGTCATCAATTTATCTGCCCTGAGATTGTCTTCATCCATCACCTAAAGTACAAGTGCCTATGTTTCTTCATCCTCTACATCAAACTCAAATACCTTGTTCTATAACAGATTCAAGTTGTTCTCAACAAGAGGGCCACAACTACATCTGCAATACACGGATTTCAAGAATCTTGTCTAACAGCATCTCCAAGCACTTGAATTTATTTAAAGATTGAACATGGCTGTCCTCAGATGGAGCACATCTATCTAGGGCTGGGCAAAATTGTTGCAAGCTGGGCAACATTGTTCCTAGCTGCATGATGCTTTTCGTAGACCTTTTGAAGGGTTCCATAATTGTTGTATGCTATTTTTCTGAGATTAAAGGCTTTTGCAGAGAGATCTATTAGAAGATCTGGTGTCCAACAAATTAGTCTTCTTGTGTCTACATGGTATTTCAGCTGTTTAATTCAGATTTAGTGCTTTTGGTCTTGGTTGGTGAGATCAACAAGGTCTACACTGATATTAGAGCTTCTATACAAGAATTGGGAGGGTGTACATTGAGAACTCATCAATCCTTCCATTTCAATTGAAGAACTTTTCTTTTTCAAGCTCAAAGATATTAGCTATATATAGTTTGTCTATATATAGCATCCCTGGTCCCCTCTATATATTCCAACTATGTGTGCTCACTTGATGCACTTCTGGGGTTCCACTTTCCGTGTCTCATGTCTCTCTTCTCCTCTCTCTTCCTCCGTTCCTTGTCTCCCTCGCGCACTGTTCAACATGGTATCAGAGCGTGGTTTCACAATTACGCAAAGGTCTACGTCTCAGTAGTCAAAAGCATGTGAAGTGATGCGTTGTTTCTTCTTTCTCATGCCGTGGACATCGAGAGGGTGATGAGTTACAGTTTTTGAGAGCCCGAGCCGTGGATCCTGGAGTTAGTCCTCGTGTTGAGAGATGGGTAAAGCCACCAGATCTTGGAGCATATCAGGCGGAGCTTGTTTTTAGGACAGAACGATCTTAGATCTGTAATTGCACACAGAGAGAGAGAGAGAGAGAGAGAGAGAGCACTTTTTGTTGGAGATGGAACGAAGCATGATCCTTCCCCTATGGGTGCACTCACGGGGTGGATCCACCTGCAATAAAAGAGCAGAATTTTGTTTGTCTTCCGAGGGGATTCTACCTCCTCACCGTGCTCTGTGTTCCGATCTTCGATTCGTTATGTTTGCGTAAGTGATTGAATTGTACTCTCTAATACCAAGATGGGCATGCAAGATTGATTTGCGTCATGTTCTGGTGCTGGATAAGTGTCAAACGCATGATGTTTAGCACGGAGATGTTCTAGTTAAGTTGATGAATGAAAGGAAATCACTGACATATCATTCACATGAGGTCTCTGCAAATTCACCATGTTGCTATGATGCAAGAACCATCCACAAAACCCCTGTTTTGCTGTTAAACTTGGCAAAATCCCTGCTTTGCAGATGGTGCCAAAATCCGTGTTTTGCTAATATACAGGAACCTCTTGCAAGAAAGGAGAAGCACGTTGATTGGGCTCTATGTTGGATTGAAACCTAGAACCGAACAATGTGGGTTCAAATCCTACAATTGGGTGGCTCTATGGTGCCTTTATCCTCAAGGGTGCACTTGAGATGAAGTCCAATCAAACATTTCAAAGATAGATGTTCATTATTCTAAATGTTTCTTTCTTCCAGCTGATTTTTGGCTCTTCATGCTACGTTTCATATCATTTCATCTATATTACAGCTAATGCGTTGAAATTACTCCATGCTTTGTTTATAAGAAATTTTCAAGCTGATGGGATGATATTTCATTTCATTCTTATTCCAGCTGTTGAAATGTTCCAGCTGATGTTTCATTATTATTCCAACTGATGTTTCATTGTTTGCAGCTATTGTTCGTCTATTCCAGCTGATGTTTCCTATAGTAATTCAGGAGTGATGTAGCTCCTTCGATGCCTACAAACAGGCACTTGTATATTTAGGAGTGATTTAGCTCCTTTCAACTTTGTAATCATATCTTTTCAATATTAATATAGCAGTAGGGCTATATAGAGTTGTAGGTTTTTCCCTTGAGCCCCCAAGGGTTTTTTCATCCACAGTTAGGGACCTTTATTTGAGCGGGGGTATTAGCTATATATAGTTTGTCTATATATAGCATCCTTGGTCCCCTCTATATATTCCAACTATGTGTGCTCACTTGATGCACTTCTGGGGTTCCACTTTTGGTGTCTTGTGTCTCTCTTCCCCTCTCTCTTCCTCCATTCCTCGTCTCCCTTGCGCAATGTTCAACAAAAGATTCCTCTCTTGGCTGAGCATTGCCACCATGGAGCTTATTGGAGCATAATGGAGCATCTTGGAGCACTCAAGAAAGGCTCAATCATTGTCTGATTGCCATCTTCATCAAGCATCATAAGGTACTTGGTTCTTGAACTCTTATTCTCTCAAATTCATCCTCTTGTTATTAGGAGATAAATTTTATGCTTGTCTGCTGTCCAAATCTTCACAGTCATTTTGCGTCATTTTCATTGCATTGGAATGGGTAAATTCATGATGAAACTCATTGAGGATTATTGCTTCTGCTTACCTTAACCAATTGAGCTGTTGTTTCTTGATTGAGCCACTTAAATCATTAAAAAATCCATTGTATAAGGATAAGTCAACAGTGAGTCACTGCTTGGTAAGCCCCTACCCTTGACCCCAATTTTCCATTCCATGCATTTCATGAAAAGGTTCAATTCCTACTTCTGAATGCATCTCATGCTAGGTGTTTAATTAATAAATGTCTGCCATGTATATTCCGGGTGAGGAAAAGCCCGATGCCCAGGCGAGGTGGCAAGACAAAAGAGAGGTGACCCCCCCCCTTGCCATCAAAAACCCTGAAGGGGTGCAACCCGGCCTGGGGGGAACTTTGCCCACATCCTGGTGATCCGGAGCCCGAAGTTTCTTGCAGGGTGCAGGTACCCTCTTGAAGATCCAAGATATCAATTTGGCACTAATGTAGATGTATTTGTTGATGTATGGATGTATTATTGGCTGCAAATGTATGGGAATATACTATTGAGGATGTACTTGCAAACATGAGAATACATATGCAGTCAATGGCGGTGAATGCAATGCTTGGGATGTATGAGAGATGCCTATGCATGGGGAAATTGTGCTAAGAGATGCTTATGCCATGCTCAATTCTAGAATAAGGCTACAAACAGTGAAATTGGATGACTGGGCAATGCATTATGCCACGTGCGATGACCCTTTAGTCATGCATTGACAAGATAATCCATTGCAACCCCTTTCTTAACCCTCACAGGGTGCTATAAGCAATTTTCTTGCATTTACAGAGGTAAAGCTACTCCCAGGAACTGAGGTGCAGGTCTTGTAGAGTGCCCACATGTCCTACTAAGGGCTTTGATCAGTTTTGGAACTCTATTTGGACTCCACAAGATACTTACAGGTCAAAACACGTCTCCTACAGGTGTAGACAAGCTACTGGACTGCATAGTACATCAGTACTTTTCTTGTTACAGAATTTTCTGTATAAAATTTGGGAGTGCATGCTTATGCTCAGTTCAAAGAGGGCATCCTTGGCCCCGGTTTGAACAAAAAAGTAGGTCAATGGAAGCTTCCTAGCTCAAGTTACAGACACAACAGTGACAGGTGGTCTAACAGGACTGCACCTAATCATGGCAAGGAATAAGGGAAAAACTAAGGCAAATGATGACCTTCAGCGACGACAAATAAGGGATGCACATGCCTCGTGGGCTGAAACGAACCCTGAGGTGGAAGATGAAGATTATTCTCATGGCATGGATAGCCTCAGTACACTCACTAACACCCTCAGTTCGCATGAGACAAGGCATGCTGAGGGGCATAGAGAATTGATGGGAGGCATTAGTCAAATGAAGACTGCTATGGACACCCTTGCTGCCCAGTTCACTAATTGGATGGAATTCCAAATGAAGGAAAAAGATAAAGAAGAGGAATCACATGTACATGCGGAAAGAACCACCTTCCCATCAGTTAATGCAAATTATCATGGGTATTATGCACCCAATGCTTATACTTATGGCCAACATGTATATGTTGATGGTACACACTATGATCTACATGCATTTTATGAATATGAACAACAACAACATGCAAATGAACATGAGGAGTATGCAAGTATATTTGGACAGCATGTTAATGCTTATAAACATGATGTACCATGTCATAATGTAGAGTATCATTCCACTGAACCTTGGCAGCAGAATGACTATTATGGGCAACATGCTTATGCTTATGAGCATGCACCTTTTCAGCAACATTATCATGATTATACATGTGAATCTTTCTTAATTGAGCAGCCTAGTTCTTATGGACGTGACAATAATGGTCATGCTTATCAATACTCTTCTAGCTTTGATCAGCAGTAAGTTCATAACTACCATGGTACCCCATATCCCAATCAGTTCATACCTCATGATTACCCAAATGTAATGATGAGTTCTTTTCCAAGTGCTGATGATGAAGAAGAGAGCAATGAGCAAGCTGAACAACAAGACTGGGATAATGAGCAATATGATCAACAAGAAGATGAGCAAGAAGACCAAGAAGATTTACAAGAAAGGAACAATGAAGAGAAAGATGTACAAGCTGATGGCATCTTCGTTGATGAATCACATGAGGCACTCACTGATGTAGATGGTTATGCTCAAGGTTTTAGACTCTTGGAGAAACCTCATGATGATATTCTTCAGCATCAGCTTATACTTAATCAAGGTTTACAGCAACCATTGAACGCATTTGATAATGAGTACCTTGATCATGGTTATGATGACTGGCACATGTCGTCCGATGATGATATAATACATGATTTGGGCATACATGAAAATGAAGATGGCATTGTGCTTCCCTATGATCCAGGAGATTATGGATGTGATCATGGACTTGATTATGGGGATACTTCATTGTATCCATTTGATCCGGGGGGACTGGAGTATGTGGTTGATGGGCATTCTCTTCTCTTGGAAAATCATTATGACGGAATAACTTTTGATCCATAAGGTTAATGGATTGCTTGGGATCTTATTTAGACCAGCATCCATCTTTTTGGTAGACTCTTTTGGCTGAAATCTAGCTAACTATGGCCCTGTTTTCTCTCAGATTCACTGCAGATAGCTCTCTGTTTCAAAACAGAATTTACCCTGCACTATGGACAGAAATGGACACCATATATGGGCTGAAAGTACTCCTCGAGAGCTCCGTTTTGATATATGGCCCACCCTAATCGAAGTTTCCTACAAAAAGTTATGACAGATTTACTACAGCAGGGTCCTGTAGTAAACAACTTGCTGTCCACTGTCTGCAACTCACATTTACTCAAGATACTTGGGTCAAAATTCATTTTTATAATTTCCCAATAAGACCGATGTAACGTACATACCCCAATGACCCGACATATGCAATAATACCTCTTCATTCATTTGTATACCCCTATAATAATGCAACAGAGTAGTACTCTGATCTGTTCATACCCAGTTAGCATAAGTGCCCAAATTATTTTTGAGGGCAAAAACCTTTGGGTGGGGATGGAATGTAAGAGAGGGGGATTTAATAATGGGGAAATACTAGCTACACTAGCTAGTATATAAGGTGTTAGGGACTTGATTTTTCATTGTCAGATATAATACAAGTCTCCTTTCATCTTCATCTCCTTCTCCAAGCTCTTATGGCTTCTCTCTCTCTCTTTCTATCTTTCTCTCTCTTTTTCTAGTATTTCTCTCTCCTCGTCACTCTCTTTCTCTCTCTCCTGCCTCCTCCATTACAAATGTCAAAGCTTGGGATCTGACCTAAGTGTCTAGGGAAGTTACCAATCCATCAAACTTTGGTGGACAAATCCGAAGACACCTCTGAGCTGGTTTCTCACTAGTCTTTTATATCCTAGTACCAGTGATTGGTCACACAAATTCTTGATTCGAGTAATGAATGCTTCAACTATCTTGCCATCATAAAACTTCTCTACTGCTACTTGATTCTCCATGTTTTGAATCCTTATTTGATTTTGTATTTTGTATTACATTTCAAGCCTCCAATGCCTTGGTTATATGCTAAATCAAGGTCAAAACAGAACAACTTCTAACTAAGATACAGAGTGCACTTGCATTCCTTCATTTCCAAGCTCGTAGAAGATCTACATTTGGAGGAATCATGTCACTCGAATTTGATAGGTTGGGGTTGGATTGTGGCTCTGGGTCTAGTCTATAGTACCATCTCTAAAAGGTACTTAAAGCACCATGGATCATTGGTGGATTCTCCTCATAATGGGGCCCTTATAACTTAAAGCACCATGGATCATTGGTGGCACCTTATGAGGGTCGGGCATTGAGCATATCTAACATGTAGTATATATATCTCTAAACATAGTGCACTATGAACACCTTGAGGTACACATAATTGTAGTTTTCCATAATCCACCCATGTACTTGACCACATCAAAATAATCATTTCATTGTACACAAGTACACATATATACTAGTACATCCCTAGTGCACTAGTGCCCTGCACATGTGTACACACCTTGAATACTAATGCACTACTTACATACACCATCATGTGTGCTCCTCTTATGAGTGTGTACTAGTGTACTTAAAAATCACAACTCACCCACATAAGCATACCCTAGTATACATACACTACACTAGTGCATTAACGCATTAGTGCGCTAGTACTCTTGCGAGTATACACGTGTAATTCACAATCACAACTCACCCACATAAGCACATCCTAGTGTATATACACTACACTAGTGCATTAATGCATTAGTACATGACCCTTAGTGCACTATCTTTGCACATGTGCACTATTGCATGTAATCCTTGTGCACTGACGTATACATATCACTCCATCACATATATAGGTGTAGTCAACTCATGCATCCATTGTCATCTAGTCTAGTACACATATATTAGTGTACATGTGCATATATCTCGAGTAAGTTACTCGTGAATATATGTGTCCATCACGTGGATTCAAAATAAAGTATTTTGAGAATACCATTCTTATATAGTTTTTTACATATAGAAGGTTGTAATACAAAGGGGTTATTTGCAAATTGAATAGAAAAGGGTTATGTTTTATTCATGAAAAATTCACAGATAAGGATATTTATAAATAGGCCTTGAATGCATGTAATGTAGAGGATATACATATAGTAACTTCCCTGAGGCATATATACATGTGCACTAGTGTTCTCCTGTATAATAACTTCAGAACAATGCCTTTGGTATAAAAACACTTGTATGAAAAGCACCTAGCACAACCGAACTAGTCAATTAGCACACTACATGTAGTACATAGTCCTTGTGTCTACACACTTACTACACTACTGTACTTTTAACTTCCATGGAGATCCTAGTGTTTTCATGCATATATACATGTGTACTAGTGCATATTTCTTATGGCCTTGTAAATACATGAATCCCACATACATAGAATCTTACACATGCACTAGTACACTTCCATGAACCCTTGATTAGCTACAATCCTACTACATATAGGCTAGTCCATATCCTCATTGTTGGGGGGGATATGTGTTAAGCCACAAACCACATGGGTTTAGAATATCAAACAAGATGGAAGGAAAAATCAAGAGAAAAGAAACACTATATATAACTCTACAAAAGACTTTGTATACTCTAGACACTCTCTTGAACTACAAACTCTTTTGATAGAAGCAAAAAAACATGTATCAAGCCTTGAATAGCTGTCATGTCTTAATTTTTTTGCATCTTGATTCTACTCTACCTTTTACATATGAATCCAAAATATGTGTCAAGAATCGTGTGGTGGGGGGAGTTGCTCAAGATGCTGCACCGAACACACAGAATGCACAAGGAGAAGCTCACTCAAGAGACAAGAAGAGAGATGGATGCCAAAACGTTTTCTTGCTGGTTTCTTCTTCTTCTTCCACACTCTTTACAATGTACACAAAGTATAGATAAGATACAACATAAAGGAAAGTGGCCTACTAAGTCAAACAATGCGTAGCTGACTACACTAGTCGACTGGCGCTATAACTATGCCAGCTGAAAATAGGTGTAACAACCTGAATATAATAAGTAATGATTCAATGGCCATGTGAGAGTCATAATGACCACCGATGTGCTAAATGTAGATGTGTGGACCCATCTAACCAGGCGGTCCATCATTAATGTCTGCATGTGTTGATCTTGTCATCTAAACACTCCCCCTCAAGCTCAACTACATCTCTGCAACTCCAAGTAGGCTTCAAAACTTTTGAAGCTTCTCTGTACCCAATGCCTTCGTGAAGATGTCAGCTACTTGATCCTCTGTGCTGACATACACCAAGTCAATCTCACCTGCTAGTACCTTCTCTCTCACAAAGTGGTAGTGTACCTCAATATGTTTTGTCCTAGCATGGAATAGAAGGTTCCTAGCCAACTGTATACTGCTCATGTTGTCACAATAAATGACAACTTGACCTTCCACTTGTGCATCTAAATCAGCCAATAACTTTTGCAGCCATACTACCTCACATGCTGCAATAGTAGCACCTCTATACTCAGCCTCTGTACTCGACAAAGCAACTGTAGATTACTTTTTGCTGCTCCAAGTAACTGCTGCACTACCAAGAGAGAACATGTATCCGGTGGTAGATCTTCTATCAGACATACTACCAGCCCAATCTGCATCTGTGTATCCAAACACTTGTACATCTGTACCTACCTCATAGAAAAGTCCATAATGTAATGTGGACTTCACATATCTCAATATGCGTCTAACTGCATCCAAATGTGGCTTTCTAGGTACTTGCATAAACTGACTCACAAGACCAACAGTGTAGCTCAAGTCTGGCCTTGTAATGGTCATGTAGATCAAACTCCCCACAATCCTCCTAAACATAGTAGGGTCTTCTATCTCATCCCCAACATCAGCACTCAACATTATATTCTGCTCCAACGGGACTGAAAGTGGTTTGCATGTTGTCATAACATACTTGGACAACATATCCAAGCCATACTGTCTTTGGGACAGCCATATATCATCATCACATCTGATCACCTCAATGCCAAGGAAGTACCTTAACTCACCTAAATCCTTCATCTCAAACTTCTTCTTCAAAAAGTCCTTGACTTTAGCAATCCCACTATCACTATCACCTGTAATAATCAAGTCATCCACATAGATGACTATGATGACCAAACCTGCATCTCCCTTTCTCACATAAAGTGAGTGATCAGCATCAAAAACATAAAAGCCAATATTGACAAGATACTCTCTGATCTTGTCAAACCATGCTCTAGGTGCTTGCTTGAGCCCATAGAGCGCCTTCTTCAACATGCACACATAACCTTCAAAACCAAATCTTTTAACAGGGTATCTGACCTTGCTAGATCTGCGTACCACCGGATCACTCAATGGAGCCTTTACATTACTATGAGCTCTCTGTACACCTGGTATCCTGACAGAAGGAATGCCAAGCTCATCATTCAAGCTCTCTAAGCCACTGGAGTCTACATCAAGAACTGCATCAATACCATCTGACACTTTATTCTTTCCTTTGTTTTTACTTGTAGTAGTGCTACTAGATGCACCTGAAGATGTAGAGCTACTCCTTAGTCTCCCAGACCAAGGACTACCAGATGATGTCTCTAGTCCACTAAGAGTCCATGATTCTTGCTTTTCAGCCTGCACATGAGTGTCATGATCATCATCATCATCCAATGCATCACCACTAGATGCATACCAACTGCTCATTTCATCAAAGATGACATCCGTGCTCACTCTGAACTTACATGTGATAGGGTTATAACAACGATACCCTTTCTGCTCTAAAGAGTATCCAATAAAGACACATTTTTTTGCCTTTGGATCAAGCTTCTTCTGTCGCTCATCTAGCACATGAACATATGCAACGCAGCCAAATACCTTCAAGTGCGATACATCAGGCTTCTTGCCAGTAAAGCATTCTTCAGGAGTCATCTCATGAACTGCAGCTGTGGGAGTTCTGTTCATAATATAAACAGCAGTATGAACAACCTCATACCAAAAATGCTTAGGCATATTCTTTTCAGCCATCAAGGCATGTGCAACTTCTGCAATATGCCTGTTTTTTCTTTCTACAACCCCATTTTGCTGTGAGTTATACCTACATGTGAACTGTCTCTTTATCCCATGAGACCTCAAAAAATCACTGAACTCATTCGAAAGGTACTCTCCCCCTCCATCTAACCTCAAGCACTTTACTTTCAAGCATGTTTCTCTTTCAACTGTAGCCTTGAAAGTTCTAAAGTGCTTAAACACTTCACTCTTTTCCTTCATAAAATATACCCACAGTTTTCTAGAACAATCATCAATGAATGTGACAAAGTATGAATTGCCTCCAAGAGATACATTTTGTGTAGGCCCCCAAATGTCTGTATGCACAACATCAAGGATATTTCTGCTTACATCTCTATCATGTGAAAAGGGTTGTCTTGCCTGCTTACCAAACTGACATGCTTTGCATACCTTATGAAATTCTGCAACTCTAAATGTAGGAAAACATGTAACCAACCCTTTGGACTGCATTAATTTCAGCCTTTGTACATTTGCATATCCAATGCGTTTGTGCAAAATTTCAATATCTACAACAACACCTTTTCCTTTAGCATACATAGCAGCATTCATAGTAGGAATTCAAGCATCCAAAGTAAACATACGTCCAACTATACTTCCCTTTGCAACTAACTTGCACTTGTCATTGAAGTCTTCTACAAAGCAGCCCTTTGCATTAAATCTGACTTGCAGCCCTTGCTCTACCATCTGACCGACTAACACCAAGTTCTTTGTAATAGATGGCACATGTAATACATCTGAAAGACTCTTTGTCTTACCATCATGCAAGGACAAGGGAACTTTTCTAATGTGTGAAATTGGGTGGCATAAATCATCACCCGTCTGTACATAACCTGCATTTGCAGATCGTGCATCTCTCCAAACCATTCTGCATGGCTGGTCATATGGTTGGATGCACCTGAATTAACATACCAAACATCATCATGTGTTCCCTTTCCTGTAACAGCATTCAGTATATGCTACATAACAAAAAGACGTTTGCCTTGAGTAGAAGAATAATCCCTAGAAGAAATCAAGAGCTGAAATGGCATGGTTGAGAAGTTATTGAAGCTCCAAGTAAGGTAGGTCCTGTTTGGCTATGGCAGGCACAGAGCAGAGATTGAGGATTTTCACAATGCTGAGCTTCAGATGGTCAAATGTCCTGGATTGATGTGATACAGGGAAGCTTTGTGAGTTGCAGAATACTTTTCCAGAAGGAAGCTCCAAGAGATTTGACCTGTGGAGTGAGATATAAGCAGCTCAATCTGACAGGGTGCTGCTGGCTATGGCTGCCATGGAAGCTTCAGTGAGAGTAGAGATGGGAGATGAAGTCATGAGCTGACATTGAGCTAGACTAAGGTTGAGAGGAATCAAGAGAGGCTAGAGAAGCAATGCCATGCCCAACTGGGCTCTGATACCATGTGAGAAATGCGGGATCTAGAGCATGGCAAAGGCGAAAGCTATGGAGGATGGAAGGAGAACTGTGGACTCATGATGGAAAAGACACTGTTTGTTACACAAGTGAATTAGGTTCCAAGATTGAGACTTGGACTCATAAACACAATCTTTTGTATGTGGACAATGGCATTGACACTTCACTGAAAAGAAAAGAGTACTATCATTGCTTTAAGAAAAGGAAGCAAGTACAATGCTTTATAGGAAAGTAGGAAACTGCAGTAGGCACCATTGTGCATATGGGATAGGTTAGCTTGCATATCCTTGACCCTGAAGCTCCATACAAAGAGGCTCTTTAGTGAGTGTGATTGCTGATTCTCAACACCCCTCCTCAATCACAACTGGAAAGGCACAAAGTGTGTAGAGGCTGTAATGAGAACCACCTGCAAAGTGTGGGCATACCACAAACATGGCAAAACACCAGAGGCTATCGCAAAAAAGGCTAAATGTGGGTACCATAAACATGGTGGACATCCAGAGGCTGTAGCAGGGGCCTCACAAAGTGTACAGGCACTGTAATGCCAAGTTACATAAGGAGTTTTACAAAGCTTATGGCAGGAAGCATTAGGGCAAGGAAGTACAAGGCTTTTAAAACAGTCTATCAGAGTTATGAGAGTAGAAGGACTGATGAGTCTTGTCCTTCCAATATTGGTGGTCTTCATCTTCATCTTCATCTTCATCTTTTGGTCCATGGTCTTCTTCTTCTTTTACAGCTGCAAGATAGGCCTTTTGGGACCTCTTCCTAGCATGAGAAAACTTTTCAGTATGTCCAGTCCTTTTGCAAAAGTCACAGAAGAGCGGTTTCTTTTTACCTTTGTATATGTTGTTTACATATAACATTTGTTCATCCTTTGAAGTGCTGGGCTCTTCTTTGCTTTTAAGTTTCTTTTCTTCTTCTAACAGAGATGCCTAGATATCAAGAAGTTCAGGATTTGGCATGTTGATTAAAGTTGTTGATACATTATTATATTCAGGAGGCAAACTCTTAAGTAGAGAACCGATGCAAACATCTTCATCCATTTTAATGTTGATTCCTGCAAGTTGGGTTAGGAGTCCTTCCATGTAATTAAGATGTGTGGCAAGTGATGTGCTGGACTTCATTTCAATCCTGAAGAACTCAATCAGGAGACCATACTTTGATGATTTAGATTGTGCACTGAACAGGGTGTCAAGTTTTTTCCATGTATCCTGTGAGGTCTCACAGTTATCCACATGATGGATATAACTGTCGTCTAGCTCCAGTTTGATAATGGCCTAGGCTCTGTCATCATTCTTTTGCCAAGTAGTTGCAAGGTTCGTGTCCCGAGGTTTCTTCTCTTTGCCATTTGTGATGGCCCGGAGACCCTTTTTCATCAAGATGAGCTTGATGCGGGTTTGCCAGGTGTGAAACCCGACTCCTTTGAATCGAGCATTTGGAGAGTCTTTTCCCATGTTGAGGTTGCAAGATCAGCAGCAAATCAACACCAGAATTCTGAGATTTTATCAGTAGAAGAGCAGAATGCGGTGTGTCAAGAGACACAGTTAGTGACAGTGTGAAAACACACTATGTCAGTGTTGATGTTGAGCTTGATTCTTCTTGTTTGGGATCGTTCGGTCGTTCTTCAATCTTCTCAGGTCCTTCCCCTCCTTGATTTGATACTGGGTCAATGGATTAGAGTGACAGAGGCTTGGGTTGAGTGTCAGGAGAAAGAAAAACTGAGAAAAAAAAGCTTGAGAAATTTTGGCTATGGTGGAATTAGGGTTTCTGAGACAGGGGCCTGGTTTTTCTCAGATTGCAGGAGCTATACTTGATCATTTTCAAAAAAATTTATATGCCTAGGTAGCTGACTTCATGAGCTATCAAACCCCCATGATAATCGTCAAGATCGTGGACTGTATGAAGGATGCAGGCAGCTCGAACAGATTCGGCACAGTTCAGGACAACGATGACAAATTTGTGCAATGCCGGGGTCAGGGCGCAGCAATCTAATCGATTTTCGTGCCAGGATGAAGCGCCTTGAGTAGAAGAATAATCGCTAGAAGAAATCAAGAGCTGAAATGGCATGGTTGAGAAGTTATTGAAGCTCCAAGTAAGGTAGGTCCTGTTTGGCTATGGCAGACACAGAGCAGAGATTGAGGATTTTCACAATGCTGAGCTTCAGATGGTCAAATGTCCTGGATTGATGTGATACAGGGAAGCTTTGTGAGTTGCAGAATACTTTTCCAGAAGGAAGCTCCAAGAGATTTGACCTGTGGAGTGAGATATAAGCAGCTCAATCTGACAGGGTGCTGCTGGCTATGGCTGCCATGGAAGCTTCAGTGAGAGTAGAGTTGGGAGATGAAGTCATGAGCTGACATTGAGCTAGACTGAGGTTGAGAGGAATCAAGAGAGGCTAGAGAAGCAATGTCATGCCCAACTGGGCTCTGATACCATGTGAGAAATGCGGGATCTAGAGCATGGCAAAGGCGGAAGCTATGGAGGATGGAAGGAGAAGTGTGGACTCATGATGGAAAAGACACTGTTTGTTACACAAGTGAATTAGGTTCCAAGATTGAGACTTGGACTCATAAACACAATCTGGTGTATGTGGACAATGAAATTGACACTTCACTGAAAAGAAAAGAGTACTATCATTTCTTTAAGAAAAGGAAGCAAGTACAATGCTTTATAGGAAAGTAGGAAACTGTAGTAGGCACCATTGTGCATATGGGATAGGTTAGCCTGCATATCCTTGACCCTGAAGCTCCATACAAAGAGGCTGTTTAGTGAGTGTGATTGCTGGTTCTCAACAAGCTATTCAACTATACTCGAATTACTTAGTTGATCTAACTAACCCGCGAGTAAAAATAATCTCCACTTTAAAATGCAAATACTTTCTCCTAAATTTGCAAGTACTTTCCCCCTAAAAGATGTAAGTAACTGCAAGAGAAGTGGGATGCATCATTCCATGCGAGTATGTAAATTCAAGTCCGTAGACCTTTTTGCAACTGAAGGATCTTTAATGAACTTTGCTTTTCCTTGCCTTAGGTGACGACGTTGATTTACATTAAGGACTACGCTTATAAACCCTACGTTTAATGCATTGAATTCAAGCTTTAATATGAAGATGCATCCTTTCCTAAATACAAACTTGGATAAAAGAACTCCATGCATGAGCAAATTTCATGAGACCATTATTGATCTAATCTGTCCTTTAGCACTTAACCCGACCTAGGATGTAATTATCACCGCATGCAATATGCAAGGTACATAAATCCTTTCCATGCATTGCAACTATTTGGACATCATTTAATGTTCGTCTATGATTACCTTAATCGCAAGATACAACCAAGAATTAATTACATAAATGCATAACGAGTTATATGTCCTATCCTTTGTGAGGTGCAACAAGATGCCTTTGCACAATTCCGTCTTTTTACTTATACATCATGCATGCAGGATTTGCAACTTGACCATGGAAGTGTAAGTAATTTCAAATGCATGACATGCAACTAGATTTTTTTAAAATCAGTCAAGCAAATAAATTTCCCAATGTGTTTAAACTTGCCTACGAGATTTAAACATGCTTAATGCATTCTTTTCATGTGGGACTATTTAATGGAACCTGGGCGTTAAGATTCGGGGTATTGTCCACACACGTACTCGGGGTGGAAGCTCCTGCGTGTGCTCCCCTCGCCTTTTGTTTAGGAGCCATTGACGCAGTAATTTCGTTTCAACAACTCTCCCTTGGGTCACTTCGCATTTCGAATCCTCTCTTTCCAAGATCTCTTCCACGCAAGACACGGCCCTTATAGATACGGTTTTAAGAAAAACTGAGGAAGCACGGGAGAACAAGGCTTATGGAAGCCTTATTGAAAGCTTCTAATTAGAAGCTTCCAAGCTTCTAATGTATCAGAAAAGACGTGGAGAGAGAAAGTGATGAGGGAGATGATGAGGGAGATGATGAGGGAGGTGATGCTTACGACGATGAAGACGACGATGATGATGATTATGATGATGATGGCGATGATGTAGGCAGCGTGGCACGGCGGCGTGAAGGCAGCATGGTGGCGACCTTGTTCCACAGGCATGGGCAGTAGCCTATCCTCTCTCTCTTTCCTCCTCTCCTCAAGCTTGGGGAGGTGGTGTTTTTATAGCACTAAGGTGGGGGGTAGCCACCCAAGTGGCGGGTGCATGATTCCCTCCCCCATGCCTCTCCACCGCTTAACTCAAGCATTCCTCTCACACTCCCTCTCCCCTGCCATGCAATGGTTGAAGGGGAGGGGGTTATTATAAAAAAAAAAATCCAAAAATTTATCCATTGTCCCTTTTCCCCGTTGAAGGGGTATTCCTGTGTGGGACTACGGATTTTGAGCCTCGGCCTCTTATGCACAACGTGGGCTAGAGTTTGCTAGTGTACGCGGAGGGAGCACTTAGCTCAAAATTTTATTGTTGTGGGAAATTTCTTTAAGTTGCTCTTGCGCGGGATGTGTGGGGTCTAGGATCATTAATATTTCGTGCAGAAATATTACATTCTCTCCCCCTTAGAGGAATCGAGATGTCCTCATCTCGAGAAGAACTGGGGATATTGTTGGTTGAGAGTACTTTCTTCCATCCAAGTGGCATCCTCTTCGGGATAATCTTTCCACTGGACGAGGTATTCTCTCAAGGTCCTGGATCTCAAATGCCTCTCCCTAACATCTAAGATCCTGTCAGGCTAGGTATTACAACTTGTTGATCATCAAGCACTTGACTAGGGTTAGGTACATACTTTTTCAATAGGTTGATATGGAATACATTATAAACTTTTAGGTTTTTTGGGGAGTTGAAGTCTGTAAGCATTAGGCCCTAGGCACTTGAGAATCTTGTAGGGACCAGAATACCTTGGACTTAGCTTTTTGCATTCACCCAAGGATAGGGAACTCTTCTTTGGACGTACGTGAATGAAGACCATTTCACCTTCAACGAAGGATCTATCTTGCCATTTCAGGTCCGCGTAAGCCTTCTGTCTATTCTTTGGCAGCTTGGATGTCCTATCTTATTGATTTGATTTGGTCATCCATGTCTTCCAGCATGTGCTTTGAAGCTTCAACCCTCAAGGTTGGATCCCAAAACCTCAAAGGACTACGACAGTTGTGCCCATACAATGCTTGAAAAGAGATCATCTGAATGCTTAGTTGGTAGGAAGCATTGTAGGCAAACTCAACCAGTGGCAAATATTGAATCCACTTTTTGGGTTCGCAGCAGCAGTGTGCCCTTAGCATATCTTCAATGACTTGGTTGACTCGTTCCGTTTGACCATTGATTTGGGGATGGTAAGCTATACCGAAACAAAGTTGAGTCCCAATGGCCTCGAAGATAGCCCTCCAGAAGTGCGATGTGAAGAGAGAGTCACGATCACTAATGATTCTTATGGGTAACCCATGCAGTTTGAATATCTCCTTTATGAATAACCTTGCGATGTCTGAGGCTTTATAGTTTGTCTTAATAGGAATAAGATGTGCAACCTTGGTAAGCATATCTACCACAACCATAATGGAATTGTATCCTCCCTCAACTTGGGGTAGGACAACAACAAAGTCCATACTAATGAATTCCCATTTCATTTGGGGAATGTCAAGTGGTTTCCATTTCCCTGGCATTTTGATGTGTTCGGCGTCAATGCGTTGACAAGACAAACATTTCATGACATATTTGAGAACGTCACCTTTGAGCTTCTCCCAATAATAGCTCTTTTTGATCGCATTGAGGGTCTTGGCATAGCCAGGATGTCCTGAGAAAGGGGAGTCATGGGCTTCCCAAAGTATCTTTTGCTTGAGTGATTGGCTCGCCGGTATACATAATCTCGTTATATAGTAGACAAGTCCACTATTGATAGAGAATTCTTGATACTTTTTTTGTAGCTTCGAGTCTTGATCTTTGATGGGGATCTCCCTTAGCAATTTCTGATAGGTTGGGTCATGGCATGCCTCTTCTCTAGCTAGCTCAAGAATTGGTTTGTTTGGCATGGATACCTTTGTGGCTAGAGATCTTACCGTTGATGGATCTTGCAAAATCAGAGAATTTAGAAATGCCTTGTGAGACTGAGTGCATCGGCAACTACATTCTCCTTTCGAGGCCGGTATTTGATTTCGAAATCATATTCTTTCAGCACTTCAATCCATCGACGTTGCCTTATAAGCTCATTCTAGGTTAAAATCCATTTAAGACTCTTATGGTCCATTACTAAGGTAAATTTATTACCCAGCAAGTAGTGTCTCCAAATTTTGAGAGCATGAATGACAGCTAAGAGCTCTAGATCGTGGGTAGCATAGTTCCTTTCATGGCTCTTAAATTTCCTTGAAGAGTATGCTACGGGATGACCTTCTTGCATAAGCACACATCCTAAGGCAAGTGTGCTAGCATCAATTATCACTTCAAACTTCTTACTAAGATCCGGAAGTTTGAGGATAGGTGTTGATACCAAGCTTTGCTTTAGTTTGTCAAAGCTGGACTGTTCAGCAGCAGCAGGTGACCATACAATTGATACTTGCTTCTTTAGTAGATCAGGAGCGGCGCTGCAATCAAAGCATAGTTTTTGATAAAGACCCTATACCATCTTGTCAATCCAAGAAAACTACATATTTCTTTGACAGAAGTTGGTGTTGGCCACTCCAAAACGTCTCTGACCTTGGTCAGATCTACTGAAAATCCTTCCACTGATATAATGAATCCCAAATATTCAATCTGTCGCTTGAAAAATGCACACTTCTTCTTCTTGGCATAAAGCTTGTGTGCCTTCATTGTTTTGAGAACAATGTGAAGCTAGGGTTCAAGATTTTCTTCCTCTTTGGAGTAGACTAGGGTATCGTCGAAGAAAACGAGTACGAAGTCATCAAGATAGGGCCTAAAGATATCTTGTATTAGCCTGTTGAAGGTAGCAAGCGCATTTGTTAGCCCGAATGACATGATTAGGAATTCGAAGTGGCCATACCTTGTGCTGAATGCCGTCTTTGGGATATCTTCTTCCTTGATCCTTATCTGAAAATATCCAGACCTGAGATCAATCTTAGAGAAGATCTTCACACCCTGAAGACAGTCAAGAAGTTCATCTATTCTTGGAATAGGATATTTGATCTCAATGGTTGATTGATTCAACCCTCTGTAGTCAATGCATAGTCGAAGTGTTCCATCTTTCTTCTTCTGGAACAGCACTGGAGCTCCCCGTGGTGAGCTGCTAGGATGGATGTAACCTTGGTCTAACAGTTGCTTGAGTTACTCCTTCAGTTCAATCGCTTTCGGGATGGACATTCTATATGGTCTCTTTGCGATTGGTGCAGCTCCTGGTGCTAGCTTGATTTCATGATCGACTTCCCTTTGAGGAGGAAGTTCGATCAGCTCTTCAGGAAATACATCTACGTAATCCTTTAACCATGAAGGTTCTTCCCTAGACTCGTGATTTTGTTCTAGCTTATTTAGCTTAATCAAATAGATAGGTAGCCCCTTTCTAACTCCTTTTATTATCCGTGTTGCTTTGGCCAGTTGAATTTTTGGCTTCCCAGCCTCTCCTTGAGTTGTAACTAGTTCCCCTTCATAATTTTGAAAGGAAACTTGGCCCTTTCCGTAGTGGATGTGGGCATCATTGGGTATTATCCAATCCATGCCAAGCAAACACTCATGGACACCTAGGTTCATGTAACGTGTCCACTAGTATCATCCAGGACACGTCTTAGCAGTCCATCGAAAAGGATGTCTAGAAAGCTTCGCCTGGCACTCCCATGGAATGTTATGGGATTTGCGATCTAGGGCTTTCCGCGTCTGCCATGTAGTGGAAGTATTCTGGCCGTTCCCACTTAGGATCGACTGGAATTAGGGTTTTCTTGATTGGTCATTTTCTAACAGCAACTAGCATCGGACCCAAGCGAACTACTTTACGCAGAAACGCCAGGTCCAAAGCGGATTTACACTGCACTGCACTTGGTTCAAGGAGAACGGGAAACGAGAGGGATGCAAAGCTTAACCTCTCTACCATAAGGCATAGTCCCATTCCGTTCCCCTAAAACACCGTAAATCTGTTAAGACATAACTCTAGGTCAACACTTTCTTTGTTCGTGTCCTTTGACGATCATCCTGCTGTTCTTCAAGATTTGTGAAAAGTTCCCGGCCAACCGGGACCACCCAACCGTAGGACAGACCCATGGCCCATCCTCGCACTTTCCTCGGTTTGTTTTAGTTATGTAATTATCTAACACATTAATTGGACATGTAACAACCAGCTTCTTTAATTAATCCGTTAAGCACTAGTTCCTTCACATAATCTTATCACATAACATAGAAAAACAATATCAGACAAGTTCTTTATTAACATATCATCATATTTATCTTTGAAATACAAGGAGTTCGGCCCGTAGGCTTGTCCACAATCTGCCCGAAGACTATCCAGCAATCCACAGGGATCACTATTCCAAGTTTCAACTCGTAGACTAGTATGCGGGCCTCGAGATCCAATCTCGAGTCACGTTAGCCTCTTGTGCAGGACCCAGAAGGCGAGGGATTTACGGCCAGAGCCCCCCCTGGCACCCTAGCGTCCTCCTGCTCTAAGTACCGCTCAACGGAGAGACCTCTCGCGGCGGGTTCAGTCCACGTTCCCGGTGCGGTCAACAACCCCGTTAGGGTCAGGCAAGCAGTCGGGTGTAACAGAAGCTGCCACTCCCTTCAGGCCTTCAACTTGAAGTATAGATACTTATTTACTTTGTAATTCATCGGTCAAACAAGTCAAACGGTACTCTAAAATCTCTAACAAGCACAAACATTTCCATTGATTGATTTTTGTTGTTGGCAAACTGCTAAGGAAGGAATCTTTCCTTTCGAATGCATCCAACACTTGATCCGGGGTGTCTTGCAACTTGGCAAGATCTATTATATTTTGGGTTAGGGCGTACCCTATTAACCCAACTTGGTCAAACCCTAAAGTTCATTGGATACTTCAGTTTCCGAGTTTTAACCTTCCTTACTTAGAAGGATATCAAAGTATACATCCTCTTGCAAGACAACCTGCGTAAGGATCCGCCATCCTTGTTGTGGGAATTTAGCCTTTCTTATTGTGAATCAATCACAAGACCATATGACTTCGTACTTGCCGCGCAAGTCCTGCATCGTACTATGCGATAATGGAGTTACGAAACAATCCATTTCAGTTTCTTTAAGCTGACGTTTGTCAGACCTAGGGTTTCCTAGCTTTATTATTTTCTTTTAAGAAACTTGGGGACAAACCCTAGTTCTTTTATGTTTACAATCTACAATCAGGGAATGTGGGTAAGTGTTTAGGGTATAAACGTTTCTTGGATTTTTGATTCATTCCCAATGAATATTTCGTAGCATAGGTATTTCCAAGTTTATATTAGTTTGGTTAACTTTTAGAAGGTAATATCGAGATCACCTCCGCACGATTTGTTATCTATGTGTCAATTGATTTTTCAATCCTAAACTTTATTGATTTGAGGTTAGGTAAATTCAATTAATCTTCCTTTTTCCTTGCGAACAAAACTCACGCCAAATAAGCAATCTTTCCCTTGCTAAGTTATGCAGTTAGCAATGATAACTTCCTAGAGTTTAAGCATCGTAAGAAACCTTTCATGATTCGCACCTTCCATAATGTTTCGTTGTAAAAAGAATAAGGGTTAATAGTGCAAGATGCAGTTTTATACCTTCTAGACTTAACCGAAGTATACTATTTTAGTGGGTAAATAATCTTGCTCATAATTTGTTTCAATGCATAACGCTTTTTTAAGGAAAACTATGTTTATACTTTATTTATTTTGCATGTTTAATTAAACTAAATTCCTTCGTCGTAAATAACTAGGACAAAATATATCTTATCCCTAACAATTCATCTTGCACAATTGAATTAAAACCGATATAAAATTAAGAAGGAAAAACCTGGGTTTGGGGTGAGATATCCACATGGATACCGGGAGATGACCCTCCCGTAGCTACTCCTTGGACTTTCTTAGGCGGCATCGCAGTTGTAGTCCTTCGAACGTGGAAACAGCTTTACACTCCTTTTCGGAATTCCAGCGTCGCTCCCTTGCACGTCAATACTCTTCTTCTCTTTTTCGAGTAGGGGAAAAAATCAAGTCCCACAGGTATTTTGGAAAGGCAAGGAACAGCTAAGGGTTTATCCACGAGGAGGGGTAATAAGACCTTTAAGGTCTTAGTTTCTTTGGGAGGGAAAGGTATACAAAGCCTTTTAAAAAAAGCCCTATAGGGGTATATACACGGGAAAAAAGGTGTGTGTGTGTGTGTGATTCCAAAAGCATATGAAGGGGGCCTTGGGAGATCTTTGGACACGGGAGTGAAAGGTATAGGAAGGGGGATCTTGAAGGGATTTTTGGACACGGGGGAGGGGTGTGTGGACCTGGGTGAAAAGGCCTTAGGGGTCTTTAAAACCCAAGGGGGAAAAGATGAAGGGTGAAAAGGGTTTATAGGTTAAACACGGGGGGGGGGGGGGGAGGGGGTTTAAGGTGGATTTGATCCAAGGGAAAAGGGGGCTAAGAAGGCCCTTAAAAAAGATTTAAACCAGGAGGGGGGAAGGTTAATAAAAGGTATAGGAAGGGGGGCTTAGATCCCTCCCCTTAGAAGCTTCCAAGTAGCTTCTTGGAAGCTTCTGTATGTGGATTTATCACACGTGGAGGAGAGAGGATGATTTTGACGGCGGATTGCTAGCATCCAGGGGCTAAATGGTGGCCGTGATGTGACTCAGCGGTGCTCCTTCCTCACGGCGTGGCGGTGTTACGCTTCCCCCTAGTTGTCCCTCTCTCATACGGCCACGTCCGAATCTCACACCCTCCTCCCTATCTCGTTTAATGGCAGTTCTGGCGTAGTCTTCAGAATCCCCTCTCTCGTTTAATCCTGGCGGCGTCATGGCTCATGGCTCCCTCCCCCAGCTCCCATGGCGAAGGGTTTTAGAAGGTAATATCGAGATCACCTCCGCACGATTTGTTATCTATGTGTCAATTGATTTTTCAATCCTAAACTTTATTGATTTGAGGTTAGGTAAATTCAATTAATCTTCCTTTTTTCTTGCGAACAAAACTCACGCCAAATAAGCAATCTTTCCCTTGCTAAGTTATGCAGTTAGCAATGATAAATTCCTATAGTTTAAGCATCGTAAGAAACCTTTCATGATTCGCACCTTCCATAATGTTTCGTTGTAAAAAGAATAGGGGTTAATAGTGCAAGATGCAGTTTTATACCTTCTAGACTTAACCGAAGTATACTATTTTAGTGGGTAAATAATCTTGCTCATAATTTGTTTCAATGCATAACGCTTTTTTAAGGAAAACTATGTTTATACTTTATTTATTTTGCATGTTTAATTAAACTAAATTCCTTCGTCGTAAATAACTAGGACAAAATATATCTTATCCCTAACAATTCATCTTGCATAATTGAATTAAAACCGATATAAAATTAAGAAGGAAAAACCTAGGTTTGGGGTGAGATATCCACATGGATACCGGGAGATGACCCTCCCGCAGCTACTCCTTGGACTTTCTTAGGCAGCATCACAGTTGTAGTCCTTCGAACGTGGAAGCAGCTTTACACTCCTTTTCAGAATTCCACCGTCACTCCCTTGCACGTCAATACTCTTCTTCTCTTTTTCGAGTAGGGGAAAAAATCAAGTCCCATGGGTATTTTGGAAAGGCAAGGAACAGCTAAGGGTTTATCCACGAGGAGGGGTAATAAGACCTTTAAGGTCTTAGTTTCTTTGGGAAAGAAAGGTATACAAAGCCTTAATAAAAGCGGTATAGGGGTATATACACGGGAAAAAAGGTGTGTGTGTGTGTGTGGTTCCAAAAGCATATGAAGGGGGCCTTGGGAGATCTTTGGACATGGGAGTGAAAGGTATAGGAAGGGGGATCTTGAAGGGATTTTTGGACACGGGGGAGGGGTGTGTGGACCGGGGTGAAAAGGCCTTAGGGGTCTTTAAATCCCGGGGGGAAAAGATGAAGGGTGAAAAGGGTTTATAGGTTAAACACGGGGGGGGGGGGGGGGGTGGGGGGTTTAAGGTGGATTTGATCCAAGGGAAAAGGGGGCTAAGAAGGCCCTTAAAAAAGATTTAAACCAAGAGGGGGGAAGGTTAATAAAAGGTATAGGAAGGGGGGCTTAGATCCCTCCCCTTAGAAGCTTCCAAGTAGCTTCTTGGAAGCTTCTGTAAGTGGATTTATCACATGTGGAGGAGAGAGGATGATTTTGACGGCGGATTGCTAGCATCCAGGGCTAAATGGTGGCCGTGATGTGACTCGGCGGTGCTCCTCCCTCACGGCGCGGCGGTGTTACACTTCCCCCAAGCTGTCCCTCTCTCATACAGCCACATCCGAATCTCACAGCCTCCTCCCTATCTCGTTTAATGGCAGTTCTAGCGTAGTCTTCAGAATCCCCTCTCTCGTTTAATCCTGGCGGCGTCATGGCTCATGGCTCCCTCCCTCCAGCTCCCATGGTGAAGGGTTTTATAGGGGGAGGGAGAGGTACCTCCCTCCCTCCAGGCGCCATATGCATGGCATTCACCTTCCTCCTTGGCATCCAGCGTGATGCTGAATCGACCACATTCGCTCATCCATGACCTCCTTCGCAAGCTTACGTGCCTGTGCTTTGCTCTCCCTCCTCCAGCACAACCTTCAGCTGGGGAGGAATAAAAAGATTAAAAGAAATTTTTTTACATAAATTCTCTCAATTTCCCCTTGACCTCCTCCCAAGAGGAGGTCCACACGGAAATATGCGGTTACAATAAACCATAGTTTCGGCTCTACAAATGGAGATTATGATACATCGTGTTTTAAATTCGCACCGTTCGTGACCCAATGCCAGCTTTGTCTTTTGCCCAGGAATTCTCATGGCTTTGTAATATATCTTTAGCAGAAATATTACGTTCTCTCCTCCTTAGAGGAATCGAGATGTCCTCATCTCGAGATAAACTGGGGGTATTGATGGTTGAGAGTGCCTTCATCTACCCAAGTGGCATCCTCTTCGGGATAATCTTTCAACTGAACAAGGCATTCTCTCAGGGTTATGGATCTTAATTTTCTCTCCCTAACATCTAAGATCCTATCAGGCCTTAGTTCAAGGACTCCTTGACTAGGCATTACAACTTGTTGGTCATCGAGTACGTGGTTAGGATTAGGTACATACTTTTTCAATAGGCTGATATGGAATTTATTATGAACTTTTAGGTTCTCAAGGAGTTGTAGTTTATAAGAATTAGGTCCTAGGCATTTGAGGATTTTGTATGGCTCACAATACCTTGGACTTAGCTTCTTGCAATCTCCTAAGGATAGAGAACTCCTTTTAGGGCGTACGCGAATGAAGACCATGTCTCCTTCTTCGAAGACCCTTTCTTGACGCTTCAAATCCGCGTATGCCTTCTG